>NC_085843.1:78332470-78932470 GCF_035594765.1 Anolis carolinensis | reverse complement strand
AATGCAGGTGAAAATGGGTTAAAGTAACCCATTTTCACCTGCACTGCTGTCCCCATACCTTGCTCCCCCCACCAAAACCTGGACTACCCTGGGTGTCTGTCCCCATGCCATTGCAATAAGTACTGTGATGGCATTGGGGCCATCCCCCCAAAAGCCCTTAAAATATAAGAAAACTTACTGGGCTGCCATGATGCCTTTCCAGATGACCCCAGCCCCCGTCTCCTGGCATGTCATTTCTACGTGCCAGGAGTCCTCTGGAGAGACATCATGGCAGCCTGGTAAGTTTTCTTGTATTTTAAGGGCTTTGGGAGATGGGTTGGGGATTTGGGGTGCTCTAGATTCTCCCGGCTCATGCAGCATGAAGAACCAGGATGGGCTGTGGGAACTGACCCCTGGGTAGTCATGAGACTACCCAGTAGTCAGTCCCCACAGGGCCCATATCCCATAAGACCCAGCCTTTCAGGAAGGCTCGGATCTAATGCAATATTAAATCAATTCAGGACAAAGCAGAGTTTACCTGCTTTGTCCCACATTAATTTTCTTTTTATGCTTCCGGTAAAATCCACATTTTGGGCCATGTCTGGAAGGGCCCATAGAGATCAACTCTAAGCATGTTTATAAGTCAGCCCTAGTGAAATGCATTTCTTATTCTTCAGTTTAATACTTCTATTTTCTTTCCTGTAAAACACAATTCAGTTGTGTGCAGGGAGTTTAAAGATTACATATCTCCTAATTTCCAGTGAATAATTGTCAATATCAGCAAAAGAAGGCTTGAGGGCCAGATGGGCTGCAGATCCCAATTCCTAATGCCTGCCATCTGGTCTTTTAAACTTGTCTCTTTACAGAAGTGATTAGTCTCCAAATGTGTTCAATTTGGTCCCCCAAGTTGTGGAGAGAGGTTGTCTGGAGTTTGACGGTTTGATGCCACAAGTATGCTGATGAGAGCCAACGCTATCTCTTATTTCTGTCTTCTTTCATGGTAGTCACATAAGTGCTAAATCAGCATCTGGTGTCAGTAATGAATTGGATGAAAATCAACAAATTGAAATATAGCCATGACAGATGAAGGAAAAGGTGACACAGAACAACAGTTCAGCTGGTTTGTACCTTGGATGTCTAGAGTTTAATGGTGGTCAGGAGGACCATAATTGCCCAGTTAAAACTAGTGAACCAGTTGCACCCATGTCATTCAACTGTCACATATCAATTAGGGTGACCATGGCTTGGGCTCTGTATGTCTAGATTCTCAACAGTTTTTCAAGGGTTTTTGTTTTCCCTTCATCTTGTCTCCATCAATTGAACTTCCTGGTCCTAGGCATAAACAAGCTTAAAAGTGTGTGGAAGCGGTGACAAGTGGCGCTCTCTATTAGAGCAATTATGGTATGTATCAATATGTTTGTGTGAGATAGGGGGAGCATGATAGAACTTACAAAAAGATGAAGCAACTAAGATCTAGCTTACTTTCTGACCCACACAATTTGGAGGCAAAAATCCTTTCTCTCCTGCATCCTTTTGTAGCCAGAGTATCAGAGAGACAGGAAAGGGCATGTGTACATTCAAAATGACACACATGGAAAGATTCAAAGCAAACAAGTGATCACAGGGCTTGGAAGCAGAAGCCTTAAGACAATCCTTTTCTCCTTTGTCCTTTTGCAAACAATAGAGCCGTGAAAGGGAAGAGAAAGAAAGTGACTGGCTGCGACTGGAGACGTGGGGTGACTGTGATTTTGCTTCTTTTCTGGGTTATAAGAGTTTGGAAGGAGAATTTTCAGAAAAATGTTCCCTTCCATCTCTTTGGTTGTAGAAACCAAATATTATTTATAGACAACCAGACAAATAATGTTATTTCATTACTATATAGGGAAATTAATGTTCGGCTTCAGATATAATGAATTAAAATAATGAGCTATTATATCAGCTAGAGAAATATTTAATAATAAATATGTAAACCTGTTTTATTTAGATCATGTTTTAATGAATACATAATAAAAAGTTGCAGGCTATCAGCATTTCTGCATTTCTAACATCCAGATTACAGCCCTTGGCCTTGCTGCAATTTTCTCCCTACTTGGGGCAAGTAGAATGATAAAGTTTGCCCTCCTTCAAATAGCTTCTTTCATTAAACAAGAAAGGATAAATATTACAGAGAAGCATTTCTGATTTCAAAATTCTTTTTTTTTCTCCTCCTCTTTCTTCGGTGCAGGTTGCAATTTTTTAAAATTATCTTTCTACCTGCTTGGCCAACCTAGCAGTTTTACCCTAACAACCACCCTATAATGTAGGCTAGTTTGAAAAGCTCGAGGTGAGCTATGGACAATGCGATTGCTGTTGCCCACTTTTGGTCTAAATTATTTAGCTGTTTGTGATTCCTTTATTTTATCGCTTTTAAACTTATTTATTATGCAATGCTTTTGACACAAAATAAATAAACCACATGAGTGTAAGCTGGAACTTGACCTGATATTTAATGTACATTGAGGAGAGGGGTGTGCATGTGTGAACCTAGTACTTATGCAGTGAACCTAGATCTGAGTAAGCTGCAATTTGAGCAGAGGGTGAGTAATTTTGTATTTTACAGTAACTTCTTATATAATACTATACTAGCCTGGGTAGCCGACAATGCCTGGGTTATTTGAAATGGGCATTGTTTGTTTTTGGATGTTAAGTGATATGAATTTTGTCATATGTTATGCTATTTCTTAGAGAGAGAAAAACTCAGTCTTTCCTGTTGTTTTTTTTATTAATGCTCCCATTAGAAAATGCATAAGGATGTGGGCAAACTGCAATTCCCAAAAATCTTGGGTCAATCCTCCCCAAACTCCGACAGTATTCACAGTTGGCCATCTTGGGTCTGTGTGCTAAATTTGGTCCAGATCTGTCATCTGCTGGGTTCAGTGTCCTCTGAATACAGGTGAACTATAACTTCCTGATACCAATGTTAGTCATCCCCAAATCCCGCCAGTATGCACAGTTGGCCATGTTGAGTCTGTGTGCCAAGTTTGGTCCAGATCCAACGTTGGTGGGGTTCAGAGTGCTCTTAGATTGCAGGTGAACTATACATCCCAGTCCCTACAACTTCTACAAATCATGGTGAATCATCATCAAACCTCTCTCTCTACTTATGTTCAGTTTCTGTGTGCCATAGAAAAGAACAGGAAAGGGCTAAAGGAGAGGCAGTGGGTGGGGTCATGCAAATTCCATACCAATTGAGAGATAAAGGAACAATGGGATATGGTGCTCACTGTTACCTGAAATGTCCTTGGAAAGAGGGCTTTGGTAGCTCCCCAACACTGTGGGTTAAAGCTGTTTGTGGAGGCCAGAGGCTGTCTGTGTGAGTGGAGACTCCTGCCACATACACGCATACACATATTTACTTTTATTATGTGTATAGATTATTAATCTTTGCTGCACATGGACATATATACATAAATTGCTTTTAGTTATTTGAGTCCCCTACCCATCCTCATTTTTTTCTAGGCTTCCTCAAGGACAGCACATTCATTCCAAGGTTTTTTTGCTTAAAATAGTAGGCGTGTGCTCTTCCTCATTAATAACTCTACTTTTGCCCTCTTGTTGTCTGACCACATCCTTTTGACCAAACAGTGATGTTGCTTGACCACACATGTCCTGGTTTGTATCCCTCCATATTGATATATGCACAGACCACATCCCATTTGGATTATTGAAGTCCACTCTACATGGGGCTTCCTTGGGATAGATTTGAATATTTCAGTAGGTTCAGAATGCTGGATCCAAATGGGCTGGTTACAGGGAACAGATGGCTTTGCTGATAAAACAGCTTCGCTGGGTATTAGTCTATTTCTGAGAACAATTAAAAGTCTAATGCTTGGTTGCATTTTCTCTGAAAGCCATATGACCATTCTCCGAATTTTGAGGTTATTGGGGAAAGGCTTTCTCTGAGTCCTAAAACTTTCACAGACATGTCTGCTGAAATCATAGGAGAGAACATTCTCAGTTTCTGCTGTCAGACTGTGTGTGTCCTATTGATTTTTAAATTGTTGAGTACTGTTGTATTGTAATCTATATTGGAAATGCTGTGGATCTGGATTTAGATTAAGACAGGACATTATTTTTTTAAAAAAAAATCTTTCCAATTTCTGAATCTGTTATTATCACGTTGTATTGAGATTTATGTGTGTGTACTTGGGCTAGCTAGACCAGATTTTCTTACCACCTACTTTTCACAGTAGTCTCCCCCAGTGCTCACAATGTGGTACACAAGGGGTTGGGAGACCTTTATGAGGAGAGTTAAAAGGAGAGGTGAGATCTCTGAAAACAAGAAGGGAAATATGTGTGAGTTGAATCCTTTTATCACTGAAATACATATTCTAGCTCCAAAACCATGATATTTCTGACTGTTTGCTATTGTTATTTAGACCCATACTGTTAGCCATTTTGAGTTTTCTAGGAAATAACAAAAAAAAATGGAAATTGGTAAAATTCAAATAAAATTCTCAGGGCAAACCACTGCTGATAGCACACATATCTTTAAGGATCTGACTTCACAGGAAGTTCGGACACTGCTGCAGCTTCTGAAAAGGACAGACAAGTCAGCCGTCGAGGATTGCTATGCAGATGAATTTAATAACATATTTGCACATCAGTGGCAGACTGTTCACGATTCTCTCTCTCTCTCTTGATTTGTTTGAGGATGACAAGTTTCTTTTCTTGAAAGTACTGTGATATATCCCCAAAAAGAGCAAAATGAACTCTTTTTGTTCTTAAACCATGTAATGCAAGCAAGTCTCAAAGCATGACAATGATGCTTACTTCTGCAAAGTTTTTTTAATTTACTTCCACTCCTCATAATTTCTCCCTTGTCATCTCTCTAATTGCAAGGGTTTTTAATAGCAACATCAATACTGGAAGAACTGTCGAAAAGTCTTAGTGAAACACAGACTTTCAGTGTCATGTTATAAAAATGTGTCCACAGTAGACAATGCAATAGAGCTTGAGTTGGGAAAGAAAGGGATTTTTGCACTAGCTGATCCTATTTTAGCTGTGACTATCTACCTATAACAGGCAAGTTAAATGATAGCTGCCTCTAGAATCTTTTGTTGAGTGTGCATGAACAGGAAAACAGAGAAAAGAGGATAACAGATAATGTATATAGTCATATATAATTCTAAAAGGTTTAATAAAAAATAATCCTCCGCAAACTGGGTAGACTAATCTGCAGGTTGTTGTAAGTCTTATATCTTAACTCATCAAAACAAACAGCATCATGGAGTAAAGTGAGAAGTTAGTTAATTCCAGGGAAACCAAAAAGAAGCACGGACCCACTCTACTCTTTGGCTGGATCTACACTGCCCTATATCCCAGAATCTGATCCCAGTTTATTTTTTATCCCAGATTATTATATTCAGGTTGGCTCTACACTACCATATAATCCAGATTATCAAAGCAGATAATCTGGGATCTGATCCTGGGATATAGGGCAGTGTAGATCCAGCCTTTCTGCTACAGTGCAGCTTCTGGTCTTTTTGAATACCTGGGTGGGAAACTGGTGGGACTGATGACTCTTTGGCACTTTCCCTCAAATGAGCACTGAGAGAGTAGAAGTGCTTCTTTTAGATTCTCTCAGGATGGACTAAAGACCCTTCCAGACAGGCCCTATATCCCAGGAACTGATCCCAGGTTTTCTGCTTTAAACTGGATTTCATGAGTCCCCACTGCCAGATAATCTGGAATAAACAGAAAGCCTGGGATCAGATCCTGGGATATAGGGCCTGTCTGGAAGGGC
Organism: Anolis carolinensis; assembly: GCF_035594765.1. Classification (NCBI taxonomy): domain Eukaryota; kingdom Metazoa; phylum Chordata; class Lepidosauria; order Squamata; family Anolidae; genus Anolis; species Anolis carolinensis. The sequence goes on along the minus strand of NC_085843.1, from coordinate 78,926,706 downwards.
CTTAAATTCTCAACTTTAGCCACTGTGCTCGGAGATTTGTATGGTTGCTTTTTTGATAAGAGTTAATATTGTACCTCAATTTTTATCAGAAAAAGGAACCATCCACATCTCTGAGTAGTGTGGGAAAGACCTGTTTGAATGACTGGGAGTAAAAATGATAGTGACCAGGGATTACTGGACTCCTAAGGTGGCACTGGTGCTTCTCTTATCTCTGTGGAATGATCTATATCATATGAAAATCCAAAATTTTGGTCCCAAAATCTGCCCTTGAGGAAACATTTCTCCCCAACTTGACATTTATACAAGTATAAATGGCAAGTCAGCCTCACTATCAACCCTTAACATGTTAAAACAGCATAGATCTATAAGATTTGCTCCCAAAACGCCATGAGAAAAGTGGAGGGTAGTGAAAGAAGAATCATCCCTGGATTTATTGTTGGTCTGTAGAAGGTTCAAAACGATTTTGCTTACTTCTACAAAGTTTACCTGACCTGGTTGGTGCACTTTACATGTGCATATTATTAGTTTTGCATAAGATGTTTGGAGCATGTTGAACCTCTCTTCCTTAATTGAGCTATTCCTAAACAGAAGTGGAAAAGTATGGCCCCAGGAACCACATGTATCTTCCCAGGCTTCTTTCACCACAGATTCCTTTACTGGCTCAAAAAACAAAAGGTGAATTGCTTCTGCTGAAAGCCTCCCAGAACAACATTTAATTTTTAAGAAATAGGTGGCCAAATCCACTCCATAAAAAAAGATTTATCAAAAATAGGCATAAATTTCTTACCACTGCCAGTTTTATTTTTGTTTTTGGCTGTCTGTGCATCTCTTGGAAGGTCCCAAGGGCAAAAAAGGTCCACATTTTTGACGCTTGAACCCACATCAATTGCCCACCCAATTGTAAAAGAATAAAATCCTTTCTAAATTAGATTATTATAAGTCTTTTAAGACAGTTTAACAGAAGTAACCAACAATGCTATTGGCTCCTAAATGAACAAAAACTTAATTAAAATTTCAGTAATTTACAAACTGTTGAACAAGTGTTTTCATTATTTACAATGTTAAAAAATGTTTAGACTCAATTGCAACCTTCTGTTTACTCAATAACTATTTGTTATTCAAAGTGTAAGAGACATGGCTTGTGGGAAGAAACAATATAATGTTAGTTCAACAAAGAAGGGCAGCAGGAATACAAAACTGCAGTGCCTCTGCTCCTATTTCATATTACTCAGCATTGAAAAAGAGGTATACTGCATCTTTAAACTGATTTTTAAAGGCCTTCATCCCCCGCCCCTCCAGCGCACAGCAAGAAAGCTTCACAGAGTACATTGAGAAAGATGTTTTGTTTCCCCCCCCCCACCATGAGTTTCTGTCCCAAGACTGCCAATTAAATTATCCCATAAATCCTCCATTATAGGTAGTAAAACCTAATTTTAGATTTCCTGCCCTCTACAGTGTCTTGCCTGATTGCTACCAGTTGGCTAGAAGTGCAACCTGTTAAGCAGACAATTGTAGAGAATTGCCTGTTTTTTTCTTTGCCACATGTGGGGATCTATTAATACTAGGGAATTGCAAATAGGTTTCATTGGTAAAGGTTACCTAGAAGTCTCTAAAATATTTTGTAGCTCCTCAGCTATATCACCTATCATCCTTGTTTTAATGGAAAAAAAATTTGTGCAGAACATTTTCAAAGCTTAGGCTGCAGTATGTCTTCAGAGACCTAACTATAATGATATTTTCCCAGATGTAAGCTGCACTGAATAAGGACATTTAAATCTGTTATAATATATCAGTTGAAAACCTTGGGTTCCCAGTACACTGGTAAATCCTTCTTTTTCTTATGTACAACCCCTTCATGTGCAAAACCTCCCTCCCAGCCTTCCTCTCACAAACAAAGAATGGCACGGCACACACATGGTAGCACCTGAAGACATTGGATATAATTTATAGATTACATTTCATTCATTCATGAAAACCTACAGCCATTCAGTTTGGTGGCCATCATTTGTATTGGATATAATCTAGTTTTAGGCACATATAACTGGGTTGGTCAAAGTGGACATATGGCTTACTCAGCCCCATAGAAGTCACTTTCTTTTACCTGAAAACACTATGGGATATTTCTAAGTGGGCCTCCATCTACACTGACCACTTAGGTTGGTGTAGAAAGCAATAGGGCTGATCTGAATTAACCCAGGGCAAACCTGCTTAGCATGATTTTACTATGGGTTAATCTAACTCAGGGAAAAATGTGACAACTGAAGCAAGATCTATCTGATCCAGGGCAGGGTTCTTCTTTCTACTATTGGGCCACATGGCTTTTGAAGGAGGATGGAAGTATTGGAGGGGGTCAAAATAATAACAAGAACCCTCCAAGATCAGCTGGCTGTGTTACCGCTGTAGTCATCCATGACTTGGGCGGCTGACCAGCTGCATCAAAATTGTATGTTTGCTTCAATTTATTTTTGAAAAGAATGTATTTGTATTTGTATCTGCCCATCACTCAAGTTCATGGATTGTTTTAAAAAGGCACTATTTGCTAAATATTTTTCCTTTGAATTACTCTTATGCTAATTCCCCAAGCAACCTTTTGAACTCAGGAGAAATTTAAAGCGTAGTTTGGAATTTGGAGGTAGGGCAGCTTCTGAACAGGAAATATTGCCCCCCCCCCCCGATTGTAACATGATCTTTTTGGATCACAGACATCCTTTCATTTGCCTTGCATAAATATGCAATACTGCTAATCAGGGACAGTGGAAAAGTACTTCACTTTTTTCTTCTAGTTAACCCTTATTTGAATAGGGTCTTGCTTTGTTCACAAAAAAGTCTTAGTTATTTCGTGCATATGTGAAACATTCATCACTATCACCTCTTGTAGCACAAGTTGTTACAGATTTGTGAAATGATCCAAGAACTGCTGACAGCTTGGATCAATATTTTGGAAGCTGTAAAGGCCTAAGCACACAATCCTGACGTGGTCTATACAGCAGCTGCTGTAAGGGATACAAAAAGAAAACTTGTGTTATTGGTATCTTTGAATACCTTATCGTTTTTTAAAAATAAATAAATAAAATCAAAATAAGTAGTTCCTTTGATGGATGTCATCATTTGGCACATGGTCAAGAAGTGTCACACTGCTTGACACTTCTTGACCATGTGCCAAATGATGACATCTGTCAAAGACTAGGAATAAAAGTGATCAGCAAGAGAATGCAGGAAGCAAGACTACGGTGGTACGGCCATGTCATGAAAAGAGAACCAACATCAGTAGCACAAACAGTACTATATTTGGAGATTGCAGGATGATGACCACATGGAAGGTAAAGGTAAAGGTAAAGGTTTCCCCTGACGTTAAGTCCAGTCATGTCTGACTCTGGGAGTTGGTGCTCATCTCCATTTCTAAGCCGAAGAGCCGGCATTGTCCGTAGACACCTCCAAGGTCATGTGGCTGGCATGACTGAATGGAGCGCCGTTACCTTCCCGTCGGAGCGGTATCTATTGATCTACTCACATTGGCATGTTTTCGAACTGCTAGGTTGGCAGAAGCTGGAGCTAACAGCGGTCGCTCCTGCCGCTCCCAGGGTTTGAACCTGAGACCTTTCAGTCTGCAAGTTCAGCAGCTCAGTGCTTTAACACACTTCGCCACCGGGGCTCCTTTAAGGGACCACATGGAAAGCCAAAGAAAATATCAATGGACACCATCAACGAAGACATGCATGCTGCCAACCTGAGACCTGAGGATGCCCACAACAAAGCCCTATGGAAACGACAGTCACAATGCTAACCCCTCCATTGGGGAAATAGCTTAGAAAGAGGAGGAGGAGGAGGGGGAGGAGGAAATAAGTAGTTCCTTTGTTCAAGAAAACAAACAAAGTGATTCTTCATGTGAGTTTTTGTAATATATTAGTGATACCTATTCAAAATTAAAAATGGCTATAAAGACATCCCATGAGGCAGAGTAGGTTTACATTAGGAATGGGAATGCATGTGTTCCTTCAGTTGCTGTTATACTCAGCTTCCATGATTCCCTCACCTTTGATCATATTGCCTGGAGTTGATGGCAATTACCGTTCAAGAGAATGGAAGAACAGCCAGCTTTCTACATTTGCGGGTTTAACTTGTGCAGATTTTATTATTCATCAATTTGATTAATATGATATCTCTTGCCAGCACTGATAGAACGGAGACTATCATCTACCAGTCGTTTGAGTGGCTCCTTCAGACTTCTGGGAAATTTAGTTCAGTGTGGAGCTTTTTGAATTCTCAGCTAGAGAGGTCCTCGGCTTCCCTAAACTACATTTCCCAGAATTCTGCAGGAGCCAATCAGACCATTGGCCTCTGTCCTATAATGCTGATGGGAAAATGTCCATGGAATCTCTAAATCCTCCAGTGCAACTCCATGGTCAGCATCTGCTGAATGTTGACTATGTGATGAGGTCAATGTGATGAGGTCCAGCGTCATAATTTGCCAGCCTCTGTGGTGAATCAGGGCAGCACTAAGGAAAGTGTCACCACTCAGCCGAAGCCCTGTTGCTCCTAATGGAATATGGGGGTGGCTTCCTTGTTAATGGTGGTAGTGTCCCAGCAGGCTGCCACCCTGGTTCACTCACTGAGCTCCACTGGAAGTTGTCCTACATCATATGATAGGTTTTATTGATATTGATGTTTTACTGTTGGAATAATTGTTTTATCGTTTTATTGTTGTATGTTTCGGGCTTGGTCCCCATGTAAGCCACTCCGAGTCCCCACTGGGGAGATGGGACGGGGTATAAAAATAAAGTTATTATTATTATTATTATTATTATTATTATTATTATTATTATTATTATTTTATTATTATTATGTGGGGCTCCATGGGTGAACTGGGGACGCTTCTTCCGCCCCATGTGATAAGTTGCTATAGAGTTGCACTGGAGGATCTAGAAATTCTTAGATAGATGTTCTTTCAGGCTGAAAAACAGCTGGTGTTCATCGTTTTTCTGCTTTAGCAGGGATCTTGTGTCCCTAACACCAGTAAATCTGGAGTGCTAACTATATTAAAATGTTCTTACTGAAAGAGACAAATAATAGGACAGTTGATATTGCATTATTAATATGTGGAAAGAATATACTTTTGAGGGGCTGGAAAGGGAGGTACTTGAGAACTAATGTGGGGCTTCAATATTTATTAACTCTAAATAAAGTTGAAATCTGGCATCCCCTAAATAAGAAGAGAAACAGGCTAGAAAAATGCTTGCTGTTGCTCCTGCTGTTTTTGTTGTGTATTTTAAGATGTTTCTAACTTCGACAAGTCTAAGGTAAATCTATCACATGGTTTTCTTGGCAAGATTTGTTCAAAGGGGAATTCCCTTGCCTCCTTCTGAGGATGGGAGAGTGTGATTTGTCTAAAGTCATGCACTGAATTTCCTTGATTGAGTGGGGATTTATGTAAACCTACTTACTCCTGTACATATTGAAATCTTCATGGTTGTTCTAAAATACCTATATTTACATTTGTAAAAATATAAGCCCAATGCACATACTTTTGGATAGGGTGAGAAAGCTAAGTAAATAACTTAATGAAATTTCAACATAAACAATGTAAAACCTGTATTCTGTCATATTCATATTGCTCTCAGGGAGGCTGCTGCCAGGAATACAGTGTTCTTACTATGCTGTATTGGTTTAAACCTGATTCATAGCACATGTATTATATAGTAATTGAGACTGCTATTGTTGCATAAAAACCTGTCCCTCAGGTACTTTAAAAAGTGAAAGAGCTTATAAGTTTTAGTGTTGCTGGCTCTTTATTATTAATAGATTAGTGGGATTTCCCCCCAAAGTCTCTTATGTGTCAGAGGAGCTGATATTACTAACTGTGGCATACTCCTATGCTTATACAATGGCATGCTTAGTCTTTCCTCCAACAACTTGTACTTATGGGCACATAAATGATTTTCAGTGGTCCAAACATATTTCCTATAGGATCTAATTAACTGAAACCTAAAGACTAAAGTGATGAAAAGGGGAGTGAACCCTACGTCTTAAAACTAATGTGTATTCATAACCAAACTGAACCTTAGTAGAGAATACTTTAACTAGCAGTGGCATCAGCAGTGTCATAAATCAGTTTATATGAGTTCTATGTATTCATTAAAGTCATGATTTAAAAAGAAGCATTTAAGTTCAATTTATTTTTCAGCGAAATAATAACTTAGATTTGATGCAGTCTTTTCTCTCTCTTTTGTACTGTCTTTTCCTCAAACTTATTCAGTGAAATTGCTAGCCGGTTCCAGTCAAATTGACTGCTGTGTGGCCATTCCATTGAAGTGTGATATGAATGATTTTTTTGGCAAATATTTTGACTTCAGTAGAACTGAATTCAAAATGCTTACCCACTATCTATAGTTAGTTATATTCCAACACAGATTATTCTTTCTGTTTGCATGATTGTTGAGGAAAAGAACATTTATGGGATGCTGTGTTGACTGGTGCTGTTTTAGCCATATCATACTTTAAGATCTTCTTTCTTGATCCTATAATGTAACTTTTTTTTGTTGTTCAATGACTTGAAAGTCAGAGAAACCAAATATTACTGAAGTTGTTTACTTCACTATTTCAGTAACGATGCCAGTCCTCCATGCCTTTATTCTGAAACTGGAGTACCCCTTGTCTAAAGGGATATCTGGATATCCCTTATCTATCCCTTTCCCTTTTTATTTGGAAATACTTGTATTTACATATACTTTAGAGCCCCCAGTAGCACAACGGATTAAACCGCTGAGCTGCTGAGTTTGCTGACCAAAAGGTCAGCAATTTGAATCCGGGGAGGGGGTGAGCTCCCACTGTTAGCCCCAGCTTCTACCAACCTAGCAGTTCAAAAACATACAAATGTGAGTAGGTCAGTATGTACCTCTTCAGCAGGAAGGTAACAGTGCTCCATGCAGTCATGCCGGCCACATGACCTTGGAGGAATTTGTGGACAATGCCGGCTCTTCAGTTTAAAAATGGAGATGAGCACCAACCCCCAGAGTTGGACACAACTAGACTTAATGTCAGGGGAAAACCCTTACCTTACCTTACATATACAGTACACACATTATGAGATATCTTGGCAGTATTGTAAACATAAAATTCTCTTATGTTTCTTATACACATTATATGCATAGCCTAAAGCTAATTTTATCCAATATTTTAAAATAACTTTGTGCATGGAATAACATTTGTGTATACTGACCTATTGGAAAGCAAAAGTGTCATGATCCCAGTAACCCATTGGGACATTTTTGGATTTTGGAATAATTCAGATTTCAGATTTATGTAATACACCTTACAAGGAAGTCTAAAAGAAATTACTATATATATTTGAAATATGTTATTACTGTAGCTAAAAAATGGTGTTGAGATGATGGTATAGTAGAAGAGTTTTTTAAGAAATGAGGACAAAGGAAGAGAGATCATTGTGTGCTTGCAACATTGTCTTCAAAAATAAAAATCATGTTTAGATTTGCTTGATGTTTTGAGATTGAGATAATTTTAAATTAGGAGTTTTGATAGGAGTTCTAAGTTTAAGTATGTGGGTATGAGAATATTCTTAAAATCTTTGTATGGTTTCAGTGTCATAATATCACAGAATCTATCCTGAACATTTGAAAGGGTCTTTTACCAAATTGTATCTGGACCATTGCTGGAAAGTTTCTGGAAAATAAAGAAGCAAGTGTAACCAATGGTCATAAATTTAATGTTGGTTTCTAGCACACTGGAAGAAAAATAACCACCTGTCTACTATATCAGATAGCCAGAGAAATACATTTAGTCAATAATAATGTACTTCTACTTGGAATTGAGCCTTTCCCAGCCCTGCTATTTAAGATATATCTAAGGGTTATCCTGTTTGGAGAACAAAGAAATAGGTTCACTGATACAGTGATTAATTTCAGGTCGTGTTGAGAATTGATTGTGCCATGAAATCCTTTCAACCCATTCTATTGACTCATTTTCTGAGAAATAGAAATGTATTGTACATTGTACATATATGTATTGTACATTGTACATATATGTATTGTACATATATGTATATGTGTGTGTTTTTAAATTTAAAAGATGAATATGTAATTGTGAATGCAATTATGCCAAAAAATCAAATCTTACATGTTTTGTACAGCATATGAAACTAATTTTACACCTTAGGTTGGGAAGCTGCTCTTTTGGTTGCAATTCACAGATCCTAGAAACTGCAATAAAAAGGAAAAATAACTTGTTTAAAACTTTGCTGCAGATGCTGGCAAACAGAATGGAAGATGCCAAAGTGTTTAATCAGAGCAAACTATTTAAATATATTATGTACTTGAAATAAAAATAAAACTACACAGTAAAGACTAGAAATCAAAGGTTTACTTATTGGAGATGGCATGTTTTTTCTAAGAGACATGGTTTAGGTGTGGACATACCATTTTTTCATATTACATATCATCATCTTTATTATTTTTTTGAATGGGAAAGGGGGGAAAGATATTTGTGATAAATGTCCTTCCAGAATCAATTTCAATAAAAAAGCACTAACTTTCCTTTTAAAACTCTCATGTTTGAACAGCTGGTATTTTCTCCTCTTTTAAAGTTCATATGTCTGAAATGGAAGTTCCAAAAGAAAAAAAATATCTGAATAGAAATGAATAGTTAATGCCAAATAATAGCATGAAGAGAAAGCATGAAATACTATATTATAAATAAAAGGGTTTGAAGAATGTCAGTATCTTAAGGGCAATTTGTTTTTAAGCAATATACAAATTCTTCTCTATGCTATGAGTTTAATGTTATATGCCTTAAAACAAGACCATAGCCAGAAAAAATGGGGTGGTTTGAAACAATTTTTTCGTGAATCATGAAGAGTGGTTCCATAACGCAAAATAATTTTGAAATCAGACTCCATCAATAAATTTCAGTGGACACTCATGGGGATTTGGTTAACCAGTTAAAATTCATGAGTAAACCAGGTTTTTTTTTTAATCCCTACCCCCCCCCCCCCCGCCCTTGGCTACAGCCCTACCTTCAAGTTATTTCTGTCTTGTCAATTCCCAAGGTGATGATATCATGAAGTTTTCCTGGCAGAATTGGCTTGGAGGGTTCTTTGCTTTCTTCTGAGGCTGAGAGAATGTGACTTTCCCAAGATCACTCAGCAGGTTCCCATGACTGGACACTGATTCAAACCCTGGTGTCAAGAGTTGTAGTCCAACACTGAAACCTAGGGGAAGTTTGTCTGGGATCAGTTAGATTTTAGGTTTTTGAACCACAACTAAAGAAGTGATCCTTGTATTTCTTTTTCTATAGAATACTGCATTTGTAACTGCAGTCATATTCATTGATCTGGAATGTGTCACTAAATAATTGTATATCAGGCAGTATATACTACCTTGCATCCTTGTCTTAACCCAGACAAAACAATCTCTGCAGAGTGGTTGATGTGGAGAAAGGATATGGGAGACCACAATCATATAGGCAGAATTTTATGCTTGGCATTTATATCCATATACAGATTGAGTATCACTTACCCAAAATGTTTGGGACCAGAAGTGTTTGGGATTTCAGATTTTTGGGGGATTTCAAAATGTCTATATTTGCATATATGTACATAATGACATATATTTGAAATAGTACTCAAGTCTAGACATGGAATTTCATAAACAGCTTATATACACAGCCTGAAGGTAATTTCATACAATATTTTAAATGTTTTCGTCCATGAAGCAAAATTTGTGTGCATTGAACCATCAGAAAACAAAGGTGTTACTATCTCAGTTACCCATATGGGCAATTTTGGAGTATTTCAAATTCTGGAATTCCAGAAAAGGGATATTTAACCTATATAGGGACCTGCCTGAATAGGATTCTGGATACTGAAGTGCAGAGGCATGCATATGACTTAATTTGCAACAAGTGATTTATTATTATTATTATTATTATTATTATTATTATTATTATTATTATTATTGAATTGATTATTGTGAAACTTGCTAGTTAAAGGAATTCAGTGATATCCAAAGCATTAGTAGTTTACAAAGTAAGTTAATTTAGAAAAAAGAAAAGAAAACAAATATTTTACTTGGTAAAAAGTACCTAAAGAAATACGCTAGTTCTCTCTGTGTGTTTGCAAGTGTGAGCCTCCATGCACACTCACACACATACACATATATACCCTTGGGCTTTGTGGTTTCCTACTATAGGAATGCACAGAACTCTTTACCCTTCCTTTGGTAGAAGAGTCATGAGTATATGTATCCTGTAACAGGAAAAGCGCAGAAGACTAATCACTAGAAAACACTTTAGCATGATATTAAGACAGACAGTTAAACCCTGAAATATGGAAAGTAGTCATTGCAGTTTAATGTGTCAGATGTGACTCAAAGGTCTCTTTTCCTTTTTGCTTCCTTTAATTTGATTTTTTCCAGATTTGTTGGTCTCTAGGTCTGAAGAAATGCATTTGGGGAATTCCTAATTTTTTAATGCAATTCTGGGGCATCCAGGAATAGCTGCACTGCATTCCACATGGATGCATAATCCATATTATATGGCCTTGAATAAGAATGTGGTTTGGGGGGAGGGTTTTAGAAATGAGATGAAAGAAGCTAATAATAACTTTCTTCAGGTCCTTGCTTAAAGTTCCTATAGCAGAAAAACTGACTTCAGTATCATTTCCTGCTTGAAGATGTGAGGGTTAGAATTTTAATAAGGTCAAAGATTTATCAGACTTGTAGAATGGAAATGTGACTTCCCTGCACACATCCACATTTTTAAAAAGGGATTTACGAACCATCTGCTAAGCAGATGTACTTGCTCAGTGAACTTCTAGGAATAAGGCAATGTTAAAAAAGATTATTGCATTGCTGCATTTATTCACATATGTAATGAGGAATAAAATATTGATAAACAGTTTTTAATCACTTACCAAAAAGCATGGATAAATTGCAGAGGTGCAAAGATCTCACCTGCCAAGGGTATTGTAATTTACATTTCTGCTGCTTATGTAAATTTGTTTATATGTCATATTTATTTAGATCCTGACTTTCCCTAAATATTGGAACTCAAGGTAGCTTATACAAAAATATAACTATATGTAAAAACGTAAAAAAATTAGTCAGGATGCACCCAGACAATCTATAGAATTAAGCCTCTTCAATAGAAATCCACCAAAATGCAAATGCTAAAAACCAGAAAACATACTATTTATAGCCGTTGTGCTTACTTTCTAAAATCCAGCTTGAAGAGAAAAACATTCACTCACTGTGGAAAACCAGAAGCAGGGAGCCTTTTGATACTTTCCCTCATGAGCAGCCACCCAGAGAGGTTTCTCCCATGTGCCTCAGGAGGTGGTGGGACTGAGACAAGGGTCTCCACTAAAGATCTAAATGTTCAGGCAACCTCCTACATATGGAAGACATGGATCTTCACATATCCTGGATCTGAGCTATTTAGAAATTTATAGGGCATAACCAGCACTTTCAATTGTGTCTGGAAGTGATGCTGTTGGAACAAGGGAGCTGCATTTTCCCTGTACCCAGCCCCAGTTAACCATCTGGCTGCAGCTTTTTTTTGGGCCAATTGAAGTTCTTGAGCACTTTTCAAAGGCATCACTATGTAGTTTATTGTTGTAGTATGACTTCAAGTTGTTTCCAACCTATGGTGACAGTAAGGTGACCCTATCACAGGGTCTTCTTGTCAGCAAAGAAAAAGTTACCTTTTTTGGACTCCATCTGTTCAAATCATCCCGCTAGCATGAAAAATATGATTTCTCTCAAGAGAAGTGGACATGCTTCTTGGCAGGGGATTGGACTAGATGGCATACAAGGTCTCTTCCAACTCTATAATTCTATTATTCTATGTGTGTGTGTGTGCACACTGGAATATTTTCAAGTAAGCAGGAATATGTGTTCACTGAATTCTTTACATCTTCTTTCTCACTCCTTTTGCTACAAGTAGAGAAGCGAGCTCTGACTAAATGTCCTGATTGAGTGAAGGCAACCAAAGCCAGTTTCCCTATAACTGGTGTGGCATAAAGGCCTCTGTTTGTAATACTTTGGTTTTCTTCAGCTTCGTATCTTGCATTCTGTATGCTTTCTGCTTGCTCATTAGGAGAGAAATAAAGGCTTATTTGCAAACCTGCTGAAGAAAAACTATTGTGGGAGGAGAAAGGGCCTAATTGCAGGAGAGGTTTATAAAAGCCTTCATCATATGGTGAAACAAAACACAGATGTTGCAACTTCAGAAGTTCTGTATAGTAGCAATGTATTTAAAATCTAAATCAACTAAATAAACTTTGGACAATTAATTCACAATTTTGTAGGCGCAAGAGTGATACAGTGGATAGTTTTCAGTTTTCAAAACTATAGAAACAGCATTTTCATTATTTTATCTATTGTCTATCACGTCTTATAATATTACAAATTATATTTTAAACTCACAAGTAAATAAAATAATCTTCCCCCAAACATGCCCCCAAGGAGATGTTAATAGCACAACTGAGGGGGTGCATATGGGATGTAGAATCACACAGAAAAGGCTGTGCTTTTGAATTGCTCTGAGGTAAAAACATGACTTCAATTCTGTGTTCAATTTCTGTTTCTAAGACCTTTTGCAGATGGTTTACAACAGGATGCTGATGAAAGGGGTCATATGCAAAAGGTCTCAGAAACAGAGTATAAGCAATGTGATGAGGTCCCTAGTGTGAGATACAAGAAAGACGTGGGGTGATTCCAGCTGAAATTTTAATGTTCACTTGTCTCGTTGACCTCAATTTCTATTTTGGACCCCCAGATCAATGTTTTTCCACTGCTGCTTCAGTCTTCTCTAGCCCGTTTTCCTCAGTAATTGGTATGCAAGACAAATATTGCCTCTGAGACCGGTTCAAGTAATATGTAGCCATCAGATGTCATCATCACTAGCAGCCACTGGTAATGTTATTCCCTTTTCAACCCACCTGAGTTGTGGCCATCACAACACTTGTGGCAGAAAATATTATAGTACAAGAGCTCTAATGAAACTCTCCCTTTCCTTCTCCACAGACTCTGTGCTTAGAGAAAGAGGTGGAAAGAGAATGTTTCAGTAACTTTCATTGGCAACTGCCATTTCCAGTTTGTAGATTTTCTTTTAGTTGGCCTGTCCCCCAGTGTTCCTTGGTTTTTACAGTGACTGCTCTCACCAAACCAGTTGCCTCCCTCTCAGGAGTGGGCACATACTTTCCCTTTTGACATTCAGTGCTGATGTAAGAGGGTTTTGATTCTTTATCAGAATATTTTTCCTCCTTATATTTCCACTTCAGGGTCACTCAAAGGCATCTTGCTGTCTAAAGTAAAGCACTAGATATCCAACTGTCATTTCAGTTTACAAAATCTACTGTTGAGAATTTGATTTTACTTAAATATTAGTGGTGGAACTTCATTGTGCCCCTTACCAAAAGAGAAAAGAGCAATCAATGTGTCTAGATTTGGATGCCTGGGTGAGAGTTTTGTCTTGTAACAGAGAGGCATGGTTTGATGTGAGATGTCGTAGCTTCCCTTTCTGGGGCTGCCACGTCTCAAGGTATGAGACAATGGAAGAAGACAATGTTGGAGTTTTGTGAGTGAGCCTGTGCTCACCTCCACACATTTCCTGCTTTTACCAGAGCTTAGTAGCTGAACATGAAGATGGTTGTGTCTGGATGTGCATCAGTATATCCAAAAGCCAGGGGCAAGCAAAGGGGTCTGCAGAGAGCTGGTATTTGTGCCAGATGGAGCAGGCCTGGGCCAACATGATGGCCGGTTTACACAAACCTGGCAGCAATTGCATGGATACTCAAAAAAAGATCATAACTGGGCTGGCTTTGAAATTTCCACAAACTGCTGCATTAACATAGGACCTGCAAATTCAGGATACCAAAGTTATTATGAGAAGACAAAATATTGAGCTCATTATAAAAATAGCCAATTTGCATCATACCTAACACCCCAACAACCAGCCATATGCCTATGAGAAACTTATAAACAGTGACATGAGTCCTGTTAGCATCTTCCCTTTCTTGTTCCCAAACATTTGGCACATTTCCTCAAAAGGTGTACATAACATTTAACCATCATATGTCTATTTCCCTCTTTCTTTTAAACTCTTACCTCAAATGCCTCTAAATTTGTCACATCAGATGCATGAGCTGAATGCTGTAGGAAGATTCACCCAGAAGCAATATTGTTAATTATAGATGCATCAAAGTCAGCATTTATCCCTATACAGAGGTTAACCGGTACTTAAAATATAGTACCAGCTCTCTGATGAGATGATGTCCTTAAATTTGACTGGAGCGCTTTTTAAAAAAGTAATTGATTTAGTATTTATTTTACATTCTTCTGTCACATTTGTGCCATTTAATTTTACTTAGTAATGCATTTTATAAGTAAAATATAATGGATGTTACTTGATATTTTACCATTTATTTCAATTAAAATATCATTTTTTTAAAAAAAATTAAAAAAAACATAGGACCTGCAAAAGCTTCATATGTGTTGTATGTAAGGCTGTGTGGAACTGTGGCACCTGCTGGGTGCATTTTCCCCTCTTCATGGCCATCAAAATGTGTTCCCTCTTCCCTAATCTTGGATTACCATAATTCCTGCATGGTTGGGTTTCATCAGATTCCGGGTCCATTAACTGGGATTCCCCTTGAGTCTCTTTCCAAAATCAACTGGACTAAGAATAGTACTGACTTCCCTTACAACTCTCAACAACCTTACTTCTGTGACAAAGGACCAGCTTTTCATTTTTATTGTCTTTGAAACTGAATATGGCTTACCAGTTAGCTGTACACACCATCCAGAATCTATTTAAGGGAACCACTTAATTGAGCCGAAAGGTGGGGCTGCACTAATTCTTCTAAAATCTACTTTTAAGATTGGGCATTGAGAGAATAACACAGATAATTTTAAAAATGTATGTAGTTGATATTTGAGAGATATACTATTGAATAAAAATAACTCAGTTCACTTTGCATAGTATACCACTATATGACAACCTAGTTCATATACAGCAATACGTGTATTTTGTAGAAGTAATGGATGCCAAATTGAGATCATTAACAATAATCTGGCCCAGTGATTTTCTGGCCTGTGATCAACAGCACATACAATTTGTAGGAGCTCCAGTATTTTGTGGAAGGACAAAATATGTGTCAAAGATGGGAGTAATATTTTCCAGCCATTGTTCAATGTCGTTTTCTGTAGAAGAGACTTTAATTTTGTTTGGACCCTCTTCAGACAGATGAGAGAGAAACCCTGGAGAGCTTGCTGTACCATTTCACTTCAGACTTCTAGTAACTTAACTTTGCTGGCTGAAAAAATCTTGTCACATTACAGATCTCTCTCCCACCCACACACACAGATACACACATTGGGCCAATGGCAGCTTCAAGGAATATGGTTTGGAAGGGAATGATGGAATGTACCCAGCACTATTACTCCCACTCAAATGAGTCTCCATTTTGGCATTTGTTCAAGTCAGGAGTTCCAGCCACAGACTTTCCATGTCATGTGATTCTTAGTCCTGTGCTTCTAATATTTAATCTCATGTGTTGTCATTATAATCTCATTATGGCCACCAGGACTATGCTATCAGAGCAATTTTACATGATTATTAATTTTAAAGCTCAACTTGGGGCATATGATCCTAGCTGTGGAACATTTTCACATTCAGGTGATTAAGGTGAACTTTAGGAAACCCCACATCTTTCATTAGGCAAAACCAGATTTGTAGGAGCATGTTAGTCATTATTGCATTATGAAGAAATCATTCTGATTATCTCAGTTTAATTTTTTTTGAAAAAAATGGAAAGTAGGATATGTAAATTTAATAATAGTATGCATTATTCATCTATGGCAACATTTGCACATTCTGTAATGACAAAAATAAGCAACTATACAGAATTAAGATTTTCTTTGATGTATTTTCACATTTTTTCCAGTGGCTGTAAAACCAAAAAGTGTAATAAGAGCCACACAACAGTATACCTACTCCTCTTTCAGACAGTTCTCTGGCATTTTCAGACATATTTGACATTTCAAAATTCATAAGCTCAACTGTTTAATATGTGACATTAAAGGAGCTAAAAATAACCACTCTATAACACACAGAGAATAGTGTTATTTAAATCAGAGGGGATTGTTTGGAGCAAAATAAAATTATTAAATTTGTGAAGAATCAAACATTACAAAAAGAAGGTGAACTGTTTTTGTACCATAGCCTGAGACATTCAGTGTATCCAGAGATGCTGCAATAGAAATTACATAAATAAAAATTTTGCCTACATAATAGAGGTGGGAGAATCTTGTCAGGCTTGCTTTATCTCCCATTTAAATGGTTTACAATTCATGTTCTGTCCCTTCCAAATTTGCAGAAATTTGCAGGGGTAAATTATTCAAAAAGATGCTGTAATGAAATGCTCTCCCATTTGAAGCAGCCAGATTCAATAGGTGCAGCATTTCTCAGCCTGGAAAAAATGATGGGGTATCATAAAGGTGTGAAATATGACTCTCGGGGGGGGGGGGAGAGATGGCAACCTTTAACCAATACTGAATTGAATCTAGGTTCTTGAACATTCTTACTACACTTTGACTGTTGATCTAGGTTTTAAAATGACATATGCCGTTGCTTTCTTTAGCATTCTTTAGGTTTGGATCTATAAATAACAGAAACTCATTAGGGATCACAGATATCATCACAATAAATAAAAAGCTATGAACATAGAAACTTAATACAAAATACATTTCACTGCATGTTTTTCTGTTAATATTAAATCATACAGGGGGCAATCTACTGGAAACTTATTTCAGTTAAAGTAAGTGAGAGGTTAAAGATAGTAGTCTTCATAGAATCATAGAGTTGAAGAGACCACATGGGCCATCTAGGGGGTTAGACTAGATCAGTGGTTCTCAACCTGTGGGTCCCCAGATGTTTTGGCCTTCAACTCCTAGAAATCCTAACAGCTGGTAAACTGGCTGGGATTTCTCGGAGTTGTAGCCCAAAACACCCAGGGACTTACAAGTTGAGAACCACTGGACTAGCTTATATACGGCACTACACTTTCTGTATAAGAGTCCTATTTTGAAATAGATTAATGGGTTAAAGTAGACTTGTGGTTTAGTGACAGAAAAGAAAACTGAGGAGGAAGTAAAAGGATGCCAGTTTTGTTCACAAACTAACAAGCGACTTTGAAAACGATTGTAGTGTAAAACAGTGTTTCTCAAAATGTCCTCCTCCAGGTGTTTTGGACTTCAACTCCCAGAAATCCCAACCAACTTATCAGCTGCTAAGAATTGTGGGACCTGAAGTCCAATACATCTGGAGGAGCAACATTTCAGAAACTCTGGTGTAAAGCATCAGATTTAACCAGATTAAATGGAGTACTCACTCAATACTGATATAAAAGAGCGCATTAATATCCACACAATTTCAAAATGGTTTTGGTTTTTAAATTATTTATTTGAATTGCAATAAAATGTTAAAGGCTTTCGGACTATGTTTTCATTGGAAGTTTATAATGATGAAAGTCTTACAGAAGACTGGGAAAGAAAACAAATGTTGCTATAGAAATAAAGCATCCAGATGCCAACAAAAACTGACAAGGAATTCATGACCATTGACTTCACCTGCATGTCTTTCTCATAAAAGAAACACAGGATGACTGCATTTGTTTGACTATCTCTTTTTAGGGGATAAAAATGAAATTGCATTATTTCATAGTAGTGAGATTTATGAGGGTAATGTGTATGGGCATAATATGTATTGGCATAATCAAATACATTTCTGTGATTTTTGTGGTATTTCAAAGGATCTTCCAAGCTTTGCTTTTGACTACATGAAAGGCTCTACTAAGGTAGCACAAGCTTAGCAGATAAGCCTTGCATTTATTATAAAGAGGACAATCTTGTATCTTGCTTTTTGAATTTGTATAGCCTCTAACAGGAACGGAGTGCTTTATAAATAGCGATCAACTGAAACTGAAGCGTATGTCTTAGCTGAAATAAGGTTTTCTAAAATAATCCAAAATAATTTATTCCACATTCTTTTCCTGTGAGTGTCCTGTTTCACATGTTACAGAAGAGACAAGCCAAATCTCATTAGTTATCAAGGTTTGGATTTGAATATGGCCAAGGGAGGAATCGAGAGAAGAACAAAACTGCTTCAAAATTATGTCAAAGTTATGCCAATGTGGTTGGCACAATCAGTATGGATTTTCCATGTAGAGCAGATGGATTATAACTTGTCCTGTTTGTCTACAAACCATGCTTTAAAACCATGCTTTACTTGATTCTGTTTTCTTTGGTCTGCAGTTACCTGTGGGTCTGACCTCCTGGTATACACACTGGCTGTTAAAGGACATGATTCAGACTGTCCCAGATCCAGCAGCTCATATCAAGGTAAGTTTCATGTTTATTACAGATTTATTGATAGTTTGTGCCTTTTTTGTACATTCTTCCAAAACATACCAAGACAGTTGTGTTGAGAGGAGATCAGAGAAAATGGGCTGGAAGTTACTACAGAAGAACCTCTCATCATTAATTGGTAGAGCAACTTATATATTTCATATGTTCAGGGATCAGGCCTGGTTGATCCCTTTTTCCTTGAAGCATTGACCTTGCATATGAGAGAGATCAAAGGAAACCAGATTGGTTGATGTGCTTCACCATTCTGTTCCACTTTCTCGAGTTACCTCTTTTGCCTTGGTATGGGTCAAGTCTAAAATGCAGCTGAAAAAAATGAAATAAGAGGAGAAGGTGAGAGAACTCTCTGTTCACTTTTCATAGATCCATTCCTTGTCAAAGTCATCCTTATCTTCCAGCATGCTAAGTTGTTTTTGACCATGACAGAAATGTCCTTTAAAATAAAGAAATGGCGTCTCAGTGTTGGTCCTTCCTCCAGGCACAGCGTGTCGATTGCTTTAAGCAGCAAATGGCTGGAGATGGCAGCAAGGCACATCGTACAGCTTGATTCACAAACCAGCTTTTATCATCCTCATTGGCAATCACTCCTGTCCGAGTATGATTGCCTTCCAAGTGTAGGATCTTGGCAGTGGGTCCATAGGTGACTGTAGAGGCCTATTCTTGACCTGCATGTTCTTCCAGAGTGAGGACATTGATTTCTAGGTGGAAAGTGGTCCCAGTCATGTTTGGCTTGACACACCTTCCTCTTGACACATTTCTCCCTTTCACCCTCCATTCGTGCCTCTTTGAATTCCACAGCACAGTTGGCAACAGCTGACCTTCAGTTAAAACGCTCAAGGCTTCCCAGGTCTTGGTGTTTATGCCACAGTTTTAGTTTTAAGCCCATCTTTAAATCTCTTTTCCTGCCCACCAACATTTCGTTTTGAATACTTGAGTTGGGAGTATAGTAACTGCTTTGGGAGATGGTGATCAGGCATTCGGACAACATGGCCAGTCCAGCGGAGTTGATGGAAGAGGAACATCACTTCTATGCAGGTGGCCTAGCCGTCAGTCATTAGATGTATGGGTGGTTGTCTCAGGTTGCTAGTGCTGAAAGAGTCAACTGCAAAAACAGTTCACTGCTATATAAAGAAATGAATGGGAAGAGTGTCATTTTGTTCTTTACTTCAAGCAGTAAACTGACTTCATTTGGCCTTGAGGTGACATTGCTTTATCTTTCCAAAATTTATGTAATCAGTTCTTTTAAAAAACCTTTAAAGTGTCTGGATAGCACATCTCATATAATAGTTTTTCATATTTAAGTTTGATATGAAAAATAAACATCAATATAAGAGTAAACATAGCTCCCCCGTAGTACTGTAACTGCTGGGACATTTAAAACAGTATTTATCACTTAGTGAATGTTGTGCATGTTAATTATTAAAGAATGAGATGGTATTTTTAAAGTGATTATTCCTGTCACAGACAGGTGGGTTTGAATTTTAGTAAAGTTCTTTAATGGCAGGTAATATTTTTGTCCAAATATTGTGGCAATCACTTATTTTAAATGCAACTAAATAATGATGGATATTTTAGTATAGTGGGCCCTTGGTATGCCCTGAGATTTGGTTCAGGACCTACCATGGATACCAAAATCCATGTTGCTCAAGTGTGCAGTGGCGTAGTAATGTCCCTGAAACAAAATGGCAAAATCAAGGTTCGCTTTTGGAGGCTTTTGTGAGGAGATGCTTTCAAGCTATCAGTGGTGTTTTCCTAAATGGTACATAAACTATAACTTGGGGGGCAATGTGAACTGGAAACGTCCAGGTTCACAGCAGGGAGTGCAATCCTATTCATATTTATTAGGAAGAATCCCCCACTGTGTTTAATGGACTATATACTGTGTCTCTTAGCTACCATACCAGGTCTACTCCATAAAAGCCCTTGTAAAATACTTTTGAAGCACTTGTTATCCAGAGACGCAGTGCTCCTGCAATACTATGGAAGGCAAGAAGGTCTACTTAAAACTGTTCTATCATTATTTCTTGAAATTGTTTATAGTCAATATGTTTGGCTTTGAAAAACAAAATAATAAACAGAGGCATAGATTAGATTCAACATTGATTTGAATCTAGAATTAGTCATGCTAAGAACAAAATTGTTAAATTGATTGGATAGACTCATCCTTCAGGATGTTTTAGATCATTTTCTCTTAATCTAGATGACATTAAATATTTTAGAATATTATCCCCAACCCCGTCCATCATCTTCTAAAATAGAGATTTCCAGGAGAGGGGGGGGGGGGCGCTTTCAATATCATCAATAAATGTATCCTCTTGGGAATAGATGTCATGGGTACTACTTTGTGGTGGTTCCAATTTTTCTGATACAGGAGAATTCAGAAGGTGATGCTGAGAGATTCTTGTTCAGCAAACTGACTCTTGGCCTGTGACTTTCCCCAGGGTTCACTTTTATCCCCCGTGCTGTTTCATATCCACATGAAAATACAGAAAAAAGCTATCCAAAGCTTTGGAGTCCTGTGTCATCATCATGCTGATAATATACAACTCTGCTGTCTACTGTTTTAACTCCAAGAAAGCTGTTTTGATATTCAAGCATTATCTGCTCTCAGGCATGGAGGAGATGAGAGGAAACAAACTGATATTTATTCCAGACAAGACAGGAAGTCCTCCTAGTCAGTTAAAATGTAGATCAGGGAATAGGAAGTCCTCAACTTCAGCATACTCCTCAGTTTTGATTTGAGTCTGGGTGCCCAGATTTCAGCAGTGGTCAGAACTGTATTTGCAAACTTACTTTGATTATATTTCATTTTTTGTTAATAAATAATAAATGCATTAATTCTTTTTTTTATTAGTGCATTTTCATAAAATTCACCACAATATTTTTGGCTTCAGTGCTATAACTCTGATCTATGTTCCCAATACAGTACATCAAAATAAGTGAACAGATGCAAAAACAGACTTTTCAAGGCTTTTCCTTTTTTGCAGAAGATGTTTAGGACATAAGAAATAATGTCATGTTATACTGACATACAAACAAACTGAAATATGGGTGGTAACAATTGGAGTATCTATGTATTTTTGGAGTTTAGGCAGTTGGATATTTCAGTGGATGTATTTTCAGATCATATTGAAAAGAGAAGCTCACGGTCAGTATGAGGGAAAGTCTTATGATGCTGCATTAGGATTAGTTTCCTGTCAGATTCCTAATGGTGCTGCTGCATTTAGGAACAGATCTTCCAAAAATATGTTGTGAAGTATACATTTTGGTTTTTTTGTCATAATATACATTTCTAAATATAGTGACTCACAAAATATGCTTTAAAAATATCTCTTCCTTCAGGCTACCCATCTTCTCTTCCAGTTGTGGGAAAAAATTACACATCTTTCTACATATCTCACTCTAGAAAATGTAGAAAGTATGGTTAGCAGGCTACATACTGGCCCAATTACTTCTTTATGGCTTCCTAAGTGCCTCCAAGACCCAAAATCCTGTCCAAAAAAAAAGGAAAGGACAGGAAAGAATGGTGGCTCCAAAATGGCTAGTATTGCTCACGTAGTGAGTGGTAGTTTATTCTTTACTGCCTTCTCCTGACATCTCCCAAATCAGCTGCAAACTGACCACAAATCCCAGAAGTACAAACTGGAAACAGCCTTCCAGTTCTTCCAAGATGCATTTCGCGCTCATCTTCAGCTGCAAATATGTCAATGTGGCCATGGAGAAATGCAAAAATTGGCCTCTGCCACATTTGCCCTTTGCTACTGTAAAGTAACATTATAACACTGGGTGAAAAATACAATGAAAATATAATATATTCACCCTGTGTGTGATTGCCATCCATGAGTGTAGGATGACTTGAATCTTCTTTCATGTCTTCAGAAATGATTTTAATATTATATTACTCTTATGTTGGAAGGACTGGATTTCCTCTGTAGGATTACACAGCATGATACAAAGACATTTTCTGTAAAGGAGTTGTCATATCAAAGTGGAAATCTACATGCTTTCATGTAACAGGCATTAAAAATGAGTATTTCCATGTGTTTATAAAAACAGAGCCAACCAAGTTCTGTTTGCTTCTCTGGTGCTCTATTATTGCAGTACTTTGAATGAGGATTGGATTGCCTAAAACTGATCAGGATGTACATTTTAACAGAGTTTGATTTCACTAATAAAATTTGCTTTGTAATATAAGGTATCAAACACAAAGTGAATGTAATACATGAGTTATATGCATATTATTCTGAAATAAAAGGCTTTGCCATTAATTTACCTATCCTTTGAACTACAGCATAAAATTTATGTAAATTTATATTTTCTTCATTGTTAAAAATATAACCCAAGCAGAAGCTCTTCAAAATGCCAAAAAACCCACTAACGTTTCCCAAAAGGCCGGAGCTTGACTTACTCCTTTACATGTACCATGCTAATTGCCATTTTATTGGCATTTATTTAACTTCTTTGTTCTGCTATTCATTAATAACAAGTAGCAGTAGCTATTAAATATAATTTACTCATTAAATAAAAAAATCAAAATTGTATCTAAATCTATTTTCAATTAACAAGTATGAGAAGGAACCCCTTTTTGAAACCCACATAGGCAAGGATAAACAAACTTGCATTGTATAAATCTGAACCCAATGATATAGAAGATTTTCCTAATGTATGTATTTTCCTAATGTATGAATTTCCCCTTCAGTTTTGTACAGTTTCCAGTGTGTCTGGCCAAGAGGGAAAGATTTATTAGAGACTTCAGAAACAATAAGCACGATAGTGAGTTAAAAGTCTATGATTTTATTATGTGACAGGCAAAGGTGACAGAATAGAAAGAAATAGAACAAACTTAAAAGCAGGATGAGTTGTTTTCCACTCACAGAGGATGACAACAGAGAGACCTCAACTTGATAACCAACATGCTTCAGGTCTTTGTTGATGTCTAATCTTGGCAAAATAGGCTTCTTTGCCTCTTACAACAAAAAGTGTCTAGTGTATCGCAGCAAAATGTGATGGGGGTGGATCCCTATCAAGTGCATCCCTTCTCACCCATGGGATCCTCTTCTGTTCTTCTTTCCCCCATGTTCTCTCATCACTTCGTTGGTGGCCAAGATCAGAGAGCAGCTGGTGAGTTGCAGTCTTATGATATAATCTTCTTTGCCTTGTCATTCTTCTCCTTTTGTTCTGGTGTTGGTTTTTCAGACAGGACCCAGATATTATCAAGCCAGGAGCTACCCTGAAGTACTTAGTATGGAGACAACTCTACTGGACAATAGTTTGTGGACATCTAAACTAATCAGTCTTATGCAGCTAGGTGGCACAAATTGTTCTTGTTAATGATCCCACTGTGTTCTAAACAAGAGCACTTTTTAATCACAGCTGTCCTGTTTTTCTACTTTAGCTGAACATATAGGTCTCTTGCTTTCCTTATTGTTAATTTTACTAGCTGGCCTTTGTCACATCAATTCTATGATACAATAGGTACCATGAATACCATTTCCAGAACAAAAGGTACAATGAAGATATCTAGTTGGACTTTTTTAGACTTCTGATTTTTCCTGGAGTGAGCACATTTTAGGATTTGACTACATTTCCCAATTCAGTAGGTTTTTTTTAATTGCAGATATTTCTTGGAATGAGTACATTTTAAGATTGGGCTATATTTCTCACCAATTCTTTAGTTTTATAACAGATTGCTCAACTGTGATTGCAACATATAATTGAAGAAGACATTGAATTTATCTGTATTTCCCATTGTTGGCCTTCTTGCATGAAATAACTTCTAGTGATTCAATTAGGATAGAGGAGTCATAGATCACGAGCTGGAAATACAACAAAAGGAAGTAACTACCACCTTTCTGTCAGGATCCTTTCACTGGGAGCTTGAAAAAAATGCATTTTGGAATACAATGTCCAGAACCCCAGGTAGTAATAGCCACTGTTTTTCAATCTCATTTCCAAACTGCAAGTGTCTTACTCTTGCAAACTTGTTTGAATTTTTTTTTTTAAAAAAAAAGGTGTATTGGGTAATACAGTGATTTGGATAGTGTTTTGAAAATACCAGTTGCAAGACATACATTTACAATATATCATGTGTGAGATTCTCAGTAAATTAAATTATTTTATTTTATTTATTTATTTATTTACTATATTTATACCCCGCTCTTCTCAACCCCGAAGGGGACTCAGAGCGGCTTACAGATTATGGCAAAATTCAATGCCGCATTATACAACAAATAATAAATATAACATATCAAATTATAAAACAATTAAAACATATACATGCAATAAAACATTAAAACATAGCTTTAAAGGAGCAGATGTTCCATCAGGCAATGAGACAAAACTGGTGTCGCAGTGCCAGCATTCACTCGAGAGGGCCCAGGTGAGTCAAGGACCATGGCCGGAGGAAAAAATGCCAGTATCTCGGTGCTGACCCCAGGATGCTGAAACGGAGGTGGGTCAAGATGGAGTCTGGCAGCACCAAGCGGCCAGAGTCCCCAGGAGCTGAGCCAGGGGCAGCAAGGGAAACAAACACTGCCCCTTCCCTCCAAGCCCCTGGTGATGGTACCTTCACTTCTTGCTTGTTATATCTTGAGTGAAACTATTAATCTTGAATATTTATGAAAAAACAAAAAGTGGGAAAAGGTAATGATACTCGTAAGTCTGAAGGAGATAGCTATGGAAGCATTATTTACATGAGAACAAAAAAGCTAGAAAATTCACTTATTCTCTCTATTGGTATCTTTTAAATTTATTTTAGTTTGATGCATTTTTAAAGGAAATTTCATAAAGGAAATTCTTGAATAGCATTCTCCATCCCCTCACTTTTCAATGGAAAGCATAACGCAAACTTCTTTTTAGAAGAAGAAGAAGAAGAAGATGAAGAAGAAGAAGAAGAATCCAGAAAGAACAGTTTCTTTGTTTATAACTCTCAGGATTTATGAACAAATCCAAAAATCATTGCCAACAGCCAGATGGGGAACAGTGCTAATGATGTGTTCAAAGGGCAATATGTTACTT
This sequence comes from Anolis carolinensis, assembly GCF_035594765.1. NCBI lineage: Eukaryota > Metazoa > Chordata > Lepidosauria > Squamata > Anolidae > Anolis > Anolis carolinensis. The sequence continues at coordinate 78,901,255 of NC_085843.1, read as the reverse complement.
TAATCTTCACCCTGAATTTGATATGAATCCATTTATAGATTTTAATGATTCCTATTAAATATCCAAGGATTGCGAGCATCCCTTTTGTCCTGTTCCTTGGCCTTCCACTGTTGTTGATCTGGTACAGCAGTGGAGATCTCTTGTGCTCCAGGTTGCACATCTGTATTGCTGGTGCTGATATGTACCTGCTGGATAAAGAGCTTTTTTTCCCTTTTGTCATAAGCATTCCTCAGGTTTGTTTGTTTTTTCCTTTTAAGTGGCATAACATATTAACATAAATAAGCATATGTCATGGGCTAAACTTAATACTAGTCTCAACTAGGCATGTTGAAATGAATGGAGCTTGTTATTTGGGACTAAGATAAATCCCAAACATTTCTACTGGGGAAGAACCTTTGAGAGTGTGGACAACTTGTCATCTTCCAGATGTTGTTGACTTACAACTCCTAGTCCAGCTGTTGTAGAGGGAGGAAAGGAGCTGGAATCTAAGAATATCTCGAGAACCACAAGTCCATCCCTTTCACAATCACTCATTTTCAATATAGTTAATATTCATCAGTTGCTATGGCTAAAATGGAATTTGGGGCAGGAAGCTCCCCTATTCAGCTTTACAAATTGAAGGAATTGTTTGTCGCTTTGGTTTATTTTATATGTTCCCATCTAATGAGCTAGTTGATGCCCTTGGAAAAAATATTAGAAGAAGTACCAGATGCTAAGAAAAATATTAATTACAGGCTGATATATTTCAGATAATACTCTTTTTCAGGGCATTTCTACAGCAATGATTCAAAAATGCAATAGATACTTCAGTGACTCCTTAAATGAAGTGTCCCTTGTTCCTATGAATTATTGATACAGGAGATGTTTATCCAAAAAGCATTGGCCCTGCAATAAATCCCCTATTATAACATCAGTCGTTTCTTTCACTAGTTTCTTTGTTTGAGTTTGTCACATCTTGGATTCTAATTACTGTGCTTGCCTAGCATTGCTGCTAATACTTCAGTACAACTTGATCCTCCTCTGAAGGCACTAGTAGCTTTGACATAACAAAATACATGTTAGGCACATACATGCAAATAAACCGAAGCAAGCAAAAGAAGCATTCTCAATTCTCAGAACTCTAGCACCTCAAAATATACCATAACCGTGTAATTATGAAAGGGACCCAGAGCTCAGAGTTGTGTAACAAGTAACAAAATTGCCTATAAAATTTAATTTGCAGAGTTATAATGGTATAACAAATTTTAAATAAAAATGGAACAGCTGACAATATTGTTTCTCTTTTAGTGTAACCATGAATGCTTACTTGTTACTTCTTGGGATTAGGGTCATTTTGTATATTAAGTGAATCTTTGAAAACTAAGAATACAAAACTAGAAATATATTACAGATTGAGTATTCCTCATCCTGAAATATGAAACCCAAAATGCCCCAAAATTGTCCATATGGTGAGTGAGATAGTGATAATGAGATAGTGGACAAGGGTCTACTCTTCTTTGAAGAAGAAACAAGAAAATAACCAAGAAAGTTGATTGCCATTCATCATGCTGTGAATGCAACAGTTTGATTGGCTTTTGTAACCATTTATCTGAAATTTATATTCGTTTATTGTGTATAATACAATGTTTAATGATGTTTAATACATTGTTATTATTCCATTTAGTGGACACTTGTTAGTTCAAGTCCTTGGGAGCCCATTTTTTCTTATAGAGTGAGATAGTGATATCTTGCTTTTTGATAGCACAAAATTATTTAAAAATATTCTGAATAAAATTACCTTCTGGCTATAGATATAAGGTGTCTATGAAACATCAATTAATGTTGTGTTTACACTTAGTCCCATATCCAAGATATCACATTATGCATATGCAATTATTCTAAAACCCAAAAGAATCTAAAATCCAAAACACTTCTGGTCCCAAGTATCTTGGATTAGGGCTAATCTGCCTGTAATAACATGCTGTTATGACTGATAAGTAACATTGATGAGTTTTTTTTGTAAAATTTCTTCAAATCCCTTGCAGAATATTGAAATTGCCAATCTGATGGCTCAGCAATGTAGAGGGAGTGGAATGGGTAACGTGGGAATGCATTTCTCTATGACTGATTTGGTTCATTTTTATGTGTATTTCATCCTCTTATATACACTTTTCCCTGTGTCATTGCAAAAAATGTGGCCACATATACTGTGGTTGGAAAAATTTCTCCAGTTTTCACAGCATCAAGTTCTGTGGCTCCTATAGCATCCATAACACATCACACAGACAAACAGCATTATATGGTCAGTGTAGACCCATATAATGTGGACTCATATAACTGCATTATATGAGTTTACACTGTCCATATAATACAGTTTCAAACTGCATTATATAGTAATGTAGATGGGGCCTCTGTTTTGCTCTGTGTGAGTTCCCAGATGATTGCTTAAAGAACAGTAGTTACAGCTAAGCTTTGTAATTTCCCAGACTTCATAGGACACCCAATACATAGTGTTCACTCCTCTTCCATAGTGGTTGTATGCTTTGCAATCAAAAGTCACTGCCCAAAGATCCCTGCCCAAGTCTGTATTCCCATTTCTCCAGTAATGCCACTAGCAACTTGTGGCAAAAGTCATAATATTACACAGTACTTCAAATAACTTTGTTACTGTTGTCATTTGTTGTTGCTATGAATGGGAGGCCTTCAAGAGCCCCAGTCATCCATTGCCTGCTCAGGCCTTTCAGACTCAGGGTAATGGCTTCCTTATTTAAATTGATACACATTTAATAAACCCTCCTCTGTTTCTACTGCCTTCATTATCATTTTTCCATGGAGTCATGTCATCATTTAGTGAGAGTTTATGCTTGATTTGCTCTAGGACCTATTTCTTTGCATTATTGTCAGTCCGTGGTATCCATGGAACCCCCCTTTGAATACCACCTTTTAAATGTGTTTATTTCCTTCCTGTCACCTTTCTTCACTCTCCAGCTTTCATACCTATACATAGGAATAGGAAATACTATTGTGTAAATGAGCCTGAAATTGGTATTGCTACTGAATTTTGTATACATTATTGAATCCCCACCGTGAAATAAAGAGATTGCGAGGGTTTGTAAAAGAGGCACCATGATGTGGTGAGTTGACTAGAAAGGGCATGTGGCGACAGCTGAATGGCTGAGCCAGCCAGGAGCCAGAATTCTGATTGGGTGCTGCATCTAGCTTGGTGTTGAGGTAAACGGTTTTAACTGCCACTTTCATCTAGGAGAGGGACGAGAGCAGCTGACTGAAAATGGTTAGAGAGGAAATGGCTGCCATACTCAGAAGTCTAGTTATTTATAAGGCAAATGAGGCATATTTAAAGGGACTGTTTATTCCCTTATTGTTCTCTGTGTGGATTCAGAAAGACTGTTATATATATTGTTGCCCTGTTTGAACTTTTGAACTGAAGTAAAGATATTGTTATTTGTTGCACAAGCCTGAGTGACATTTTATTATAGTAAAGGGTTTATCTTGATTCAGAAACTGTGGTAAAGCTTCTATTTATCTATTTATTTATTTCTACAACCATCAACAGAGACCAGACACAAGATGTGGAGAAATAAATGGGCCATTTATTGACCTAATTAGAAACTGGTAATTGAGCTAATTGACTAGTTGTGGGGAGGGGACACTTTGACATGGGTAATGGTGTGAGGCCAGGTATCTTTTGGGACCACCTGCCAAGCCAACCACTGGGCGAAACACCTGACATTGATGGTTTGCTGTCCTGGCTGGTCATTACTGGAAGGCCGTTCCTGGGAACTACCCCCCAGACCATAAAGCCCTAAGGGAGATATTTTGTGGAGACCATAAAGAGAGGAAGCTCTAAGGGAGATATTTTGTGGAACCCCCTAAGCCATAGAGCCTACAGAGATAAACCCAAAATCTCCCCTTCTCCTCTGCCAACTGATGGGAATGCCAGCCAGAACCAACTGGTCTTTCACAGAGGGATTCAATTGTTCCCCTCTGGCCCTCCGGTTAGCTCCTTCTGTCCAGAGTTGTGCTTGGCAGGTGTTTTATGTTTGTAGATCCTTCATAGCTGCCCTCCTAAGTCTTAGGCCCCTTCCACACAACTTTATAAAATCTGTATAAAAATGATGTGAACTGGATTATATGACAGTGTAGACTCAAATAATCCAGTTCAAAGTAGATAATGTGGATTATCTGCCTTGATATTCTGGATTATATGGCAGTGTAGAAGGGCCCCTAGTATGCTTCTGAGTTCTTGACTGCAGTCCCAAGTGTCTAGACCTGATGTATTGTAGGGCCACACAGTTTCTCTAGTCCCCACAAAGAGTAGTCCTTGCTGCAGGTGCTACTATTGATCCAACATTTTTAGCTAAGCCTTTTCAGTGAATAACATTATTTTTAAAATCAAATTTAAAAATCTTGTCCATCAAAAAAAGGTATGGATGAAATAAATTCTTGACATTGATGTGTTACTCAGACGTGTAATAACTAGCTGTATTGGTTTGTTGTACTGCAAGAGCTCATCATTTGGTTTGGTCACAGTCAATAATATAGTTATTTGGCAGTCTTTTTGCAGAGATCTCATCCTATCATAATCTGGTCACATGCATAGAAAAAAAAGCAAGAAACATATGCAAAGTCTTACCAAAAAATAAAGAAGAAGAAAGAGAGAGGGCACTGACAGGCAGAAATGCAAACAGAGACAAAGTGTCTCCTGAAGAACAGCAAAGTAGCAGCACAGTCTCTTCCACATATGCACAATTTCTGTGAATTTTTTAGCCAGATGTTGGGATGGATCCTATACTGGGGATTACGAAGCCAAAATCCTTGTAACAAAATCAGTTTCTAATGTTCAAAATAAAATTATCATGCTAGCTTTTTTTCCTAGCTTTTTGTCAGTGAAACAGTAGTGTATGTTTTTAATTTATTATTAATATTAAAAATACTATTTATTGTCTTATTATCAAAAACAGATGGCATTTTATGTCTTCCTAGGAATAAGAAACTGATTTCTTATGCTCTTTCACTTTTTGTTTATGTTTATACTTCAGTGTTCCCAAATAAGCATTGACACACATTTCAACATAGATATGAGAATAATATCAGATAAAAAGAGGGGAAGCTAGGAAGACATTTCCATCTAGTCTTCTGTGCCATCAGCTGGAAGCCCCTCCCCTCAGTAATATGCTATGCTAATAATATAATATTGTGTGTGTGTGTATGTGTGTATATGTAAATGTGTGTGCGTATGTGTGTGTGTAAATGTGTGTATGTATGTATGTATATATATATACATATATATATATATATATATATATATATATATATATATATATAATATTGTGTATAATATACAATATAATTTACAATAATAAATAATAATTTATGTATTGTATATACATGTAATCTTGATAATAATATTATAATATAATGCAATATAATACTAATAATAATACAATATAATATTAATTATATATTATTTATTACATGTAATATTACTGGTAATATTACAGTATAGTGGTGTGGTGCAATATGCTGGTATATAGTGCTAGTGTTGTGCTGTGTTAGTGATATAATACACTGTATATAAATATTATTTGTAAGCCACTCTGAGTCCCCTTCGAGGTGAGAAGGGTGGGATATAAATGTAGTAAATAAATAAATAAATCAACCCAAAAGCTTTAAATTAATGCAGTAACAATCAGAATGGGAAGGCACAAACGTTATATCTGGATCCAGTGTTAAATAGTAGCCATGCTGATGGGGAAAATCAATGAGACAACTCCATCTTCAAGGAAATAGTCAAGGAAGGAACCTATGGAAAGTGTAGTCAAGGAAAGTGTAAAAAAACAGGCAATTGTCTTGTAGCTATGTCAAGCTGTAAGTGTTATTCTGAATACAACCACTCATTGGCCTTGCAAAGGCATTTGACACAGTGAATCGCAGTGCTGTCTGGACCATCCTCCAAAAAGTTGGGTGCCCTAACAAATTTGTGAGCATTCTGTGGCTTCTCCATGATGACATGATAGCAACAGTCTTGGAGAGCAATGGTTCTCAAAGTGACCCATTTAAGGTGGAATCAGGTATCAAACAGGGATGTGTCATTGACTCAACCTTATTTTCCATCTTCATCACTATGATACTTTATCTTGTTGATGGGAAGCTTCCCACCAGAGTGGAAATCATCTATCAGACAGATGGCAAGCTGTTTAACTACAGCAGACTGAAAGCCAAAACCAAGGTCACACAACATCTGTTATAGAACTCCAATATGCTGATGACGTAGTCTGTGTGCATTCAGAAGAAGACCTACAAGCCACTCTAAACAGCTTTGCAGGAACATACGAGAAGCTCGGCCTATCATTGAACATTGAGAAAACCAAAGAGCTCTTCCAGCAGGCACCAGCCAATCCCTCTGCAAGGCCAGAAATATAGCTTAATGGTGTCACATTAGAAAATGTTGACCATTTCCACTACCTTGGCAGCCACCTCTCCACAAAAGTCAACATTGGCACTGAAATACAACACTGCCTGAGCTCTGCGAGTGCAGCATTTTTCTGAATGATGCAGAGAGTGTTTGATGACCGGGACATCCATAGAGATACCAAGGTGCTCGTTTATAAAGCCATTGTCCTCCCAAGCCTGCTCTATACCTACGAAACATGGACTGTCGACAGATGTCACACACAACTCCTGGAGTGATTCAGCATGCTGGAAGAAGCAAAGACCACCAGCACTGAAGTGATGCTCCTACACCATCAACTGGACTGGCCATATTGTCCAAATGCCCGATCACCATCTCTCAAAGCAGCTACTCTACTCCCAACTCAAGAATGGAAAATGGGATGTTGGTGGGCAGGAAAAGAGATTTAAAGATGGGCTAAAAGCCAACCTTAAAAACTGTGGCATAGACACTGAGAACTGGGAAGCCCTGGCACTTGAGCGCTCTAATTGGAGGTCAGCTGTGACCAGTAGTGTTGCAGAATTCGAAGAGGCATGAATGGAGGTCTTAAGGGAGAAACATGCCAAGAAGAAAGCGCATCAAGCCAACACTGACCGGGACCTCCTTCCACCTGGAAACTGATGTCTCCACTGCAGGAGAATATGCGGATCAAGAATAGGTCTCTTCAGCCACCTACGGACCCACCCGCAAGACCCCACAATTGGAGGACAATCATCCTCGATCTACGAGGGATCGCCTAAGTAAGTAAGTAAGTAAGTAACTGACCTTCGGTTGAATAGTTATATAACTGCAGTACATTTAGAGATATGGAGAAGTAGCCAACATTTGCTTCATCCACATGACATTACTGCAGCTAAAGGCAGTTTCCTTCATTTTAATTTTCACATGTCATAGTTTTTCAGTATGACCGCATAGGTAAAATAACATGGTGGTTTATCCTCAATCCTTAACTCATAGCTCAACTTGATGAAGCAAGTCTTCTGATTTTGGTCATTTTTATTTATAATTCACAATATCCTAAGGAATCAAGAAAGTATTCAAAATATAGTATAAAGATTTGATGTGAGAGTTTTCTAAAATAATAATTTGCCAAAATGCAAAGAAAGATTTTAAAAAACATTCTCCAGAACCCAATGAATAAGTAACTACTACAATACAGATTGAATGTCAAAACCCCTTAATTTTAGATGCTTTGTCTAGCAATAGTCATGACAGCCCCTGACCAGAGGGTTTTTTTTAAATAGGTAATGGATGAAAATTAAATTAAATTAGGAATTCTTGGCAATGTATTTCTTGCATTTCCAAGGCCCCTTCCACACAGCTGAATAATATCTCCATTATCTGCTTTGAACTGGAATATATGGCAGTGTGGACTCAGATGTCCCAGTTCAAAGCAGATATTTTGGGATTTTCTGCCTTGATATTCTGGGTTATACAGCTGAGTGAAAGGGCCCTAAGATGTAAAGAAGTTGAAAAGGAGATCACTATCATCTTCATCTGAAAAGAGGAGTGCTGAGACCAAAAATAGATCGATAGGGAACCAGTCTACTCCAAGTTATGCTTCTCTTCTTTTCCTATTAGTTTGATTTATTCTATGATGTATGACACGTACTAAGCATTCCCTGATGAGAAAATCCATGATGTGAATTTCACTACCTGTTATGAAAAACAGAGGGGAAGGAAATATACAGCAGCAGCTGCTTCACATTCTTGGAAAATGTAGCTCTATTTCTATGTCATCCTTTTGGTCATGACAACTATAGATCCCAAGAGTTTCCAACTAGAACTTTTTTTCTCACAATTCATTTCAGTTGAAGTAGCCCCTTTTTTGGCTTGTGGATTGGCTTGCTTAACTTAAATGGGAAAAAAACATATTTAGTGTGCAGTAGAGTAATTCATTTACACATGAAGCATATATACAACTTTGATTCAAAGTTGTCCAAGAGATAAGAACTAATAATATTTTTTTTTTAAAAAAACAGAATGGGATGGTGGAATTATTGCCTTTTAAGTAGCTGTTTGGGTCAGATATGAGCTGTAATAATAAGCACATACATGCAATTATTATATATATATATTGAAACAATGAACTGTATATCGTGCCTACTACCTCAGTCTCAGGATGTATGTACACTGCATAATTTTAAGTTTGAAACCACATAACTACCACGGCCCGATGCTATGGAATTCAGGAAATTGGAGTTTTGTGAGATATTTAACTTTGTGTATCAGAGAACTATGGTGCCACAACAAACTACAAATACCAGGATTTCGCAGAATGAAGCCATGGCAGTTACAGTGGTGCCAAACTGCTATAATTCTGTGGTGTGGATTGTCTCTCAATGCGGCAATGAACGCAGGCCAGGCCTTATAGGAGCTATCTGTGGTGCTGAACCCATTTTGAAGATAATGTTCACCACAATAGATAACTTCTTTAATTTTTAAATTAAAACCCAGAATAGATTCATTGTCCTGTTGACTTGGATATTATTAACTGTCACAGGCTATGAGCACTGAAAATGTACAACCACTGTTTAGATGCACCTAATCTTTCATCAGCTAGGATATATATATACACATACACACACACAGCTCCTAGATGCAATGAATACAAATACTTTACAACCATTATATGACTTGTCTGAAATAAAAGAATAATTAACTTCATGCATGCATACATACATACCCCCATACACATTAACATATGGTGGGACCCAAGTTTTGGTATGTGCAACTGAACTGGCCTCCTTCCCACAGCAGCTGCTTTGGCCTGCTGAATGCCAAAGATAGGTTGAAGACAAAAGACCCTACTTTGTGGAGTTGTCTGTTGTGTGGAGGAGGAAAGGTAGATCCCTGAAAATCAGTCAGAGGCACTTCACTTGTGTGGAGCTCCTCATGGAAAGGTTTCAAAGACTTTGTCCTCTTCTGCCAGATTACTTAGATATGCCTAGATCACAATCTAAGCCTATATACAGTGTTCCCTCAATTATCGCGTGGGGTTACATTCCAGGACCACCCACAATAAGTGAAAATCCGTGAAGTAGGGACGCTAGGCTTCTCCTTAAAAAGGAAGTAGAAAGAGGGAGGGAGGGAGGGAGGAAGAAAGGGAAGAAGGGAAGAAAGAGACAGAGAAACATGGCAATGCCTCCTTCAACTCCCGCTGCCATTTGGGCTCCTTCTCCGCCCTGCCATCCGCACCCGACTGAGACCATCGCTACTGTAAATCATATATTTTTTATATTTCTAATATTATTTTAGTGTTTATTATAAAACCGCAAAACAGCGAGTCCACGAAAAGTGAACCGTGAAGTAGTGAGGGAACACTGTATATATATATATATATGTTTGTGTGTGTGTGTGTGTGTGTGTGTGTGTGTAGAATATATAAACACTCCCACACACATAGATGTATGAACTTCTGTTGTGGAATTTCTGACTTCAGGATCTGTCAATAACCCTATTTCATTCAAATAGTTAGGTTTTAGTTAATTTAGTAAATAATATTTGTAGTTGGTGCTGTGTACCTTTGAATTGTTTCCAGCTTATGGCATCCCCGAGGCAAATGTATCTCAGTGTCTTCTAGGACTGAGAGTGTGTGATTTACCCAAGGTGACCAAATGGGTTTCCATAGCCAAGTGGAAACTTGAACCCTAGTCTCCAGAATCTTTATCCAATGTTCAAATCAATATGCCATGCTAATATTATAATAAATAATGTTCAATCAGCTTAAATTCAAGAACTTTGGCTTAATTGTATTCTAGATCAAGCCATATAACAGGAAGACTGCTGGTTTTAGAACTTTTGGCTTAAAAAACAGAGGAAAATCATTTTGTAGCCAAAAGTGTGACTGACTTGGCAGGGCAAAGAGTTTCCTCTGTCTTTTTTTTTTTCCTTCAGAAAGCATGTGATTATAGTTTATGTTCATTGTTTATCTGAGAGTCAAAGCCTTTTTCGAAAAGGCAACAAGACTTGCATGCTCAGGAAACCTGAATATATTTGTACATTTTTATCACTGAGATAAAACAGTTTGTAGCAGGAGTGAGAATCTCTTATGTGGAATTCCTGGAATTCCTCGCCATTGGTTATGCTGTTCAGGGCTACCAGAGGCAGTCCAAGGTAATTTTCAAGTGTAGGCGAACAGAAATTTTGCCCCCACCAAAAAAACCAATCACTGAAAAATAAAAGTGTTGGATAAGTGAAAATGTTGGATAATAAGGAGGCTCTTTCCTTGTCTTGAAGAGGACGAAGAAGCACACCATGGTCCAGCAGCGCCGCTCCGCCTTCGGGGCGGAAGGGGAAGTGGAAGGCGAGTGGGGGCAGGCACCGGTCAGGCGGGGGCAGGCATTGCGGCCAGGCGAGAGGCCGCACGCCTGGGAGGAGGAGGCGGGGGTGCGCAGGCCAGCAGCGAGAACAGGTCCCGCTGGCAGGAGGAATGGGAGCCAGAGGACGCTTTCCCTCCACCCTCTAAGTCTCACGTGACACGTCAGAGGCTTCCTTGCTCAAGCACCGGCACAGGCCCATCGACGGGCGGGCAACAGCGAGGGAGAGCAGGAGGGCGGCCACTTAGATGGGTGGCTGGGCCTTCTGCCGCCAGCTTGATAGCACCCCCGTATGGTCTGCGCTACAAGCGACAGCTTAATTGGTCTTAATGTTGGACCGCCTATGAGGGCTACTCAGATTGGCAGTTCAACATCTGGCAAACTACATAATCCTCACTCCAATCTATATAGCACAGTGGTTCTCAACCTGTGGGTCTCCAGATGTTTTGGCATTCAACTCCCAGAAATCCTAACAGCTGGTAAACTGGCAGGGATTTCTGGGAGTTGTAGGCCAAAACACCTGGGAACCCACAAGTTGAGAACCACTGATATATCATAATAGGTAGTTGTGTGGTTTAATATGATTTGTTGTTGTTATTTATTCATTCAGTCACTTCCAACTCTTTGTGACCTCATGGACCAGCCCAAACCAAAGCTTCCTGTCGGCCATCGCCACCCCCAACTCCTTCAAGGTCAAGCAGGTTTTGGCCTTCAAGGATACCATCCATAATATGATTTAGACTTAAATTATTATTAATACTGTAATTTATTTTAAATAGTTCATATTCATTTTACTGGAAGTCACCCTGAGGTATAATTATTTATACAAACCAAATAAATAAATAACCCTATATACACATGTATACACCTAGAGATTGTAATAAAAATTCAGCCTTAAAAACCTGGGACAACTTATTCATGGATTAATGTGTCAAAAATGTTTTTTTACAAGAACTGCCGCATGTTTGAGTAGAGTACCAAAGGCAAAAGTTTAGTCCAACCCAGGAGAACCTAAAAGAAGCACGAATCCCCACTACACTCTCCGCTGTGGGGCTACTTCTGCCCTTTTTGAACACTTAGAATAATAGAAACTTAAAATTGAAAAAGACTACATGGGCCATCTAGTCTAAGCCCCTGCCATGCAGGAAAAGCACAATCAAAGTACCCCTGACAGATGGTCATCCAGCCTCTGTTTAAAAGCTTTCAAGGAAGGAGCTTCAACCACACTCTGAGATAGAAAGTTTCACTGCTGAACAGCTCTTATGGTCAGGAAGTTCTTTCTAATGTTCAGGTGGAATCTCCTTTCCTGCAATTTGAACCCATTACTCCGAGTTCTAGTTTCCAGGGAAGTAGAAAACAAGCCTGCTCCTTTTGACATCCTTTCACATATTTCTATGTGGCTATCAGGTCTCCTCTCAACCCTCTCCCTCCCTACTTGGGTGGGGAAATGGCAGCATTAACCAGGGGCAGATGGTTCCTTGAGATGGCATTGGTGCATCCCCCTCTTCACAAAATGACTCTTCACTTATTCACAGGTCATATCAAAATCCATAATTTTGGCCTCCAAACTTGGCCTCAAGTGATACATGTGATTGACTTATACATGAGTATGTATGATAATCCTACTCTTCACATAAAAAAAATTCTGTTATTTTGTATATAGAAAATAAAAATAGATTGTAATGCCACTTCTGTCAGTTTCACTGCAACATCCAAAGCAGACAGCCCCAATGTGATGACAAAGAGATACACTGCATTACAACTCCCAGAACCAGAAACTGGTTCTGGAATAATAATAGCTGTAGTCCAACGTATGTGGAGGGTACTCTTTTAAAGAAAACTTATGTGATAACATATTACATTAATAGTCGTGTCTGAAGACTGCCATTTCAAATTATCATGCAGTTTGAGCTGTCCAAAAATAGAAAAAGGAAGATTACTTTGATGTTTAAAAACATTTCTCTTTATGTGTGAAATATTCATTTTGCTTTTCCCCTTTTGTTATACAATGAATTAAATTTCACAAATAGAAAAGCATATAGTAAACAATATAGTAAAATATATTTTAAATCAGTGATAGATATAGCAATTCTTCTTCATCTTATATTTCCTCCCAATATTTATGATTATTCCCATATTTCCCCCAATTTTTGGATTCAAGGAGTATGGTTGGCTTTCAGAAAGTGGGCTGGTGTAATTTTTATTAGTTGGTGGTAGTAATGATGTACCTTTTCATGTAAACAGCTTGAGATGCCCCAGTGAAATATACAAAGCTTAGTTCTAGCAGTTGTAAACAGGGCTCCTCATAAAATGCATATAAAAATTTCTTATATACATAATTTTTTCAAACTTACAGAAAGGCCTTGCAAAATGATCTAGATGTGATTTCAGAGGTACCTAACTATAGGTTAATGGAAAAGTCCAGAATTACCTCTATTGATGGCTAGTCAGTTACACTGACTGTATTCTTTTTGTCAAGAAGGAAGCGATACAAATGGATGGGGGAGAATATTCCTTGGACAGAAGTTTGCAGTGAATGGACAAAGATGAAATATTTCACCATCTACACAATCCCAACAGTGATAAAGCTCAAATGAATTATAACATGTTGTTGTTGTTGGGGTTTTGCAAGCAAACCACATTGGCAACAGCCGCTGGATGAAGGGAGTTAAAAATGGCCCTGCTTTTCCGCAGAAGAGTGTGGGAGGAAGCTCCAACTATGGACATAGATTGTGCACAGATATTTTGAGAACAAGTCTCCTCTTTAGAGGTTGTCTGCTAGAACCAAGTAGAAAGTAGAAATGGAGGGTCTTGCCTAACAAAAGAAAAAATGTGGAAATTTAACTAATTTAGGAAAGCATGTACTACAAACTTCTCTCACTTAGTCTAACATGTTGTTTAACATTTACATGAAGCTGCTGGAGGAAATCATCCGGAGTTTTGGAGTTCAATGTCATCTGTTCGCAGATGACGTCCACCTCTATCACTCCTTTCCACTTTCTGCTAAGGAAGCTGTTCAGATCATGAACCAGTGCTTGACTACAGTGATGGTCTGGATGAGGGCAAACAAATTGAAATTGAATCCAGACGAGACAGAGTCGAAAGGCCAAACAGGGTATAGGGTTTCAGCCTGTGTTGGATGGGGTTACACTCCCCCTGAAGACACAGGTTCACAGCTTGGGAGTGATCCTGGATTCATCACTGAGCCTGGAACCCCAGGTTTTGGCAGTGGCTTGGGGAGCTTTCACACAATTAAAACTGTGTCAGTTGCACCCATACTTTGAGAAGCCAGACTTGGCCACAGTGGTCCATACTTTTTTTACATCTCAAATAGACTGTTGCAATGCACTCTACGTGTGGTTGCCTTTGAAGACTGCCCAGAAGCTTCAAATAGTCCAACTTGTGGCATCCAGGTTTCTAACTGGAGTGGCGTAGAGTGAGCGTACAACCACCCTGTTGCGTCAGCTCTACTGGCTGCCAATTTGCTATGGGGCCCGATACAAAGTGCTGGCTTTGGCTTATAAAGCCCTAAATGGTTTCAATCCAACTTATCTGTCTGAACGCATCTCCCTCTACGAGTTTACAAGAGCTTTGAGATCAGCTGGGGAGGCCTTCTTTGCAAGCGCGTTTGGTAAGGACAAGAGACAGGGCCTTCTTAGTGGTGGCCCCTCGGCTCCCTAGTGACATCAAGCAGGCACCATCCCTCCTGATTTTTAGAAAAAACCTAAGACTAGCTTTTTATGCAGGTGTTTGGTGAATACGGAACTACAGAATGAGACTTTAACAACTTGAATAATGGACTATGAATTTTGGAAAAAGTTTATGGATAAGTATGAGATCATGACTTGGCATTTTATAAGGTTTTTAATCTGTTTTATTGATGCGTGTTTTAATTGTTTATATGTTTGGACTGTTTTATACCTTGATGGATATGTAATTTTTCTGTGTCTATGTAGCATTGAATTTTTTGCCGAATTTTGTACGTCTCTGGTGTGAGAAAGGCTGGGTAGAAATAAAGTAAATCAGTAATAGTCTCAAAGATGCTACAATTTCCCCTTGTGTGGTGACCCAGACTAAGAAAGCTATGTCTTTATGTTCTGTATGAGATAATAATAATAATAATAATAATAATAATAATAATAATAATAATAATAAATAACTTTATTTATATCCCGCCACCATCTCCACAAAAGTGGAATACAGAACATATAAAATACAACAAAAGTTTGCCCAAATTGATGAGCAACATCAAGTAACATAAAATAATAACTTGCAATAATTTACAGAATACAATAAAATAACTGGTGACAACACAATAATAAATTGAAGTTAAAACGAGCTATACATAGTAATAACATCCCAGCCACAAACCAGTTATCATTAATCTCTCTAATTTTATTCCGTAACCCACTTTTTTTTTTTTTTTAGCAATCTCCATAAATCTTAACATGATTCAGAAATTGTGAAAAAATGCTAACTGCTGGTTGATATTCTTCTTGGAAAAACTGGAGCCTTCAAAGCTGGAAAAGAGATCTTGTGTCATGATGCACATCTTTAGCTTTGCATAAGTGTTGCTTTTAATGAGTTAGTGCAGTGCAGCTCACTGAAATCAAAAACACATGGTATGCCTTAGGCAAAAAAAGGCAATAACAGCACAGATTTTTTTAAGCGGACTCGTCATACCACAAGCTACCATTAGATGAGGAAAAACAACAAGAATTCCAATATAGCTGTCTGCCCAAATATATTAATTTAAATTGGATGGATTTCATGATATTATAGCTGTGAGGCACAATGTCCAATTGGCAAGCATGTTCAAAACCCCGTATTGGAAGACTACTTTTCAGATTTTCTACAGCGCATTGTGATAGCCCACATATTTGGGATCCTGGCCATCCCTAATCTTCTCAGAAATAGGTTACTTTTTGTTCAGGGGGCTATTATGATAGAGTTAAATATCTAGCATAGGTTTCTTTTAAAAATCATATATTTTGGCCATTTTATTTAGGGAGCACTAAGCTTCTTGGGGTTTGGAGGGTCTTGTTTTGGTATGTTTTTTGCTCAAAATGATGTCATAGAAGATTTACTAAATCAGGAAAATATCTCCTACACCACCATATCACTTTTCATTTTTATTACTAACTTGCTGTTGTTCTCGTCTCACCCTCTTACCAGTAAACACATGGCTATTTATTGAAATTTTTAGGCCTCCCTGAGTTACTTCAAATATTATGAATAGGTTGTTGAAGGCTTTCATGGCCAGAATCACTGGGGTGTTGTGTGGTTTCCGGGCTGTATGGCCGTGTTCTAGTAGCATTTTCTCTGGATGTTTCGCCTGCATCCGTGGCTGACATTTCAGGGAATCCTCCGATGATCAGATCCTCTGTGTTGGAGGTACAGGACTGAAATGCCATTTAGGGGCCATGGGATGTAGGCAGGGAGGCTTAGATTCAGCTTGGGCACTCTTTGGCATGCCTCAACACTGGATGGTAGGGAACTCCATGACTAGCAGTAGATGGAACATCTCTAAACACTGTCCACTCACTGCTCAGATATTAACTTTCTTTATGCCTTTTTAAAGGTTAATATTCCTTGAAAATCTTGTGAATCTAGATTTTTATTCTAAGGTCAAGACTTCCTTCTGGGAACAATCCTGCCCTGTGGTTTCAATGGCAAGAATTTCAGTGCCTAGGATTTTTGAAATGTATTGTTGCACTCATTTACTTTCAATCCATGTAATGTGCAAAACTAAGCAGAATCTGTTTGCACTACTTATTGGGAAGATACTAAAGGTGTGACTTGACATTGGATGAACACTGATTCAATAATTTATACAAAAGGCTTCTAAGCTATTTTAGTACTTTGTCTGAGATGAAACTAGAATTTTCTAAAGCAATCCAAAGCGAACTGAGCTCTTTCTAAAGTTTCATTGAGCCCACTTTGGAGATTCAGGCAGACACAGACATCTCAGACAAATTTGGACTCACTCTTCCCTTCTCAGCTTTCCATGAAAGAAAAATATTAGTCAGGAGCAAAAGGGAAAGAATGGTTATAATTTTGTTTGTTTTTACCAACTAGCTTCTCTGCTTTTACGTCTCATACCATTGTGCTTTGGAGTAGGATGTAGAAAAAGATGATCAGTTGGTGCTAACTGAAGAAATAACATAATGTTTTCATACAGATTGTGGGAGGCATATTCCTTTCTATAATTTTTTTTTGTATAAAATCACCTATATTTATTTTTCTGAAATATTTCTGGTAGTTTGCTTAAGGACATGTCTATGAGATATGCCATTTTCATACAAAGTTAGGGAAGGGATTTGATTCCTCAAACCACAAAAGAAAGTAAATCCCTTTCCCTACAAATTTGTATGAAAAACATCACACATTTCTCTCATTTTTGCAGAATTTATACTTTTAGAATGGAGAACTGTATCTGTGGATTTCATCCAGTTCTTCCACAACACAGAAAAGTTATAGGTGGATCCTTCTTTATTCTTTTTTTAAAAAACATATCTCAAACTGTAAATATGTAATTATTGCAGGATTTGGCAGCGTTCGTTCTCTAAGATAGAGCCAGTAGATGTTTAAATTTCATTCAAGATGTGCATTTTAATCCAACTTTATTACAAGTTAGAACTCCCCCCATGTTAGTCAGTGCAGGGAGACGTATAAAGCTTTGGCTTTTTAAAGCAAGACTCTGCTTTGAACCCAAATAAAAATGAATCCAGCCTGAAGTGAAGCAACTTGTTTAAAAAAAAAAGAAAAAAAAAGCCAAAGTTGAATCTGAAATGAATTGTGCTTTTGGAACACATCTCTAGAAGTAACAGTAGGTTTCTGCATCAGTATTCTTGTAGTGGATCCAGCTGTTCTAATAAATGTTTTAGTAACACATAATCTTCTAAAATTTAAACATGTTACAATAAAGTTAAGTGTCAGTAAATCCACTGATTTAATTGCTATTATCTAAATCTTTATCACCCCCCCCCCTCTCTATGGGCATTTTAGAGCGCTAAACCTGCTAGGTAAGAGACTTAGAAGGGGTTGATTTCCCCTAAGTTATATGAATATTCCGTCCTATGTAATGTTGGATTTGGGTGTTTTCCAACACAATGTTCTTGTTTGTAAGGCCTGCTTGGCTTTAATAAAGCAGAAGCTCCTTCCTTCCTTCCTTTCTTTCTTTCTTTCTTTCTTTCTTTCTTTCTTTCTTTCTTTCTTTCTTTCTTTCTTTCTTTGGGGCCCCTAGCTGTAACTCTCCATGGGCCAGAACCCAAATAATTGTGAAGCTTCCAGCAGCCACCGATTTGAGTGAAATCACTGGAACATGTGTGTCTTCAGCAGAGCAAAACACCTTATTCTACCCCTAGAAAGTGGATTCAGAGATACCACCACATTTTGCTGTATCTCTTGAATATTTAGAACCACAAAATCCATCCCTTGCCAACTGGTTGTTAAAAACCATTTAACGAATTTTAATGCAATGATGTAGGCTTAAGTCAAATATTAGATCCCATGTTTTCCTCTCCTGGAGAGCTTTGGAGAGCTGGCAAACTTTACTTTGGCCTTAATCATGCTTCTAATATTGGGAGAAATATGTTTGCTTAATAAAACACCAGCTTTAATGTATCCTACACAAACAACTCTTACCCTAAGTCATCATGATGGAGGGCAGGACCAAGCAGGACACTATTTCTCCCCTAATTCTTGTGTTGCAACTCAACAGCTGTTGCATCAATGGAGCAGTAGTGCTCATTTGTTCTGCCAATACGTTACTGTTCCTTTGTACCTGCCCATTTGAGACAGCCCTAGGCATACTGCACCGAGCAAATTATATTTCTCTCAAGGGACCCTGTCCTGACTGCCAAGTGAAGAATGGCACTTTAACTGCAATTTTGATAGTACTACTACTGGTGGATTAAAAATGTTATTTTCCTCATAGTCCATGGAACTGATCTACACAGAGTATTCATGACTTTTATGACTTCCCAGGCTAGTTTGTTGAGGCTACTGGGATTTAAAATAGAATTCCTTTTCTGATGAAGTTTAGACTGTCAAATCTGTTTGTTCTCCAAACTCCTTTGCATCTGCATGACAGACAGTAATTCAGCAGATCATATAGCTAAATCGAAACCAGTGCTTAGCTAAACTAAAGCTAAAATAGTATTAATACTTTAAAAAAATAACTTCCCAACCCCACCAACCAGGAACTATGAATTCGTGAGTGTTGTTGTCCATTTTCCCCAAGCTCTGTTCTAAACACAGAGGCGAGGCAAACATCAGAGACGTGTCTCAAAAGTTCTAGAAAACAAGGGGGGAAGGAAATAAGTTATCATCTTCTGAAGTCAGGAATCAGTATATAACTGAAGAAAACAGAAAAAACATGTGGCATGGGAGCTGTCTAATTTGCCCATGTTGAATCGCTTCAGTAACATGGAGTAATGTGGTGTTCCTGTGGAAGGGGAACATTTCTCTTCCAAAATCCTGCTTCATGAGCCTGGCATGGTAATTTAAAAAAAATTAATTTAATCATTTGAAACACCAAAATTTCAAAATACTATTGTTTTTCCTGTCTGTACAGCTAGATTTTTAAGTTTCGGACTTCCTCAATGGAGAGTACTAAGAGTGGGGGGAAAGCCCAGCATCCCCAAAGTAGTGTTTTGTCAAGATCAGTGCCTGCGTTCCTGCACTCATTTGTGAGAAAAGAGTGAAAACGGATAATACCGGTAAAACCGGCAACATACAAATAGCATGTGATAAAGAATGACAATTGGAATGATGTCCTTTGTAAAGGCCCTTCTACATTGCCCAAAAAAACTGGGAGGAAGCCATTTAAAATAACCTGCTTCCCCCTGGGTTTCAGTCCCCCTCCCTTCTACAACCCTGGGCTTTCCCTTGGGGGGGGGGGGTAGATGACATCTCAGGTCAACCAAAGGTTGACCCACAATGGCATCCAGCCACCCCCAGCCCCCTCTTTACCTCCCAATACTTACCCGAGGGGCCTGCTGGCTGTGGGAATTGACCCCCAGGACTGAGGAAGCAGTCCCGAGAGTCAATCCCCACAGGGCCTATATCTGGAAAGATCAGGACCTTATCTTAAGTTCCAGATCTTTCCAGATATCAAATTAATGTAGAGTAAACTGGGAAAACCCAGTTTTCTCTGCATTACTTTGTTTTTACCCGAGGCCCCGTTTTGGGCTTGTCTGAAAGGGCCCAAACACTACAGGACTATTTTATTTATTTACTATATTTATACCCCGCCCTTCTCAACTCAAAGGGGCCTCAGAGCAGCTTACAAATAGGCAACAATTCAATGCTGCATAAATAGACATATAAATAAAATGCATATACATTAAAATAAAAAAGTTAAAAACATCTAAGCATAATATAACATCCCCTCCCACATACATATGGACTAATGTAAATAATAAACAACAGCCTTATAGTAGGATTCTGTATAGTAAGAATTTTCAGTGTAGAATTCAGTGGTGAGGGAAATGTTAAGATGATGATGATGATGATGATGATGATTATTATTATTATTATTATTTCTTACCCGCCTCTCCCTGCAGCTTGAGTGGCTTAAGATGTTGAAACTAACTGTGTCAAGTACATTTTAAGTACATACTGTTTAGAAGAATTTATTAGAAATTGTGTGAGGAATCCGGTTTATTGTTATTAGTTTTTAAAAGGACTATATGAATTAAATATGAAGCTACTTAATCCATACCGCTGGAAAAGAGATATACACAGGATGTACTATGAATTTGTAAAGTGGCAAATTTTGGAATTTTGGAAAACATATGCAGTGAATGCATATGTCTGAATATTGTTGATCAAAGATTTAAATAGGCAAACATGTTTTGTCAATGGTTGGATACATATAAAGAATGTATACAAATCGAAAAAAAGTGAGCAATAATGTATGCCCTTAAAAATAAATATGTATATTCCAAATGAGACTTTTCCATTGAAAATAATCTGCACGGAGCAGTATGAGAAAAGGAGAAAAGTCCATTAAAACAGACTAGACAGATTTGTACATCTCTAATTATAATGAGCTAGCAGTGAAGTCAGACAGAATTGCCAAGCATAGCTAACTGGTCTAATTATTTAGTAGTTTCTTTGCCGAAGATGACTATGCATAGCTTTAGAATCAGAGTACATGCTTTGCTATTAAGAGGGAGAATAATTCTGTTCATAAGAATGCACTGGAAGATGTAGCCGATAAGAAACAAATAATGAAAGATGATTAAAGAATATTTGAAACTTGCTTTTGGACCTAGGGATAGGGATTGAAAGGAGGAAAAGTGATATTTTTCTAATTATATTCTCAGATCAAGTAGGTGAGTGCTGTGTGTGCTTTTCTGCTAGGGTTTGTGGGACTACAAAACAGCTTATACTTGTGACTTTTCACCTTCCAAAGCTG
The DNA here is from genome assembly GCF_035594765.1 of Anolis carolinensis. Lineage (NCBI taxonomy): Eukaryota > Metazoa > Chordata > Lepidosauria > Squamata > Anolidae > Anolis > Anolis carolinensis. Next base: position 78,880,059 of record NC_085843.1, on the reverse strand, counting down.
CCAATAAGAACCAGCTGCAAAAGCCCTTTGTGGGACTAAAGTGATTGTGTATAATAATTAGGATGCTGCTGAAAATGTTTCTTGAAGATGAAGTTTCACTCTACTGTGAAGTAATTGTTTTCTAAAGTTAGCTCGTGAAGCACAATGCATAGGTTTGTATGTAATTTATGTAATTTGTGCTTGAAAAAAACAATGTTCTAAACTGCAACTCTCAGAAATGGCAGTTAGCATGACTATTGACTGTGTTGATTTAGTCCAAAAATTAAATAGCCAAATCTCTGCGTTAATGTCTTTAGGAATTCCTAAACAACACAAATTTCATTCAATTCATGTTAGTATTTTTCACATGTCAGAATCTGTGGTTATTTTCCTTCAGGTGAAAGAGTTTATATTATGAGCACTAATTTGTTGGTGAACCATGCTGAGTGCCATGCTGAAAATGACTAATGAACTAGACATTATGAAAGCAGGCTTTGTCTAAAAGGCTAATTTTTTATTGAAGTTAAATAACTAGATCATACTATTCAGAGATATAGCCTGAATCAATAGGGAATGGGATTTTGTAGCACCTTTGAGATGGAGAGAAAGATGTTGGTAGTACAAGCATTTGTAAACTTAAATCTCCTTCATTGTGAATGCATGGGTAAAGTACCTAGGAACAGCTATGAATGAGCTAGTCTCACCATCCATGTTGTGTGTCCCTCTACAGCAGTGGTTCTCAACCTGTGGCTCCCCAGGTGTTTTGGCCTATAACTCCCAGAAATCCCAGCCAGTTTACCAGCTGTTAAGATTTCTGGGAATTGAAGGCCAAAACACGGGAGGACCCACAGATTGAGAACCACTGCTCTACAGGCAAGTAACACTTTAAAATTGGCAGGCTGTCTATAGGCACTCAGAGCCCTTGAGAGGCAGCATTATTGTCTAGAACAGGTTGTAGCTCATTGATAAATCATCTACATATTCTCCATCGGGAGTTGTATGTGATCCTGCCATTTCCTTTCTTTAGTCTGTTTTTCTTGGATATGTCTTATTTGTTGATTTGTTTGTTTCTTCAGTTTATAGTATGCTACTGTAATTTGCAATTCCAGGAGTTTGGCATTCCTGTTTTGTGGATCTGAGCAGATGTGATTGTATGGAAGGGTTTGACTGTAAGCTATGGATTTGACAGCATGTTCAGGGTGGAAACTAGACAATTCTAACCATGTGTAGCAATCTGTGGGTTTGCAGTATATTATGGTGCTAAGATGTCCACAGTGGTGCCTAGAAAGTGAACTTGTTCTGTGGATAGTTCCAGGATGAGATTGACATATTGGGATATTGTGGTGCCATGTATGTGAACATGGGCAGTGCCATTAACATAAATGTGTATGTTCTTACCATAAAAGTGATATAGTTGTGTGTGGAAATAAAGTGGCAGCTAGGTCTGCTGTGGTACCATTCATTCATTCCGCTGAAAACCCTGTGACGGACATTGACTGAATTAACTTCTTGACAGTTCTTGAACTCCAACCACCTGTTTGCTGGGTCACTTTCTGATGGGAAAATAGGACGATTGTCCATATATCTACATGCAGCAATTGTATTCTAAGACTTCTGATGAAGGATCATCAAAGATTGTTGTTTATGTGCCTTGTTGATGCTCTTGGGTCAATTCTTGATTGTACTATGATTTCATTTTCAACCAAGGTTAATAGGTGCAAACACTAAGAGGTTTTAAGGCCAATTTAGGGTCTCTTGTTCAAATGAGCCCCAAATGAAGTTTGATTATTGTCACTTATTTTAAAATCAGGATATATCTGTGACAGAAAATATTTTCCTGTTTTTATTTGAAAAAAACCAAAGCCAAGTATGCTTCTGGGGGGAACAGACTACATATTTTTGTGTATTCTTTGCAGCATATACAATGGAGGAAAATGCCTTGGTGGCCAAGGGGTAACAGCTTTGAATGATTAAGATTGATCTGGATTAGTCCCAGGCTTTTGGGTTCAGTAGGTTGTGTATTCAAATATTACACATCTGTTTTATGTTTGCAGTCACCAAGAAGCATAAACTGTATACCATCTCAGTCTTAATTGTCTGTCTGCTCCTATAAGGATTTAAACTTATGTCTAAAATGAGGCTTATACACCAATTTTCTATCAAAATTGCAGTCATATGCACACTCAGTAACAAAATCCATTTAATTCATTAGGATTTGCTTCCATGTAATATATACACGCACACGCACGCACACACTAGCCTATAAATCGCACAAAATGGAATAGGCAAGAAGCTTATATAAATAAAACAATATTTACTTCCTGATGGGGTAGAATATTTATTAAAAATTGCTTTCTATTAAAAATTATTCTGTAAAATTTGAGCCTGTGGTATTGTTACAAGGGCTAGGAGAATATGGCCAATATCCTGTCTGAATACTGGTGGAATATATATGCCAGTGATTTTCCTTTAGGCTTCCTCTTCTGGCCCCCATGCACAGCCACATCTGACAGCATAAGGGCAAGGTCCCGTGGCCAACTGATGATTTGTGGGGCAATGGATCCTTGATGCTCATTGGAGATTCACGGGGGTGATGGCTCTGCCTATCTACAGATCGGCCCAGGAGCTTTGCACTAAGAGCTTTTCAAGGCAAAGAGAATTTTTGTTGACTCCAGTTTTGCCCATTTCTTGGAATATTTGTCTCAAACATATTATGTATCTGTTTATTACATTATGTATTCATGATATGTTCAGTATTCTTCCCATTGAGTTAGATGGACTCCCAATGCAGAGTGTTTCATCCACTGATGGAAGACTTACTGTATATACTCACGTTTAAATCAATCTCATATATAAGTCAAGGAGGGCATGTTATGGGACCAAAATTATGGATTTGATATGTCCTGTGGATAAATTGAGAGTCATTTTAAGGACAGTAGAAAGCACCAATGCGAGGAGTAGAAGCCACCACTTCCCCACCCAGGCACTAAAAAGACCAGAAGTAGTGCCATGGCAGAGAGAGTATAGGAGACTAATGCTTCTTTTAGGACCTCTATAATAGACTAAGGTCTTGCCTTTTACCATTCTACTCAGAGTAGGGAATGGTTCTTTATGTGTGTGTGTGAGTGAGTGAGAGAGAGAATATAGTACTTACTTACACTAGCCTGTGGATAAGTTGACCCATGTCTTTGGAGTTGATTTTTGACTGAAGTTTCTAGACATAGGCATGAGTACAAAGGGTACTTGACTGCAGGGGCATTTTGTTCATCATCAAACCTGTCTGCTGCTCCTAGCTATGTGAATGGTTTTATTGAAATAATTTAGTGTTTTATTACTTTTAAATGGTTTTCATATTTGATTTTATTGTCTTGTGTGGACTTTAATATTGCAACATGATAAATAACTGCAAGACTTTATGGATAAAAAAGGAGTACAGCAATGTCCAGATATATAAAACGAAAAAAAAAATGCATGTTTTGACTGAAACACAAAAGGAAGGAGGGTCCAGGTGAAAGGATTGATGCTCAGTGGTATACAGCATGTTTTGCACACAGGAGGTGCCAGGATCAATCTCTGCCATCTCCAAATAACCCTGACTGAAACCCTGTAATAACAAGTCATTTCACTCAGCATAAAGCACCCTGTGTTTTGAAAAGGCTAGTTAATAATCCATTGATGGGGGACAATGATGGAAAAACTTCCTATTCAGGACAACTAACATAACTTAATCTTCCCTTTAATCGCCCAGGCTGGAGCTAGCAATGGAGTCAGGTCAAACTACTGCTATGAGTGGGGAGAAATATTACTTTCTGCCTGCTCAAATAGCCTAATCCTTTCACGGAAGTATTTCATTTTAGGAAAACTCTGAGCACCATCTAGTGTCTAAAACACATATTCATGTTCAAATTTGCAGAGTTAAATATATTCCATGGCCATTAGGGATAATTTTCATTTTATTTGTATCTACCACCCAATTTCCAGCTGTATAAAATATACAGCCAATTGTGTTTGTTATCTGTATTTATAACTGATGACAAATTTGCTTTTATGAAAACACATTTAAATTGTGAACTTTTTAAAAACTTATAATGATAGAGTTGGAAGAGACCATATTAACCCCCTGCCGTGCATGAAAAGCACCATCAAATTACCCCCACAAACTTCTTGAAAATTAAAGACTAGTTTATGAGAGTGACTATTTGGGGGAGGGGGGGGGGAGAGACAATGCTTACTAATAAAATTTTTTGTCCTAATGTAGATTTTGGAATAATTTTTTGTTTAATTTCACATATGCAATGAAAAATATTCCGGACACTTACCACTAATCCTGAAAAACAACATTTTTGGGGTTTTTTGTAGAGAAAGCATAGGTGTTAAGAACCTAATTGTTAATCTATTTTAAAACTTTGCAAAACAGAGAAGAGATAATGGAAAATTCCAGGAATAGTTTTGTTATAATGTTATTACTGAAACATAGTATTAAAATATTGATGTCGTTTTGTCACTTGAAATCAACAGTAAGGCAGATGTAGCCTGAAGCTGATTTATTTTGTCTACAGCTAAATGATACTAAACTGGCTTTATCTCACACAGTGTGAGTAGTGGAAAGGGCTGCATACCAGTCACCCTTGATTAGTCCAACTTTCTTTGGTTTAAGTCTTCATAAATTATGTCACTGCAAATTTGGAGGATGTACTTTACAGGAATGTAACCACTACCGTAAACCACCCCTATTCGCTGTTTGTAGTACTGTATTTCCATAGAGATGGAGTGATAGAATTAGAAAACGCTGGGAAGAACTGGTCTTTTTATTTAATTCATAACACACATCTTTCCTACATTAGGATGCAAAACAGGTCATCACATGATTTAAAAAGTAGATATACAATACAATAAATAACAATGCAACCACTTGTTAAAAGACCATTCCTCAGAAGCCAGTCAGCTGTCCAAAGCCTGCCACATGAAAGGATATTCCTCTGCAGAAATACCAAAGGTATATCAGAGGTATAGTAGAAAGATTGTAAAGATCCAGTGTTCATTGCTCTCATAGACCCCATCTACATTGCTATATAACAAAATGCATTATACACTGCATGAAACAGTGTAGATGGATAGCCTAGCATCTGATTCTACTTGTGAAATATACATGCCTATTTAGAAAGTACCAAGATAGTAAATCTGAGTTGTATAGAAACTAGCAAATCCTACTGAGAAATAGGCTTGTGAAAGAGTACTCTAGCTCCAAAACAGTATTCAGAATTGATTCTGAGCTATCAAGAAATGTAGGGCACAACCCAAATCTGCCTATGGTCTCAGGATGTTTGTGCAGTACCAATCCCCTGGTCCACACCCTCCCTCTCATATTAATGGGAGAGTTTTAGCTTGAAAGGGCTTAGAGCTTCACCAAGCCCCTGGAGGAAACTGTTAGGTGGTTTTGTCTGGCTTTTAGCGGTTTGGGTGCATCTTCACTTAGAAAAGAAAATTTCTATCCAAAGCCTTAAGGGGCTGCTACTGGTCCCTTGGAAGCAAACCTTTCCCACCTCCCCTGGTTCTGGGATGGGGTTGACAATGTGTGCGTGCGTATCTTCAGCTTCCTCCAGAGGGAGGCAGTTGACCTGTGTTCAACCATATCCTTTTGACATGAACGGCAAAGCTCCTGTTAATTTAACAGACTTAAAATCAAAGAATTCAGAATTCTGGGCTGGAGATCTCAGTGAACCTGTTGTTTAATACCAGTTCTCTGTTCTACTACTTGCAAAAAGTGTCTATTTGTTAAGCAGTTTGCTTTTAAGACTGGCAAGTGCCAACACCAAAGACAGAAGTTGGGCAAATGCAGCTTGTGGATTCTCTGTGACTCACATTACTGTTTTTTCCTTCACCTTAAAAGGCTTTTTATTCTATTTTTACTCAGAGTGCCCTTTTGAGAATATTTGTTGTTTATTCATCCAATCGCTTCTGTGACTTCATGGACTAGCCCACGACAGAGCTCCCTGTTGACCATCACCACCCCCAGCTCCTTCAGGGTCAAGCCAGTCACTTCAAGGATACCATCCATCCATCTTGCCCTTGGCTGGCTCCTCTTCCTTTTTCCTTCTATTTTCCCCAGCATCATATCTTTTCCAAGCTTTCTTGTCTTCTCATTATGTGGCCAAAGTACTTCAGCTTTGCCTTTAATATCCTTCCCTCCAGTTAAGACCACTATGTTTTATTATCTGCAACCAGTACTTAGGCATTTGTAGACCAGGGAAAATGCTTATTCATTTTGGATAATCCACACAGTTATAACACAGCACGAAAATGTTTACTACTTGATTTATGTGATCTGAAATGAGAATTACCCCATGAGTAACATGCATTCCTGTAAGTATCTGGCTGGTGTGGAGATACTCCCCCGGATTGGCCTCACAGACCTCCCTCATCTACGACTACAGCTCCATGGTGGTGTTTATGGAAATACTATATAGGGACTTCTTTATGGCTGATGTAGTGTGTAGTTAACTTCATTTGTGGCATATAACAAGCACGCTCTTACAATGGCGACTGCCAGGATAGCTACTCAGAGTAGTTTGTCTAAAAATAATGGTTGGGAAGGGATAGTTTTTTTCCTATTGTGAGAAGTACAATTTATGTAAGATTTGTTTGTGCCAGGACCATATTGAGTACTGGTACTTAGTGTTTCTGAATTAATCAAAAAGAGGAAGCTTTGTTAAAAATGTTTGGGGAAGGCTTGATAAGGATATAATTATTCCCCAAGCTCAGCCACATATTCAGCTGGACAGATGTATGTAAATGTTTTGGTGGAATTTCTAATCTATGCACTACTTTTGTTTGGGAAGCTTTTTTAAAGGAGGAAAGAAATCAAGTAAATGAGCCAGTAATCTGAAAATATTTTAACAGCATGTGCTTCTGTTGGCAGAAAATTAATAGCCCCTTTGTGAAAATTTCCAAAGCACTTGAATTCCACTTTTAAAAAGACAAAGGTGGTGGTGGAGTTCCTATGAGCTACATGTCTCCATATTCCTTGGAAATTACTTAGAGCCAACCATCTCTTTTCCTTTTAGTCTGATGTTGTGTGCCTTCCTATTGTTTCCGACTCATGCTGACCCTAAGGCAACACTATGAAGTTTTCTGAACAGGATTTGTTCAGAGTGGGTCTGCCATGGTCTTCCTCTGAGCCTGAGAAAGCATGACTTACCCAAAGTTAGTCAGTGGATTTGCATAGTCAAACCCTGATCTCCAGAGTTGTAGTCCAACACTCAAACCGCTACACCACACTGGCACTCTTTGCCTAATTGCTTAGAGCAAGTTTTAAACAGAACTTTGACCCCTTTTTATCCATAGTGGTGATGCTTGTATCATTACCTCATTTTGTATGGTCACTATGTTTTACTGTATGTTGTGTTTTAATTGCTTATTTTATTTGATTGTTGTATCATTGTTTCTTAGTTATTGACATTGGTTTTAATTTGTTATATTTTGGGCTTGTTTTGGGCTTGACCCCATGTTAGCCGCCCGGAGTCCCTTTGGGGAGATGGTGATGAGATAGAAAAATAAAGTATTGTTATTATTATCATCATCATCATCATCATCATCATCATCAATGACATATGAACCTTCATTCCAGTTTTAAAAATTATCTCTTCACCCTAAAACAGTGTCAGAAAATATTTCCCTCCTCCCTGGACCCTTCAGCAGTTTTAGAAACCAAGCTGAAGATTTTTTGGATTTCTAAAACTTGTTTATATAGGAGATATATAGGAGATTGCAGTGTAGGAAGAGGTAGGAGAGAAGTTCCATTTCACTGACAGATGTTTCATCAGTGGATCCCCCCAAATGGATTGTGGCCATTGAGTGACTCCAGTATTATTCATACTTGGAGTAGACATAATTAAAACACTGAGATTTACTGTAATATATATATATATATATATATATATATATATATATATATATATATATATGTCCCAACTTCTCCTTGCACAGGACTCAACATCTTGACTAAGCTGAGATTTATTAATTTTAGGTATTTCCTCAAAATATGACAAATTTTGGATTTATTTATTATATTAAACTTCATTCATAAATTATTTTATTAGTGGCCAGAAAAGGTGTCACTGATTATTCTTGCTCCTTCCATTCTTGCCTAAATCAAGAAATTCCAGCTACCAAAGAGGCACTGCCTTCCCTTCAGCTGGAAAATATTAGTGGCAAACAACTAAGAACTTTTAAATCTTTGTCCTCAAGAGGTCTTAAAGCCATGGTTCTCAACCTGTGTGTTCCAAGATGTTTTGGCCTTCAACTTCTAGCAGAGGCGGTCCAACAATGAGGCGAATTAGGCGGTTGTCTGTGGCGCAGACCATGCAGGGGTGCTGTCGAGGCGGCATCGCCATCGGCAGCGGAAGGCCCAGCCACCCGTCCACGCGGCCGCCCTCCTGCTCTCCCTTGCTGTCCGAGGACTCATCGCCCACTACCCACCTGTCGATGGGCCTGTGCGTGTGCCGGCGCCGGTATTTATCAGCAATTTGTTGGGGGAGGGGGGGCAAAATTTGGAAGGGGAGCTAAAATTTCGGTTGCCTACTCCTGAAAATTACCTTGGGATGGCTCTGACTTCTAGAAATCCTAACAGCTGGTAAAGTGGCTGGTATTTCTGGGAGTTGTAGACCAAAACACCCAAGGGCCCACAGGTTGAGAATCACTGTCTTAAAGCAAGGTGCCTCAAAGGGTCAGTTGAGATAGGTGTCTCTTAAGAGACTCAGGGAGCCAGTCTTTGCATTAACCCATAATTAACTGGAATATAAGCCAAATGTATCTGGTCACTGTATATAATAAAGTCATAAATCAGCAAGGAGGAAAGTCTCATCATGCTTTATGCAGAAGCCAACTCCAACTACCCTAAAATCCAGTCATCTGAAGCAGTGTGTACAGGGTTACAGAAAGAAGAAGGCAGAGTCCACTTGTTAACACTGACCAAAGAGTTCTGACAGCACAACAATCCTATGGGATCCTGGCCATTGTATATAATATACTGTCCTGATATGCTAAACTGGTAACAGGTTTTATTGGAGAGCCAATGTGGTATAATGGCTTCACCACTGGTCTACAACTCTGGAGGCAAAAGCCATGGAAACCCACTGAGGGCAAAGGCAAATTCTTATGAACAAATTTTGGGTAAATCAATTGTGCACAATAAATCTTGTTGAACAAAACTTGCCAAGAAAAAAAAGATAGGTTCACTGTAGAGATGTCATAAGTTAGAAATGACTTGAGGGCACACCATCACAACTACCACCATTGGCTTTATTGGTAATAAGTGTATTGAAATATTGAAATAGTTGAATTACAAGCATTAATTACTAATTTATTAACCATCATTGTACACTAGCAAATAAAACTTCTCCTAGCTATTTAAAGAGAATGAGGAACCCCCCCCCCCCCCCATGTTGAAATGTATTGGATCTTCATATTATTTTTCCTCTTTAGGGAGTACAATTCAGAATACATGACATGCTTTACATGCAAAAGCCTCAGTTTTAACCTTTGGCATCTCCAGAAAAAAAGATCTACCAGCAGGTACTGGTGGAAACTTCTACTGAGACTGCAAAGCTATTGCCAGTTAGAGTAGCTGGTATTAGACCAGATGAACAGTTAGAGCTTCTTATTTTCATAGATAATGGGGAAAATCCATTGTTGTGGGTATGCCGTTGTCCATTGATGAAAGTAGTTTTACAATAATTTGCCCCAGCCTAAATCTGCCCCCACACTAATGTTTAATTCTTTGGGGAGCACCATATCAAATTTGGCCCAGTTCATGCGACATCTGCATCCTGCTTCAGTGTGTGGCAGACCATATTTACTGCACATCATATCACACCTGCTGACACTGTCATAGCCAATTGACATTTTAAAAAAATCTTGTAGCTGCATATCGTCAAGAAAAACAACATTGTTTCAGGACCTCTTATCTCTTAGCTCCCAAATATCCTGTTTCTTCAAACTGCAGTAGCCAGGACCAATAGAAACCTCTTCCTGCCACTGGCTGACTTCATTTCCCAGAGTTAGCACAATCTCATCCGCTCTAAATAACTTCATCAAAACTTCTTTCTGGTCAGAGTGAAGCAATAATTATTATTGACAATTATTAGTGATCAATAAGCTAGATCACATTATGGCAAGCACTATTAAGGTAAGGAAGGGAATGTCTTTTTATCATAGGTTTTTACGGGGGGAATTCCAGTGGGGTTTTTTTGTTTCCTTTCTAAAGCTCAGTAAGGTATAGTTGGGCAACACCCCCACAGCCACAATAGAGGACAAGAAGATTTCCTTTGTACTGCCTAGTAAATTTCCTTTTTCCTACTCCCTGTCCACAAGCCTTAAAAACTTGAAACTGAGAAAAACTTGGGTGTTTTTTAAAAATTCACCGTTCAGTGCTGTGGATTATACTGTCAAAGACGTTTTGAGGGAAGACCTGATTTTTTTTTGTTACCTTTGTTTTAAAAGAAATTTGGACATGTTTCTGAATTAGACTCTGGACTGTCGTAAGGGGGAAAAGTAATTACTGAAAATTTAAATAACACATTTTGGGATTCATTTGAACACTTTCGTATTCATAGGCATTTTTAGATACATATTTCAATATTACTCTTATTTGGATATTGTTGGCTTGTTTTTGCAGATATTTTTTAATATTCAAAATCTTTTTTTAAATACTGACTGAATGAAGGCAGCAATTTGATTGATATTTGAAGATTTTTTTTCTTTTTAATCTGAGAGTAATAAAATCTATCATGAGTTTCTGAGCATTAATAAGATAATAGTGTTGTGAAGGTTTGGATTTTTGTGGTGTTGTGTTGGTGGTACAGGTAAATAATTAATTCTTTCTGTCTGTATAATTTGTATTTTGGTAGTTTATGACTTAGACTTGATATGATTAATGGCTGGAGATAAAAGTCAATGTTTTGTGCATATAATACAAAACAGATCAAAATGAAATAGAATGTGTGTTGATGGACCCTCCATCAAAAACTATAGGCATGAGCTCACTATTACAATCATGATATTAACCTCTTTCATGTTATTAGGTGACAGGATTATGCATAATAATTGCATGAAAACATGAACATGGACATAATTCTATGCGTGTTTAGCAAGAAAAAGGTTTAGGACTGCAACCTACATCGTTAAGTTTGAGTCTGATTTCCCAGTAATGAGTGATTAATTTCACTTTATAAAATCACTAATGCATTTCATTTAGTCTTTTTGATTTTCCATGTACTAAAACGTCCTGGTTGGAGGTAATATCGATTTTATGATTTGAAAGATTTTTACCATTTTCTTCTATAGCTAGAGGTGCTTTTATCATTCTGGCTATCATAAAATCTTCATGTGTTAATTGATGGCAGAGAATTAAACATGTTTGGTATACATCAAAAGTCAGGTTATTTTAAGTGTGTTGATTTTGCTGTAAATGTAAACATGTTTCATATCTTGCAGTTTAACCTGCAAATGAAAATTTTAGGATTCGATTTAAAAGTTTTTCTGTTTCATCATGTACTCTATGAAATGAAAATGAAATACTAGAACTTGCTACTAGTGGGACCTTTACTTCAGTTCACTTATTTCAGTTTATCCGACTATGTTGCTATATTTACATATCTCGAAGAAAGTTCCATTGAACTCCATAGAATTGTCTTCTGCGCAAGCATGCAAAGAATTGCGCTGTATAGACAAAAGCTCTCTTATTCTGTTTATGGGTTTTGTTTTATAAAGCCCAAATAACCTAGAGTTGGCTGTACATCAAACTGATGAAGTACATAATGTCTTTTATGTATGTAAAGTATGTATTTGTTTAACCAATTTTTATATCCTTTACTATATCTTGTAGTGTGCAGGTAAAAAAACCTTTAAAATAAATACAATATAAACTATCAAAAATATTAAAGAATGATTGAAAACAATAAGGAATTAAAATATCAGTGGGTGAAAACACAATTCTCAAAGGATTCAGTTTGGGAAGACCTGTGAATAAATAATAATAATAATAATAATAATAATAATAATAATAATAATAATAATAATAATAATACACTTTATTTATATTCCATCCTTCTCCCCAAAGGGACTCAGAGCAGATTATAAAGCAGACAGAGGCAAACATTTAATGTCTTAGTTACAATCACATACAATGAGATTCAGCTGAAACCTAGGGCAATTTTGGTGTTGGTTCCTCCAATCACACATTAATATATTTTGAAATGTTAGTGATTAATATCAAAATACAATACAACAAATTTGTATTGGTCAACACATAGGTCAGCAAATAGCATTGATAGGAAGGTACACTTTTCATCCTTCTAATCAAGACTTCATTTACAGTATACTTTGCATGTAAATGCTATGTTAGAACCAGATGTAGACATAAATAGAACAGATCGATGGAAATAAATGAGTTGCTAACATCACCAAATCAAGTTCCTCTGATGACATTGAGGGGGAAGGTCTAATCTAAATATGAAAACTGTGCATCCATATCTGGCATCCATCTTTAAACCTGTCTTTTATCCTGTAAAAATATAGACTTTATAGAAAACAGTAAAAATTTTCCATGACTACGTGATTTTTCTTATTTTGTATGATAATCAAATATCTCATTTAAATAACAGTTTGATCTCTGTGTTATATTTACTTTGTCATATTAAAACCAAAGTGGGCAATCCATCTTGAATGACAGCACTTTGTTTTAAATGGAGTGGTGACTGGACTCTGAATAAGGGGCATTATACATTTCTGTAAGAAGTGTAGCAGGCTATCTTCGCAGTTTGGACCTGCCCTTTTTTTTTCACAAGGTAGGACTGATTCCTGTCCACAAAGAAAAACTAAGCAGTTATAAATCTAGCCAATTTGTATTACTATTCCATACATGTCACAAGTGTAATGTTTACTTAATACTGCTGTGAAGTCATTCCCTATTTGCACTAGTGATGGCCTATCATTTTAGAATAGAGGAGGGTAAAAAGTGTGACCCTAGACCCTCAGTTCCAAAGGCTGTTCTTGTGAGCTCTGACTACCCGTTTTTGAAATGAAAGAGCAGATTTCCTCTGCCTGAAGCATCCAGATGTGACGATTCTTCACCTGGGTTGCTCCGATCTTTTTGGGCTGTATGGCCATGTTCCGGTAGCATTCTCTCCTGACGTTTCACCTGCATCTGTGGCTGGCATCTTCAGAGGTTCTGATTTTTCACCTTCTGGTTGCAGGGTCCCAGTACATTGCTTAATTTTTTTTTTTTTAAAAACAAACCAAACCAAAATAGACCTATGTCTTCTTCTAGTTTGTCCCTCCAGCATCCTTTCAGCATTATTTCACAGTTTGAGTGTCGGCCTGGGAGCTTCTAAGAGGCATGAAATTGGTCCCCATATCAACCTAAATTGTACCTCCACTTTTACATGAAAACTAAAGTCTTAATCCAAACAATAGCAATTAGAGAGGTCTCTAGAATTAATAGGTTTTGCATATGCATTGATCTAGCATTCAGTAGTTGCTTTAGCAGGTATATTCTGGTTGGGACAGGCAACTTGAAAAAAAAACAACAAACCCAAAAGTGGAGTTTCCAACAGAATTAATGGGCAGGCAGTTTTACAAAAGTCAGTTTCAGTACTGGAATGCAGTGGTCCTACTTACTGTTGTATCTATGTGATTATGTTTACCTTTATTAGGAAATATTGCATTAGTATATATTTATGTATACAGTAGGTCTTTGGTATCTATTGGGGTTTGTTTCCAGGATCCCCTGTAGATACCAAAATCCATGGATGCTCACATCCCATTATATGCAGCAACATATTAAAATTGTGTGCCTTATATTTAAAACAGCAAAGCCTTAGAAGTTGTTTGTTTCTTAAAATGTTTTCAAGACATAGGTAGAGAGCTGGTTTTATTTGTATTTTATATATGTGTGTATGTGTATGTATTTATAAGTGCATCATTATACATCATTTTACTAACATTTTATTAAATAGATTTCTAAACCAAAGTACTATGTTTCACAACCTAACATACAAAAAGGGATGAAAACATTGCAAATATGTGTCAATAAATACATGAGTGTGGTGTGGTGGAGGCTTCTTCTTTGGAGGTTTTGAACAGAGATTAGAAGGCCATCTGCCGGGGGTGCTTTGAATGCAATTTCCTGCTTCTTGGCAGGGGGTTGGACTGGATGGCCCACAAGGTCTCTTCCAACCCTATGATTCTATGACATTACAACAAAAGATGCCATGTTAAAAACCAGTAACTGCTATAACATGTTCTGTATACATCATATTAACATCATGATTTGAACATGTAATGCCAGATTTTGTTGGTGGATGAAGAGGATGAAATAAATTCTTTTCATTTTTGTGAATTAGTTCAATCAGCTTGTATTAGACCTCAAGCAAAAGGTTTGAAAACTGGACCTCTGGCAATAAAACCAATAGAATGAAGTTAGGGGGGGCGGGTGTCTTATGTTCTTTGTCCCGCTGAAGAATGCTGACGGCAAGAAAAACTCATAGGAAGACATTATTTTTAAAGTTTTCATTTCATGAAAAAGAAATGTAACTTTTGCCTTCACTTCAGTGGCATCTTATCGGGACTCCTTGCCGGAGTCCCGATAAGATGCCACATAACACCAATCTTACGGCAGCTGCACTGGTTACCAATTGAGCACCGGATCACTTTCAAAGTGATGGTGCTTACCTTCAAGGCCTTACATGGTCTAGGGCCGATGTACCTGAGGGACTGCCTCACTCCCTACAAACCCCAGAGATCCCTCCGTTCTGAGGACCAAGACCTACTGGAAGTCCCCAGTTTTAAGACTTTGCATCTAACTGCAACTAGACACAGAGCCTTTTCAGTAGTGGCGCCATCGCTCTGGAACACCTTGCCACCTGAAGTTCGTGCCTTGCGGGACTTGTTGGCCTTCCGCAGGGCATGTAAGACACATCTGTTTCGACAGGCTTTTGAGTTCTGTTGTTGATGTTTTAAAAGGTGCTTTTAGAATGTTTTTAAGATGTTTTTTTAAATTGCTGATTTTAGCCGGTTCTTGTAAGCCGCTCCGAGCCCTAGGGGAGTGGCGGCATATAAGTTTGAAAAATAAATAAATAAATAGGTGGACTGCACCCTTGTTGGATTTACCACAACAAATTATGTCACTTTATCTAGATCTATTGGCTGTCCTCATTGCAAAGTATATGACATTTTGGCAAGCTAATGAAAAACTGTTCAACTAGCAGAGAACATTCTGTATCAGCTAGGTTGTTTTTCAAGCAGGAGTTGTGTATAGAGACAGGCCATACATGCATGTTTATGGGCTACAGGCTTGTGAAGAGAAAGCAATAGACATCAGATTTTTCTTTTCATCAGGATAAAAATACAAACCTATGTGGTTACAATAAAAGTAACTGCTGGCATTGTCCTCCAGAAACTATAGAGTGAGTGGGTGGGTAGGTGGGAGAGTAAAAAAAGGACACACATATACACAATGCCAGCTTTCAATGAAAAGTTTGATTAAAATTTTATGTTATGTTTCATATTTTAGCAGATTCTGCTTATTTGCTTTCATTGACTATGGTGCAATTTCCATTTTGTAATAAGAACTATTTTAGTTAGAAACTTGTGCACTGTAGTAGTATTCTGATTGCCCTTCTGGGGAGTTAACTCAAAATAAAGCATCTAATCTGCCTCAGAGCAGCTAGTTTAATTGCTCGCTTCCTTTTTTGTGGTCAGTTGGGATGCTCTGCTATCTAAGTTAAAATGACTGCATATTTAGAAATGGAATATTTGAGGTTTCAGTGGTAGCTAGATTTATATAATTGATTCTTATATAATTACCATGCTGGTGAATTTAGTTTATTTAATCTAATATCTAGTGAAATAGTTGTTAACATTTAGGATATTATTTGATATAAAACATACCTTTAATTTTAGTAGTTAAAAAGCTGTTATTTATTTCTCAAACTATATTTAATTCAGTGTTATAGATAATCAGCTGATTCAGAGCCTTGAAAAATATTTTACATGGAGTTGGATTCATGATGCAAAATTAAGCATCATGTATTTCTTTGTTTTTTAATCTTCTGCTTTGCTGAATATATTACTTATCACTTGTACGGAAAGTTAAAGGTTGTTACTCCACTGCTCCATTGTTTAGTGCACTGAACATTTCCCAAATGTTGTTGGGAAATGGTGTAACCAGTAAAATATGAGGTACAATTAAGAAATAGATTGTGGGCATGTATTTCTAATGTTTTACAGATTATACACCATGGTTAAATTTTGGCCACCTAAAAATAAATTTGAAGTAATAAAAATGATAAGAAGAATAAGAATAAGAAGTGTATTTGTTTAATTACGTGCAAACATATATTATGTTTTCATCTTCTTTCTATACCATAACTATTTCCAGGTTTAAAATCATAACAAATATTCAGAAGTGTAAGTGATATACGTGGCAGAAACATTTTTTTAATCATATGGATACTAAATTGATTATTTATTATAACATAAAATCAAGTAGAGAGTAGGAAACAAAAAAGCTTTTTTAATTTTATAACAAATAAATGTTATCTTTACAGAGAATGCTTTTGCAAGAAGTTCATGAGATTTCAACAAGCTCTGGTAAACATTGACAATAATAACAAAAGCCTTGTTTTGTAATTCATTGTAACATTATCTACAAAACAGAGCTGGCCCTAGGTATTTTTCAAGTGTAGGCGAACAGAATTTTTGTGCCCCCCCCCCTCAAACCAATCACTGAAAAATAAAAGCGTTGGATAAGTGAAAATGTTGGATAATAAGGAGGGATTAAGGAAAAGCCTATTAAACATCAAATTACATTAATATTTTACAAATTAAGCACCAAAACATCATGTTTTACAACAAATCAACAGAAAATGCAGTCTCGACTGCACCCCCGTATGTTTTGTGCCCCAAGCGACTGCTTAATTCGCCTCATTGTTGGACTGGCTTTGCTACAAAATTAAATTAGTTATTATGGTTATTAGTTTTAAATAAAAAGACTTTTAAAAAGATTTGGTAAGTAGACAAAAAAGCTGAATTGTGTAATAAATATAAGGGCTCTAAAACTGTTGACGCCACTTACTTTGTAAAAACTGAAAATATTTTGGAAAATATACAGTTGTATATGAAGTGAAATATTGTGTAGAAAATTATTTAAATGGAAGGAAACTAAATTTAATAGTTATCTCTTATCCCCAATCCAATGAAATGAGGGCTTCAGTTTATCATGGCCATAGGTTTGTCATTGATTTTTTTTTCTTTTGGGAAGGAATCATAACTTCATTATGTTATTCTTTGACCAAACTAAAATAGTTGTCCCTTAACATAGCTACTTAAGTATCCAAGCTGTAATATCAATAACGTAGCAGTAGAAATAAAATAAAATGATATTAAAATGAGAGAACAAGGCAACAATTGCTGTCATAAAGTAGCAACTGTTCCACTGCTAACTAATGTCAAAACGTTCTCCTGTTGTCCCTTCTTATGAGAAAAATACAAAAATCACATAATTCCTAATTTCTTGAGATAATTATCAATATATTCAGATTCCCCACCAAACTTTGCTTTTCAACTCCAATACCACCACCATCATCTCCATGACACTCAACTGATTGGTGCATTGTTAGTAATTAGTAGAGGTAGAGTAAGCCTTGGTGATGTTCCATAATCTAGGCTATATCCACACTGCAGAATTATAGCAGTTTGACACCACATTAACTGCTATGATTCAGTGTGATAAAATTCTGAGATCTATAGTTCTGTTGTGAGGTATTTTCTCTTCTCTTTCTGGTGCCATTATAAATTATAAGTTTCAGGATTCTATAGGATAGCACTATGGCAATGAAAATAGTGGCAAACTGATATAATTCTGGTGTGGATGGCCTTCTACACAGCAAACAAAATGGATAAAACTTCCATGTTTTGTTTCATCCTCATTACTCTCAAAAGAAGAAGTGGGGTATAGGAAGATCTCTACCTGGCAACCTGCATGAAACTGATCTGAGATTGGCTTAAAGCTCTCAATATACGCAGGTCATTGAGCTTTGCTATGTTTTGTTGGTTGCTGTCTCACCCACATCCACTCATTCCAGAGGAGCTGAACTTAGTGATTTGAGGGATCTGTACTAGAGCTTGGTTTGTTGACATGATCCTGTGGTGCTGAGGGAAAATTTTCTCCTCTGAATTTTCCCCTTAGAATTATAGATTATTGTGCAGAAGTATCTTTTCATTCATGCAGTATAGCAGTTAATAATAAGATGATTTTTTGTTCTAATACTGTATATCTTTTTTTTAAAAAATTGAGAAAAGATGCAGGTAATGGAGGTCCCTACTTTTTCTTACTGTGTGAATTATTTTCTCTGTGCAGTCCAACAGAATTGATGTCATTAGTTGGTGTTTATGTCCACATTCCAGAAATAGACAATTTGTGAGAGCATTTCATTTATCTTTCTGTATATGTTGGTTTTCTATCACTGAAATTCCCAGATATACACTCTAAAGTCCTCTGGAAAGGGGAAGCGAGAAATCTAGTCCTATGCTGGAAATCATTAGGCCTTCTAGATATGTTAGACTGCAAGTCTTGGCAACAATTGCCAGCACAGTCTGTCTAGTGAGGAATATGGCAGTTGCAGTCCATCAACATCTGAAGGGCTGCATGATTTTGATAATGTCTTATCTTGTATTTGCTAAAACATAATTACTTTTGGTACCACAGCAGTAAAATCTCCTTTTAACTATAATCTCATTATGCTGTTATAAGTACATCGTATCAGCAAAGTGGCATTTACGTTAAATTCTGGCATCATTCCACAAAACCTAACGGTAGGATTGCATTATTAGATAAATGGGATCATGAACCATGTGACAAGGCTCAGGGCATATCTGCACAGTAGAATTAATGCAGTTTGGCATTACTTTAACTGGCTTGGCTCAATGATATTGGCAACCTGGGATATGTACTTTGGTGATTCCAATACTATGAAGCCATGGGAGTTAAAGTTGTATTAATCACATTAATTCTACAGAATAGATGCTCTGTAGGTTTGCTTTCTTGAGTCATTTGAACCTGTTTGTTCTACTGATAATTCTCTGCAATCCACTAGTGATTTGTTGGAGGCTCAGAAACATCAGTTACTTGCCCAATCTTATGGAAAAGAAGGGAGAACAGAAAGTGGCTAACACTTAAACTTCCCTAGACTGAATTGTCATTTCATTGCGTTGAGCTTTGCAATCCTGGTAAATAACAGCATGGCATGATGAATTATCTTTACCACATTACTATTACTGACAGCATGGTTGCCGTTTTGACTTTAAAAAATGACAGTTGCCAAAGTAGCAAAGGTAATACCTTATTATTACATGATCCCCAGTTTGTAAAGATATTGTATTTTAATGGCCACTGAATATATAGCAACTCTCTATTACTAATCCTGTTTTATGCCCTTGGTGCTTTTTACTACACAACCAATGATATAAGACTTTTCAAGCAGAATTTATAAACAGTATATAGCATTCAATCTCAACATAACAAGCTGACAGTTCCACAAATCACTCTGTCTGGGGAGCACTAAACCTGTGCACAGAGCAACATTTCCTTCTCAGGCATTACAATCTAAAGTTTAGAAGAAGTATCAATCCTGTGTTCAATCCCAAATGTTTTTTCTTTCCTTTCTAAATTAGAAAGGTTTTACTAAAAAGTTGAAACCTAAAGTTCCCTGGTAATTTTTTTCTTATTTTCTTTTTTACAGTAATGTTATTAGTACATGAAATAAGAGTCATAGAACTATCATGTTGGATGGATCTCAGGGACCATCCAGCCCAACCCCCTGCTCAATGCTGGATCTCAATCTAAAGCAGTGGTTCTCAACCTGGGGTCCCCAGGAGTTTTTGGCCTACAACCCCCAGAAATCCCAGCCAGTTTATC
This sequence comes from Anolis carolinensis, assembly GCF_035594765.1. NCBI lineage: Eukaryota > Metazoa > Chordata > Lepidosauria > Squamata > Anolidae > Anolis > Anolis carolinensis. The sequence continues at coordinate 78,860,105 of NC_085843.1, read as the reverse complement.
ACCTGTTAGGATTTCTAGGAGTTGAAGGCCAAAAACATCTGTGGACCCCAGGTTGAGAACCACTGATCTAAAGCATCCCCAGCAGGTAGCTGTCTACCCTTATTTTAAAGATGTTCAGTGAATGAGACCTCTCTACCTCTCCAAACAATTGGTTCCATTGCTGAACCATCAAGACGTTCTTCCTAATATTCAATTGAAATCTACTCTTGCAATTTCAGACCATTAGACCAGATCCGGCCCTTTGGGGCAGCAGAGAGCAAGCCTTTGTGGCATCCTTTGAACTATTTGCAGAGTGCAATCATGTCACCGCTGAACCTTCTCTTTACCAATCTGTCTAGCTCCTTCAGACTCATCTGTTTTGTTCTCTATACCTCTCATCACCCTTGTTGTTCTGCTCCACCTTTCCTATATCCTTCTTAAAATGAGATGTTGAGAACTGAATGCAGTACTCCACTTAAGGCCTGACCAACATGGGATATATCAGAACTATTACTTCCGTTGATTTGGAAATGATGTTTGTGTTAATGCAGACTAAAATAGTGTTTGCCTTCTTGGCTGCAACATCACATTGCTATCTCATGTTCAACTTTGAGGTTTCTGAGATTTGCTTCTGATTAGCACTGTGCACAATCTTTTCTTGGTTTGATGGCCTGTAGTAAACTCATACCACAGTGTTTCATGTATTTATTTATTTATTTTACCCAAATGTTTTCAGCTGATCCATTCGGATCACACATGGATTTCTGTGCAACTGAATTTATCTTTGATCTACTCACTTCCTTTTCTCCCACATCTCTACCCTTCAGTTCTAATAATGGGAGTCAGTCCACCAGGCCTCCATTATGCTCATAAAGTAATATTTACCTGCCTGTACTAGGACATCAAGCTCATCTTGTTTGTTTCCTAAACTCTGTGTTTTGATGTATAAACATTTGAAATTCTGGCCTTACCTGTTAATTCAGTTTTTATGGATCTTATTTCCTCTTTCAGCTTCTCCTGTAAAATTCATATGTCAAATGTGACATTTTCATAAACTTTAATGAAGTGCATGGAAATGTTATACCAGAAGCACTCATAGAGTTCTATGCCTTTGTTTTATCTTTACCATAGACCCAATACATACAGTTAAAATAAACCATTATTCACTTGAAGAAACAGTGTTAAAAGAAATATGACCCAAATAGCCTAATTTTGTGAGAAGCGTATCTTAACTGTGCTTTCAAATGTAAATGTGTATGAAAAATGGAATTTGAAAATTATTCCCTTAGGGGATGTAGTACTTTTAAAGAGTCAATTTTATTTCTGAAAAATTACATAGATAGGGCAGGATGAAGGCCAAAATTTCCTAGTCCTGTAATACAGACCAGCTGTGAATCTGGGTCTAGTTAAATAAGTATTATAGTTATATAGGGTAGTGGCAGTTTGAACATGGAGGATAAAAACATAGTTTAACATGTACTTCTTAAAAGAACCATGAACTAAAATGGATAATTAATGATCAATGTAGCTGTAAATAAATGTTCGGATTGGATATAGCCAAAGTGTTTCACCCAGTGCAATGTCACAAGATGGTATTGTACAAATATTTCAGAGAGAACACTGCAGCATCATTAGCCAGCACTTCATCATTGTTATTGCTTTGGTTCTACTTCTGCATATTTTTACAGTTTCCATCAGTATTTCAGAGTGCTCTGGATAATCTGGAGATTGTCCACTCCAGTTAAATGTGTAGAACAGTGTGTATTTTTGAGCGCACACACACACACTCAAATACAGTCTATTTTTAAGTTTGCATGGATCGTTTAAATATCTGGTCTGAGAATCAGTTGCTTCTAAAAACTGGGCAGCAGCTTCCATGAACATGAGAAATAAGTCTTGCAAGTCTAATCTATCTATTATGACTTAAGCTTTTGTGGGGCTTGTACAATCTCACTCCCTTCAATTGTTTTTTTCTTTCTTGAATGAATGAATGAATGAATGTGTGAACAAAATTTTAAGGAGAAGTGGCAAGCAGTTTTGCTTCCATGTTCCTATGACCCTCTCCAGTTTTCTGTGCCTATTTCTGCAGACTTAGCTTCTGTTTGGTTACTTGTCATGTGATCTCAGGTTGACAGGGGAAATATCAAGGAGTTCTGCTACTCTGGATCTCAGGGGGAGAGGCATTGGAAGGGAAAGCTTGATTCTCATGTAACTTCAAAGTTTGGGAACCCATCTTCCTTTTTTTCCAGCTGGCTCATAAACTTAAACAGATATACTTTAATGTATTTTGTGCTTATGTACACAACAGCATGCCTAAAAGCTGGGTCAAAGAAATGGGGAAGGGACAGGGCCAGCAACTGGTGTGTGCCTCTACTTGGAGCATTTGGAGAAGTGGAGGGATGAGACCTTGTCTTTTTTCAGGTATTATATCAATATTATGGCTGAATCAGTGGACTCTGAGAAGAATGACAAAGAGCTTAGAAAATATTTCCCTCAGGTGCAACAGCAGCTCAGTGTCTTCAAGTACTCTCCATGTATCGTTCTCCTGGATGTGAGTTATAGGATTAATACTTACAAGTGCTGCAGCTGCTGGGTACATTTTGCCATCTGCCCAACCACCAGACAGTGCTCCTTTGTCCTTTTTATTGCCTAGAGCCAGTGTAATGTACTAGTTTGAGCATTGGACTATGACTCTGAAGACTAGTCTTCATATCCCCATGCAGCCATGGTAACACACTGGATGACTTTGGGCAAGAATACTCTCTCAGCGCCAGAGGAAGGCAAACCCCCGTTGAATAAATCTTGCCAAAAATGCAGTCCATGATAGGTTCATCTTAGGTCATCATAAATCAGAAATGACTTGAAGGAACATAACTGTAACAACAATCTGATGAGCTGGGTTTCATCAGGTTTTGGATGCATTTACTTGGACTCCTCCAGATCCCCTCCACAATTAACTGGACCAAGAGCAATTCTCACTTTTCTTGCAACTTTTGCCTTCCTTACCACTGTGACATCAGAAAGACTCATTTCTTGTGACTTCAAAAATCTCATTCCTTTCAGGTTTGGGCTCTTAAATCTTAGGTAATCAAAGTTGACCTAGTAGCCCTAAGTGAATGTAACATCCAGCCATCTTCTATAAGGCTGGATCTACACCTCCCTTTGTCCCAGGATCTGATTCCAGATTATCTGGCAGTGTAGATTCAAATAATCCAGTTCAAATCAGATAATCAGGGATCAGATCCTGGGATATAGGACAGTATAGATCCAGCTTAAGAGGGATACAACAGTTAGAGTGACAGAGAAAAAGTAGCATGAAAAAACCCCAGCATCTAAATATATTGATTTGATCAGAGGAATGTGGGAGAGTAAAAGAGAGGACAGTGACACATCTCTCTTCTCTCTAAACAATGCAGTCACTGGCATGCTAAGTGAAAACATCTCTTCCTTTTTATTATTGGATTTAACAAACAATCAGAGGCGGTCCAACCATAAGGCGAAATAGGCATTTGCCTGTGGCGCTATCGTCCCGGGGGCACCATCGTCCTGGGAGGAGGGCACCACTCTCCACCTCCTTCTCTTTCGGGCCTTCCAGGGCCGCGCTGGGCCTTCCGGCCAGCGCAGGCCCACCTTCGCACCACGCAAGCCCACCTTTGGGGCCTTCAGAGATTGTGAGGTCTGTAGGAACTTGGAAGCTAGGTATGTGGGGTTTATATATCTGTAGAAGATCCAGGGTGGGAGAAAGAACTTTTCTTTGAAGCAGGTGTGAATGTTGTAATTAATCACCTTGATTAGCATTTAATGGCCCTGTGGCTTCAAGGCCTGGCTTCTTCTTGCCTGGGAGAATCTTTTTTTGGGAGGAGTTAGCTGTCCCTGATTGTTTACTGTCTGGATTTCTTCTGTTTTCAGAGTGTTGTTCTTTATTTATTGTCCTGATTTTAGAGGGTTTTTTTTTAATACTGAGGGCTATCTGGGTTATCTAAGTCCACACTGCCCTATATCCCTGTTCAATGTTTAGTGCTAAATTTGCAAATATAGTAATTCCTACATAACATTACCATGTATTGAACTGCTTTTTCTATTGATTTGTTGTAAAACATGATGTTTTGGTGCTTAATTTTTAAAATCATAATGTAATTTGATGTTTTATAAGCTTTTCCTTTATACTTATTATCCAACATTTTCGCTTATCCAACGCTTTTATTTTTCAGTGATTGGTTTGGGGGGCGCCAAAATTCTGTTCGCCTACACTTGAAAAATACCTAGGGCCGGCTCTGCAAACAATACTATGGAATTTGAACAATGCTTTAAAGCCTTTTAGTAAATAAAGTGGTGTTTTTCCTAAGAATATTTTTAAACGAATAAGTTCATTACTATGGTAAACAGTAAGTACACTGCTGCAACAAGTATACTAGTGATAACAAGTCCATAGACAGATACTTCCTGCCTCCATTTCCTATTCTGATACCTCACCAGATCTGGAACTACAATAGAGGAAGTTCTTTCAATTGGAACTTCCTGTCCCTTATTATCTGTTTCATTAAAAAGAACAGACCTATTGCTTTTCAATAAAAAGGTTCAGTAGAAATTTGCTTCATTTTTAGATTCGGTGCACAGAAATGCTGCTGATTTTTAGAGATTGGTGCATAATGACTGTTCTTTAACTAAACTCCTGATGTCCCTCCATGACTGCATCTGAAGAAATAAAAGCTCATGCTGAGATAAATTAGTCTTATGATTCTTCTTGATTCCTCCTTCCACTCTTCCTTTTCATGCTGTTACAGGTTGTACTATGTTTATAAAAGGGCATTCTCCTTTGTTGTTCAGTATGAGTGTAGTTGAAAATATTGAAATTTATATTATTGCCACAGAAGTTAAAAATATGATTTATTTTAAAAGTTAGGAAGACAGCACAAATGTAATCCCCTGTTATAAAGTGAATGGATAACTTTGGAAGCAGATCTAATCCTGTAGTCTTGTTGCATGTCTGCTGAATACCACTGACAAGAAATTTCAGCTAGATTTTGCAAATATGTAGTTCTGTAAGAGGCAGAACTCTTACTATCTACAGGCAAGTTATTATATTAGAAGATGATTATTTAGTACATTTTTTCCCAAAAATACCAAGGGAAAAATAACCAGTTTGTGCAGAGGGAGTACCTTAACTGCCATCATACTAGTTTGTGATCAAATTGTAATGATACGAAAATAGAGATCAGAAATATTAGTGGCCATATCTATCAGCACATGTAAACTGAAAAAATATTTATTTGGAAGCGTATCATAATATTATCAACAAATATACAATGAGAAATATTTACTGTGCAGCTTAATAGTATTTACCAAACAATTAAAAAACCTCAGAGTACTCAGGTTTATCACCCTCTACCAACCTAAATGTTACCGGGAAGCTTTTTCATCATCAAAATATGCCAGTGCATTAGTTCATTATCCCCCTCCCCCTGTAAAGTTGGAAAAATGATTTGGAGAATAGTATCATTTAACATTTTCACCTAACCATTGGAGGCCTGTTGTGCATCATAGAAATCATAGTATTCCAGTGGGACACTCTGTCCAGGAGCAGTGGATGTCTTTCATGTTGTTTGTAACAGTTGGCTAGAACTTGCCAGGTGAAGGTTAATTGTGCTCCAGTTAAAGCAGTTCTCTGCACAGATGGGTTATCAGGGCCAAACAGTCATTACAAGACTAATCTCGCTTCCGACAAGACTTCCCTTTCCTTCAACTGATTTTGCTCAGACACTGGACCTGTCATCAGCCGTTAAAAGCAGGGTGGATTACCTCTAGGATATTTAATGCTTGTGTGCCATGAAACAATACAAAATGTGTGTCATATCGGCAAATAACATCTTTAGGAGACAGCACATTTTCATAGTGCTGTGATGAAGGTCGAGATTCATAAACAATTGAAACAATTGTAAGGTTTTGAATCAGCTCTCTTAATGAGCATAGGATGCAAGGACATCCTTCTAGAGTCCTCTTTTCAGAGGCAATGCTTTTAGAAACTGATTATAACTGATTCATTTCTTTACTCTCTAAGGAGTTGTTTATAAAATCTGCTTAAATGCCTTACAACAATAGCTCATGAAAACCATTACATTTTATTTAATAATATAACTAACATTCAGAAGGAAATCTGGAAAATAAAAACAGCAAAGATTTATTGTGTAATGAATAAACATCTATTATTATGCTGCTTCCACAATACATTGTAATGCCTCATTCATACTAAGTATGCCAGGGGATCTTGTAGCACCGAGACACATGGAGAAAACAAAGTTGGTAGCATGAGCATATTTATACTTTCATTCAAATTAAGTAAGACTTCTCCTTGAATTCTTTCACATTCATCTTCCAAAAAACCTGTTCAGATTTCCTCTATTTCCATCTTTTTAACTGACCCCATCCACTTCTTTTAAAGAGTGAATGTCTCCAACCCAATGGACAGGAAGTCACTAAATTGGGAGGGGTGGGAGGAGGGAAGAGTATAACCAAATATTGTATAGATGTTAGGAAGTATTGTATTGGTTCATGTATATAGATTTGTTTCACTGTGAATATGTAAATTTAAAATAAAAAACATACTGATAGTTAAAGATTGAATCAATTCCTGTTTGTGCTATGCTAGTATCTTCTTTTATGGGCACATCTACACTGACCACTTAATGTAAGATGAAAGTGGCAGAGGTGGAAGTGAAGCAAATGAACAGCTGATCACACATAAAAGTGTAAGAAGTGATTATATACACCAAAAAGTTCAGCTCTAATCAAGTTCCAGGAACTGTAGGATCTGCAGCTTCACAGCCATGGAAAATTCAGAGGGTTGTTTTTTTTTTCCAGATCTCCCCAGCCCAGTGCTCTGGAGTGTCCATCACTTCATCACTTTAGCCATACAATGTGATTTACGCCTACACACACTGATGCACATTATGGGCCCTATTTCAGCATGTCCCCCATTTTTGTGTATCCCAGTTTAAGACTTCTAATTCACATTCCTGTGCATGTTTGTGCTTGTGTCATTTAAACACTGCATTTTTGAGCTGCCTGTGGTCTGTATAGATGTGTCCTCTGTGACACCAGCTCATTTCTAACAGGCTCTGCTTGTCAGTTTAAAAGACAGGCCTCGAGTTTCTGTATTTGGCCCTCCTTCCTACCCCCCCTCCCTTTCAAGGGATTCCTCATGGTGTAATTGGCTGGCTCTTCCTAGCTCTTTGCTTCACAGTGACAAATTCTGTTAAAATTTATTTTCAAAAGAAGCAACATTATAAGGCTTGAAAATTAAAGGACGCCCAAGTTGTGCACCTGTATAACCATCATTAAAGGAAATAAGATTTGTGCAGGAACAACTCTTGTGGGCAATCACATGCTAAAATAAAGATTAGCTAAGAACCTGCCGTCTGATCCTGACCCCAAACCAATGGTCTGATGTGCCCTCCTCAGTTTAATTATAAGGTCAACTCTCTTCTCAGCCTAAGCCCACTATCTACAAATATTTGCACTAATGATAAAAACGTACTTTATAGGATAGTTGCAAAAATTGCAGTTAGCTAATGTATATGAAGTCCTTCAAACATTTGCAAGCAATGCACAATGGTTCCGTTTTATTAATAGCTGGGCTATGGACGTAAATGTGCAATATAGAAATACTATCCTCCAAAAAAGATGTTCCCTTCCATTTTAGTCAAGAGTAGGGATGGGAATAATGTATCTACATGTGATCCATGGTAGAGGGCCTCTGTAGCTCTTGATTTTTTAAAGTGCCTCCCCCCCCCCAAAAAAAAACAACAACATTCTGGTCAAAAATAAACTGAGGGATGTGATTTTGCACCCAAATATGGTTTTCCTCCACCTAACAGTTCAAAAAGGCTTCTAAAAGCAACCAAAAATGACTTTCTCTTACTAAAGTATCACTTGTGGTCACCAGAAATGGCATTGGTGTGGTCCAATCCAACTTATGGCAACCTAAAGGTGAAACTATTATGCAGTTATCTTGGAAATATTTATTCAAAGGGGGTTTGCCATGGCCTTCCTCGGAAGCTGATATTGTGTGACTTACCTAAGGACACCAAGTGAGTTTCCATGGCTGAATGGGCATTTGAGCCTTTGTTTCCAGAGTCATAGTATATGATACCACTCTGGCTGTCTATGGTAATCATTACAGCCTCTTTATCTATAGAGACCTAGAGTTGTCAAAAATAATCCATACTAATCATTTAAGTGGAAGCCATTTTGCCCTTTCATTTCACTTAACTGAGTAGTTATAATGTGTGGTAATTTTCAGTTTATCACCATTTGAAAGTAAGAGAAGCTTCAGGTACAAAACCTTTGCAAAGAAAAACACTGCATTGAACTAGGTTTATTTTTGGAGTAATCATATAACCAAAATAACACAACTTGGAAGAGCCCTGACTGATTGGTTCCTTCCGTGCAACTCCATTAAGTTCCAAAACAGAAAACAAAATATTAATAATATCAATCAACAAATGAGGTGTTATGGTTCCACTGAATTTCCTGCCATGGCTCCTAGTCAGCACCTATCTTCTAGGGACAACCCCGCTGTTGTCCCTAGAAGCAACTCCACTGGCTGCCAGTTTGTTTCCAGGCATAACTCAATGTGCTGGTTATTACTTTTAAAGCCCTAGACTATTCAGGTCCAGGCTATTTGGCTGACCGCATCCCTTGTACTTCTCAAAGTCCCAGGCTTTGAGATCTTCAGGAGAGGCCCTTCTCTTGGTCCCACCTCTATCTCAAGCTCGGTTGGTAGGAATGAGAGAGCGGACCTTCTCGGTGCCTGCCCCTCAACTCTGGAACTCCCTGCCCAGGGAAGCCAGAATGGCCCCCTCACTGCTGCCCTTCTGCTGGCAGGCTAAAACCTTTTTATTCATACAGGCTTTTAAAGAACAAGGTTTTAAAAATCAAGTCAGGGGGTGCTGTAGTTTTTGCTTTGAATATATTTTAATCAATTTTATGGATTTTAACTCTTAATTTTTAATTAATACCATTGATGTTTAATTCTATTTTAATGTTTGTATATTTTTGGACTTTAAATTGTATTGAAATGCTTTTAATGTAAGCCGCTTTGTACTCCTTTGTGGGGTATAAATAAACATAATATACATCATCACAATCATCCTATAAATAAGACCTTTTCTGAATTTTAGAAAGGTTCTCACAAAACCAAAAGTCAGGAGGGGAAAAGAAATGAGAGGGGATATGTTCATTTTAGAATTGCCATAAATTGGAAATTACTGAAAAGCACAATTACAACAATAATAAGCCAGACATGGTCCATTTCAGTTCAGATGTTCAGGACTTATTGTAGTTACAGGAGGGGGCGGGCTCAATATACAATAATTTCTCAGGCTGAAGTAGAAAATCAGCAATTAATTTTTATCCCAATGTTCCGGGGATGGGCACCATATTTGTTACATGGCTACAATTGTATCGGTCTTATCATTGCCAGTTACTAAGAGCAAATGGCTTAGGGACCACCGCTTTGAGTATCTCTGCTGTAATTCATTAAAACAAATTATAGGTTGGACAAGCATGTCCATCATCCACAAGTATAATTCCTGAATTCAGCAAAAGACATTATCACTAACAAAAGTGGTGAGAATAAATTTTTGAAACCCTTAGATTTATCATATATCTTTATTCTAAAACATAAAATCTGAATCTGCTCCACTGTCCTAGATTAGGCAAAAGAAGCAAGTGACATACAGACATGTTATGTTGCCAACATATGTTTATTCACAACTTATTTAACTCTATCCAAATGTGGATAGAGTCACTATACTTCAAATAAGTATTCCTTGTAACTATTCAGGGTTGTCTATATTGGCAAAACAAACAAACAAACAATCTCCGGACTGCTGACTGTCCCCATGATGCACAGCAGAATCTGGTGAGTGCCTTCAGGTTTCTGCTTTAAACCAGTGGTTCTCAACCTGGAGTCCCCAGATGTTTTTGGCCTACAACTCCCAGAAATCCCAGCCAGTTGACCAACAATTAGGATTTCTGGAAGCTGAAGGCCAAAAACATCTGGGGACCCCAGGCTGAGAACCACTGCTTTAAACCAACTTTGCCCTGCTTTGGGAAAAGGTAGGAGATAGTCTGGAGATTGCTTCAGCAATTTGGACAGTAGGATCAGATCGCGTTCAGCCCAATTTGTGGTTTAGGCTGGACATCAGCACCACATCTAGTAATCTGAGCTCCTGGCCAACATTTGCTGATACATAAGCAGCAAGAAGCAAGGAGGTCACAGAGTCTGTATATACAGACTCGTGCTATGTGGCTTAGTATTAAACAATCTAGCAAGCTTATATAGTGGAATTTTTAGCATCAAATTATTTAGCGTAGTCAAAACTTGTGTGATCATAAACATGGGAAAGGACAGCTCAAGTCGCCAAAATTTCAGAGCATTATCCTGTAGAGAAAGAGTTAAACAGTCGTGATTAAAAAAATAAAAGTTTGAAAAGAATGAACTCAACTTGGCTGCCATGGGTTTAGTTTGTAAAACTGTGAATATTTTGGAAACAATGCATCAGATTTTCCTGCTCTTCCTTCCACCACATTTACATTAATTACCTAGCAAGTTTAGTAGACACTGGCTTTACAACTTGTCGCTTTTTTACAGTATGACTTTAAGAAAAAGTTCAACATTCATGAAGGATGTGTAGTGGTGGTTATTGTCAGATAACCATATCAAGTTCTTCTAAATCAGAGGTTAAGAAAAATAGGTTTTTAGACTACTGCTCTCAGAATGTAAAGAACCTTGCGATTTTTTTTATCATGTCAGAAGTGAATTGAGAATATACTGCAAGTCACTTCTGGTGTGAGAAAATCTGCCATCTACAGAGAGGTTGCCCAGGGGATGCTCAGAAGTGGTATCATTCTGTGGGAAGCTTCTCTCATGTCCCCACATGGAAGTTGGGGCTGACAGATGGAAGCTCACCCTGTTCATGGATTCAAACTGCTGACCTTCAGATCTTCAGGTCAGCAGTTCAGCCGGCATAAGGATTAACCCAGGCATGGGCAAACAAACCCCCTGTTAGGAATTGTGGAAGTTGGAGTTCAAAACACTTGGAGGGCCGAAGTTTGCCCATGCCTGGTTTAGTCTACGCCACCACGGTTTCTACCTTGAGATTATTGTTGATAATAAATTGAACATGCCCTAGCAGTGTGATGCTGCAGCAAAGAAGGCAAATAAGACTTTAGCTAGCATTAATAGAACCATTGTTTCAAACACAAGGGAAGTAATACTCCCATTATATTCTCTACCAGCCAGGGTTCATTCAGTTTTGCCCTGGATGCCTCATTTTAAAAAGGATGTAGACAAGCTGGAAAAGTGTCAGAGAAGAGCAACAAAAAAGCAAGAATTTTGGAGAACAAAACATGCGAGGAAAGGTTGAAAGAGTTGGGCATGTTCATTGACATGTCTTTAAATACTTCAAGGTCTATCACAGAAGGGAAGGTGCAGATGTATTCTCTGCTGCCCCAAATGTTAGGTCCCAGTCTAATGGATTAAAATTAGATTTTGATTAAATTTTCGAAATAATGTCTTCACAATAAGGGTGGTTTGTTAATGGAACCAGTTGCCAGGTAGTGGAGTCTCTTTCTCGGGATATCTTCAAAATGAGGCTGGACAGCAACCTGCTTTGGATGCTTAGCTGGAGATCCTGGACTGAGCGGTGGGTTGGCTCAATGGCTCTTTCCAACTCTACAATTTTATAAACACCCCCTCCCCCCAGTCACTATCCAGAGATCAGCAGTGGAAATAGTAGCTGTAGATTTTTGGGAGTTGTCATTCAAAAATTAACTTTGTTTTGAATTACAGTCACTAAGGGATAAAAGGGGGGGGGGATTCTGTGACCTTCCTGTTCTGTTTGTGTGCTTTTCAAATAGATTTGGCTGTCTACTGTTGGAAACAGGATACTAGACTAGATGGACCCTTGGTGAGATCTAGCAGAGCTCCTTTTATGTCCTTATTTTGCAGATTTATACTAAGCATCACTGTCAGGCATGCAAGGCTAAATATTATTTTTCAAAGAACATCTGAACGGAAGCAAAGCTGGCCCATCTCCAATGTATTGTGTAAAAGCTATGTTCCGTGCAACAAGGGATAAAGGCTGTAGATGTTTTCCTTGGCCAAGTCTGCACTCCCTGGTGTTTTATAAGGCACAGGTTAAAATACATCTTGAATGCCCTTAGTGAAACTTACTTTTCAGACATATGCATTCATTTTGGTTGAGGTGAGATGAGATATAAACTATAAACAAACAAACCCTTTCTGAGCACTCAAAGGAAAAGAAGAGATGCCTAATGTACTATGGAAATTAATCAGATTCTCTGTTTTAAATGGGAAGTACATTTGAACAGAAAAAACATTTGATGGATTCACCTACTCAATGAGTCTGCATACAGTTTTTTTCCCATGGATTTTCTTAAATACGTTGATGTCAAAGTTATGGGTTGAGAGTCATAATTAGAGCAGGCAGGCTGAAATGAAAAGAACTTCAGTTAGTACTGGCTAATCCTAAATTCCTCTATTACTAACTGAAGCCCCTTTAATTTCAGTCTGCCTGCTCTAAGTATGAATATAATCCCTTGACTTTGACATCAACATTCAAATACATTTATTTATATACAATGACATGTTGTGGTGTGCATAACATAAACTAGAACATTTTAGCAGTTTTCTTTTCTTTGAATTGTTAACGTACAAATTGCACTCATTATACTAAAATCAAGCTGTTTATCGCCCAGAGAGTTTTACTGGTTTCTAGCACAGTGGTGTTCCTGGAAGCTCAAAAACCTTAGTGCAGTTCAGTTGGTTTTCTGGGAGATTTTGAAACCTCAAAGCCTTTGAAATCATTGGCAACCTGCCTGCTTCATAACTACAGTTACACAATTCTTCCCACTCTACTTTAAAGTTCTTCTTTCCATTTTTCCCCCTCTCTTCGAGTTGCTTGACAAAACCAAAAAAAAGCAGGTTCTTTCTTTTTGGTATGCTGCATTGTTCTGTCTAAGTGGGTTGCTGGAGTTCACACTTTGTTTTCCTGCTGTTTTTCTGGGAGGTTGACTGTGGTGCAAAAGATATGGGAATAATTTGTAGGAAATGGGTTTGTTTAGGGAAGCAATAAAATAGCAACTGCTTGCAGACCTCCTAAATGTAAGTCTTAATGCACAACACAGCTAAATGCATAAGCCTGAAAGAAAATCCTTGGTACTGTTATTGTTTAATAATTTTGTTTTGTAACTTTTCTTATCTTCTTTTTAAAAATAGGAAATAAACATAGTAGAATATTTGGCTTTACATATTTTAACAATTGTGTATGATGGCAGAAATCCAATTCATTTCAACTAGAGTGGAACCACTGAATCAATGGGAAGTTCATAAGTCAACACCTTTTAAAGTTCCATTGATGTCATGGGTCTATTCTTTTGGGACTAACAGTTGAACTGAGGCTGGATCTACACTGCCATATAATACAGTTTCAGAATGTAGGTTAACTGTATTGAACTGGATTATATGGCTATTTAGACTCATATAATCCACATTCTGACACTGCATTATATGGAGTGTAGATCCAACCTTAGAGGTAGGCAAATTGTAGCCTATGGGCCACATGCAGCTATAAGCAATTTTATGTCCCCAAGTCTTACAATATTTTCTCAAATGGTGTTGGCTTCAAAAGACAAATAATGTTCCTCAGCTGCAGAGAGAATCTTCTTTATTTAGCAATGTTTGGGGGCTTTTGTGACCCCACTTGCTTTTTAAAGCCTGTGGAGACTGTATAGGCCTTTGTTTGGAACAGAAAGTGACAAGAACAGAAAATCTGTTTTCCAAGTTTGGAAGTCTGATTTGAAAAAAGGTATTTCAAAACACCTGACAATGGAGCAAGATGGCTATCTGAACCCTCCTACCAAAGGCATTTACGTGCTATTGGCTATTTAGGCTCAAAAATTAATTTCAGGGGCCCACACATTTTGTAGGAAAGGAATTATAGTGCAGAGGGCAGTGCAAAACTTCAGCGCCTGGTAGTACCCAACCAATTTAATTGACTTTAAGGCTGGATTTACACTGCCCTATATCCCAGGATCTGATCCCAGATTATTTATTTATTTATCTATTTACTATATTTCTATCCCACGTTTCTCTACGCCCAAGGAGACTCAAGGCAGCTTTACATAAAAGGCAGCTATTCGAAGCTTTGACAACAGTATAGCATTAAAAAGACATTTAAAAATAATAGAATACAAGTAAAACAATTAAAAACATTTTTAAAACCATACAATCATAATGGATTACATAATCCACAAGCATAAACCAGGCTATTCCTATAGTCTTAACATGTGGATCCATATCTGTTTGTTTACTGTACAGGTTCTCTAAAGGCTTGATCACAGAGCCACGTTTTTACTTTCTTGCAAAAGATCAGAAGGGAGGGGGCTGATCTCTCTGCTTTGAACTGGATTATATGAGTCTCCACTGCCATATAATCTGGGATAAGCGAATAATATGGAATCAGATCCTGGAATATAGGGCAGTGTGTAGAAGGGGCCACAGAAAACAGCTTTAAAAAATAGCACAGTAATTATTACCATGAAATCTTGCTGTGACCATATATACTAATACATCAATTTTTAAAAAGTGAGGGAGCAATTTTTAGAAAGGTGTGAACTTCACTTCAACCTGACTTCAAACTGCATTTTCAGGGGATATAGTGAATAAATGTGCAACATGCTTTTCCTGAATATATATCAATCAGATCTGAGACTGGCAACCGTTGCTACTGAGATGATGTCTACTGTATTTGCAGAGTAACACAACAAAATACCTTAATTTAAGAATTTCAACGAGCTGTGTTATTGTTTGCTGGCAAGTGGCAGTAGTGATTCAAGCAGCCTTAAAAAAGAAAATTGTGAATAGCTTAATTATGTTTTCATATTATATATGTATTTAAGGCTGCACACTCTCTTGAGAGAGCAATGTAGGGAGTTTTAGCTCCCTACAAGTAGACTTTTTTCTAGTTGGACTATAGTAAAACTAGCTTTTTTTCCAATTGTCCCTGCTTCTCAACATTGCATCATCTTGGATTGCGGGCTATTGTATAAGCTTGCAATTTGTTTTGCTAGATTGTTTCTTTGTAGAAGAATGATGATGAACCCATATTTATGTTGCTTATAAAAACCCTGGCAGGATGAAAAGGAAAAAGTCAAACAGGGATTGCTGGTACTTTCCAACCAAATCTAAAAAATCTTGGAATTGGAAAGCTGCCAATCAAATGACCATATCCATTGATTAGAATGCATAAGGAATGCTGTGAAAAGAAGAGAATAGCATGTATGCCCCTAATGTTCATATGTTTCTTGCACAGAAGTCAGAACAGACTTTAACTGTAAAATTATGTCTGCCTAGAGTTCCTTCCTATAATTACAAACCTTGTATTTTGCAGCATTTCAGATCATACAGCTAGTCTATTCCCATAGATTTGTAAACACAGCAACCAGGAATCACTCCCATTTTACAAACACGTTTATGGTCCAGGGGTTGGATTTGTCTTTTCATTCATCTGGGGAAACACATGGTTCCGTTTTTGGCAGGCCAGTTTTATGGTCCTGCTGTGCTTGAAGTTGATGTCCCATAGCTATCTCATCACAATGCCAACATGACATAAACAAAGTTTTATACATTCCCTTAAATGAAACAGAATGTAAAACAATTCCAGTAAAGATCATAGTGGGGAGAATAGATTGTTCTCTCTGTCAGAACTGTGGGATTGTGACTCCTAGCAGATAACTCTATTAGATTCCAGTGAGAAGATCTTTTTGTGCTTTGTCATCTATACATCTATGTTGTATTTTCTGAACATTCTTTTATATTTTCCTGTCATTTTGATTTATATTTACATGTGTTTATTCAAGGGAGATCAGTTTTAATGTATCAGGCTTTACTTAGGATCCTACCTGAACCTTACAGTGTTCCATGAAGATACTTTGAAGTTAGGACTTAGGCAGGTCCTGACCAGGGACCTTCTTCTTAGTTGTGGAACCATATATTTGAAATTCCTTTGCAAGAGGATTTATCTTGAAATCTGACCTTTTAACATGTGGGGTAAAGACTACAGTAAGATTCTGAAATGGCAGAACAAATATCCGCATCCAAGGAAGATGGTCTCTATAGGCATTTTCCATGTCCTCCAAGTGATGCTATGGTATGCTTCCCATGAAATTGCATTGGAATATCTAGCAAATTGCTAGAGATGCTATATCTCCAGGAATCTCTACATCCTCTGGCAAAACCCTATGGTATGCTGGGATCGTAGGTAATCTAATAGTGTTCTATGGGTTGAATCTCTTTGAGTCAATTTTGTCTTATTTAAGAGAGTAAAATGGGGCATATATAAGAAATAATAACAATATCCTGCAGTCTGGTAAGGAAAGCATCCCTTGCAAATACAGGGTGTATGTGTGTGTGTGTTTGGGGGGGGCGGGGGTTGGGTTATATTCTATTTTGTTGTCTGAGGCCTACAAACATCTCATAAGGTGCACCCAGACTGATTAAAAAGATTAATAAAGCCCAGATTATGTTCCTGTTCTTTCGGATCTTATTTTGGAGGTCCACACCTGTTTTGTTTATCCCAAAATATTTTCTGTCAGTACAACCAGAGACTTTTTATATCAGCTCTCAGGATAAAATTGGGTTTCTGATTTTAACAGAAAATAACATCAGCAAAAACAGAACCTGGGATAATGCACCCATAGTTTGTTTTATCTCTCCCTATTATTGTTCCAGCTTTTATTAATTTGCCATGTTCCTGCTCTGTCTATGTTTTATTGTATTTTGTTCTTTGATCATTGTAATATGTAGGAATATTATAGGGAAGGGCTATGAACTATCAAGTTATAAACTGACTGAATAAATATATAAATAAATGTGCTTTCAAATTAAACCAGTGTCTTGGTTGAGCTAATCAGTTATTTCTAAGTAATATTTTTGTCAGTGAGTTATGTTTTCCAATTTGAAAAAAAAATAGATAAGAGGTGAACACAACATTGGTCTGTTGTTCTTTTCATGCCAAACATTTTTGCTGTTTGTCTGCTCTGTCATGAACATGGTACGTGGCTATCGAATGGTTCACTGAAGCAGAACACATTATTGATGTGTGTGGCAACTCTTGACACAGGTGCTTATATTTTCAGCTTTGTCATCTGGACATATGCCAGTCGTTTTTTGTTGTTGTTTTTTTACAAGCAATGCTTAAATTGTATTTTGTGTGTTGCATTTTATACATACATATGTCATACTTCAAGCTTACCTTAGGTAGAACACATTTTTTTAAATGCTATCTTCCACTTACTATCCTGCACAAACACTATTTATACATGACAGTTTAAAAGACATTTTTGTATCACTTGTTGAGTTGACAAATATTGCAGATTTGTTGATATTTGATAACAATGCAAAAAACGAGGAACATGGAAATTTAAGAAAATTACATCTTACCTCATTGTCCAATTCACAGAATAAAAAGTTATATATATATATTTTTATTTATAAGTAAATATTTGCTTTATTGACTAGTAAAGATATGTGCAATAAATACTACAGGTATTAATATTTAAACCACTCGGCTTGGGTAGTTTCATTTTTTAAATCTCCTCAGAAGGCACCAGGAGCAATGGAGAAATTTCATATATTTTCAGTTTGTTGGCATCTACCATTACTCATAACTGAAGGGCTTTCAAAACTCCAAAATGACTTTCTGCTTCAAAAATGTGTCTAAAGGATAGCACAAAGAGCAAACCACAATTCATTTTGAAAACTTTTTACACTAGAAGAACTGAAGTGATGCATTTTTCATTTTGGAGGGACACTTCTCCAGCATCTGCTCCTGCTTAGTTTATAGCTTTTAACACTTCAGTCAAAAGATCTGGATTTTTCCCTAGATGCTTTTGAATGTCTGGAACCCAGACACACATCTTCTTCATTCAGAATTTGGTATGTAGAATAATTTGGAATACTTCATTTTATGCTTTTTCATTCTACAACTGTTTTAGGGTCTCTTTATTCATTGAGGAAGTTTTATAGAGTTTTTTATTGTTCTTGAGACCATCCACATTGCAGAATTATAGCAGAATTAATTATAGTTAAACACCACATTAACTGCCATTGATCTATTTTAGAGAATTCTGAGATTTGTAGTTTGTTATGGCACCAGAAGTCTCTGGCCAAGAAAGGTAAATAGATACCCCACAAAACTAGGAAATCCAGAATTCCATAGCACTGAGCCATAGTAGTTAATGTGATGTCAAACTGCTACAATTCTGCTCTGTGGATATGGCCCTTGTTCTTGTTGCTTTTAGACTGGACAGGGAATTTCAGAAGCATTTCGGTCCAATGTGATTATGGTAGGAATTATACACAATGTCTGTAAATTTCATGGAGGCTACAATATAGAGTAACCTCTATAATTGACTTTGATATAACAGCTCAAGTGCTTTTGTCCAACCACTTGTAATACAGACACTGTAGTTCAGAGGTTGTGCACTAAAATAAACTTTACTAAAGTGCCCAGGAGGTACTGCCAGACAGATCATGCAGAAATCAGCATTATCAGTGAACTTCAATTGCCTTGTCCCAGATTTTAATTTGTGGAACTCTAATACCTCAATCAGAGGCAAATGCTGAACCCTCAAAAGTTTCTTCAAACCTCATTTAAAATCTGAAGAAGAACAGAATTTCTTTCTTGTCCCCTTATTTGTTAATTTATGGTTTTTCTCGATATGTGTTTAAATGTACACTACAAACATATTACATATTACAAAGGCAATGTATTATGTACATTTATCGGTGATGTCCCATTACCAAGGCTTTGAATTAGTAAGTGAATGAATGAATGGATGTTGTAATGGGATTTTGCTCACTGGGTGAACATAGCACATAGAAACGCACTATATTTTCAGTGGGTTTCCTTGAAGTGTACTCTCCATGAATCTTTACACACGAGACATGCAATGTCATCAGATGGTATGTCTTTCAGCAGCATGTGCTGCTTCCTCTACAGTTTTGCAATGAAGCCCGCTGGCTCCCATCCCACAATGTTGGGAGGAGTCCAGTGTTCAATGGCGATCAATGGGGGGAAGCTGAGTGGCTGACACTTCCATTCCCCCCATGGAATGGGGCAACAAGTGAGCCAGGCAATGCAGGGCATGGGGCGACAGGTTTCCCATGCCCCATGTCAGGCACCACCAGATTTTCCATGATGCATGGTGATTCTAAAAGCATGTGTGAAGAGGTCCATAGTGATCTTAGCAAGATTCTTGCCAGTACTGATCTCCCCAGCATCTCTCCACCAATCTAGTCTAGCAGAATGCTGTCCCCCCCCCCCCCCACCAATGTGCCAGGGACTAGTACTACATTTGTACCATAATATTAGGATATTACTTTCTTTCCTGGAAATTCAATACAGTCCACAGCTTTATTCTGCAAACCCCATAGCACTGGGCTGTTCCATACAGTGAAAAGATGCTTAGATACATATAAGTTGTCAGGCAGACAGGAGTTGTGAAGGTTAGAATTCCTTTTGTAAATGTACCTGCTGGGGATACTGTAGCTGGAGATAATGTATTGAGCAGTGGGCTTATGAGGCCCCTTCCAATTTTACGATTCTGTATTTTGTGTAGAAGAGAGAAGGTGTTCGCTAATAGGAACTTTTATGGGTACAGTTCTTTAAATCAGCCTGAGCAATTTAAAAGAGGCACAAGACTACATTAGGCAAAGTAAAGAGATAGAAAAGATTGCACCCACACAAACAAAAGGGGACAAGGGGAAAGCGCCCTCCCTACATTTGTGAAGATAATGTTTGGCTCAGTAGTTTTCACACTTGTGGTTTGTTTATCTCAAAAACCTCACATGGCCAAATGGCATCTTTCCCACCAGAAGAAGTTGTGTCATGGCTAAGGATCTGAAACACCTGCAAAGTAGTCCTTGTGGTCAAATTAAGTGCAGTTGAGCAGAGCTGAGGAGACTAAATCTGGATTAGCTGAATCGAGCACTTCCTGGTTGGGTGGGAGCTGGAGAGGAGAAGATGCTACAAAATCCTGAACCAATCTGATGCACACCATAGACCACTTGCCCTTCTCAGTCAGAGACCTCTGCTCCACTTCTCTTATATAGAACATAGACTTCTGCTTGCTCTATGGCATTTATAGACTGAAAACATGATTACGCTGTACAGAAGTTCAACTTTAGTTCCATTGATTTTTGGATCAGGCTAATCATCATACTTGATCTCTGACTTCATATTTCTCATAGGAGACTCTTCACAAACACAGCAGGGATTTTCATAATACTTGGGGTGTTATAATGAGACCAATACTTCAAAATTTCTGAAAGACATTTTTCAAAAGTGATATTTAACTACAACATCCATGTTATAGTAACAATGAATACTCACTTCCCTGGCATTTTGCTCCTAATCATAAATACATTAGCATGCCTGCAAAAGGAGTTATGAAAGTTTCAGCTTCTTCCTCTCCCATTGTACTGATCAGGAAAGAATGCGGCCTTAATCTTGTAGAAAGGCCCACTTCCCATGATTCATCAAAGAACCTTCTCAATTATATTTTAAGAGTCATACCCTTCCCAGTAGCCGTATTTACATAAATCTAGTACACCATCAAATCTAAAGCGCACCTCAAATTTCAAGACCCTGAACCCCCCCCCCCAAAAAAGGATTTGCTAGTGAATGTAATGCAAAGAGGCAAAAGTGCCCTCTTTGTAATTTGTTACCAAAAGGTGTTGCTCTGCACTTAGAATTCTTTCTTTAAAAATAAAAAGTGTTAGATCACCAAATCTTCCAGCAATGGAGAATAACATCAGGTAACCTTTCCCTCAAGGAGCCTTGAAAGAAAAGGCAGAGAGAGGGAAAGAGGTTTCATGTTACAGATGAGGCATATGTTATTTGGACATATATTGTTGTTTTATAGTTTTATAATTGTAATGATTTTAATCTATTGTTATTGTTGTTATTTGAGTTCTGATGTTTTATACATGTAAGGCATTGAATTTTGCCACTGATTATGTTGGGAAATGCTTTGAGTCCCCCTAGGGGTGAGAAAATAAATAAATACTGGCAAAGATGACACTCATGTGTTGGACAGTGGCACCATAGTGTCCACAGAAAGTAGCAAAGCCTATTTTCAAACATCATTTTAACATTTAAATAAGATGTGTCCACCTTTGTTAAATGTTTCCAGGCACAATGATGAGTGTTCATTATGACCTATAAAGTCCTAGGTCCAGACTATCTGATGGATCCTATCCCCCCAGTATAAGAAGGACATTATGACCATAGGGCATTACATAATATTATGTCAATATAACAGCAGAAATAATAATAATAATAATAATAATAATAATAATAATAATAATAATAATAATAATAATACAGATATCATAATAGGAAGTTAGGAGAGCTTTAAATATACTATAGAAGTCATCTTCCTTTCTTGAGCACCAGAAGTTACTTCTCTGACAAAAAGGTGGGAAAGGGGGGAGGATCCTTTTTCCTTAGCCTTTCAATGGGAGGCTATGGAAAATGGACTTGGGAAGGGGGGTTTCTTCTCCTTTGCTTCTCAGCCGGGTGCAAGGAGAAGTGGTTCCTCCTGCCAACCCCAGTATGGCTGGGCTGAGGCGTGTAGCTTTCCAGCTGGCCTCTTCAAAGCCTGAATGAGGACAGCTGGGAAGTCATGGTTCCTCCATTAGTAGGATGGTGGCAGATCCAGTACCATGAGCCTGAGGGGAACAGGCACATTTTGTCAGAATTCTAATGTGCCATCGAATGTAATGCGCACCTGCATTTTGGCTAAGCTATTAAGCCAAAAAAGATGTGCATTACATTTTAGTAAACATGTTAGTTTCAAATGTATGGATCGAAGCCTTTTTAATAAAGTGTTTCTATTTATAATTCCCATGATTTTGTGTCTACTCCTTATTTTGGTGCTTTCTCTTCTCTGGTTTTCAGGAAGCATTATCAGTTGTGAGCGAAGACCAGTCTCTATTTGAGTGTGCCTACGGGACTACCCATCTTGCTAAGACAGAAATGACAGCCTCCTCTTCCAGTGAATATGGGCAAACATCAAAGATGAGTCCACGTGTTCCCCAGCAAGACTGGTTATCACAACCCCCAGCCAGAGTAACCATAAAGATGGAGTGCAATCCAAATCAAGTTAATGGGTCCAGGTAAGGTTTCATGGAATGAAATTCTCCTAGGATCTGCTTAGGGAAAATTCATTGGGTATTCCACTGAGTGTGAGATTAACAAAATAGGCAATGGAAATATGTCAATTGTTTTGTAGCTGGCTAAGGATAAAGCAAATGATAATAGATTTAAAAGCCAATTAAACCAAGAGGGTTGTTGTTGGTTTAGCTCCAGATTTTGTGTAGTATGTCATGGCGATTAGCTGGCTGAAGTGCTGACTGCTTTCTAATTAACTTCAAACACTCATTGTTCTCTTAACTAGCTCTTTATCTTTATTTACATTTCATTCATTGCAATAACACTTCATGCTTTATTTATTGGGGTATGCCTGTATCCGGTCCCTAGTAACTGGGAAGAAATGGTATAAAGCCTGAAGTCAGACTGTTCCAATTGCCTTGATGTTTTGGCTATATGTGCATCATGTTCCAGATTGCCAAAATGTATCAAAATATTATTGTTCATTTGATTTTTGTTTATTCTGCCCTTTCTCCACTCTGGCACTCAAGGCAATCTACAAAAATTAAAACAGATACAGATAAAAATCTCACATTACTAAAACATACAGAACTAAAAGTATAATTAAAGTGAAGTCTTAGCTTGTTTAATCCAGTGCTGGAGTTGCCACTGAGATGGAAATTAGGTTTTTAGTAATCAAATAAGTTTTATAAAAATTAAATTTCAGTGATAATCCTGTATGCTTTATATTTTAATTAATTTAATCAGCCTAACAGATAATGCTAAGAAATAATAAATTGACGGAATTCCTAGAAACATGTAGGATTTTGATCTCTGCACATGAAGTAATGTCTGCTTATGGCCAACAACTTCTGCTTAGACAAGCTCAAATAGCATCTGAATCCTTACCCACAGAGACAGACATAAGAGTGTCATAGTTTTTGGTGCACTCTGTATCGTATGAAACCACACGCAAAATGTGCTTACATGTTCTCAAAATGAAATATAACTTGGGAAATGTAATCCATTGCTATTATAATATGATTTCTGTAAAATAATAAAAATAAAATAAGATGAAACAAGTTAGAAAGTTACAGGCCAACTGGGAAGCTATTGTGGTTTTGGTCTTGATACCAATATATCAGATTACACAATTCTCCCAGCACCAACCAAACTGTAAATTAAGCATATAAGGAACATCATTGCATAACTGGTGGTTACTGCTCCCACTCTCTTAGACTTTTCTTCACTCTAACCTCATGCACAAGAAATATTGAAGTGTCTGCTGTAATGGAGATAGGATCATGTGTAGTAAAACCTAAACCAGCTGTTTCTCTGCACTGAAAAAACAAAAAGTGGCACTAGTAATATTTATAGCTTGCATGACCTCAAATGAGCCAGACATTGACTGCGTTAGTTTGCTGTGATGTACTTAAGGCTCAAAGCAGCTGGAATGTACCAGGGAACCAATGAAATGGGGTAAGAGAATTGTCTTCACAGAAATTTTATTGTATTATCAAAGACACATAGTGTAATCACAAAAATGATTCCCAATAAGTTTGAATTTCTCTGATTTAAAGTTATTGTTACTTACTTGTAGCATTTAGCTGCCATTCTAATATGTGAAATTTAGCTAGCAGTAAAATTTTGACCAAACATCAGTTTACAGGTAGTAATGAACTCCCAAGATGCTTGACCAGCTTTGTATATATTGTTGACATAGTGCACATCTATAAAGTAAAGGTAAAGGTAAAGGTAAAGGTTTCCCCTGACGTTAAGTCTAGTCGTGACCGACTCTGGGGTTTGGTGCTCATCACAATTTCTAAGCCGAAGAGCCAGTGTTGTCCATAGACACCTCCAAGACCATGTGGCCGGCATGACTGCATGGAGCACCGTTACCTTCCCGCCAGAGCGGTACCTATTGATCTGCTCACATTTGCATGTTTTCGAACTGCTAGGTTGGCAGGAGCTGGGGCTAACAGCAGGCACTCCTTCTGCTCCCGGGATTTGAACCTGGGACCTTTTGGTCCACAAGTTCAACAACTCAGTGCTTTAACGCACTATGCCACAAGGGCCCCCCAGGAACCCTATACTGACACTATAATGCAGTTTGGGGGAAAGTGGTTTTGTCGCATGGTGATTACATTGACAGGTCTGGAACTAGTTTGAGGCCAGGAAGGTGATTATCTTTACCATTGAACCTGGCCTCAAACCTGCAAGGGAAGGGGGAAAGAGTGCTCCAGAGATATAGGAGGTGGAAAAAAGTGTGTGTGTGGGGGGGGGGGGGGGGGGAGTGACAGTAATGGAGGTAATAAATTACCTCTCCTAGGGAGTCCATTTGCCTTCTGCTAGCCAGCCATGCCCTTGGGAATTTTTTCAACAGTCCCCTTGCCTCTTCCTTCCAAATCCTACAAAGTGCATCAACAAGGGCGTGTGTCTATAATGAGATTTAGCCCCAAGTTCTGCTGCAGCACTTTAAAGGGCTAAACCTGGACTTTCATGTAACTTTCTTTAATGTGCTGTATAACTTTTAATCTGCACTGCAGCACGCATTTGAAGTGTGTGTTTGTGGCTGCCGCAATTTTGAGTTGGCTTTGAGCCACATGAAATGGTCACTATAAATGAGCCCATATGCTACATATTATGGTTTCATCCCTACCTCCATACTGGATGTCAAGTATTATTCAGCTAATACTTAGTTGACACTTTCAGTGCATGCACAGACATATTTAACAAATATGCTGTGGTTGCTGAACCATTCTATTTCCATTTGATCCTTAAGCTCAAGGCCTCCTGGTGCAAACCAACTTTTACAGTTGATCCAACCACTCACCCCTCTTACGGTAGCCATTTTTCTTTCCTTATAGAGGACAGTTCTCTATTTATTAGCATCCTTTGCTAGAAGAACAGTCTAACCCATGTCTGGTTTAAAGATTAAAAACTATTACAAAGTGGACATTTAAAAAAAAAATCTAGTGAGGCAAAAAGCAAAACTAACATATGAATCCCTGTTCTTGCTTTTTTCTTTTTGAAAGAGAGAGAAATGGAAAACAGAGAAAAAAACAGTTGGCATGTATTTTGCAGGTGATGAAGTATGCTTACAGTTACAGAGCACTAAAATAACAGATCACTATAAAGGTTTCAGTCAGCCCTGGAATTCTAAATGAATCACAGCCAGACTTCACTCTTTTCACTGGACCCAGTTCTCTCTAGGGTGCTTTTGCTTTTATTATTGTCTGTCCTTTGGAAATGCGGCAATAAATCAAATTGTCCTTCAATAAGTTCTAACTCTGTAGGCACCTTCCTTGCTGATATTCTGCAAGCTAGTGACTTCCTGCTTGTTGATCTGACAACCTCACATTTTGGGTATCAATAATGCCTATTCTGATTAAGAACCTAGAGCATGTCAAACACATATTCGGATCCTCTGAAGCAGCTTTCCCCAACCTGATGCCACCCAAATGTGCCAAACTACAGCAACCATAATCCTTATTGGACATGGTGGCTGGGACAGCCAGGCCCATCTAGAGGGTGCACATCTTGAATGTTATTCACATCTTGAATGTTTCTCACTTTTTGGGGGGCGGGGCGGGAGGGCAAATTTGTTGTTGCTGCTACCTGTTGTCAAATGAGTTCTTGCTTATGACAACCCTAGAAATGAGAGGTTTGGGTTATGGCTTCCTTGATTGCATAAGTCTACCTGTAGCCAGTTTTCCTCATTTCTTCCTGCTTTCTAAAAGCATTATCATCTTTTTAAAAATAGTATTTGGCTGCAAATGGCAAAAAAAAAAAAACTTACCGTATTACAGTACTACATATTCAGTGGTAGATGGTCCATAAGCATTTAAAATGGGTAGGATTTTCTGGAGTAGTCATACAGGATTCATTTCTGTATTTAGTTCAAACAAAATATATAAGTATACAAAATAGAACAGTAATTGCATTTTAGGAGGCTACTGCTAGGTTAAATATGAGTAAATGATCCGTCTGCAGTCCAGAAGAGTTCTTCCAGATGGGCAGAAGAGCTTTCACGTGTTAAAATGTTTCTTCTTCAACAGCAACTTTCTCTATGACGTTGAATGTTTCTATGGTTCATAATTCTAGTCTATGTGTGGACATAAACATATGGAGCACATATAACACGTGCTAAAGTCGACACTTTCATAGTTAATTGTAAATGTACGATCTTAATTCATACACTTCTGGATTACATTAAGAAATACAAATGTCTCCTTTTCTCTCCCCCCCCCCCCCCGTTTATATTTAGTTCAGAGTCCCACCCTAGCAACACCAAAGAGTCTGCCAAATTCCGATTGCTATCACACAGCCTTTTAAAGAAAGCACTCAAAAGTGTTTATTGTATTTTAAACGTACAATTGTTCATAGCAATCTAAAATCTGATGATGTACTTCATTGTTACAGCAAGAATTTTATAGTACATTCCAAGGTCCTTTCAAAGAAAATTAATAATGTAAATCTGAAGGAATTTCATTTATAAAAAAAGTACCTTATTAATTTAGGTCCCCCTAAGGTTACTAGCACAATCATGTAGTCTCTGACTTATTTGGACTGAAGAAGTGAATGGGGACTACAGAGGTGGCAAATACAGTGTTTTGGAGAACTTAAAATAACATACTGTAATAACTAATTCTTTTTCTGCATATAAATAATTCCAAAGTGGTAATGGAAAATTTGAAAGGAAGAATCAGAAGAGAAATAATTATTGTGTGCTTCACAACTGTCATAATATACGCAAGTTTATGAAACACACACACCAACTTCTGTTCTGATTTTAGTAATTTAATCTAAGCAGTCTTCTAGCTCATGAATTTCTAAATGTACCTATCTAATAAAATACTGTTCCCCTAACCTTTACATTTTCCTACTCTGCCCTACTATATCTAGAATCCGCCTGTCTGTCTTGCTTGCTTTCCCACAGCTATTTCCTTTCTAGCCACAGCCATCTGTGCCTTGTTAATCTTGGTTAAGATTGGTTGCAGTAAATCCCACCCACAGCTGGCTGGCGAAGCCTAAGGTGTGGGTGGGCACTTGAAGGCTTGGTTGGGGCTGGCTGGCTTCACCTGTCCATTATCACATGTCAAGGGTGGATCGGCAAGCTATTTAAAGTCCATCCACACCTCTGATGGTCCTCCCTTATTTGTCATGTGAGAGAAAGCAGTAGCATTGGATGCTGCCTCAGATTTTGTTACTGGAAAGGAGACAAGCATTTCTCTCTTTCCTGGCTAATAATTGCTTTACTTGAAATGGCCCATTTTCTGTGTCTGATCTCTTTATTTCACAGTGGGAGTTATGACATCTTTAATACAAGGAGTTGTGACAAATGGACATCCCTTGAAAACAGTTTGGAAATCAATGATTACGCAGAATGTTAAACAGAATTCTGAACAGCTCTCCACACTAACATAAAAGATCATACCATACAACTAGTGTGGTGTAGTGCTTAGGCTGTTGGACTAGGATTTGGGGAATCCAGGTGTACATCCCTTACTGAGCAATAACATTCACTTAGAGGCAATCTGTGCCAGCCTCACCTTGCCTCACAAGGCTCTTAGGAGGAAGAAACCAGTGAACTTAACTTTGAACTCCTTGGAAGAAAAACCGGATATAAATGTATATTAAAAATGTTAAATAAAATGAAGGCAGATGTGTGTTCTTTCTGCACTTGCTTATCTTTTTCAAAACCCAAGTCAAGAAGCTTATTGTTATCTACAAATCTCTAAAGAAAAGAAACTGAACCCAGCATGACTTTTGGAAATTGCTTTTCCCATACCATCTTTCCAACCTCAATACAGGCAGTCCCAGAGTTACAAACATCTGACTTACAAATCATCCCTAGTTGAGAATGGAGTTGAGACAACATGAAGTGAGAGAAATCTACCCCTTGGAAGGGAAATTCACTCCTGAAAGTGTTATAATGGGAGAAAGGTGTCTCTACTGAAGCTTTATCATGAAGCTTTATTTTTTCCACAGTAATTTTTCAAAATCCAGTGATCACAGGGACAGAAAATGAGGTGAAATCTTCTGAACAGGGGCACAGATAGCAAAACAAACACCATGGGGGTGTTAACCTTTTCCTTTGCTATCCAAAAGTAAATTATCTATTTTTTGGCTGGAGTTACACTTTAAAAAGTACCTGTTCTGACTTATATACAAATTCATCTTACGAGCAAACCTACAGAACCTGTTTTGTTCATAACTTGGGGACCTCCTGTATGTTATTGGGTTGGGGGGATGTTTGCCTTGGATCCTGTACTTGTGAAATATTCAGTGTAAGTACATCCAGAGTATGACAATTTTCAGGTAACAAATACTCTGCAGGTCTTGGGTGAGCTGAGTGAGTTAACTCTGGTTGGATGTTTTAACCAGTGTGTTTTCTGATTGTTCAGCATTCTGTTAATCTACTACTAGCAGTTAGGACTGTTTTAATGTTATATGCTGAATTGTAATATTTTTATTTTGTGTCTTATACATTTATGCACCAATGTAGTAAGACAATATACCATTTTTTAAAAAAAATTTGACATAATTTTGTCAGGTCTAACTTATTAGGCTAAACATTCACATTTAGTCTTAGTTCCCATAAACAAACATTGTTTTCCATGATATGCTTTTTTTCAATATCCGGAGTTATATGTTTTAACACATTAGTGTTTTGTGGATTCTGCAGCCACCAGATATAGCCTCCAGAAACAGGCCTGTATATAATAGATACTAATATATTGAGAGTTATTGAAGCAAGCATCATACAAAAAATCTTCTTGCAGCATGCCTTTTTACTAAAACACACTATAGCTTCTTTTTGTTGTCCATGACACCTCCAATTGCTTCCATAGGAATTCCCCTGATAACTGCAGTGTGGCAAAAGGAGGAAAGATGACAAGCAGCACAGAAAATGTTGGAATGAATTATGGAAATTATATGGAAGAAAAGCACATCCCACCACCAAACATGACCACCAATGAACGGAGAGTTATTGTTCCTGCAGGTGAGAAAATATGTGTATTTAAATAAACACTTTGAACAGGATATAGCCTCCTGATAAACAGACAGCCCACAATCCATCCAATTTAACTTATTGTAAGTCTCATAATTATTTCAGAAGGAAATTTGAGCACATGGTTAACTTTCCCTTTTAAAATCAGAGAATCAAAACTGATTAATTCTGGCTGCACCATGAAAACATGGTACTCAAACTAATTGACTCCATATTTTCTGTTGTCAATTATCAAGTATAATGATACCTTATTGTATACAATATTTGGATTTATAGGTGGCCCTTAAGTCAGGTCAATGTCTAGTCTTCCAGATGTGATTGAATTGCAGCTAACATCATTCCTGATCATTATCCTCAGGCTGAGAGGACTTTAGCACCCACTGAGATATGGAGGTTAACAAGTTGCCCACCCCTGAATTAAAGAAATACATAAAGTCTTTTGCCAGAAGACATACTGTTCTCTCATCTTTTTACAGTCACGATACACATGTTTAAGGTCAATATCTCAACTAGCAGTGGCTTGATTCACAAGTCATTCAAGTGGTCTCTCACATATAACAATAAATACAGGAAGGTGACAGTTTAGAAGAGGAGTGGGCAAAGCATACCCCCAAAGTCTCATTCAGTGCTTAAGGGTGGTTAGTTGGATAGCTGAATTTTGGGCTCTTGGTTTCTTCTGGCTCCCGCAGATTGCTCTTTCTCTGGCCAAGAAAAGGAGAGATTGACTCTCCTGGAAGGTTCTGTGGGACACATTTCACCTTTAAAATACATAAATTGCCAGGGCCTCTTGTACTGTTCAGAATCAAAATACATGACAGGCATTCTGTTCAGTAGTTATGATGTTGTAAACCTGAATTCTGTGAATTCCCTTTATGGTTATTTCAAGGAATAACCTACTTTTTGCATGCAAAACCTACTTTTGAGCTATGAATCCCCCAACAGAAGAATTTCTGGGGCGCAAGTGTCTCTGACATTGCTTGTGACATCATACTCTGTTACCGGAAGAAGGCTGGGTGCATTCTTTCTCACTGTCCTGCTTTCCGGCACCTCAGAAATTAATCTGGTATCAGGACTAATGTTTTAGCATTTAGTTTTTGGAAAGTGCCATTAAAGATATAGCTACATGACATAATGCAGTCTTTCAGCCATATGAGCCCCCACCCGCCCACACACACACACACACACACACACACACACACACACACGAAATGGACTTCCAGTTCAAAGTGTTTTGGGGAATGAATGTGAGGTTTTCCCACTGTACCCACTATAGCTATTCACCTCAGGTCAGAAAGAAAAATTTAACCCAATAAATAAGGTCTGT
The DNA here is from genome assembly GCF_035594765.1 of Anolis carolinensis. Classification (NCBI taxonomy): domain Eukaryota; kingdom Metazoa; phylum Chordata; class Lepidosauria; order Squamata; family Anolidae; genus Anolis; species Anolis carolinensis. The sequence continues at coordinate 78,829,546 of NC_085843.1, read as the reverse complement.
GTGTGTGTGTGTGTGTGTGTGTGTGTGTGTGTGTGAATCATGTGGCTAAATGTGGATTGGAACTTTTAGGACATAGTAAACAACAATGATGCAATTCACAAATTGTGGAACTAATATAGCAATTAGATCTTTTTCTTTTTTTTCTTTTTTAAAAAAAGAAAAGTTAGTCCCTCCCCCCAACTCTTGTTGTTAATTTATTTTGCTATTTCTTCAATGCTTTTATTTGGGAATAATTCCCATTGAATTCTATTGGACTTACTGCTGCTTAGACCTCCACTGAATTTCACAGTTATCTCTTATTGTGACCTTCCCATCCTCCTTCAAACATCAAAAATGTAATGGGGTGGTTTTTAAGCATTTATGCCTGCTTTAAAAGAAATCATTTGGGTTTCTTCTAGATATTCTTTTGATGGAAGCAGCAGAAACTAGTTACTTATTTCCAAAATAAATTAGTTCAAAATGCTTGTCAAAATGCTTTGTATGCAGTGCTGTTGAACATTTCAGTACCTGGTTAGCTTCAGTCTTGGTTCATTAACATCTCTGAGGAGCTTGAAATTAGTTAGAATAAGTGTGCAGTTTAAAGTTGAGGGGATTTCTATTTGGTCAAGAAAGTACCCATAATCACAGTGTTTCACATACACATTTCTCTGCATATTTGTATAAAAGATGTCAAGGGCCTAACAGAGTATGCCTGCTTCCATCAGAAGAAGTGGAAAGGGATCGACCCTCTCTTGCAACACCTATGTGTCCTAGAAACCTGCTTTGAATCCTCCCAATATGTTTTTGTCATGACAAAGGGATGCAAAAGAGAGGGAGGCGCATCAGAATCCAACAGATGAATGCCACTGGATCCTAAACTATATTTAAGAGACCCACATATTTGTCTGGAAAGAGATAATCATGAAAAGGTACATGATAATCCAGGATACATAGTGGCTAATGTGTTGAATAAGGAAGACGGTAGTGATCTGCCAACCTTTCTTGCACAAAAAATGGCTTTCTTACTTACTGTACCTTGTTGATCTGCCTTGCTATTGTGTATTAAATGGAATTATACTTTGGGAGTGGGTACACTGGTAGCCACTTGTATGGTCTTAAGTTTTAATAGAAAATAAGAGTCTACCTTTACTCACAATACAGTAAGAATGAATTAAATTAAAACATTTCTTCTTCTGCTATGTTGCTTAATATTCTTACAGTTATACAGTAGCAAGAAACTGCAAGAACATTAGCTGCGGCTAAAACTGCAAGCTGTATTTCTGTCAGTTATTTGTCATACTATGCACTTCTTGCATAACCTTCCACACATTCACATAGCATTTTGCTTTCTGTAGCTACCACAGATTGATTCAGTTAATGGTAAAATATTCAGAAGCAGCCCATAATATCATGCCATCAGCTTCTAAAACAATTTTGGTTTTTTTGGTTTTGGTGTTTTAAAAAGCAAAACAAAACCCTGGACATTGATACATATCCCAGTCTTTGAACTGCAAGTGATCACAAATGGTTTCCTCCCCTCCACATCCATCTTAAGAAATATATTTGGAAAGGAATGCAAATGTACTTCAAGGAGCAAGAGGGCTGTAGGCATACGCAGCTGTTTTCGGAGCGGCACAATAAATATTTGGGTAATGCTCTACTGTCTGGCTGCCAGATGTTTTCATTTATAGGCAGCCATTTCAGTTTGCGAGATGATGTGGCAAAACAAAAGCAAACACATGTGCATATACACACACTCCCTCTCTCCTACACATAATTTACGAGTTATCTGTGAAGCATTAGCCTTGCTAACTCACTAGAAATTACTTTGTTGTACTAAAATTTTCTCACTCCAGTTATATTCCATGTGTATACCATCTCTGTGTCCCATACACATACAGAGAGAATATGAACATCAGATCCTCAGATGCTCCATTGTATTACTTGTAGGTGTAAATTCAACACTAGAGAGGCAAACTAGACAGTAGACATATTCACTATGATTAACTTGTTTTCCCTCCTGCAGTGTAACTTATTTAGAAACACCTGCCAAAAACACATTAAATACAAGATATGTAGGTGAGAAATATCATGTACTATGACAAATAGATGTTTTTCACAACTTGAGAGAGCGCTCTTGTAAAAATGTGTGAAGCATACTGTCTAGTTTGACGCTTAGGTTCTAATCATAAACAGATTTAGTAGGGAATAAATCAGTTGGATGTTGTGAGGCTTATTTAGGAATACACATGCACAGAATCATATGGTTAGAAAACAACTGAGCACAGACAGAATGGAGTTCATCTTCATATGTTATTATTGAAAACTAGTTCTGTGGAAGAGAGGAAATATTTATTCAAATGCCTTGTCAGCCTAAATGCTAGCCTGGTGTGCGTCATAAAGAAATAAAGCAGTGTACTATTTCAAAATTATTGCCACATTGCTATACATCAAAGCAGACCATGGTGTGACAATGGTATGGACAGGGAAGGTGCTTATCCTCAAGGTGTTTATCCCTAAAATGGCAGGATGAGGCACACTACTATCTGGCTGGACTACGAACCATGGGTGCTTCACATGGATAACTGCAGCCTTCGAAACTGCAGCCTTCAAAAGCCTAAAGTATAGATGCCCAAAAGGTTTCTCTTAGTACAATTCTAAAAAAAATAGCTAGATTAATGATCAAGTATGATAAGCATAGCACCTTAGATGCAAACTCCAGTATATATTACATACTGTGGCGTAGGCAGGAGAGCAAGCCAGTGCAATTAACTGCAATGAATCACTCTGACCAGGAGGTCATGAGTTCGAGCCCCACTCGGAGCCTATGTTTGTTTGTCTTTGTTCTACCGTGTTTCCCCGAAAATAAGTCAGTGCCTTATATTAATTTTTGCTCCCAAAGATGCTCTAGGTCTTATTTTCAGGGGATGTCTTATTTTTCCATGAAGAAGAATTCACACGTATTGTTGAACAAAAAAATGATCATTTATTATATACTGTACAATAGTTGTCATTACAAACCAACATAACCAGACAAACTGTGAAATCCTATCAAGAATTTCTTGTTACTACCATTATTTCCATGTACAACACTCTATGGTATGTACATTTACCGATCCTGCATGCTCTGGTGTTCTGTTGGGCAGGCATGCTTCCAAACAAAACCTTTGCTAGGTCTTTCAGGGGAGGCCTTATATTTAGCAATTCAGCAAAACCTCTACTAGGTCTTATTTTCTGGGGATGACTTATTTTAGGGGAAACAGGGTATGTTAAAAGGCATTGAATGTTTGCCTATATGTGTAATGTGATCTGCCCTGAGTCCCCTTCGGGGTGAGAAGGGCGGAATATAAATGCTGTAAATAAATAAATAAATTAGTGGATTTACTATCTAAGTATGCCCTGACTAAACCACTGAAGACAGGACACAGGAAAGTTGTCTATACATTCAACACAGTTGTCTTCTCATAAGTATTATTCAAAGTACATAACAATAGTTTTGAAGATCCTTTCTAACTATTAATCCTAGATTGAATTTACTACTCTGTTTTAGGCAGCAGGTACAATTCACTTCCAGTTGAACTGAGTGCCTTTTGAGTTGCTATTTGGTTGTTTCCTTTTAATAAAATAGATAGTACTTTTGAAATAAATTCACTGAAACAGGATAATTAAATTATTCAATATCACAGTAGCTTGTTTGCATTGGGAGCAAACCCAGCCAATAGGTTTTGTAGTAATGCTAATAATCTATAACATAACACAATTAAACTTACTCTCTTTCAAAACAGATCCCACACTATGGAGCACCGACCATGTCCGCCAGTGGTTAGAGTGGGCTGTCAAGGAATATGGTCTCCCAGATGTGGATATCTTGTTGTTTCAGAACATTGATGGGAAAGAGTTGTGTAAGATGACCAAAGATGACTTCCAAAGGCTTACACCAAGCTATAACGCCGACATTCTCCTCTCACACCTACACTACCTCAGAGAGAGTAAGTACTTTTCATATATTTATAAATATTTAAATGAATGTCCACTGTATTTTCTACAGTAATACTTATTACAGTTTTCAACTTTAAGTAATATGTTTGCATGTACTGTATCTAGATTTCAAATTAAGAAAATTTTAGAGATTACTAAAATCAACGTTAGTGTAAACATCATCTACATAATGTTTAGTAGTAATGTTTTTTCTGGTCACATACTTTTTCTACTTTCCATGATTGACATGCTACTTTTAAACGATAACATTGACATATTTATTTGTAAAGGAATTCCAGGCATGATTAAATATATGTGTTCTGCACTGCACAAAAGAGCACTTTTTCAGACTCCCATTAAAATGGAAGTTACATGGTTATGGGTAAATTAAAAAGAGACCCCCCACACACAATGGAAATAAAACAAATATCTTAAGTCATATCCACAGGTAAGAGAGGAAGTGGTAAATTGGTTAATTGAAGCATAGAGAAACATAATAGAGGTCATCATAATAAACAAAATGAATGAACAAAACCTGTTTTTTAAAAAAGCATGCAGTGCAACACCAACATGACATTGCCATTCTTGCAGGCTTACTAGTCACCAGGCTATGTCGGTATATTGAATTCCCTGCTTTCAGGAGTATCATAAACTCAAATCCTCAAAGAGAAGAATGATAGGATGCTAGACTCACCAAATCCAATTCTATTAGAATAAAAGAAAGTGGTTATTAAGATACTTCTGAATATCATTTTTTAAAAATTTGGTGTTGCTTTTTGTTTTGTAGCTCCTCTTCCACATTTGACTTCAGATGATGTTGATAAGGCCTTACAAAACTCTCCACGGTTAATGCATGCTAGAAATACAGGTAATGCTGCCACTGCTCCCCCTTCCTATAGGCCATATTTTTAAAGTTCAGGGTTTCTATTAAACCGATGCATGCTAACTGTAAATTAAGAAGGAAGGCAAGGCTTAAGGGTGTAATATGGTTTCTAGAGTTGATGTGAATTTCTCTCACAGATGCTACAAATGTGCAATTAAGTCCATGCCAAAGTCCTTCAACAAGAATATTGGCCCCTTGGAGAGAGAATATTCAGTGTTCATGTTTTCTGCATGTGCATGAATCCCAGCTTTAAAAAGTGACCTTTTGAACTACAACCCCCAGAATCCTCCTACCAGCATGGCTACTGGAAATTCTGGCTAAGGGATTGTGAGAACTGTAGTCCAAAAATTAACTTTTTCCAGGTCTAGCATGAACACAAACACAGAGAGCCTATACCAACCACTGCTTAGCACGTTTCCTGCCATCCTGCAAGTGAATCAAAATAAAAGAGAAAACCAGAAGCATTCAACTTTTTCTGAGCTCTAGCCATTACAGTAGAAAATTTTATATTAGCATAGTATCCCATAATTGAAAATTTTTTAAAAAATCTTGACCCATATCAAACTAGTAAGTCAAAGAAGTGGGTTCTAGTCTAACCTTACCTTTGATATTCTGGTTTTCTATATGTTCTGTTAAACCTATTAAACCTATTACTTTGAGATATTTTATGGTATTTTAATCTTTTTATTTCTCCCACTCTCTGTCTTCATATTTATGAATTAAGATTGCATTCTCACTATTTTAATTGATTTTATGTATTAATTATTTGAGTGTTAGTTACTGTTAGCCACCCCAACAGCATCATCCTGTAATAATACAATAAAATAAAATAAAAATATTTATCAAGTCATGTGAAAGTACTAGACTTGATCTCAGAGTTCAACAAACTTCCATATATTTTAGAGGATACTATAGATGGAGATTTTTTGGGGGGGATGTCTTACTATTCAACTTCCATCCCTTTTCTAGTATCATGTTTATACCATTGCAAAAATGTTAATATAGTGCAGTAGGAACAGGGAACAAGACTCACAAAAGCAACCCCAGTGAATCGCTTTCTTTGCGTACATTCATTTGAGCAATTAATATATATATATAGAGAGAGAAAATGGCATTTTCAGCTGAAAAAGAAGTTCAGTAATTCTGAGATTCTTACCAAAATTACTCAAAGACCATTTTTCTTCTGAAATGTGCATATTTATTGTGAAAGATGTATATTTCATGTGCTTGAAATCATGTATCTGTTTTAATCTTGAGAGCCCCTAAGCATACTTCCATTTGAAAAATATATATATGCATAAACATACTTTATTTAACTGGGGAAATGTGTATAAAATGAGAAATTAGAAATATCATAAGAATATGGAAAGCATGTGGAAAATTAATAAGGGTTGCCATGCAGGAAGAAAAAAAGTCTCACAACATATAGTGCAAATAAAGGGTAACATGAGAATGCAGGTGAAGTTACAGAAAATGCATGGATATCATGACTGAGGCCTCTTCTACACTGCCATATAATCCAGATTGTCAAATCAGATGATCCACATTATCTGCTTTGAACTGGATCATAGTTCACTACCAGATAATTCCATTCAAAGCAGATAATGTGGATTTTATATGGCAGTGTAGAAGGGCCCTGAGAGTTTTTCACCTCCTTATCCTCAGCCCATCTTCTCTGCAGAGATGGAAAATTTATATAGTCCCCTCAGCAAGATGCATGCAAAGAAATTTGCAATTTTCAAGAGATTGAAAGAATATTTTTAAATATTCAGAAAATTATTTTTAAAAACTAAAAATAGTCTTGACTAGGCTTGTGCAGTTTGGCTGGAGGCACTCCATTTCTGGTATCCAAATTTCATTTGGATACCCAGATTCATTTTCAGGAGCCTTCTGAAAATCAGCTAATGGAAAAATCTGTTTTTGGCTAAGTAGCCGAAATATCTGGAAAGATCTGGCCCAATGGTGGCAATTGGGAACTTTCCAGGCTCCCCTTTCTGTTCCTGGGACCCTTTCCTTTCTTCCTTTCAAGGGAGCCAGGGGCTTGAGGAATGGGTTTAAGGAAGCATCCTTCCTGAGACCCTCTCCTTTCTTCCTTTCAAAAGAGTCTGAGTTTAAGGAACATGGTTAAGGAGGCATCTTTCCTGGGACCCTTTCCTTTCTTACTTTAAAGGGAGACAGGGGCTTGAGGATTGGGTTTAAGGAAGCATCCTTTCCTTTCTTCCTTTCAAAAGAGTCTGAGTTTAAGGAACATGGTTAAGGAGGCATCTTTCCTGGGCTCCTTTTATTTCTTCCTTTCAAGGGAGCCTGGGTTTGAGGAACGGGGTTAAAAAAGCGCATGCCACATGCTCCTGAATAAAAGAGAAAAATCAATGCCCAGCAGCCATGTGGAAAAAACATGGAGGCTAAGCCCTTACCGTTATGGCCAGCCGAACAAGCTGGATTGGCTGAAGGGAACTAACCAAACTGAATCCGTGCAAAAACCTAGTCTTTACAAAACTGCAGTCTTTGACACTTCTTACAGTGGGAAGAAAAATGCTAAAATTATTGTTGTTTCCTTCAAAAACAAAAGTAATGAGTGTTGTCGAAGGCTTTCATGGCTGGAATCACAAAGTTGTTGTGTAATGAAGAATTACCTCCCTATATCTTAGCTCTGAGGATACACACATCCTTCTCTTTATAAGCCCTTGAAGGCAGAGGGAAGAAACAGAAGTTTTTCCAATTTCCTCCTCTTGTCCAGTCCTACATGGATATCTAGCAAAAAGGAAAAAAAAAAGGAAACAGACATCTGTGCATATAGCTACATGGATATCTAGTCAGTTTGGGATTTTGAGTTAGTTCTAATTAAACTTTCACTAAAGATTATCCTGCCCAGTTCGTGAGACCATGAACTGATTAAGTACACAACAACTCCTCAGATAATGTCACAAGTACACATATATGCAAAGCAAGACAAAAAGACATCTTATTGGCTCTCGGGAGTTCAAATTTGGCTTATAGGCAAGAAAATCAAAATAAAGCTCTTTTTAAAGTTGTGCATCAGAAACTAACAACAATATTTGAAAATAATATCTTCAATCTGATGAAATAAAAGTGCGGGTTATTTCATTCACATTATCATGCCTGAGGGTTTTAATGACTTATGGTGACCAGAAATAACAGTATGTAAAAAGCAGAATGGTTATTCTTATCTCTGGGTACTAGAATGTTTCTCAGTCCAGCTCATGGTGAATCATAGCCGCAACCAGATCTCTACACAGTGGTTCAAGTAATTGATATAAGATATGCCTGGCAGACCCCTTTTAGAAAGTTACCTTCACAAAGATAAAGCAAAGAAAATATGGAATAATATGTTCACATGTTAGTACAGCTTCTTCCAGTTGGAAAAATGCAGGGATTTATGTTCTGACTCACTTGGTTTTCTACCAGTGTACTGTCCTGGAATGGAAATAGTTTCTTGTGCACATCTGGTGCTCTGTAATTATCCAAAATCCATATACTTGGTTCATAAGCTTCATTCCAAAATTATCCTTATTTCTTTTGTCGTCTTCTTGTCTTCAGGAGGCGCAGCTTTTATTTTCCCAAATACTTCAGTATATCCTGAAGCAACACAAAGAATTACTACCAGGCCAGGTATGCAGGGCGCATGTTCGGATTTTTTAAAGTGCTGCAATCCAGGTTTCTAAACTTTATATCCTTCTCTTAGATGTTAGAACAAAATGGTATGAGCCTGCTGACTTTGAAAATCAGAAAACCACTTTTAGAGCAATAAATAGCATTCTTTTAAAGTAGAAATGGAGGGTTGTGCATGAAAAATCTTTGTCCATCCCTGGCAATTCCATATTTCCATTCACAACTACCGTGTTTCCCCGAAAATAAGACAGTGTCTTATATTAATTTTTGCTCCCAAAGATGCGCTAGGTCTTATTTTCAGGGGATGTCTTATTTTTCCATGAGGAAGAATTCACATTTATTGTTGAACAAAAAATGAACATTATATACTGTACAGTAGTTGTCATCACAAACCAGCATGACCAAACTGTGAATCCTATCAAGAATTTCTTCTTATTACCATTATTTCCATATACAAGACTCTATGATATATACATTTACCAATCCCGCATGCTCTGGTGTTCTGTTTGGCAGGCATGCTTCCAAACAAAAACTTTGCTAGGTCTTACTTTTGGGGGAGGTCTTATATTTAGCAATTCAGCAAAACCTCTACTAGGCCTTATTTTCCGGGGATGTCTTATTTTCGGGGAAACGGTATGAGCGAGATATGCATGCACCTGAATAATCTCTTAACATTTTAAGAATGAAGATAAGAAGAAGTTAAGCAGACAGAGAATAGAAGTTACACAAGAATGATTATAACTACAGGAGGTGATTGTTTATATATAATGGTAGTGGGGTGGACTGTTGCCGAAATTAGAAATTAGATTTGATGGAATTCAGCTATCAAATATGATGGAGGTTTACAATCTTGAGCGCTATTCCCTTCAGAAACCATACTGTGTGAAGAGATTTCAGATTTACTTGTTTTTCCTCCTTTTGGCTGTAGCTATTTGAGATTATTTATTTCCAACACAGATATTCCTTATGAACCAGCCAGGAGATCAGCCTGGACAAGCCACAGTCACCAAGCTCCCCAGTCAAAAGGTACAGGTAGGATTGTTGTTCTTGTTGTTTTCTGACCCAAGAGTGAAACACACTGAAAATAGTATGAAGTATGTAAAATTTAATTTACAGAATTCAGCTCTGTAAACTAAATTTTAGACTCAAAACAACTCATTTAAGACCCTTTTAGTTCCTAGCTCACGTGTCCTTGTGAGATTGACCTAATCAGATGCATATTGGTTATTTTGAATCTCCTCCAACACAGGTTTAGAAAGTGATATGAGGCTTTTCATTTATGCCTTCCCACCAGTGTCTAAGAAATACTGCCCTTAAGGAGACCTACCTGCCCCAGGCTTATCATATTTTTAGTGTAAGGTTAAGACATTTCTCTACTTCCATACATTTGATAGAAATTGGTTGGTAACTTTTGAAATACCTCAAGCCAATCTCTTAGCTCTATGATTTTTGGGGGCTGGGAAGTGTTCTTTATGGTTTTTAACTGTCTTTAATTTCCTATATTTATTCTACAAGATGTTGTGAATTTTATTTACCAAAAAAGACAAGGAAGGTTAGACGTCCCCAGCTTCCTTTCCAATGAAGTCCATAGTGTACTATGTGACTGTGATCAATAATTACATACTTGCTCTTCTTGAAGCAATGTATCAATACTTATCAATACTAGGAAATTATTAATACTTGTCACTACTACAAAGTCCGACATAATGAAATACAATCAAATTAAGCATTTTGTGATTTTAATAGCCATAGTAGATTATTTCAAAATGAAAACATAAGTGCATGTTTCTTTTTTAGCTGCTCAAGCATCCTCTTCAACAGTGCCCAAAACAGAAGACCAACATCCTCAGTTAGGTAAGTCTGTAGTTCATGCAGTTAGGGTGGTGAAGTCTCCATCTTTGGAGATCTTTAAACAGAGGCTGGATGAGTATCTTTCAGTTGTGTATTCTTACATAGCAAGGGGTTGTGATGCCTTGAAGCCCTGAGATTCCGTGATTTTTTTATGTGAACACTAGTAGAAATCACTTACAGGTCTGGTGACTAGGCAGATTTGAGCAGTTATTCATTGACAAGGGCCTATATCTAATGTATAGACAATCCAATCTGCAAAAGTTAAACCTGCAAATGCAGAAGATCGGTTGTATAAGGACCGCATCACATTCAGTCGCCCAAAGCAGGTAACAGCGGTGGGATTCCCCAGGTATTGTGGCAAATCCAACAGGCAGCAGGAGAATCCGTTACCCTGCATCACCCACAGCAACACCTTCCCCATCACATGTGGGAAGGTGTCACTGTCTGACTTCCCTCCATGCTTGTCCTATTGTAGGCAACGAGAACATGGGAACTCTCCCATGTTCTCGTTGCTCCCTCTTACGATGCTTTCACCACAGTTCAGGGATTGAGCATCACCGGAAGTAGATGTGCTTCGTTTGATGGGATCCAGGCAGGCTCCATCCCTGAACTGTGGTAAAAGTGCTCTATGACAGGTAAATTTACCCGTGTGATGAGGTTATTTAACTCTTGGTTAAAGGGAGTGCTTTTTGTTACAAAATTTTAACTTAAGCCTGTGCTGGATATAAGATGTAGTCTTCAATGAATAAACAATCTGACTCAAACTGATACTTTCAGTATATGTTCTCCATCATACCCCAACTTTGCCTATTTCTCTCATCACCCCAGGCTTTCATGTTATATTATAATTGGTGCAATAATGAGATAAGGTTACACTACTGCATCATCAAAAATTCAATATGCTCCAATAATCTAGACTTGCACTGTCACCAGAAATTTAGTGTAAATTCTGTCTTCAGCTAACCAGCATAGCTGAACATCAACACTGCAGTATAACTATCATTTAATCAATGATATTGTGTTTTATGCACTTCTGTCTAAAGTGACGTATTACTACAAATGTATACCATGCTAAAGCTCATCTCTGATGATATCTGATTAAAAACATTAGTGTCATTAATAATGATTTATGTGTTCTTTCTTTCCTTATCTAGATCCCTACCAAATTCTGGGCCCTACCAGCAGCCGTCTTGCTAATCCAGGTATTAAGAAATAATACTCCCTAGGATTTTTATCTACAAAATGAATATATACTGCCAGCTTAAAATTATAGTGAAGTTGATGTTCTTGTATTCTATTAAGAGCAGAGACAGCTGTGCTGATCAGAAGGATACGGAGTTGAATTTAACAAGTATGGACAAGATATGTCCATTTTAATCAAGATGTTTTGAAATATGATCATGGGAAGGATTAGGGAAGTAATTATTTAAGTCATGCTGTTTGTGATAAAGAGTATGCGTTTGCTGTAGCCAGCATTACAGATCAAGGAATAAAGACACCAGTGGCTAAAGAAACAAGTTAAGGATTTATTGTAAGAACTTTCTAAAAATTATAAGATAACCCAATGGACTATGCTAATATTTTTAGCTGAAGTATGGGAATAAGAGTGTGAGCAGAGAAAAACTTGAAAGTTCCTTAAGAATCCAGACAGCCCCTTTAATGTGGGATTTTCTGCAACAAAAGGGGGCTGTCTAGATGACATCTGTGAAAAACACAAATTAATTCGCCACAAACCAGGAAAACCCTGGTGTGTGGCAAATTAATTTGATAATGATTTTTTTTTCTTAGAAGGCGCAGGATAAACCCACTATTTCGCTGTCTGGACAGCAGTTCTACAATTTTCCGAGCTAAATTCGCCCAGAAAACCGTGAGGACAACGACTCCCTCCCCAAAAGCCCCCCAAGCCCCTATAAAAAGCAAAATAACTTACCGGGCCTCCATTACAGTGGCCCTGCAGCTCTCCTGGCATGTAGGAATGATGCACCATGAGAGTGGGGGGGGGGAGGGAAATCGCTCCCCCTCCCCCCGCTCTCCTGGCGCATCATTCCCACATGCCAGGAGAGCTGCAGGACCACTCTAATGGAGGCCCGGTAAGTTATTTTACCTTTTAAAGGGGTTTGGGGGCTTTTGGAGAGGGTGTTACAGTGTCCAGGTGTTCTCCTGGAAAGTTCCAGGAGAACATCTGGACACCCTCTCCAGAAAGTGAAGGCTTTCTGGTGTGTGTGTGGATAAGCACCTGGGAACATTCGTGTTTTTTAAAGGTGAATATTCCCAGGATAAATGCATGTCTGGAAGCGCCCTCAGATAGGTTGGGATTATTGAATAAGGGGAGGAGACTCTGAATCCTGAAGACTATTTAAGGCTATTGCTGCTGCTCTAATACATCTTTAAGTCATTAAGCACTGTTGCATTTTTAACAGTCTATATAGGATAGGACAAGATGAAGAAGGTCTACAGACAATTGACAAAGGTCCTATCAAGTGGCCCAATAATGTTAGAGTTCACAGCATAATCTCTAGCTGTGTTAGGAGGAAGAAAGGCACAAAAGTGTTCTTCTCCGTTTTTTAAAAATATAAAATTCAGTTCTAATCCTGTGAGAAGCACCAGGCTCCTTTATGGAACAGATGTCTGGGCATAATTTTAGGTGGCAGACTAGATTTTTAAAAAACTTGTAGAAGCCAAATGAGTAACCACAGGGTTTGATAGCTGCTGCTTGAGAAAAGCAAATGCTGTCATGTTGAGATTATGGTTCCATAAACCTATACTAGTTAGCTTGTTTACTTAAAACTAACAGTACAATCCTGCATGTATCTTTTCAGAAGCAAGCCCTATAAGGCTTAGTAGGATTTATTTCTTGTAAAAGTAGGTAGGATTATAGCTGAAAAGATTGAAGTCCTAAAATGTTCTTGCTTAGAATTCTTGTCAAGGTATATGTCCCATTGAGCTATGCAGACATTTTTCCAAGTCTTGTATAAACAAGACTATATATTCTGAAGTTATAGGTCAGTCTCTCAGCCACTATGTTATCAATAAAGTTAGGAATTCTTAAAGCAAGCTAAAATGTTTTTTCGTGCTTCATGAGAGCTTTCTTGTAATGCTGTATTCCTCTCTTTCTTGAATTCTGAATGTAATAACCGGGAATATTTTCTTTGGACACCTGTTAGGTCAGCTGCTATTGTTCTCTTGTTGCACATCTATATTCATATAGACTTATTGAATTAACAGTAATACATTATCAGGAAGTATAAATTCAGAAACAATTCTTTAATGTTTCACTGGAAGAAAATACTTTTTAAAAGTTATTCTCAAACATCAGACAATCAGGCAAAAAGTGACTTTTTCATTACTTGACTCTAAATATTGAGAATGGGTGATATACATTTTCCAGGCTTTATATACATAGTTTAGGTCTGGTGTACAGACATGTATAATTCCAAAATAATATTGTGAGATCAAGATTCCAAAATTGCATTGGATATATCTGTCATGAAACTGACCGAATTCTACCAATTAGCTACCAAATGTTACTGTCAGATATTTGACTCAAAAAAAGTTTATATTCAGAATATCTTCAGTTGGCAGAAGTGAGGAAAATACAGGGGCAGAGAAGGGGATCCATGGAGGTTGTGTGTCCCTCAGGCTGTAACTTGCCAAGAAAAACAGTCCCTCAAATATTTCCTAACAGAATTATATTGAAAATGAATGTCTAAATGTTTCTACTTACTATTATTTCCATGCTGTTTTGTTGTTGTTCTGCAGGGAGTGGGCAGATACAGCTATGGCAGTTCTTGTTGGAACTCCTGTCAGATAGCACCAATTCCAATTGTATCACCTGGGAGGGCACCAATGGGGAGTTCAAGATGACTGACCCTGATGAAGTAGCCCGGCGCTGGGGAGAAAGGAAGAGTAAACCCAACATGAACTATGACAAACTCAGCCGTGCTCTCCGTTACTACTATGACAAAAATATAATGACTAAAGTCCATGGTAAGCGTTATGCCTACAAGTTTGACTTCCATGGAATTGCTCAAGCCCTCCAACCACATCCTCCAGAATCATCCATGTACAAATATCCATCAGACCTGCCCTACATGAGTTCCTACCATACACACCCTCAGAAAATGAACTTTGTGACTCCCCATGCACCTGCTTTGCCAGTCACTTCCTCCAACTTTTTTGCTGGACCCACTCCATACTGGAATTCACCAACTGGAAGTATCTACCCTAACACTAGACTTCCCACCACCCATATGCCTTCTCACCTTGGCACTTACTACTAAAACAAGATTATTTTTAAAGGACTTGCTTCATAGAACACAATGAATTATAATGACATTTTATTTGAAAAACTTGCAAAAGTGCCTAAAAGACATGCCAAAGCTGACCAGGACCAAAAGATACAATGTTGTTGTTTTTTTATATAAAAAAAGGATGAGAGCAGAATGTTAAAGAGGTTTAACAATGCTACTATGTAAACCATGTTGACTTCAAATCTACAGACCAAACAATGAAATACTCTTTCTGAGTTTTAAAAAAGGTAATGATTTTGTAAAAAGGGTCAGTAAGGGGTTATAAGCTTTTAAGTCATGTTGGTATGCTAAGTGAAAATTGAGACTATACAACAGCGATATAAGGATAATTCTATTTTGAACTAGGATACAGTACATGGATGCATAAAAATACTACCTGCAGTTTTAAACAAACATAGAGAACAGCATCATAAATATTTGTCTAGAGCAAGAGCTGATTTTGAGTATAATGGTCTTAGTTGGGATGAGCTTCAGTGCATTCCTTTATTAAGAGGGATCATCTATTTCAAACTGTGAAGACAATGCAAGCTAAGATTTCTTGACAGTGTTAAAGAGCTCTGAGCCAAATATTGGGACTGAGAATGTGCTAAAAGGCAAGTGTATGATTGTAGACTAAGGGCCCCATACATCAGGAGGTTCCCTGTGCAAGCCCTGTTGAAATGAATGGGAACTGCACAAGAGCACTAATGTAACCCTGTGTCTGATACATGAGGTGGAAAGAGGTCAGAGGACGAGAAGGACAATCATGAATGAAGGAGAAGACATTTCCTGTAATGAAGTGGGAAACTGAAACTGGACAGTGTTTGAACCTTGAAGAATTACTTGTTTGGACTTGAGAAATATTGTGTTGAGTATTATGCCATTTCCAGTATTATCAAAGAAAAGACTTGACTTTTTAAAGGCCAAAATGGGGAAAGTAGTCATATCAGAGTATGCATCTCTTTATAAAAATGTAAAACTGGAATTGTCTAATATTTAAAAGTAACACTTAGGACCTCATTCTTTTAAGGGAACTTGTTTTCTACTGCTTGAAAGTAAGAGACAATCCCCTATTGCCAAAGTCTGAAAACATATAGATATTTTTGGTAGGCAGCGCCAGTTTTTCTTTCCTGAGTCGCGAACGCTGTGCGTTTGTCAGAATGAAATATACAAGTCAGCCTTATTTTTTTCCTTTTTATATAATAATTATATAACTTATGCATTTATACACTACGAGTTGATCTCGGCCAACCAAAGATACAGAAAGGGACAATCAGAAATATTGTGGCCTTGAATTTTAACTCTGTATGCTTCATGTTTACATTATGAACTTAACTAGTACTTAGAAAGCAGAATGTATGTAATAAAATAAGCTTGGCCTAGCACGGCAATTCCAATTGACACTGTAGTCTGCATTTTCATCTTGTGACTTTGATGCTAACTGTGTTTTGTTCCAGATGTGTAATTTCTTTCTGTATTGACTTCAAAAGGTTTTGTCCATTTATAAACATGGATAGTTTTACAAAAGCTGAACATCTGGCACATACTGGAGATTAAAGCAAAAATGACACATCAATTGTTGATTCATTTTCCACACAGTTCAATGTTAGTCATCAATGCAATTCAACAGACCAGGTGGGAGTAAATGCCAGCCCACAAACTGGATTGACAAGAGCTATAAAAGAGTATAATATTGGTATGCCCATTCTGCTGGTACTGTAAAACTGAGACCTGGAAATGTTACTAGTTGTAGAAGATTTTCTCCAGACTGAAAAAAAATGCTTTCAGAACTCAGAAGAGTTTCTGGTGGTAAGATACAGGAAAATCAGGGTTAGCTATTTCAGCAAGGAACTGTGGCAGACTGAAAACAAGAACATGCCCAGCATTAATTATTTTCGCTTTAACAAATGTTAATGCATTATTTGAAACCACTAAGGAAGAATTTAAATGAAAAATTCAAAACAGCAGATTTCCCCCTTTTCTTTGATGTGTGTATCATTGATTTATAATGGCACAATGAATTTCATAGTGTTTTCTTAAACAAGGAGTACTCACAGGAGATTTTGTCTGCTCCTTCCGCTTGGTAGTATCTTGTACATGTGTGTGTGCATAAGGTTGCCAGATCAAAAAAAGGCTGCTCTACCTTTAATAGTTGCATATAGATGTAACCAAATAAGAATCAACACCAGTTGAAACTCCCGCTTCTACACATTTATTAAAGGTATAGGAGCCCTCTCCAGTTTTGACTATGGCAATCCTGGACTGGTGTATATTATTCTTGTTCTCCTATGATCCCATTCAGTTTCACTGGCCAATGCAATGACCTTTTAAATTATGTGAGGGTTGTTTGTTTTTTCACCAATGGTAGTCATGATTTGAGAAGCAAAAGGCTCATGTTCTTCTTGGAAGCAGAAAGTAGACATTTCCCATATGTCTCATTTCAACCATAAGGAGCTACAATTAAGGGTCAAAACTGTTGTGATGCTGTATGCACAAACAGAAGCTGTTAGTGTATTTTCTAACCAGTAATAGAGCTGATTTAGAAATATAAGTCTGGATGAACAAACTTGTAAATGGAGCCTGTGTTTATTATCCTTCAAGTCACCTGTTGACCTGTGACAATCCTATGAATAACATTGCATTTTAAAGCAAAGTTTTGACAGTTCCATCATCTGAAATATAGCCCTGTAGCACTTGGTATTTATTGGTGGACTTCCCATCCTAATACTAACCAGGGCTGACCCTGCTTCCAAGATCAGGCAGGATATTTACGCCAATTATACAAGGGACGATATAGGTGGAAGAGATGGATTTCTTCTCTACTTCAGATAATAATGGAACAATTTGTCAGATAATGTGGGTGGAAAAGAGGAAGAATCAGTATCACTCTAGAAGAGGAGAAAGAATTAGTAACTGCAGAAAGCTAGACAAATAGGGGAATGTTTATTCCTTGAGATTAACTCATGTTATTATGCATACTGGAAGCTGGAATATGGGAAAGAAAGGAGGGTGAATCAGGATTCCCCCCCTCCACACACACACACACACTTCTATAGCAAACACAAAAATTCAAAGGACAATTAGGAGGGTTCAAAAAAAGAAACTTTATGCTGATACTGTCTGCCCAAAGAAACAACTATATCATAAGAGAGAAAACAGTAAGTCTGCATTCTGCATGCACCCCATTCCACCATAGAGTAGTTAGTATACAGATAAAAATGTGTGTTTTGTTCTGTGTTAACCCATGGAGAATGTGCATGAAATTATCAAAAACTTGCAAACTGGCTCTAAATACAAGATCCAGCCCTTTAATTTAGTGTAAGGGTTTTTAGCCATCTGATTTTGGCAGCAAGAGGTAAAAACCATGTTTGGGGTAGGAATAAAATGCAAAGCATAAATTAGAGTATGTCTTCAGATGTTCAGATATATTGCCTATTTGCATTATTGCTTTTATTGTTTTGGTGTAAATTGTGGTGTAAATTGTTTATTATCTAAAGCACAAAGAGGTAAGATTACAGGTGAAAGTAGGGGAAAGAAATATCTTTAAAATTAGATATTTCCTTCCTATCTAAAAGGGAAGAGTTAACCTATCACCAGACTAACTGTGATGGAACATTACTTTAAAACCAAATAACAAGCCTGTGGCTTAGGTTTGCCCGGTGTTACTCTCTCTGACACATAGATTTTAATGGAGAAAATTACCTGGTTCAAATACTGGGCAGGTCTCACTAGCATTGTGCCATCTAATTCTTGGTATAGCCGAATATCATCAAAGAGACTAAGGATTGGACTAATAAGGTTCCTGAATGTATACCCTTCTAATCCCAAATTCAGTTCCAGAACAAGAACTTAAAAGATGAATATTAAAAGCCTTTGAAGTCTCAAATACTACACTGTGTTGCATATATGCATCCTGTGTTGGTTGGATGATGCTTGCTTCCTAATTGATTATTTAAATTAAGGTATTTGTATATGTGCTTTGATCTCAACCAAAATTGACTGTATTAGCCTTAGCCCCTGAAAACTGTTATTATCTACCAGGTTTTTTTTAAAGGCATGGTCATTGAAACAAATTCATGTTTTTGTAGTAGAATGGTTACAATTTCCTGAATTTTCAGTAAGAACTTTTTTTAAAAAAAAAAATAACAAAGCTTCCTCTTAAAGCAGTGGTTCTCAACCTGTGGGTCCCTAGGTGTTTTGGCCTATAACTCCCAGAAATCCCAGCCAGTTTACCAGCTGTTAGGATTTCTGGGAGTTGAAGGCCAAAACATCTGGGAACCCACAGGTTGAGAACCACTGTAAAGCTTCATGATAAAGTTTAATTCGAAGATCCAAGAAATGCAAATGAGTTCAGAAGAAAAAATGTTCCACATTTCATAGTCAAGCTGCTTTTTTTCTTTTAGATTTCAGAGGGAGCAGAGCTGGAATTTCACTTAATGTACTTGGGGAACTAGATGCAATGGAGCTCACAGTTCCTCTATTATTCAGTTCCTGTGAGGAAGAGAGGGGACTTCAGTAGGAGTCTGTAGGCACTGAATTAATTCTGTAAAACTGGAAAGTCTTATAGTACCATAGGTCCTCTTAACTTACAAACAACATTCAGCATATAAACTTAATATTTTATAAGTGCCTGGTTCTGCATTATAACTTCAGAGCTTCTTTTGTCCTCATACTCTTCCTCATCTTTTAGATTCTCTGATTCAGAGATCATCCTCTTTTGATTGTATTTCATTCATTAAAATGAATGCAATAGAGAATTTGCCTAAACATTCTTCTTTATCAATATATGCTATTCGCTTATGCAGCTAATTTGCACTATTTAATTTGACTTGCACATGTTTTGGTACAAACTGGCTGAAATCAAATTAATTAGAATTTTGGGTTGTTGTATGTTTTCCGGGCTGTATGGCCATGTTCCAGAAGTATTCTCTCCTGACATTTCACCCACCTCTATGGCAGGCATCCTTTAAGGATGCCTGCCATAGAGGTGGGTGAAACGTCAGGAGAGAATACTTCTGGAACATGGCCATACAACCCGGAAAACAAAACAACAACCCTGTGATCCCGGCCATGAAAGCCTTCGACAACACAATTAGAATTTTGTTGGAATTTCACGATATTCTGAAATTATTATTTACTGGGATGCTGATGTGCTTTATTTTTACCTGTATTTTATGAAACCTGTCCTCTAAATGTGGACAATCTTTTGAATTGTAGTTCGGTTTCTGTTGTATTTCAGAATATGTTTTGAGATATTCTACAGCAGTGGTTCTCAACCTGAGGTAACCATATGTTTTTGGCCTACAACTCCCAGAAATCCCAGCCAGTTTACCAGCTGTTAGGATTTCTGGGAGTTGAAGACCAAAAACATCTGGGGAACCCCAGGTTGAGAACCACTGTTCTACAGGCTACATCTGTTTTAATTCTATACTTCAGAATGATCTAGGAGAAACAGAATTAACACCTTCATTTTTGGAAGAAGAACATCAAGGATCATCTTGCTTTTACTGCTTTCCATCTGACTTTGTTCCTTGCTGGAATACTCAAACAGCCCTTCTTACTCGCCATAGTATAGGGTCAGCGCCCCTTTTCATTCTGAACTTTAAGAATGGAGTAGAAATCAGGAAGCCCACCTGATGCTGTTAGACTCAATATAGTCTATGCCAGCTAGGGCTGATGGCATTTGCAATACCAAAACATCTGGAAGGCTGTATGTTTCCTACCCTTTTTCTAAGGGCTCTCGCCTTAGTGTGCCATTGGCCTTCCCACTCTGCTAAAGCCATGATCCATAGACTTCTACCACATTGTAAATTGGGCAGAGGATGCATGATGGATCTAGCTGATTGCTGATGAGCAAAGTGTCAGGACCCAGGCTGCAGAGCACCAATAACCTTACACAGAGGCCAGCATCTATCTAATATCTTTATTATAGAAATATATAAAGTCAATAAAAACAAGTGAAGAATAAAGTTCAGAAGCAGACCTTCCAGATGAGGTCAAATATAGTCCAGAAGTGTATTGTCCAATATAAGATATTAGAGTCCAAAGTTATAATCCACTTGACCGAAACACACACTTTGCCGAGCAATAGTGTGGGGAATGACAGAGTCTTTAAGGTCCAATGTAGCTTGACAACTAGGCTAGAAAATAACTTGATTCTTGGCTAGATCAAAGGCTTGGAACGAGGCAAACACGAAACATGAATAGAGTCCAAGGAAGTCCGTGAAAACAAGGCAAGGCTGGAAACTTGATCCGGGAAACAAGGAATTGGGGTTACGAAGTCCACACACGATCTCTCTCCTCAAGCTGAACAATTGACTCTGCAAAGTTCCCCTTGCGAGCAGCACCTATATTGGGTCTCGTTTTCCCGCCGACAGAACACTTTCCCTAGAGAACGAGAAGCGAAACCCAACTCTGTCCAGATGCATGACTCCTTAGAATTTCCCAAGGGAAGCAGACCTAATCAGCTAATTGTTTGGCAGCGATTCTCAGGCTCCGGCGATTTGCCTCCCTGGCTCCCCTATCTCTATTATAATTGTCCCTCCGGGAAAACGGGGGGGAATTCTGCCCAAGGCCTGTTTGGCTACATTCTTGAGGACAAACATCCTCCAGGTGGAGAGGCTCCGATTCTGGCTGAAACGGCGGAAATCCCATGTTTTCCTCTTCGTCTGCCACAATAGTACTGGGAACAGGACTACAAGGCCCATGAGTCATCACACAAAGATTGTTGAAGAGAGCTTACAGAATTAAATATGAACCCCAAGTTTGATAGAAGAAAGCACATGGAAATTATATGCAAGCTTGTGGCATCTGGGTCAACTCATGACATTTTTTCCTACTGAAGCAAGAGTTCAAAATGTTTTCCCCACAATTTCAGGCATTATTATTATTATTATTACTATTATTATTATTATTATTATTATTATTATTATTATTTATACCATGCCTTCCTCCTTGAGAGGACTCAAGGCAGCTAACAGTCACACACTTTGATCAATTTAAAACAAAGTAGATACAATTTTTTTTAAATGATTGAACAGTATTAAACAGTAAACAAGAATTTCACCCACAACCTCCCCAGCAATGTCCCCTTTTTCCTTTTGTATGCAAAACTCCAAACTTAGTAAATAAAATTTGTGACATTGCCATAACATCCAAACTGTGGTTTTGGTAACACTACAGTATGATCTGCACTGCTTTACATCCCAGGATCTGATCTCAGATTATCTTCTTATCCCAGATTATTTGGCAATGTAGATTCACATAATCCAATTCAAAACAGATAATCTGGTATCAGATCGTGGGATATAGGGCAGCGTAGACCCAGCCTACATTTCTATGATATCTAGAACAAGGCTGAGCTACTTTTGGTCCTCTATATGTTTTTGTTTTGTATCTATCAACAGCCCTACTGTGATGTAAGCAATGATGTGGAATGGCTGGAGTTGCTGCCCAGAAACATGCAAAGGACCTCTGTTGCTCCCCTTTGAACTAACATTTTCTCAAATGTAAGCTGCAACATAAATTCCTTACAGTGGGACCCTTCTACAGTGCCATATAATCCAGAATCTCAGATAATGCAAATTTCTGTTTTGAACTGAATTATCTGAGTCTACACTGCCCTCCCAGTCTGCTGGAGTTAAGAACTCACCCCAACACACTCAAGGGACCCTGGATCTGACGTCCCTTGGACCATCCCCCTACCCACAATGCCGGCCGGGTGTTCTGATCTTTACACCTGCTCCTCATCACCCTGAGGGCTCCCCTTATGACCACTTATTAACTGGCCATGCTCCATCCCCTTTTCAGGGGGCCAGTCAAACTCTGGGCACCTAGCTTTTGCTGGAGAACCCCCAAGAGAAGCAGGTCTGTGTATGAGAATTCCTACGATCTCTGGGAGGGGGAGGTATGACAGTAGGCTCAGGCCGAATATTAGAGGGAGGCTGAGTCAACGGAAGACTTGGCCCCCCTCTGACTTGCGGCCTATCCCCAAGTGCACTTCTGACAGGCTACCAGTTTCCTCCCCTCCTACTCTAGTGTTGGTGAACGCTAGGTCCATAAGGAATAAAACTGCTACCATCAGTGATTTTCTTACTGACCAGGGAGCTGACCTAGTGTGTATCACAGAAACTTGGATCCAAGAGGGGGACGAGATCCTACTCCAGGAAATAACATCTCCAGGTTATGTAATCACCAACCAGATGCGAACTGGGAAGCGGGGGGTGGGTGGCTATGCTCTCCCGAGAAAGCTTCTCTCTTAGGGCAGCTCCTGTACTGAACATCTCTGGCATCGAAAGTGTTGGTCTGGTGTGCGATTCTCCTGAGAGTATAGCCTTCCTGCTGGTGTACCGTGCGCCCAGCGCACTAGCAGACAGCCTACCCCAGCTGCTTGAGACAGTGTCGGAGTGGTCCCTAAGGTTTCCCAGACTCATTGTCTTGGGAGATTTCAACGTCCACGCTGATGCGGACGCTTGTTCATTAGCGGCTACAGACCTAGTGTCCACCATGGAGACACTAGGACTCTCGCTTTGTAGTACTGGGCCTACGCATCAGGCGGGACACACACTAGATCTGATCTTCAGCACAGGAATTCAAGTGACCCAAGTCTCTACTATAGAGGTTCCATGGTCTGATCACTGTGCCCTAAGAGTCCAGTTGGAGCATGCCTTCCCACCCAACAAGGGCGCTGAGCTGATCTGGGCTCGCCCAAGGAATCTTATGGAACCCAGTAGGTTCCAGAACGCTCTGAGAGATCTGGAGCCAGTCACCGACTCGATCGATGCACAGGTGGACTCATGGAACACCAGGCTATCCAATGCACTCAATGAGATCGCCCCTAGACGCCCTCTCCAGCCCCACAGAAACCGGTCTCCTTGGTTCACCGAGGAACTTCGACCGATGAAGCGAGAAAAGAGACGGCTAGAGAGCGTGTGGCGAGAACTCCGTGACGGAGTATCGAGATCAGCCTATAGGACTTTCATGGAGTCCTATGAACATGCTATCATTGAAGCAAAGCGAGCGTATTACGCCTCTCTGATAGCATCTGCCAGCTCACGCCCAGCAAAATTGTTTAAAATTATTCGATCTTTAACAACGGTCCCTATCGTCCCAAAAAGTGATGATCAGGCCCTTTCAGCCGAGGCTTTTCAGAGCTATTTTACCGACAAGATCTCGCTACTACGCCGGGACCTCCCTGCCACAATTGACACAGTGAGAGAACTTGGGACGCCGTGGCCACTCGCTGGGCCCACCCTTGACCGGTTCATCCTGCTGGACGCAGAAGCTCTCGATAGGCTCATAGATGCAGCTAGACCGACCACTTGCTCCCTCGATCCGTGTCCCTCATGGTTGGTGAAATCCTGCCTGGAGGGATTACGTGACCCGCTGCTGAAGATAATAAACAGCTCCCTTGAGCAAGGAGTCTTTCCAGAGGGATTAAAAGAGGCGGTGGTCTCTCCTCTGCTGAAAAAACCAGATTTAGATCGTTCGGTTCCCTCCAGCTACCGCCCAGTTTCGAATCTTTCATTTCTGGGCAAGGTGATTGAGAGGGCAGTAGCAGTGCAGCTGCAGCAGTTCCTAGATGACACAGCCGGACTGGATCCTTTCCAGTCCGGCTTCCGTACGGGGCATGGGACGGAGACTGTATTGGTTTCCATCACGGATCATCTCCGATGCCAGCTTGACCAGGGCGGGTCAGTGCTGCTTGTGTTATTGGATCTCACAGCAGCATTTGACACAGTCGATCACAATCTTCTGACCCACCGCCTTGCCGTTGCTGGAGTTCGGGGGACAGCTTTAAATTGGCTAGCCTCCTTTCTTCACAACCGTGGACAGCGAGTGGAGAGGGGAGGCCTGGTCTCTGAGAGGTCCCCTCTACATTGTGGGGTTCCTCAGGGGGCTATTCTCTCCCCTCTGTTGTTTAACATCTATATGCGACCACTTGCTCAGCTGGTCCGAGATTTCGGGCTCGAGTGTTATCAATACGCTGATGACACTCAGCTTGTGTTAAAGATGGAGGGCCGACCAGAGTCTGTACCCAGCAGTTTTCATCAGTGCCTCGAGGCCATTATTGGATGGTTGCGTTCCAGTAGGTTGAGGGTGAATCCAGCAAAGACAGAGATCCTATGGCTGGGCCGACCGGGCAGTGGGGATATCCAGTTGCCAACCCTGGATGGCGAAGTGCTACGCCCGTCTTTACTGGTAAAGAGTCTGGGAGTCCTCTTGGACCCTTCATTGACAATGGAGGCCCAGGTCTCCGCCGTTACCAAAAACCGCCTTTTTTCATCTTCGGCAGGCTAGACGGCTAGCCCCCTATCTGTCTAGGGACAACCTGGCTACGGTGATCCAGGCTACAGTCATATCGAGACTGGATTACTGTAACGCCCTTTACATTGGCCTTCCTGTGTCGGTGATCCGGAAGCTCAAATTGGTGCAAAATGCAGCTGCCCGGCTCCTTGCGGGAGTCCCGATAAGATGCCACATAACACCAATCTTACGGCAGCTGCACTGGTTACCAATTGAGCACCAGATCACTTTCAAAGTGATGGTGCTTACCTTCAAGGCCTTACATGGTCCAGGGCCGATGTACCTGAGGGACCGCCTCACTCCCTACAAACCCCAGAGATCCCTCCGTTCTGAGGACCAAGACCTGTTGGAAGTCCCCAGTTTTAAGACTTTGCATTTAACTGCAACTAGACGCAGAGCCTTTTCAGTAGTGGTGCCATCTCTCTGGAACACCTTGCCACCTGAAGTTCGTGCCTTGCGGGACTTGTTGGCCTTCCGTAGGGCATGTAAGACACACCTGTTTCGACAGGCTTTTGAGTTCTGTTGTTGATGTTTTAAAAGGTGCTTTTAGGATGTTTTTAAAGATGTTTTTTAAGATGTTTCTTAAAGATGTTTTTAAAATTGTTTTTTAATTGTTTTAAGATGTTTTTTAAATTGTTGATTTTAGCCGGTTCTTGTAAGCCGCTCCGAGCCCTAGGGGAGTGGCGGAATATAAGTTTGAAAAATAAATAAATAAATAAATAAATATAATCCAGTTCAAAGCAGATAAGTTACAGCTATGTAGAAGGGGACATGGTCTCCCTCACAAAACTGCTCCACATGCTTGTTGTATCAAATGTTGGGTAACTAAAAAAATCCTCCAAATGCATCTTACTAGGGAATTGTCAAGATTTGTAAAAAAAATACCTGTCATATTAAAATGGTAAATGGCTGTGTCACTCAGGCCTAGCCACATGGAAAGGTGCTGTGTCACCATAACCAAGCAAGTGGCTGATGCAATATGGGAAGGTATAAAAGCAAGCTTCTTTCATGTATTCAGTGATGAGGAGATGGTGATAGATGGTGTGAATTGTAGGAGAGAGAGGGGGGAGTGTATATTCTATATAGCTGTAAATATCTTCTGCAACTTTTGAAGATAAAGCCTTCCTGCATTTGAAAAGAACAACTGTATTTGGTTTCTGTGTTGTTCCTGTAGTCCTACTCCTACACTACACAAAGGGATGCTTGGATCCTGGCTGGATTTCTGGATGGAGATGCTTTCCAACACTCTGCTAAGGTGTTGGAGTTAGTAAAGGTAAAGGTTTTCCCCTGACGTTAACCGTTAGTCCAGTCGTGACCAATTCTGGGGGTTGGTGCTCATCTCCATTTCTAAGCCGAAGAGCCAGCATTGTCCATAGACACCTCCAAGGTCATGTGGCCGGCATGACTGCATGGAGCGCTGTTACCTTCCCGCCGGAGTGGTACCTATTGATCTACTCACATTTGCATGTTTTCAAACTGCTAGGTTGGCAGGAGCTGGGGCTAACAGCGGGCGCTCATTCTGCTCCCGGAATTTGAACCTGGGATCTTTTGGTCCGCAAGTTCAGCAGCTCAGCACTTTAACACACTGTGCCACCAGGGGGCCCCCTGACCTGAATTACATTGGCATAAATCAGCCTTATGTTACAGTATTGAAACTTACTTTTTGGGTTATTTTAGAGATCGGAATTCTGCTTCTCTCATGCAGCAACTAACCCCCCCCCCCATTTGTTTTGTAAGCAAACTAACCTATCCCAACATATCAATTTTCATATTATCAGAGAACAGGAAAATCTATTTTCCTTCAGTTGGGTGCATTGCAAGAATGTTATGCAGCAGCATCCAGAGGAAAATAGCTGGACCACATCCCCATTGATACCCTTGCTGTCCAACAACACAGTAATGGTTGTGGAAGAGAGCTGTGGTTACAAGGTGGATTGCAAGAGGTGTAATATACTACGATAACCTAAATACAGAGACATTGCTATGTGATAAACTCAGTAGCCTCCTGACTGATACTATATTACAGTATTCTATACTGTAGTCTATTTTATACTATCTCATTTATTTTGATTATTATATATGCTGTTTTATTTCTTTTCATAAAGCATCTCATAATCTGGCTACTACGGACAGTTTAGAAACAGAATAGGGAAAATGAACAATAAACTGATGCTCTGCTGTCTATAGACAACACCAAGATTTACTGGAAGGAAACATTGAGAGTGAAAAAAGCTGCTCTTTGCTGCCTAAGCATTTGATGAATGCAGTGCTATCACATGGAATCATTATTATCATCTCCTTTTCTCATCCTGAAAACTGCAGCGGAGATTCAGAGGTAGTCTTGAGATTTGGAAGCAAAAAGCAAGCAAAAAGCAATCATTTTCTTCCTCTGAACATTTCTAGAGTATTATCATGTTACGTATAATGCCTTTCATTATAATTTCATAAATGCTGAGAGATGCTGTCAGTAGGATTGAGTTTATTCTCATTTCAGTTTTTAAGTTAGCTGGCAGCCACCTGTCTTCATAGAGTACCACTATCCAAGTACAATTCCATGAAATATAGGCATCCTTAACAGATACAGAGATGCATGCCTGCATTGACTTGCCTATGCTCTACTTGAGCACAATGCCCAGCTTGAATCCCCAGTGTCTCCAGGCAGGCTTAGGAAAGAAAGACTCCTATTTGAAACTCTGGAAAGCCGCTGCTTGTTTGTGTAATAAACAGTCCTGGGAGAAGTTTAGTATAGAGTGGGCCAAAAATCACAAAGGAGTATTAATATTTTATAACCTCTTTATTTTTTGTTTTAATTTACAATACCATAGAATCATATATGGCATATATAAATGATACATTTACATCACACTACATGTAAAATCTTTTTAAAAATTCAAAAAGTTATTAAAGCATTAGATGCTTTTGTAACTTTTGGCCATCCTATATAAAGCAGTAAATAGTACTTTTGAAGTTTGGGCTAAAATTTGGCACAGAATAGTCACCTCTCTGACATGGAAGCCACTAGTCCAGGCATGGCCAAACTGAGGCCCAGGGGCCAGATGCGGCTCCCTGGGCACTTACCTCATGCCCTTCTCATTTTCCCTTGCCTCTTGGCATAAGGACACAGTGGCCCACTGCATCCTTATGCCAAAATGATGGGGAAAGAAGGCACATAGCAGCTGAGAGCCCTCTGGAATGCTCTCAGCCACTGTGTGTCTCACCCTCCCCCTGGCATAAGGACAGTGCGAGCAACCCCATCCTTATACCGGGAGGATGGCTCAAGGAAGGCACGCCGGGGCTAAGAGCCTTCTGGAGGATTGAGGGAAGAGGGTGGGAAGGAGGATCGGGGCAATCTCCATGTGTCTTGCCTTCCTCCCAGCATAAGAATGGGACAAGCAGCCCTATCTTTACGCTGGGAGGACAACCTGAGGATGACCCGGGCCTTGACCTGCCCCCTCCTGGCCATGTCCTTTCCCGTGCCCTTCCCACCAAGCATGTGCCCAGCCCCCCTCCCTCCTCACCTGGCCCTTGTGGCTGGACAAACAATGTGACCCCAAGGCAACAAAGTTTGCCCATGCCTGCTAGTCAGTTATCCTGGAACACTTCCAAAGCACGCCTTCCTTCCAAACCATAAGGAATGGCCTGTTTTTATTTTTATTTTTTTATTTTTTAAAAGTTTAGATTCTTCATGGAGGGCCAATAACATGATTACACTCAGTTACTCAGCAGCAATTTGCACATTGCTAGTTAATTGTGATGATGTATAGCAATGCACAACTAAACACAAATCTGCATCTGTGCAGGCAATGTGCATCTGTGCTCACCTGTGCAATGATATTACATACCTACCCACTTTTACATTTGCAGACTTGAGCTGAACACCACCATTCCCCATTGGATAAAAATGTCCAGCTGATTACGTAGGAGAACTTATGTATGTGGAAGACACCTATCGGATTTCAATCAGTTTTCCTGCAATTATCTACACAATATGCTCTACTAAATCATAATTTAGTAGTAGAAAAAGCTACATTTGCAATATATATTGCTATATTACTTTTGGGCACCAGATGGCACCAGAACTCACTGGTAAAAGGATGCTGCTTGGATAGTATCTGCTGTATGTTCCCAAGCATGCCATATCCTGTCACCTTCCATTGTCATTTAATGAAAACAGAGGCATATGGGAGCATATAGAGTTTTGGAGGTTTGAGTGGGGTGAAGTAATCCAAACATCAGTTAGGGACGGGTCAAGAAGGAACACAGCGCTTTAGTGACAAAATCATTGGATGAAATGCAAATGTGAAACTACAGGTCTCCTATTAAGCCTTAGAATAATACTGCCAGTTACTATAGAAAGGGAAGACATTTAAGACTATTATTATTATTATTATTATTATTATTATTATTATTATTATTATTATTATTATTATGATGTATTGACTCTAAAGAGCCTGGGACTGCCATGCCTTAAGAAATCTCTCTCCCTACATATCACCTGTCGTCCATGGACTGAGCTCTCATGGAGGAGCTTTCCTCTACACCTCACCAATGTGAGCGACACACAGTATGAAGAACTAAGAGAGTCTCTTCTCTGTTTTGGTGCCATAGATACATAGTACCCGCTCCTTGAATTGTCACTGATGGCTTTTTATAAAAGCATTTCAGACTTAACAATTTTGCCCATTCTATACAGACACCTAATTTTAAACTCTGATACTTATTTAAAACCATTAAATGATTGAATTATCTAATGCTTTGACATTGTTTTAATTTAGAATTCATCTTTACTTTTCAGTGTTAAATAAAATTCTCTTAAAGTATTTTATCTTCTAATAAATATAGGTAACAGCAATATTTTGATTAATAAATGAATGATTACTTTTTCTCACCTGTGCCAAGTGCATTAGTTCTGATGCAAGTGCCATGGGAATTGTAGCCAACATTTTGCAGCATTTTAAGCATCAGTCCTATATCCTTTTTCTTAGTGTAAGCCCTACTGAAATCACTGGGATTTACTTATTCTGATAGACATGTGTTTGTGAGGTTAAAATGCTTTATCTGACCACTAGGGGATGCAGTAGAATGGAACGTTAGTTCTCTGTTTCTGATATCTCCATCAAGGGTAATTTCAAAACTATAAAGAGTTACCATATCATCAGTTTCTGATTTCAAATATATCAGCTTCACAAAGTAGAACTATGTTCTTGTTTTCCAGCTTCAGAGATAAAATCATAGAGTAGGAAGAGACCACATGGGCCATCTAGTCCAACCCCTTGACATGCAGGAAAAGCGGTTTAATGGAAGTTTGCAGTATATATTCCCTTGCAATACAAACATTAAATTGCAACTTAACAATATCTGCTTGGGGACAAATGAAATTCATGAAGAACCTCTACATAACTTAGCATTCTGCAGTAGCAAGATCTGTTACACTTTCTACAGTAAGTACATATAACCAATAATCTTCAATTGACAGCCTGTTTTTACTCTGGAAGTAGTCAACTCCAGGGGTTTGAGGGCCAATTTTTGACCACATGTACCTATCCCAGATTAATGAGACTGATGTGGCTTGTGAAAGATTGTGATTGCATGGAATGGGACAACTCACCCTTCATCTCCACTTGTTCACACAAATTTGGTATCAGAGTCTGTATCACCAGACACCTGCTAAGTTTCACACCTGTGTACATCAGAGGGTGGTTAAGGTGAGGGGGGGGAAGCTGTTAATGAAGATGAACTAGGAGGAGCTTCAACAGTTTGCTTTTACCTGAGGCTATTACAAGGTGCAAGATTCAGCCTCTCCTTCTGAGATAAATGAGTGCAAAGTACTTTTACACTTTGTATGAATTGAAGTAAGCTGAGTACAAATGGGGAGGAGAGAGAAAGGAGGAGAGAGAAAGTGGAACATTTAAGAAGCAGATGAAACAGTGGGATGGCAGAGGATTAATCGGAATGGTCCTCGCAGTATAGTAGAAGAGTATGAGTGACAAGAGTAAAGACAGACAAGTTCTGTCTGCCTTTACTAACGTATTTGATTTTCAAAAGGGAGATTGCGAAACAAATGAATCTCCTTTTTGAAAGTCAAATACATTCATGTCAGAGCAAAAGAGCAAGTGTGTAGAAGGAACCAAAATGCAAAGATAGCAATACTATTAAGGGAGGGGCCCTCTGTGGTCATTTTGCCATAACCAGGAAGGCCTGCCTGTATACAACTCAGGCACTTGTAAACAGGGGCTTTCCCCCAGCTGCCAATTAATCTGTTGATGGCAGTGTCAACCCACTTTCCAAATTCAGTGAATATTCTTTGCACTTAAAAGAATATGGACCAGTGATATTATTTTCTCTAAGGCCAGGGTCCTCAAATCTTTGAAGCAGAGGACCGGTTCACAGACCCTCAGACTCCTCGGGGACTGGACTATAGTTTGAAAAAGGCATGAACTAATTCCTATGCACACTGCACATGTCTTATTTCTAGTGTAAAAGAACATGAAAGAACAGTACAATATTTAACCAACGAACTTACCAGTATTGCAATGGGAAGTGTGGGTCTGTTTTTGGTTGAGGAGATAGTCAAGTTTATTAGGATTGTTGTTGTTGTGTGCCTTCAAGTCATTTTAGACTCAGGGCAACCCTAAGTCTCAAATTTAGGGCCTCAGGTAAATGGCCTTAGAGGGCTGCATCCAGTCCATGGGCGCTAGTTTGGGGACTCCTGCTCTAAAACAAATTTCTAAGTTATTCAAATTTTGACCCCTTATCTTTTCAATGTATTTTTAAAAGAGAAAAAGAAAACAGAGAAGAAAGCTTATCTGATCATTTCACTCTTGTTTCTTCATCCTTGGTTGCTTCATGTTTAGAACAAAATGTCAAAATCTAATGTTCCATAAAGGCTTCTGTAAAGTTTCATAATAGAACTATTTTGTTGATTTTCCCACTTTTCTTAACAATAAACTAAAAATTGGCAAATCTGGTGGGTGTTGCACATTTTAAAAAATATCTATCATCATCATATATCTATCTATCTATCTACTTTTTATCACTATATATTAATAATTATAAATTGTTCATTCTTAAAACATGTTGAACTGGCTTTAGCACAAGATAAAGATTCCTTTCTGGTATTCAATTTTTTTTTTGTGGAATTATGCAGCCCATAATGGGATGACGAGGCCCCTAGTGGCACAGTGTGTTAAAGTGCTGAGCTGCTGAACTTGCGGACCAAAAGGTCCCAGGTTCAAATCCCGGGAATGGAATGAGCGCCCACTGTTAGCCCTAGCTCCTGCCAACCTAGCAGTTCGAAAACATGCAAATATAAGTAGATCAATAGGTACCGCTCTGGCGGGAAGGTAACCGCGCTCCATGCATCATGTCGGCCACATGACCTTGGAGGTGTCTACAGACAACGCCGGCTCTTCAGCTTACAAATGGAGATGAGCACCAACCCCCAGAGTTGTTCACGACTGGACTTAACATCAGGGGAAAACCTTTACCTTTACCTAATGGGATGATGATAGGAGGGTGCCCAACTGAGGAGGGCTGTTCTAGAACAGTGGTTCTCAACTAATGGCCATCACGTATTTTACATTTCAACATCCAGAATGAACACAGCTAATCCCCAGAGAATCTAAGAGCCAAAATCCAAAACATCTGGGATTCTAAAGATGGGGAATAACTGTTCTGGAACATACTTATGAATCTTTACCAAACCATTTCAGTATCTAAATTGATATCAAGAGGATATCTTCAAGACAGAAAGTTTGGAAACCACTGGCGGGGGACCTCTGTAGCAGCCATACAACATCATAAACAAAATGATTGTGCAGACACTGCAGGAAGAGAATTGGAAAGACAGGTGGTATGTCTGGCACAAATGTTGAGATTAAAATTCAGGATGACAGACGGTTCAAATCTATTGCTTTGAGGATCAAACCGACAGTATTTTTTTTTCCTGAACTATTGGCAGATTAGGCAAAGTTCCACGTGCCAAATATTTGTGCAGTCCAAATGGGCAAAGAGAGCAATCAATAGGAAAGA
Organism: Anolis carolinensis; assembly: GCF_035594765.1. NCBI lineage: Eukaryota > Metazoa > Chordata > Lepidosauria > Squamata > Anolidae > Anolis > Anolis carolinensis. Next base: position 78,796,600 of record NC_085843.1, on the reverse strand, counting down.
AAATAGCACAGATATCTGCTGGAGAATCAATTGGCCAATTGTCTTATCTTTCTGCTGGCTATAAAACCCATAAGATCATGCTAAACCATCTCCTTTCTGGCAGAAAGTCAATACCTGTGAAAAAAGGAGGATTACCTGTTTTTGCCAATGAAGGTTGCCTTGGGCAGAGTCAGACCATGAGTACATTGGGCTCAGAAGACTGACAGGCTGCAATTCTCCAGGTTGTTTTTAACTGTGCCTGGAAATGCCAGGGGGACCTTTGCATGCAAAACATGTGCTATGCTGCTAAATTGCTGTGCTTCTTCTGAGCTAGATAAAGGCAGAAAGCCCAAGACTAAGTCAAGCTCAGCAAATAAAAAGTAGAAATGGTGATGCATCTAGGACAGAGATGGGGAGCTGATAGCACTCAAGAGCTGCATCCTCTCAGTACCCTGCAACCAGCATGGTTAGAAGAATCAGGGTGGCATCTACAAATTATTCAAACAGAGCAAGCTAATAGATCTGGTTCACTATTGCCTCCAGAAGGAATGGGAAATATAGGGCCATCCCAATGTTACTGGTCTGTGACTCCTGACCATTAGCCATGCTGACTAGGGCTAATGATAGTTTAAGTCCAAGAGTACGCAAAGATTTCTCCATCTCTCATCTATAGTAATTTCAATTCGCATAGATTCCCCGAGAACTTCTGCAGCATTTCAGTGAGAGAATGTGAGTGTTTTTGCATACAAGACAATAAATAATTAGTGTTCTTTTGTGGCAAGTATTTTCAAAATGTTGGATCCAGACATGCACTTGGCAGAATTCTGCTTATTGATGGTCTGCTGGAGAAAGGAGAAAAGAAGGTATTTTTGCCCAATCTTCTTTAAATCTTGTACCCTTTAAAAGCTTTTCAAGTTTGAGAGAATTCAAAAATATCATGAGAAGCAGATTAGTAATCCTACAAAATTACAGTGTTATTATTCTATCTTATCTGGCATATCTGCATCCTGTGGGATCATGAGGTTTGAAGTCTAGTAAGATACTAGAGTTCTCTGACTGGGAATTCTAAATGTCTCTCCCCAAACTGCAGATCTCATGATTCAATAGGATGCAACCATGGCAGCAAAAGTGAATTCATAGCACTATAATTGTGTAATGTGAATCAGTCCAGAAGGAAGGAAGAAATAACAAAAACCACTACCTGTCATCCACTAGTAAGAGGACAATTCTGGATCCAATCTGAACTGTTCACCTTAATGCTGTACTATCGCAGGTCATTTCTCAATTTGTTCTTAGGAGCAGTGTTCAGTGTGCTGCCACTGACTTGAAAACTTTGGCCATTTTGCTTTTGCCCATTGGTGTGTAATTGTACTAGACATGCTGTTGTCAAGGCTTGAGTGGAAACATGTTTTCACAAAAAAAAAAGGCTTTCTCTACAAGTGAGCTGTTGTCTAAGAAAGGCAATGGGCTTTTGTGGAAAGTTGTCACCAGCTTATTGAATTTTCTGATACTCTCTATAATATGCAGCTTATCTCAGGGCAAACACAGCATCCAAAATTCATATAGAGATTAACACTTGATTAGCACAGCATTAAACCAGTAAACAAACATTTTGGATGCTTCTTGTCTCCCCTCCCCAAACTGGGTTAATTTTAGATTGCAGAGGAAATATAAAGAAAACTTGCAAAGAAATCATTGGAAACATAGCTGTGCTTAATCTGGGGCAATTTTAAAGTCAATACTTTGTACAGTTAGAATCATAGAATCATAGAGTTGGAAGAGCTGTGGGCCATCCAGTCCAACCCCCAGCTGAGAAGCAGGAAATTGCATCAAAGCACCCCTGACAGATGGCCATCCAGCCTCTACTTAAAAGCCTCCAAAGAAGGAGCCTCCACCACATTCTGGGGCAGAATGTCGAACAGCTCTCACAGTGAGGAAGTTCTTCCTAATGTTCAGGCGGAATCTCCTTTCTTGTAGTTTAAAGCCATTGTTCCGCGTCCTAGTCTCCAGGCCAGCAGAAAACAAGCTTGCTCCCTCCTTCCTATGACTTCCCCTCACATATTTATACATGGCTATCATGTCTTCTCTCAGCCTTGTCTTCTGCAAGCTAAACATACACAGCTCTTTTAGCTGCTCCTCGTAGGGCTTTTTCTCCAGACCCTTGATTATTGTAGTCCCCCTCCTCTGGACACCTTCCAGCTTGTCAACATCTCCTTTCAATTGTGGCGCCTAGAACTGGACACAGTTTTCCAGGGGTGGTTTGACCAAGTCAGAATAGAGGGGTAGAATGACTTCCCTGGATCTAGACACTAGACTCCTATTGATGCAGGCCAAAATCCCATCGGCTTTGCCAGGACAGAGATGGACAGAACTGTAGAAACCTAAGAGTTGTAAGCAGCCTCACTGGTCACCATATCCATGTCTCTGCTGAAACAGAAAAACAGTCAAAAAAACAATATCTATTTCAAGGTCAACAGGTGAGCTTAATGGGTGAGCAAGCATTTGAAATGAGATTGTCCCTAGTCTTACGTTGGTGCTCTCTTTTCTAGATCAGGCTTCCTTTCCCATCTTAATTGACAGAAAACCCTAGATAATATATAGATAAAATAAACCCATGCCCATCTTTCCCTCAATATGTTGGCTTTGACTGTTCTATCTACTTATGGTTAGTTTCGTGGCAAGCCTCAGCATTCTGAATGGCAGATTACAGTTCTGGAATATCATAGGTGCCATCATATTAGAACAGGGGGAACCTCCATTTACCCTATAGAGGTTCTGAGTCCTCCAGTCCTCCCTAAAGGCATTGCCCCCTTCCATGTAGAAGTCTATATGGAATAATCCTTGAACAAATCTTAAATCCTTAGCCTGGGATATCGATATTTTGTGGGCAACAGGCGATCAATCCCCACACCCCAAAGGGGAAACGTTACACATTTATAGCCATTACATAGCATTAAACGTCCTCTGCTGTGTGCCTTCTCCTCTGCTGTGTGCCTTCAAATCACCTGTCAATTTATGGTGACTTCATCCATTTCATAGGGTTTTGTTAGGTAAAGAATACTCAGAGTTGATTCTGCCAATTTCTTCCTCTGAGATATAGCCTACAATATCTAGTATTCATTGGCCCTCTCCCATCCAACTACTAACCAGAACTGACTCTGCTCAGCTTCCTAGACCAGATGGGATCTAGTGCCATTACAATATTTAGGCCTCCTCTGCCTTAATGCTAGAGATTTTGTTTTCCTAGGCACCCTAGCAATTAATCAAAATGGGTGAAGAGTCAGTCAAGTACAGACTCTTTTTTGACTAGTACATACCCAAAAATCTATATTAAAACTGTAATTTCATAAAAACAAAGACAGATGTAATTTTTGTTGCTGAGTTAACTTTTATTTTATATTCACTGAGAATAAACCATATTTTACTACTATTCAGAACACCTGGCAAGGTTGCCAGGTGTCCACCTTGGGAACTGTAGTTCAGCAGAAGGCACTAGAACACTAGTTTTCTAGATATTTTGGACTTCAACTCCTAGAAGCCCAACAAGCATGGAAACTAAAGACTCACTGGTAAAGAGTCTGGGAGTCCTCTTGGACCCTTCACTGACGATGGAGGCCCAGGTCTCCGCCGTTAGCAAAACCGCCTTTTTTCATCTTCGGCAGGCTAGACGGCTAGCCCCCTATCTGTCTAGGGACAACCTGGCTATGGTGATCCAGGCTACAGTCATCCCAAGACTGGACTACTGTAATGCCCTTTACATTGGCCTTCCTGTGTCAGTTATCCGGAAGCTCAAATTGGTGCAAAATGCAGCTGCCCGACTCCTTGCTGGAGTCCCGATGAGATGCCACATAACACCGATCTTACTGCAGCTGCACTGGTTGCCAATTGAGTACTGGATCACTTTCAAAGTGATGGTGCTTACCTTTAAAGTCTTACATGGTCTAGGGCCGATGTACCTGTGGGACCGCCTCACCCCCTACAAACCTCAGAGATCCCTCCGTTCTGAGGACCAAGACCTATTGGAAGTCCCCAGTTTTAAGACCTTGCGTCTAACAACAACTAGACGCAGAGCCTTTTCAGCAGTGGCGCCATCTCTCTGGAACACCTTGCCACCTGAAATTCATGCCTTGCGGGACTTGTCAGCCTTCCACAGGGCATGTAAGACACACCTGTTTCGGCAGGCTTTTGAGTTCTGTTATTGATGTTTTAAAAGGTGTTTTTAGGTTGTTTTTAAGATGTTTTTAAAAGATATTTTAAGATGTTTTTAAATTGATGATTTTAGCCTGTTCTTGTAAGCCACCCCGAGCCCTAGGGGAGTGGCAGCATATAAGTTTGAAAAATAAATAAATAAATAAATAAATAAAACAGCACAAACATTATTTTATATGAGATTTGTTACAAATCTTCTTCTGATACTTGTAATATGTGCATTAAGCTATATTTATTTGCCATTTGCACTACTGAAGTTTCGTTTTATTCACTTCTGGTGACATGCTGTGGATCTCTATTAATGTGAAGTCTGGTGAATAAATAGAAGATCTGGAATAGCAGAGAAGATATGCAATAAGGAAATACAGGGATGTTTCTTTATCCCTAACTAGGAAATGATGGAGTGTGACTTTGACAATCAAACATTAACATTTAACAATTCAGAGGAAGGAGAGATCTTAATTCATTTAAGAAAACAAGAGTGCTGACACTTGCTGGCATCAGAAACAGCACAACTCTTGTGGAGATTAGGTCTGCATTGCTTTCATACTGCTCTTTTTTACTACACAGGAACTGGTGGCTTCACTCTGATAGGGGACAGGAATAGTTCACTAGTAAATCATGTTCTAAAGTCCCATCCTGTTTCTATTAACCAACTTGCTGAACTTCAACATACTAACCATCCAAAATGTTTAAACATGCTATTTCTCATTTAGAGAGCTACAGTGAGTCAGGGAGGTAGAATGCAGAATGGGTCACTAGTGTTTCTCTCAACGTCATTAGACTGCAGCTCACTGTCTCTTAACCCAAACTATCTCGCAATAATCTTATGAGGACAAAATGGAAAGGATTTCATATGCTACTCTGACTAGAAGAACATGAATTCAATAATTTGGCATATTTTGATCCCATTTGTCTTCTTCCCCAGAGCAGCACATCGGGTTTGATTTCTTGCACATTAGCTTGAATTCAATTCTTACTCTCGGCTAAAACCAACTCACTGACTCAATGAGATTCACCTATGCATTGTCTCACCATTCAAAATTTGATGGAAAAGGTCTCCTTTGGTTGAGAAGTACCAATATGATTCCGACTTCTGTATTCCTAGGATCTTTAAACAACACAGGAGATTCAACAGTCAGTGGTATTAGTACCCAAAGAGGGGGAATCATGGCACTGACCCCCAAATCAGAAAATTCCCTTCAATCCCCACATTTATAGCAAATTTACCAAGGAAATGTGAACACAGCAAATACAGTTATAAGTGTGAAAAAGTCACTGTCTTACGCCCTGTAGTCTAGGAATTTGGGAAGGAACATTTCATTGGCATACCGAATTTTATTTGAAGGATAAAACTCATTTTCTGTAACTACACCTCTTATGATATCTCTTTAGAACAGTCTGTGTCCTTTATTTTGGATGTATTTCAATGGTTTTCACCTTTCAAGGGATATGTATGCATGCTTCACATTAAAAACCAGCATTTGAAACTTGGTAATTTCTGTGTGACACACTCACTCAAACCACTTAATTTATCTTGTTTAAAGAATAAATAAGAGAGAAAACTTGCCATTAGAATCAATGCTTTGTCATGGTTGCAACAGTGTCCAAGTGGATGTGCAGAAAAAACATCTGTTTCACAAATCAGCCTTGTATTCATATCTGATCTATAGCATGAGGGTGATAATAACCCACAGAATTCAGAATATTTTATAACAACAACAACAACTGTATTTGTATCCCGCCACCATCTCCCCAAAAGAACTCAGGGTGGCCCACAGAAAACACTCAATAACACAACACTATACAAATACAACAAAATACAAAAAGTATAAATTAATAACCATGAAATTTACCCTACTTAAAAGAACAATAAATTTAAAAGACACTGTAACATTTATTTTAAAATAAATGTTATACAAGTCCTAGCATTAAACAGAGCATAGTCACTACCTCAAACTTCAGGTGAATAGTTGAGGGATAGTAATGCCCCAATCACACACATGCACACCTCCCTCCTGTGTGTTCCTGGTTCTTCCTTTATATTAAGAGTATCTAAACTAGCTCAGGTGGAAGATGTGATTCCATTATGGTGGCAATGGGGAGATCTTTCCCACATTTCCCAAATAATTTTCATGTGTATCAATCATCCTTCAGCCTATTAAAATGACCTGTTTTAAGAAGCCACAAGGATGTGTTCCATTGAGACCAATAGTCCCATAGTTCTCCACAGGAAATCCTGCTATTGCTCATGGTTGCTCGCAAGGATCCCAAGTGTTTTCAGTCTTTTCAATTTCCTGTCCACAAGATGTCCAATAGATAACTTTTCCTTCCTGATTGCCTTGAAGAGGCACTGGAATCAAGTGGTTTGCTATCCATCTAGCACATTCCTGAAGTACCTGATATTCATCAAAGCCAGGCACAAAAATCCCCAAAAGCATCACAGTGTTTCCTCCAAGCTTTTAGGACATTATCCTCTGTCCTTCTGAAATGTGCATAGGCATGATAACCTCGGATATTTTGGAATGCCCATGAATGACAAAGGGATCTATCTCCAACCTTTTCTCTTTTTCAGTCTCTCCACAGAACCTTATGATAATGACATATATATGTTAGATTAAAAGCATTTTAAAATTGTGAAGCCCATGAAACCATTTTAATAGGAATGCATAGAAAGGATTGCCTGTTCCTTCTCTTCTGTCCTTCCATATTAGGTGTTTTACTTGTGTTGTTAGGTTGTGATGAGGAAGGATTCTGCAGCCAAAATGGAAAAAAGAAAAAGAAAGAGGGGGAATGTAGTTTACCAGGCAGTCAGCATGCTGTCTATTAAATGTTCTTTAACATTCTTTTTCTTGAAATAGCATATTTGGTTGGACAGCACCTCCCACATGTTGTTAAAAGCTGTGCCTGGGAAAGTGTTAAAACAGAACCAAGAAGAAGGGGTTTTTTTTTAGTCTTTAATGCAGGCCTTGGACAATTTTTTTTGGTTAGACTTAAACTCAAATGTGTGGGCAAAAGCAGAGATAACAGTTATTAAAACAGAATTGTAAAGCTTAATTTCTAACCAGAGAAACATATTTTTCATTTATCAGACTGCCTTTTTTATTTGAATGGCATGTGCTGCTGATCAACATGCTTAATCTGTTAAGTTTAATTACATTACCTGAAACCAACACCACTCCCATTATCACCAAAAACTGTCCCTCGATCTCAAGGTTTTGCCCACAAATCTCAGAGTTTTACCTGAGAATCCTAGAGTGCATCTACACTGTCAAATTAATGCAATTTGATAGCACACTAATACTATCAGCTCAATACTATGTAATCATGGGATTTGTAGTTTGGTGAAGCACCAGTACTCTTTGGCAGAGAAAGCTAAAGATCTTGCAAAACTACAGCTCTCATTATTATATAGCACTGAACAATAACATTTAAAATGGTGTCAAACTGCATTAATTCTACAGTGTTGCCATGTACCCTGATTTTCACATTAAATGAATGCACACAGACATGCTATACTGTTGTAAATTGAAAATAAGTCATTTTCCTACCACATAACTAAGAGAAGGAAGCACTGGAAAAATGCTCATCTCGAACATACAACAAGCCATAGAGAAGAGAAGAGAAGATGGTGTGGAAGCGTGTTGAAAGGATGTTTAAATATTTGAAAGGCTGTCATATTGGGAACAGGACAGTCTTGTTTTCTGCTGCTTTATAGACTTAGACATGGAGCAAAGCAATCAAATTTCAGGAAAGGAGATTCCACCTAAACATTTACTCATGGTAAGACCTGTTCAACAGTGGAATATGCTGCTTTGGATTGTGATGGGGTCTTCTTCTCTGGTGGTTTTTAAGCAGAGGCTGGATAGAATTGGATTGGATGGCTCTTGTGGTCTCTTCCAACTCTATTTAGTTTCTATCATTTTATTCAAACTGTATGTGTCATAAATGCATACTGCTGCATGTCCTGCTGTTATACCAGCTTTAACTATTTTAGCAAAACAAGCTTGGGAGCTATATTTTGGCAAAATGCTAAAAACACTGTCTGCTAATGCTTTCAATAACACCCGTGCCACCACCCCTGCACATGAAGTTATTTCCAGATGGAAGATTCTCATATAAACCAGTTCAAGGCTGATGTGTCGATCGGTGTATCTTGAGTAGCTTGCATTTCCAACTCTCCCAATTTGTCAGGGACAGCTCTCATTAATCCCAGATTGTCTCACATGTTCATCTGCTTTTAAAATGTCTTAGTTGCTCTCCCCTTTCACTTTCCGCTTTATCCAGTTTATTTCAGTAGCAGCAAATTGAGTTCAAAGTGCAAAAGTAGTTTCCAGCAGAGAGAGAAGTGGGTGGAATTTTTCTCCTTCCCAGGAGGCTTGGGCAAAAGAAAAGTGTTGCAACCTCGCCTGTGTTGTGTGTTTTTCCTTGTTAACAGCTTCTGCAATTTTACCACAATCCTGGCCTCATGGCTCCCCATGTTCAACTGTGAATTGTTGGAGGGTTGCAGTTATGTTTTGGATGCTGTCTTTATGCTGTGGAGACTCAGCTGTTTGTACCATCTATGGCTTAATAATGAACTTCATCAGTGAACAAGAGTAATGGTTTGAAAGCCAAGTCCTAAGAGGGATGAATTTGACAGCAGGGTGTGTTTAGCTTGGAGAAGAAAAGGTTGAGAGGTGGCATGGTAGTCATTTTTAAATATTTGAAAGGATATTATATTGAAAATGGAACCAGCTTGTTTACTGTGGCTCCAGAGACGACACCATGGAGCAATGTGTTCAATTTACAGGATAAGTGATTCCATCTAAACATTAGGAAGAACTTCCTGTTCAACAGTAGAATATGCTGGAGTCTCCATATTTGGAGTTTTAAAAACTGAGGTTAGATAATAATCTAGTAGGGGTGCTTTGATACCTGTACAGCAAGGGGTTGGAGTGGATAGCCCTTTTGGTGTCTTCCAGCTCTATATTTCTATGGTTCTTAAATTTATAGAGATATACCAGTCTGAAAGAGCCCTCTTACTGCTTTTTCTAATTCAAAATATTTTTTCCTGTCTGTCCCTCACTGAGCTTGAGGGGATTTTTCCAGCGTCTGATGGGTATCTCTTTTAATTTCCACATGCCTTAGAGAGACTCCCAGCTATCTGGAGATGGTCATTAGTTTCTGCTGTTGAAATATGAGCTGATCACCCTGGAGTATTAGCCAGCCTGTAGGTTAACAAAAAAGGATGGTCATTCAGTAGCTGAAACAGCAACATAAATATTCTCAGCTGTAAAGAATTTGGAAAGAACCATACTCTGCAGTTACAGGAACACAATCTACTTTTAGAATTGATTGTAAGCAGATTTGGTCGGGTTAAGGCAGGGCCTTCAACTTCTTGCATAAGGAGGCCTTTTGTCTCCTGATGTTACAGGAGCTGTGGGCTCTCTTCTTCGAATTCCTCAGCACATGGTTAAAGAATACATACAGTCCAGGCCAGAATAAATCCTTCCTCTAATTGCCTGGTGAGTCAGAACCAATCCTTGAGATTCAAATGATCCTGGTTGAAGGTCTAAGAATGAATGAAAGGGTTTTTCAGACTATTGAGCAAATTCTTCTGGGGACTAGCTCTCCACTGATTCATATTGGGGTATGCAATACCACAGTGGAAAGGAAAGGCTCATTCTGTCATATATGAAGGGCCTATAAACTGTTAGCCTTGATTTCTTTGTATTCCTCCATCTGCATTCCTGTCAAAAGTCAGACACCAATTAGAGAGCAAAATAGAGCTTATTAAAGCAACAGTCCAAAAAATAGCTCAACAAACTAAAAAGACTTAAAACACTTAACTTTCAGTGTTATTAAGTAGAACAAGCGGGTAAAACCCCAAAAAACAAGAACTGGCAAATAATCCGGATTAGCCAGAGATATAATATGGGTTAAATTTAAAGTTCTAGAACTTGACCCAAAAGTTCACAATGGGCTGAGAAACGGAGGCATGAACTAAAGCAAGCAGTATTGAAGCCCACAAACCTTTCCCAAAACTCAAAAGTATAAAAGGAGTTCAAAACAAATAAACACCCAAACTGAGCTAGGGAACTCCCAGTTGAGAGCAGCAAAGCCAGCGAAACAGCGAGATGCTGGTGAGCTCGCAGCAACCACTGCTGGAACATACACCAAACCAGGAGTTAAAGGAGCAGAGCGGGAGAACATCGTCAAGCCGGCCCGAAGTCAAGAAAAGCAGAGAGCGTTGGTATCAGGAGTGAAGGTAGTAGTCAGCAACAGCAGACAGCCACGGAATAGAGAACGACACCAAGCCACGGATTGAGAGTGAAGAGCAAAGCTGAGTCAAGTTCCAGTCCAAGGTCCAAGGTCCGAGAGGTTGAAGTCATTCAAGAAGGTCACATCACGAAAAGGCACAGAGAGCCAAAGCAACGAGGGCGAACAGCAGCTAATACAAAATAGTAATAACAGTGCAGTCCGGGAAAACCCACACAATTCCAGCCCTCCGTTGCAGAATAACCCAGATTAAACTTACATCCGTTGCAAAGTCCCAGTCCAGTCTTCAGTAACACACACAGGAAACCCAATGGCGCCCAGCAACACCTTGCCACACGCAAGGTATAATGGCCAAACAACCCCAATATATCCAGGTCTCCCTGGGCGTCCAAACTATTCACGCCCAAAGGGCAGGTGTCTCAACTTCTTAATCTGAATCAGAACTCCACACAGCCAATGCCCTTGGGTCAGGTGTTCCGAATTCCTCATCAGAGTCCCAATCATCCTGCCCATGCCCAACTCTATCCACACCTGTGGACCCCCTCTCACTCCTCCAAGCAGACCAAGTAGGATCTGCTTCTGAAGACACCCAAGCTTCCCCAGCATCAGCAGTATCCATGGGCCCCGATTCATCCCCAAGCATCTCCGGTGCCCGTGCCCAGTCCATACCCAATTCCTCCGTTAACACCTGTTCCCCAGCATCCATTTCCACCTCAGGATCCCCACATGAATCCTCCTCAGAAGACTCCACATCACTCTCCCTGACCCTTTTCCTAAACAAATCCTCCAATGAGCCCTCCTCGCGAGGGTTTTTCCTTCCTCTTCTGATCCCACCACTATCATTCACAGTCTCCGAAGGCGCATTCACAACAATTCCTGTCCTATCCTTTGTTCATTTTTGCATAAATGGTTCTGACATGTTTTCCTTATGTATTTTTAGAAACTCATATGTGTGCGTATATATGCTCATTTACTTAGATGCTATCCCTAATGTATGTATTTTTGTAAATGTTTCATCACTGATTACAACATATTTGCATGTATTTTAATTATATACTTGTTAACCATTTACACTTTGTAAATGTTTGCCAGATTCTCTCTTGCAAATTTCTGAAGCAAAATGTACTTTGTCTGACAATGAGCCTTAGGCTGTGTCTACATAGCTCAGATAATGTGGACTCGTTTCTCATCTACTGCAGGGAGTCCAGACAATGTACAGACCAATTCACAGCAGAAGCATTGCATCCAACAGTTAATGTGGCTCAAGAGGAAATTAGATTCATTCCACAGTGTCCAGAAAGCTGCATAGTGACTGTAGAGTGATTCTACCTAGCCATTTAAACTGAATCAGTATGTGAATTAAAGAGAACTGGTTTGCTGTGGAGTGCCTACACAAGCACCCCAGGAATCAGTTCAAGGATGGCCATAAATATCCACTGATTGATCAAACCCAGGAACTTTTTTTTGGTTTCTTGTCCAGGAAGATGCACTGATGGACATGCTATTGAAAGCAGTGGTTGCCCCAGTGTGCCTTTAGCCAGCCTGGCAATCTGGATGACCAAAGGGCTCTGAAGACACTCCCAGACTGCATCAGGATAGCTCTGCAATGGTTTCTCAAATTACGACTATCAGTTCCTGTTGTGCAGCACTTTGAGTCCCCCCCCCCCCCCCGGGGTGAAAAATGTGGTATATAAATACAATAAATACATAATAAATACATTTCTTAAAGACACTTGTATTTGGATTTGTGCTTTAACTATAGAATGTAGGGATTAATTCTTGCTACCAAGAATTCAGAAGAAAGAGTGGACAGTGAGTTGTAAACAAAGCCAGACAGGTTACTGGAAGCACCTAGTAGCCAATAATCTGGAGTGGTAAGTAAACTCTTTCTATTGCCAAGGTATCACAAGAAGTTTACAAAGGTGAAACTGAGGCTGCACTTATAGAAGGTGAGGTCACTACATCAGTCAAGCTGCTTAAACTATTCCCTTGCCTGGGCACTAGTAATGCTCAGCATCGCCTGTAATTTAAAGCCCTCCAGCTGAGCAAAATAACATTCTTACTCATTGCCATAAATGTCCAGTGTTAGCATTTTCTTTTCACTCATTCAGAAAAACATGTGTGCTTCAACATTTCATAGATGAAATAGGGCTATGTGTGACTGAGCAAGATCAAAATGTGGTCAAAATGGCAAAATTCAGTAATTAAAAAGAACACACAAGCTAGGAGTATCTGCAGCAGTTTGCTTTTGCCTGGGTGTACAGGAAAAGGCAAGAGTCTGCCCCCTTTTCTCCTCTCATTCCCTCCTGAGTTATTTATTTATTTACAACATTTATACCCCACTCTTCTCACCTGAGGGGACTCAGGGCGGCTTACAAAAATTGTTAATTGAGTGCAAACTACTCTAGGAAATACATTTAATTTGAATGGTGATAAAGGACGTGGACCTTTAGAACAGTGGTTCCCCACCTTTGGTCATCCAGTTGTTTTGCACTTTAGTTCCCAGAATTCCTGACAGTTAGTCAAGCTGTCTGAGGTTCTGGAATTGAATTCCCTAACATCTGGAGGATCAAACATTGGGAACCGTTTCTCTAGAGCAGTGTTTCTCAAACTCTGCTCCTCCAGATATCTTAGACTTCAGCTCCCAGACATCCCTGTCAGTTTACCAGCTGTTAGGAATTGTGGGAGCTGAAGTACAAAATATCTGGAGGAACACAGTTTGAGAAACTGCTCTAGAGCACCAGAATAACGTAACTATCTATTGTAAGGATGGGAATCATGTGGCTTTCCAGGTGTGTGAAACAACTCCCAACACAACTGTTTTTCCTCACTTACCACCTAAACAAATCTCTTTGCAAACAATAATTCTTCCCTTTTGCCCACTCTCACCTGTTTCATTCTTACCAGTTTTATAAGTCAGTATCTCAGTACACATCCACACACATGCACATGCACAGTGTAGTCTTTCTGCTTTACTGAAAACAGGAGTGGTAGGTTGAGATTTTTTTACTGTGACTTTTAGCCATTGAAAATGCTTGTTAGAATCCCCCATAAAACCCTTATCTCCATCTAGTTACTGTAGCTAATGATTAAAAATGTTTTCAGTGATAAAATATAGTGAACCCTATTCTCTCCATGTCACAGGTTACTAGTTTTAAAAACTAATCTAACACACTGTTGTCACCTGCATACATTTTGCTATTTCCTTGTAGAGATGCCAACAGGTAGTAATCGAGCACCTTCTAGCTCACTTTGCTCTGAACATAAATTTGTTATGATTCAACAATTATGGATGTGAAACTATTATTTCCCCTCTGTTGCTGTGTGTATTTGTTCACATGGTTGAATTTTGATTGAGCCATGTCCTTGAGTTGACCATAAATACTTTTTATGAACACTTTCAGAGAAGCATAAAGTGGCTAAATGAACCTGTTCAGTTCATGTATGGTGCAAACCTAGTTGAAAAACAAGCATATAGAGAGAAAGGAATGTGAAAAAGTTCATGTGAAAAGCTATCATTCTGCAGGTGCTCACATTGTTTTGGCCATAGCTTGAAAAGGAGGGAGCCATCAGTGGCTATGTTCTCAGCCAAAAACATTTTTTTGCTGATGGCATTAAAAAGTTGGTACGATGCAGTGAAAAATTCATCACAAAGGAAGGTCACTATGTAGAAAAGCAATGTAATTTGTTTTTGAAATTTTTAATAGAGTTTTTTTTTAAGTATGGAACATTTTGAAGAACCCTCATATATAAAATGGTTTCACTATAAATGATTCTTGGAAGAAGATAGTAGGAACAGTGGAAGATCGCATTACAGGTGAGTCAATTCCATCACGAAAGTCATGGCCCTGAGTTTGCAAGAGCTGAGCAGAGTTATTGATAGGTCTCATTCATAGGGTCGCCATATTTCATATTTAGTGGTTTCTCATTCATTATTTTCAAGTGAATTTGGTAAATAACAACAATAACTTTCTTAGAAATCAAGGAATAATTTAGGAATCCAAATACAGGCAGTCCCGACTTATGAACATCCAAATTACGGTACATACGACTCCTAGTTATGAATGTGAGAAGTGGCAGTACAACATGGGCATGGGAACAAGCATGCCAACTAGCCTTTTACAATATTTGAAAATAATTCAGAATTTATATACCCAGGTATAAATAAATAACATGTTATGACAAATATCTGTTCAACTTGCATTTAAAGTAAAACGCCATGCAATTTTTTGTTGTTGTTTTGGTTAGTATGGCGTGGGGTTTGAGTCACTGTGAGAATTTTACTGCAGTCTGTATCCTCATCAGAAAGATTTAATCTCACTTCCTGACCCTGGGACAACAGGAAGTGAGAGAAAATCTGCTCCTAGGAAGGGAAATTCGTTCCTGTAAGAGTTATCATGTAGGAAAGGTACATCAGCTGAAGCTTTAACACCAATCCCTGTTTTCACAACAAGCCAAAATTTTCAAAATCCAATTGACATAGGGACATAAAGTGAGGTGAAATTTTCTGAACAAGGGCATAGACAGCAAAACAAACATTACAGTGGTGTGTTTCCCTTTCCCTATGCTATCCAAATGGGAAAAATGGCTGGAGTTACACTTAAAAATGTACCTTTTCTGATTTACATACAGATTCAACTTAAGAACAAACTTACAGAACATATCTTGCTCGTAACCCAGGGGCTGTCTATAGTGTGGATTTGGTTTTTGAAACAGAACTGTCAATAATAGGGATACCACAGTGAGGTCATCACAAAGGTTGGCATTGTTCCTATGGTTTATTTTGTTGTTGGGATGGAGAGAAATAAAAAAATGGATCAGTCTTACAAGTGACAGGGAACTGTGACCAATACTTCACATTAATTCTGCGAATTAGATCTTAAGTGGAAATTAACAACTGCCCTTATTGTTCTTACATGTCTTCAAATTAACCCTGACTTAAGAACTCATCACATGGAGGTCCTTGATTCGGAAGACAGTGGGGGAATCCGTAAGGCAGTGGGGCAAATTGTGGAGCAGCAGGGCAAATCCATTGCCCAGAACCCTGCATCACCTGCTTGCCCATCACACGCCGGAAAGCATAAAATAATAAAAACCAAGCAGCAAAGTCACTGGAATATCCAACTGGATCACAGGCCAAGGCAAGGCTGGAACTTGAAACAAGATACACGGCTGCAGGAATACACAGGAATGCGGAGCAAAGATCTTTATTGAATAAGCAATGTTACCACCTCTAGCTGTGGCAGGGAAAGCAAACCATTTTAAGGGAAATCCAAGGTCTTTCTCCCATGAGAAAATAGCTCATTAGATTGCTTCAAAAGCAAACATCTGCTTCTTCGCAAAGATTCTCCTTTCGTCCTCTGGTGAGTTATTGCTGTCTTCCTGTCAAACTCATTATCCCCCTCCAGAGTCTCTGCTCTCACATCCAAACTAGAATTTACATCTGGCACCTGGAGATCTGACCTTGACTGCAGTAAGGAATGCGATTCAAAATGCCTGTTTGCAACCATTCTGTCTCTGGTCTCAGAATCCACTGGGACAAACTCTGGCTGCATCTCAGGCTCTGGCTGCATCTCAGGCCCAAACCCAGAGTCTTCTGGCAAAGCAGGTGCAGAGACAATTAACGGCTGAATGGGACCATTCTCAGGCTGGGCTACAACACTTGTAAACATTTTATGGTTTTCTCCATGTTTTCCAAAAGGTATTTTTGGTAGAGACTACCAATAATATTTCCAGCTCTCAAAGAATTTTACCATTGCCAGCATAAGACCCATTCATCTGTGTCACATTTTTCAGAACTGCCCTTACCATGACCGACTGTTGAAGTGATGTGATGAAAGGAGAAAGGCAGGGGAAATGGTGCCATTTGGCTGCCTAGTTGTTACATGCTTAATAACTTCCTAGAGAAGGAAATATTTCTCCACCCTTCCTCCATGTGCTTTCAAGTTTTTATTTCTATTTGGTCTACAAAAAGCACTGTGGTATAAAGGAGTGCTTGAAAATCTGGGATATTTTTAATAACTTTTTTCTTTCCAGAATCTCTGCCGAACAATCAGCAATATAGGTGGGCTTTTAATATGTCCAGTCCATGCATGCTACTAAACAAGTTTAGATGAGTCCAGAAGAAAAAATCAGATCCAGAAGGTAGGGCATAGATTCTTTGCTTTGGATCCGTGTCATTTTCCGTTTTCTGCTTTTGGTCTGTCTTTTTAAAAAGTTTTATTTTTATCTTCCAATGCAAAAATGTGAAGTGAAAATTAACCACAACACTCCAGATAGCAACAAAGGAACACAGAAAAACATGCCCTAATCTAAGAAATGTGGATTGTAAATACCTTTAATTTGGCTCCTACTTTTATAGTCTGATGTGCTGCTACAACATTACTGTGTTTTTGTATGTTCATACTGCAAACTCAGTTTTCAACTAGCTGGATTGCCAAAATTGCACAGTGGATGGCCAAGATACAGGTATCAGTTTGCTTATTAAAAATAAGGTTTATGAAAGTATGAGCAATCTTGCAGAGGAGATAAAGAAAATATAAAGGTGGTGGATAATCTAATAAGGAGTTCAGTAAGTACTGTAAACTCAGTGGTCATTATGCTGGTCAACTTTTGCTTGGGTAAAGAAAAAGGATTGGAGGATCCTGGCATTGAGACTAAATCCAGTCCTCTTGGGATTCAGATTCTCAGATGGTTCAGTTCCTTTCACCTTGATACCACCTTTTAGTGGTTTCTGCACATTTCTTCTCCTCCATTATGTAAGATGGAAAATGTTGCCAGACTCTTTCATCTCATTTCCTACATGATCATAAAACAGTACCTTTCCATTGATTTGCAAGCTCTCTATAAATTGTGATTAGTAAGGGTGTGATCCCCCATGCAAACTTCTGTTCAGTGGCACTTATTTCCCATGCCAGTAAAGTAATGCTCAATATCCTGCAAGGAAGACTCCAGCAATACATGAAACGGGAGTTGCCAGATGTCCAAGCTGGGTTTAGAAAAGGCAGAGGAACGAGAGACCAAATTGTCAATATCCGCTGGATAATGGAGGAAGCTAGGGAGTTTCAGAAAAACATCTATTTCAGCTTTATTGACTATTCTAAAGCCTTCGGCTGTGTGGATCATAATAAATTGTGGCATGTTCTTGGTGGTGTGGGGATACCAAGTCACCTTGTCTGTCTCCTGAGACCAAGTAGCCACAGTAAGAACAGACCACAGAACAACAGACTGGTTCAAGATTAGGAAAGGAGTACGGCAGGGCTGTATACTTTCACCCTACCTATTCAACCTGTACACAGAACACATCATGTGACATGCAGGGCTTGATGAATCCAAGGCTGGAGTTAAAATTGCTGGAAGAAACATTAACAACCTTAGATATGCAGATGATACCACTCTGATGGCTGAAAGTGAGGAGGAGCTGAGAAGCCTTATCACCAAGGTGAGAGAAGAAAGTGCAAAAGCTGGGTTGCAGTTAAACATCAAGAAAACCAAGATTATGGCAACCAGACTGATTGATAACTGGCAAATAGAGGGAGAAAGCATGGAGGCAGTGAAAGGCTTTATATTTCCAAGCGTGAAGATCACTGCAGATGCAAACTGCAGCCTGGAAATCAAAAGACGTTTACTTATTGGGAGGAGAGCAATGGCCAACCTCGATAAAATAGTGAAGAGCAGAGACATCACACTGGCAACGAAAGTCCGCATAGTGAAAGCAATGGTATTCCCATAGTAACCTATGGATGTGAGAGCTGGACCATAAGGAGCGAAGGAAGATAGATGCTTTTGAACTTTGGTGCTGGAGGAAAATCCTGAGAGTGCCTTGGACCGCAAGAAGATCCAACCAGTCCATCCTCCAGGAAATAATGCATGGCTGCTCACTGGAGGGAAGAATATTAGAGGAAAAGATGAAGTATTTTGGCCACATCATGAAAAGGCAGGAAAGCTTGTAAAAGATCATGATGCTGGGGAATATGGAAGGAAAAAGGAAGAGAGGCCGACCAAGGGCGAGATGGATGGACGGTATCCTTGAAGTGACTGGCTTGACCTTGAAGGCAGCGGCGGCAGACAGGGAGCTATGGCGTGGACTGGTCCATGAGGTCATGAAGAGTTGGAAACAGCTGAACGAATAAAGAAGAAGAAGGGTGTAATCAGATTTCCCTCTGAAAAATTTCCTGGAATTTCAGAGTACAGGTTAAGTATCTCTTATCCAGAATTACAAGATACAAATACTTCAGAATTAGCCACATGAGTAATTGAGATAGTGACACTTCTTCTCTTATGATTCAATGTACACAAACTTTGTTTTATGCACAAAATTATTTAAAATCTTGTATAAAAATGCATTCAGGCTCTGTGTATGATGTGTATATGAGACATATCCATGTGTTTCTGGTCCCATTCATTTTGGATAAAGGATACTCTCCCTGTATTTATATGACTTCTGTTTACATTTTTTTTAAAAAAAAATATCATAATATATGCATCTCTTTTTGCTTATGCCAAGCTGATTTACATGTACATGTATCTGTCAAGTGACAATTTTGTAGAAGCAATTTAGAATGGGCTTTGTTTTTTTTTCATGCGAGCAATAACTATTTGGTGATTTTATGGTGTCATTTTGATTTAGGAAAACCCATAAAAATCTCTACTATTTAAGCAAGCTGAAGGTGCTATATTCTCTCCCTTCTTCATGATTTATCATTTATATTAACACCACTAGTGGCAAATAGAAGAACAATGTGGTTTTTAAAGACACTATTAAGATAAATGTTCAGGGGAGGTAATCTATGAAAAAGAATAACAGATCTGATACCATAGAACAGCCAGTAAAAACATTTGTCCCTTCTATATTGCAAAATGTAATCCAATATTTGACTTTCCATGAATTTTGTTTAATAGTTTCTTTTAATGCTTTTGTACTACAGGCTAGCAAATACACTCAAATGACTAGGAACAAATCATTTCAGGGCTCATCCAAATGGCCAGTAAATGTTGGGGATATACTGACAGCTTGTAGTGTAACTTAAAGGCCCATGGATTCACCCCACATTGTAGCAAATCTGTGGGTTCCCAGCAGGGGGCATGGAGAACCCATTTTTACACCCTGCATTGTATGAATTGGCTTATCCCTCATCCCATGGGGAAAGCCATCACCACCTGGCTTCCCCCCATTGCTAGTAAGGCACCACAGGAAGGCTCCCGTGTTGCTGCTGCAGTGGGGTGCACCACTTCCTCTCCTTTTTCGGCATAGAGCCCAGCGAAAAGTGCCTGTGCGTCGTATAATGCGCTCTGTGCTGAAAGTAGAGGGAAGCAGCTTACGACGGGCAAACCGGCCCATATGAAGAGGTAATTAGTGCTACCACTAAACTACATTTCAACTGGTACTTTCTCCCATTTGAGATGTATTAAACTATTGCATGAGTATGATTTCCTCCATTCCCCTGTCATCACTTCCATGAACTAGACACTTCCCCACATCCCCCATGCTTCTTCCCTGTATCATGGCTAAGCTGTGAAATGTGGAGATTTCCCACATTATACAGTAGGTGTAACTGCAAAGGATGGAAGAAGTCTGGGAGGAGGGTTTACAGCAAGAAAAAGCTCTCCTGGTGCATCTCTCTGAACAACAGTGGCCATTTGGATTGGGAGCAAGGTTAAACCCAGTGCTATATATCTCACTGTGCAGCCTGTGGGAAAACGGCAAACTAGAAGGTATGAGATACCTCCTTGTCCAACATCTAAGAAAGTAACTAAATTATTCCAGTATATGTTATCAGGAGGATTCTGGCTTATTAAAAGTGTAGCTGAATAGTAATGAACCCACAAACACCTGACAAGGTATGTTTCAAACTTTATTTGAGAATATTAAACAAATATACAAAACAAGGCAAGCAACATTTTAAAATACATTAATGCTGTATAAATTCCATAACATGACTAGTGTTGTTAGTAGATAAAACAACTTTTTTGCTTTGGATTAAACTTTGGATTAAAGTCCAATTGTTCCTCCAAAATAGGCTAGAACCATTGAATAAATGGAACATACGTTTGTTCCCTTGCCATTGATTCAATGGGTTTACTCTGGTCCTTGTTGGCTCTGTTGTAACCCCATATTTAGACTTTCCTTTAATTTGGAAATATGTGAGTGTAGAGAGAGAAAAACACACTCTGTGGCAGAATATATTCTTACAATTAAACCCATTGACATGCCTTGATCCTCCCTGCCTTGCACGGCAGATGAGGAAGGAACAAGCACATTGATTCCTGGAGCCTTTTGTTTTCTTTTTGCAGGAGGCAAGCTCTTAACTCATTGTTGTAGCAGGTCTCTGCTTTCTATTTTGCTTCTACCAAATACAATATCCAAGAAAGTCCAGCATAGGGATTTTAATATTTCATTCCCACAAAAGAAAAGAAACCATTCATTCAATATTCTCCTGACTATGATAGGATATTCAAAAACTGCAATTGGTAAAAAAAAAAAAAACTCATTTCAGAGCTTCACTGTTTTCTTGCCTGTCTACAGCCATGTAGAAGCCACCTTCCCCCCCCCTCCCCAAATTATCATCTAGCAAAACTCTGATGGTTGGTTGGTACATCTCTTGTCATAATCTCTGGGACTTCAATAGGACTCCAGGAGGTACTGAGGGATTCCAGGACTGTCGTGGGCTTTGCAAAAGAACATAACCAACTGATCCTCAACTGCTCCTTGCTCTAATCTGGCAATTACCTGACTGTTCTGTAGGTAGGCAAGAAAATTCTGAGTCTTGGGGAAGAGATGAAGGAACAGATTTCAAGAACTATACAGGGATTTGGTGGGGGAAACAAAGAAAGGGCTTCTTGTCAGGGCCAGGCTGTTGAACATGATTCACATTAGCATGGTTTTGTGACATTGCCCCCCCCCCCCCATTTTGAAATATTTTTCTATCATTTCTCCAGAACAATACTATATACTTCCCCTTTGTCCTTTGTGTCCTTTCTCACTTTGTCCTTTCTCATTTTGGTTCTTTACATTTAAGTCGAGTACATAAAATAACTTTGGTCCAGGGCAGACAATTGATATTTCCAACCCAAATAGATTCATTAACTCAATGAGAATTTGGTAAACGAACACTTAGGTAAGTTCTCTTAATTCAATATGTCTACTCTAGTTGGGACCAAACTGGATAAAGGCCTTTTTCTCACAGATGGGTATGAATATCTCTTGGGCATATTGGAAATTCTAGGGTGTTCAGTACAGATTGCTGTTTAATCCTAAAGTACAAAACCTTATTAAACTGAAGCCACTCATTGCTTCCTACAATTTTCCAAATATTTCACTACTTCAGTCTCTACAATTTTTATGCATAAAATAAATGTTTTTAGATCTAGGTGTGAAATATTGGTAAATAAATGCCTTCCACACACACAAATATAAAATTTCATAATCAGTTATTTAATCCTACTTATATATCTAAACTATGTCAAATAAATATCTGGAGAATTTGCTTAATATATTAGTCTCCATATCTTGATGGCATTTGAACATTGTCTGCTATGGAGCCTGCCATGCTGAAGACTGTTAAAAGACAGAGAAAGACTGTAAGTCCATGGTGGAGTGTTGGCTTTACAAGAAAAATGGCCCAGGTTCAATTGTTGACAGATCCATGTAGAATTGGGAAAGATGCCAGTTAGACAACAGTAGTCAATCAACAGAAGTGGGCCAATAGTCTCAGTCTGTATCTTCCTTCTAGGAGACATCATCTCAGCTATGATAGCATATTTGCATGCCTCCAGGTTGCCTGTCAACTTATGGCAACCATGTGCATTTCATGGGGTTTTCTTTGGCAAGGAATACTCAAAGGGGGTGGAATTTGCCAGTTCCTCTAGAATATAGCTGACAGCACCTGGTATTCATTGGTGGTCTTCATCCAAGTCCTAAATAAGGCTTACCAGGCTTAGCTTTCAAGATCAGATGGGATCTCGTTCCTTCAATGTATTTAGGCCCTATGATAACATATAATTCCACAATTATATGTTATTAGTTATGCCTAGTATAAAGAAGAGGTGAAAGACATGCAATCTATATGCATATTTGGCTCCTAGACTATTATTAACGTCCTCCTATTTGTTTTTACCTTCCATAAAGTACAGAGACAATCTGGACTGCAAAACAAAAGTACTCTATGGTATGGGTGGATGCTCTGGCATTCTCTTGCACTGCACATAGAAAGTTATTGCACTTACTGCTAAATTTTAGCATAAAGTGAGGCAGCAATGTGGCCCTTAGTGGGATGAGGGAATCCAATGTGGGCTCCCAACCCAGAAAACTCTCTCCTATGATAATAGGATGGATATTTTCTACCTCACAGCTGGTCAAATATATTTTTGCTCCCTTTCCATTTTCAGGGCAGTGAAACCATGCAGATTACTGTCCAAACTTTGTTATAGTTTGGAATAGATGATAAATCAAACATTGCTTTGTTGCAACAACATTGTTCTGCGTTCTCTCTCTCTCTGGTCTTCCTTTCTGTATTGCTCCTCTAGTTTTTGCTTTTCAGAGCCTGAACTATATAAGGTAAAATCTGCACTTCTTCTGATCAGCTCAAACTGGCTAAAATCTGCAACGTATTTTCCATTCTGAGAGAGAGAAATTACAGGCATAAATTCAAAACCCCAGAAGATCTCTTCTGGAATATATGATGTTCGGCTCTGACAAACTGCACTCGTTGACTCCACTGTGGCATTCAAAAGGACAACAAGCTCAAAATCTTTTTCTTTCAGGCTTTGGGGAGTAAGATCGCTTAAAGGGCTATTCTCATCCAATATATGATAAAAAGTCAGAGGTAAAATCAAGAAAGGGCTTTCTGAGGAAGAGTCAACATGGAATCGGACACTGGCTTGGTTTAGTAGAATCCTTTCTCCTTCTTTGGTTTCATAGGTCTGAAGAAGTTTTCCAGTCAGCTGGCACTGAATCAGAAGACTCTTTCTCATATTTGCCACTCGAATCACAAGGCAAAGATGGTCATTGTGTTTGGTTACAACAGCACAATGACTGAACTTTATGGTCTCCGCCCTTTTCTTGGGTCTAGCAATTTTGGCCAGGAAGGTCCCAGTGATGAAGATTTCAATTAATGTTGTGACAACCAACTGGGTCACTAGTAGGACAATGGCATGAGGGCACTCCTCAGTGATGTATCGGAAGCCATAACCAATGGTCGTCTGGGACTCCAAAGAGAAGAGAAATGCCCCAGTTAGTGAGTCAACTTTCATGACACAGGGCAACTTGTTCCCCTCCAGATCTCCATGAAGAAAAGCAATGCCATAATAAATGACTCCAAAAAGGAACCAGGTCATTATGAATGTTGCAGCAAACAAAGTAAGTTTATATCTCCATTTCATGTCAATGACAGTGGTCCACAGATCCTGGAGGTAAAGCAGGTAAATGCCATCTACTTTGTCAATCCGCACATTACTGTGACCACTTTTGGACATCACACGAGGTTTGCGTTTCTTAATCTTGGCAGTGATGCCCCCATTAACTAGTGGGGCTTGGGACATATTTATGTGTGTTGCTTCCATAGCGGATGCCTCAGGCCTAGAGAGAGAGAGAGAGAGAGAGAGAGAGAGAGAAACATGTTGGATGGTTATTTTAAAACAACACAGATATGATAACAGGTTTATATTTATCCTCCAGTTGTATAGGCAGAAAGCTGCTACATTTGAAAGCTGTCAGCTCAAACATGCTATTTCTTTCATGAGCTGAAGGGAACTGAATTATTTCCCTGATTTCCAAGTCAATATATACAATTCATCTCAAAGTTTGAAGAATATTTTTACCGAATGCCTACATGGAATGTAAATAGTTCTTATACTTATAACACAAGGGAAGAACTCCATCTTTAACAAACACTGGTTACCAACCATGGAATAATGAGATAATGCACAGAAACTGAGTTAAATAGAGTCATTTTATTTGGCCTGTATCATATATAAGTTAATTTGATCTGAAACGAACAAGAGGGAGAGTAATCTGTTATGGGTCCACCAGAGACCAGGTGTCTACAATAACTACCTCCCTTGGGTAAAATACTTTGGATCTCCTACCTGGACAATGCAATAAGTGGGATATTCCACAGCTGGCCATTTATTGAAAGGTAAACTCCAAGTATTCCCACGAAGTCTCAGGACCTCATAAGTGAGATCAAAACCATATGTTTGCCTCAAACGTAGACTACTCTTCAGATACCAGAACCTGTGGATACCTTTCCAGAATTGTACTCTTCACCAAAAGAAGTGCCAGGATACACTATCACCTTAAATCCTGCCCCCCCCCCATACACACACACATTTTACAGACACAATTCTCAGCCAATTGTCAAAGTCCCTCAGAATCAATATAGAGTGGGCAAAAATCCATGGTTAAAGAAATGAAAATTCTACCTGATTTCAAAGTGACCAGAAAACTGCACTGAGAATAGGAGGGTTGTCACAATCCAATAGGAGGGTTGTCACAATGCAACATCCTCATCACATGCTGCATTCTGGCAACCAGCATCACTTAAGGTTTCTGATCATGGATGCCATCAAAATCACTCTTTCCCACAGAGGTTATTACCATGCTGGTTCAGATACATAAACTGAAACTGATTCAGACACATGAGGAAATGACCTTTCATTATCTTTAATCTATATATAAGTCCTTCAGTTATTTATCTTCTAAGAATGTTAGCACAAATTATCTTTGAAACACAGATCTGAACTGTGATTTTTACAAGTAAATACTTTCTTGAGCATGTAGTTGGGTTAGAGGAGAAAGAAAAGCAAGCATGCTCAGGAGTATGTAGGAAAAGATTCATGATAGAAATCTTTGCACCTGAAAACTCTGCAAGGCTGCCTACACCATGACTCTCTCCAGCTTCAGAAAGTCAGTGGAGAAACGAAGGTCATTCACAACTTCAGCTTTCTAGCACTCTGGCCCTGCCCTCTGCAAACAGAGAAGGCACTAGATCACAAGCTTCTTCAGGTTTGTTTACTGTGATCTCCGCATGGTCCAGATGAAGATTAAGTGTGTCTACATTCAAGACTGAAGAAAGCACACAAAGAGCAGGATGAATTTGTCATTGCCAGCTTGATGCAACAAAAAAGACAGTTTCCAGGACCAGACAGTGGGTTACGTCGTGCAAGACCATACTGCATTAGCAGGAGTTTCCAATAACAAAACTTCCTGCTCTTTAAAAAAAAGACTGTGAAACTTACATCCTTTGTATTCTGGCACTTTGTGCTGCTAGAACTGTTTTGTTCTATTGTTTGGCTTCAAGAGAAGGCCTTAATAAGTGGTTCATTTTTATGAATCACATGGAAAGAAGATAATTTCCCCTTGTAACTGCTTAAAAGAAAAATTCTGGAAACCAAAGGCATAGTTCTAGTAGGTATGTGTGGCCTGGCTGAGATAGTAATGTAAATTCACTAATGAAACTTTCCTGTTTGTCAGAAGAATATTTATGTTTATACTCATGACTGAATCATTATTGGCAGATTGTTGGTAAATCAATATTAATTTTTGTTTCCTCAGGCTTATACTACAAAGCTCAAAATAATAGAGATTTCTATAAAAATATCTTTGTGTGAGTGTAAAATCAACATACATGTACATGCTCAATGTAGCCTGTCAATATAATAAACAGGAAAAAAATCCTGGTGCTGTGAACAAGCATAGTAAAGAAGGCAAGAGGGATATTCCATGAGAAAATACTGTACAATCACACTGAGAGCTGAGACACAGGAAAAAGGAAACTCATGTTAAGGAATGACATAAAACTGCAAGGAAAGCAAGTGTGAAAGAAAGCTATTAGAAAAGGAATCTCTAGAACAGTGAATCTGAAGGACTGTTATATCTTCCAGAATTTCACAGCAGAAAAGCAGGAGTCATGTGGCTTACCAATATCAAAGTGGAGACAATATAGCCAAAACATATTAATGAGGAAGAACGCACATGCTATCAGAAGCCTTTGCTTGAGTCTACTGGGGAGGGAAAGATTCTGCCCCCTCCTCACCTCTACCATGTGCTGATTTAACTGCATGAAAAAGCAATTTGCAGCCATGTGAATTTGCACTTTGAATTCACTCAGCCACAAGTGAAGTAAGCTGAGAGTAAAGTGAGAAAATGGGAGGAGAGAGAAGCTAGGACATTTTAAAAGCAACTAAAGTGGGATGAGAGAGAATTAATTGGGACTGACACTGCCAAATCAAGACAGTTGGCGAGCATGATCTTCTTATCCATTTTCAGTAATAAAAATACACTTAATTTTTATATATTTAAAATAGAAAACATTTGTTAAGTTTAATGGCTAAATCTCTCCATTCCAGCAATCTCTAGAGATGTTGAACTATAGGTGTTATCAAAGATACACATACACAGAGCCACCGGCAGGTATGACTTTTGTCAAGGATACCATCTATACTGACCATTTAATGCAATTTGAAGCTAGATGCATGCCAAACTACATGTCCAGACAACAAATTCCCACCAAAATGTGTGGAAGAAAGCCCTGAATAATATCAGTGCTCTATAGTTTGTGTAATCAACATCTGGGCCTCAAACTGGTTCCAGGATTTCCTAGGTAATTATCTGCACAGCAAAACATTCTTCAATACCGGCTTGAGGCAATATTAAATCACCAGTGTATATGGGTCCATTGTTGCCTGGAGATAATGGGAGTTTCAGACTAACCCATCTGGAAGGCTCCAAATTGTGGGAAACTGTCCTGTATCTGCAGTGCAAATGGAGCTCTTGGATATTTTTTCGCTGAAGTGAACTGTTTATTCAATTAATAAGAATTATCACCCCCCCCCCCCCCCACGCACACACACACACACACACAAAAGAGATTTGGAAATGTAATCATTAAGCAGACAAAAAGAACATGGTTTAAATGTTTAAAGAATCACATGTGGGAGAAATGGAAGGTAAGTACAACAACTGCTTCTCCATACGGAAAAGAACTGGATGAGAAGGGAAGAAGCATCAACACCTGTATTAACACAAGGGACTCTAGAGAGTGTGCTGGCCCTTTTCTGTTTCCTCTGTTTCTTTCTTTGATCTATGGACTCAAATATTTTTTCTTCCTACCTGCAACCACCAAGAATAAGTCATTTCCTCCTTCCTCCAAAAAGTTAGTCTTTTATGTTCCTTTGTCTAGGAAGGCAGAACTGATGAGGCTCCTGCCTCATGATGGCTTATATCCAAAAAGCCAGCTTTAGGGGCTCTTCTACCAAAATATAGGTATCTAACTTCTTTTCTATTCTAGAGGGATTTCTTGAAATAGTATATGCAAGTTTACTTTTTTTCAGTTTTACAAGAGCATTCTGAGTATTTCTCTCCTGTTTTCTACCACAAGGTAGAACTGGCTACAATACACTCTGCTTGATATAAATACCAAATATCCCCACACTGAATTTGTTCAATGAAGATGGGTGAGGATATCATTCAGTCTGTTTTTATGAAGAACATTCCAATCTCTGCCAATTTCCTCATAAATGGAAATTGGTAGAGATTTTGAGCGTTCAAAAGTGTGAAATGTGGGACAAAGCAAAATTAACATTTAATCTATCCCTGCTAGTGAGACAGCAAATCACACTGGAATGAAAATGCTTGAGAAGGCTCTTGCATGTGTTGTGATGGAACAGCTGCCTTAGCCTACTAAAACTCCTGAACCCACAAGGAACTACTGAGACTACCTGCCTATATTCCAGTTTCAAAAAGTTGCCTTTGGGGCTCCAAGACCCAGTACCCGTGCTGGCTGGTAGAATCTGAGGATCTTGTTTAAAATTTCACGTTTCTGGTCTCTGCTATATTCCCATTCAGTCCAAAGTAACAATTCTCCATTCTCACTACCATCACTCCCTGCTTCCCAAACACAGCGCAGGAATCGGTAAAGAGAAATCATCCCTGCCCATCCCCACCTGCGTTGCTTACTTTCAACACACGTGATCTTCTCAAGAAGAGGCAGTTGTAGATTACCTCTTTCCATTGGGATCATTTCTTAGTGTTTCCTGAATAATAGGAACTGGTCTAGTCCTCTTCACTTTTCAAAGTTATGGTGGGTAGGAAGAGAAAAAAAGGAATTCTTCTCCCCACAACAGTGCAGCTAACACATGAGTTGGCACATGATGGATCGAGCATCCTCTAACAGTGATAACCAGTGGTGCACCCCTGCATGGTCCCTTTGAGTGAAGGATAGATGAGAAAAGCTATCAATAGGGAAGGAATTTATCTTGCTGTTTCTCCATAAAGAAAAGTACTCCCAAGATTCCTTGGTTGCGCAGTTAGCACATAGCCAGAGCTTTTCTTCCAACCTTAGGAGAAGTCACCTCACAACTACCAGGAGGATTTGAGATGATGGCTGGCTGCTCAGGGGGTGGGACCTCTGTCACCATTTTGAGAAGCTTGAGCAGAATTGCTGAAAACTTGGATTTGGCTGTGGACTCTCCCAGAAGATGTAGCTATGGCATACTCTCCAAAAAGATTCACAGACAAAAAGACATCTTAGCCATTTATGTGTCTAAGCAACACAGCAATGTGGTCCAGGTGGCAAAAATGGTTTCTGAGGAAGAACACACAAGCTAAGAGAAGTTGCAGCAGTTTGCTTTCATTTGAGCTTACTGGTACAAGTCACTTTTGAACTTTGAACTTAATTTGTAGTAATTGAAGTAAGCTCAAAGAAGGAAAGCAGAAAGTGGAAAAGACAAACTGGAACATTTTAGAAGCAGCTGAAGCAGCAGGACAATGGAGGACTGATTGGAGCTTTCCCTGCCAAGTCAGAATACAGGCATAGGCAAACTTTTTTGCCTTGGAGCCACACTGTGGGCCTGGCCAGGAGGGCCAGGCCAGAAGGGAGGGCGGCCAGGCACATGCTGGGTGGAATGAGCCTGGGAGGGGGAGGGCCCAAGAGAGGGCGTGGTCAAGAGGGGGCGGTGCAGGGGTTGTCCTCCTGGCATAAGGACAGGGCTGCTCACTAGAAGGAAATGCCGGGAGGAAAACGAGACATGCAGGGACTTCCTCCCCAATACTCCTTCCTTGATCTTCAGGCTGTCCTCTCGGCATTTTGCCAGGAGAAGGGCAAGACAGGCGACGTGTGAGAGCACTCTGCAGGGCTCTCAACTGCTGGGTGCCTTCCTACCCCATTCTTTCTGCATAAGGATGCTGCAGACCACCACATCCTTATGCTGAAAGGACAGAGAAAATGAGGAGGACCTGAGGTGAGCACTCAAGGGGCCGCATCCGCCCCCCAGGGCCTTAGTTTGCCCATTCTTGAGTTAGATGGTATGCTATGAGGGAATATGATGGTTGGTTCTTTCCCTTCAAAATTTGCCTCTACACTGCAGTTTGGCACATTTGAAAAACAAACTTGTTTGAACCAGAATATCACAAAACACTTATGGAACAAAAGAAACACAGCAGCAAAAGAGTAGAAAACAATAAGAAAAATTATACATGTTAAACTGCCCCAACTCCTAGCTTAGCATGTATCATTTTTCTTTTAAAGTTTTAAGGAAGCTGTGTCCCACAAGAGCAAGGGAGCTCCAGTCCTGGGGAGCAACCACCAAGAATTTCTTTCAGCGTTGCTTGCACTGTTCGAACTCAAATCCCAGATCTTATCAGGCATTCTTAAAAGATCTAGCTGGAACAATGAGGAGCCAGTCCCCCTAGGCCTTCAAAAGATCAAATTAAGCAGCATTCTTCTTCTAATTATTTAATGAGGTCTTGTGAATTTCCATGGCAAGGTAACACATTTCCCCCAAATTGCTTCTCAGGTAATATACCCCTAGGCTGTCCCTTAACATGAGTAAAGAACCAAACCCCACCAATTCATCCCTGTATGACCTATAAAGACAACGCCCTCATGCCTCCAGTCCTGCCAGGACCCCAGTGATCTTTGTTTTCTCACTGTTTTCAAGGCAGTGATTCTTTCTCTACTATCAGTGCTTCAAATCTGTGATTTTCTGGGCCCTGTTCTGTGAAATAAGCATTAGAATAGTATCTCACCAGTCCTTGGTGTCTTCCTCTCTCCATTTGTGTTTCTTTATTAGGTAACATGCGCGTATCATTTTAGTCACTTCCTTTCCTATCCTGGAATGGATCCCATCCGATCCTGGCCTTTCTCCCCCTCCACTTCCTGCATTCTGTTTCTTTCATCATCTCTCTTCTCATGTGATCCTGAATTCCTGTTGTTTATATCTTTAGAGCCCACAGAAATTTGTGTAGGATTCTTTGGCTGAAGAAATATTTCCCATCT
Source organism: Anolis carolinensis (assembly GCF_035594765.1). Classification (NCBI taxonomy): domain Eukaryota; kingdom Metazoa; phylum Chordata; class Lepidosauria; order Squamata; family Anolidae; genus Anolis; species Anolis carolinensis. The sequence continues at coordinate 78,765,875 of NC_085843.1, read as the reverse complement.
TTCTCTGCCATCCTTGTCAAATTAGCGAGAGGACTGCCAAGGACTAGCAAGCTGCATTGGGCCATTAGATCCAGAGTTAAATGGTAATGAGGGCAGTGAGTCTGCGCAGTATTACAAATAATGACCATGAAGCAAGCAATAAACATACCCACAAAGTCGACCCTCATCCCCACTTTCTCCCTCCCAACTTGACTGACTTGTGCCTGGAAGCATGAAAGATTGCATTCTTTCCAAACCTCTGCTTTGTTTGTTCCAATGTTCTCTGTTGTAACACTGGATATTCCAGTTCCTCCTATAAACGTGCCCTGTTTTCTTGTCATTGTCACTGTTGTGGTGAGACTCCAGTCTGATTTCTGGGTTGAAATGGAAAATATTACCTTTTGCCAGAGGACATTCTCCTTTTGAAGGAACTCAGTACTCCTTTGATCTTGCACAGACAAATGACTTCTCTGGATCTGCCTATTTTGTATTCCCCCTACTGAGATCATAAAGTCATAGAGTTGGAAGAGACCTCATGGGCCATCCTGTCCAAGTCCCTGCCAAGAAGCAGGAAAATCACATTCAAAGCACTCCCGACTGATGGCCATCCAGCCTCTGCTTAAAAACCTCCAAAGAAGGAGCCAACATTTTTGAAAGAAAGAACAGATATGTGCGGGGTATTCAATGTATATTGAGGATCTAAGGCATAACAGAACAGACAAACTTTGAAGACAGGGTTAAGGCAGACCTCAGAAAATTACTTTCTAGATTACAGGTCCTGAATACTGGGGATACTGAGAATTATCATTAAAAATGGATTCTTCTATGCTTTGAGATAAATCTTGGTAGGAATGATCACTGGAAGAGAAGTAGCTGGGATGCTGTCAAAAAGGTGTGTGAGAGATAAAAGTCACACAGAGAAAGAGAAAAACTATGATGTCATAAATATGTGCTGCTACATATTGTGCTCTTATACCATCTATCAGAGCAAAACAAGTTTGGGAACTCTATTTTGGCAAAATGCTAAAACCACTGTCTAATGTTTTCAACATCTGTGTTGCCACCTGCCACATGAAGTGGTTTCCCAAGATCAGGGACCAATTCAGATATGAGATTTCCACATGAACTAATTCAAAGCTGATTTGTCAATCAGTGTGTCTTGAGTTGTTTACATACCCACTAACTCTCTCAATTTGTCAGGTACACTTCTGAATAATCCCCTGTATTCCTACTTTTTCAATTGCTTTAAAAATAACCCCTTTCACACATACACACCCGCCTTGTCCTCCATTTATTTCAATAGCAAAAAACTGAGTTAAAAGTGTAAAAGTAGTTTGCAGCAGTGGAATTTTTGCCCTTCCCAGTAGGTTGAGGCAAAAGCAAATTGTGGCAGCCTCTCTTAGTTTGTGAGTTCTTCCTCATTAATATATTTTGCATTTTTAACTACACTTTGATGTTGCTACCAAGTTTCAGCCATGAAATGTTGGAGTGTCTATAGTTGTGTTTCTGGATGCCAGTCTTTGAGGTTCAGTTGCTTGTGCCATCTATGGCCCGCTAATGAACTTCAGCAGTTGTTTGTATTGCAGGTAGCTAACATTACTGATTTTATTTATTTCCCCCTTTTTTGCCAAGCAGGGCTCTCAAAATAACAATAAAACACAGATTGTAAACAAAATCATGATTCTATTCATAACATGTTAAAAACCTCCATTAAAACAACAATAAAAGACAATGCCAGCACCCAGCCACTTGGAGGCCTTTCAATAATAAATCAGCCCATGTGCCAATGGCCTGCCTGAATACAAAGGTTTTGATCAAAAGACTGGGTACATGTATTTGGAAACGCTGAATGCCTTTCTCATTAAAAATAGCTGTGCTTCCTCACACCGATATAAATATCTTCTAATGATTCCTTTTCCAGCTTCTAAACATAGCAATTTAAGAGGGTCCCGCTTGGGAATCAAAGAATGTTCCTATAGTTTGAATGACTTGTATTTGGTTCATAGCCAGTTAAGGCTCACATATAGAACAGTATCTTTTACCTAGAGGGGGAGCTTAGGTGCTAAGCTATGCCAACAGATTTATGGGATATAGCCTGTCTTCATAAACTATTTCTTCTTTGAGACAAAACTATTGATTTGAGTGAGAATTACAAGCAGGGAAAGTCTTCAGGATTACCACCATAATCTCTCTTGAAAGGTTTGTGCAGGGCTTTTGTTACTGATTGACTAAACAGGCTTTCTTATGCTTGATGCTTCTTGGTCTGGATTTCCACCCTACCCCCTCGTAGGATCAAATTCAATTTTAAATAAAAATTATAAAGACGTTTACATCTGCAGCTATTCATTTAACAAACATTCTAACAATGCTCTTAGAATAGAGGTTTCTATGAGAAATTCCCCCTACCCTGCTGTGCATTCAGATTTTTTTTTTTTTATGAATGACATTTCCGGAATTACAAATTACTCAAGGCTCTCTCTTGCCAGGATATGGTATCCAACTTCCTTGCATTCAAACACCTCCGTTAATCTTCATTAACACACTAGATACTCAAAGCTGAGATGAACGATTTTCCACTTCCCTCTCTCACCCTCACTCCAGTTCACACTACCTGCTGTTTCTGCTGCTTCTTCTTTCTTTTTTTTAAGACTGCAAGTTTCAACAAACCTTGGCTCACCATAATGACTAAACTTTCCATTCCATTAAATCAGGTCCACGTGTCAGTTTTAAAGCTGCAGGTTACAAAGAGATCTTATCAGCCACATGTGCTTCCAGAAACAATACCAAGCACTCCAGCTCTGTATCATTTTACAGCTTCAAAGTGCTATGCAAACATTAATTAGTCCTGACCACAATCCTGCAGAGAAGGCAAGTATCAATATCTCCATTTTACTTACAGAGGAGGAAGGGAGCCTAGGGTGGTCAGTATCTCATCCAGATCCCTGTAAAGATGACCGAGGAGCAGAGCCAAGAAGAAAAAGGCAGGCATCACTACTAGCCTTTTATCCCCTTTCCGAACTCTAGTTTCCAGCCTTCCCGTTCCCCTTCATTTTTGATGGGCCCCCTGGCATCCTCTGTTTTTTTTCCATGCTCTGGTCTCTCTTTTCTTTTCAGTGCACGCTCTGCAGACTCTTCCGCTTGTTAATGAAGAGCTACATAGAGACAAGTGCTTTGTCCTGCTGCCTCACCTCCAGCCCATTGATCTGTTCGGCTCAAAATGTTTCCTTCGCTTGTCAATTAAGATCATTTATCAAGGAGGGTGAAAGGTTGGCCTGATTGCTACAGGGAATTGGCTCATCCTGTCTGTTTCCAGTCCAAATTTCACATAGGTTCATCCATTTACAAATTCGCTCTATCCTATTTCTGCCTTGATTTGTGGGTTTTTATGTATTCTGAACTTATTTTCTCACCAAACAAATTATTCTTAGCCTTTATTTCAAAGAGATGTCCTAAGCCCTGCTAGGTTGATGCCAGCAGGATGGAAGGGAAGTAAGAACAGAATTTTTGCTCTTTCTTTCCTCCAACCAGCGGTGGGATTTCTATGATTTAAGCCAGTGGTTCTCAACATGTGGGTCCTCATGTTGTTTTGGCCTATAACTTCCAGAAATCCCAGCCAGTTTACCAGCTGTTAGGATTTCTGGGATGTAATGATCAAAACATTGGGGATCCCACAGGTTCAGAATCACTGCTTTAAGCCAAAGGAGAACTTCAGACCCTGTTGCAATTCAGGCTTTTTTGGCAACCTGACCTAATCTCCCAAATGAGCAGCATTTTTTCCTTGTGACACCATAACTTAGCAGCTTTGCGTGTATTATAACATTTGTTTCTTCTTCCTTTCTAGAAGTTTGAAATGACTCTCCTAAGATTTACTTACTGGCCACAAGAGCTTTAAATGCTGTTGGGTGTTTTTTTTTTTTGTCTATCTCCCCCCCTCCCAATTTGCTTTATTTCTTTTACTTTATTTACATCTTCCAGCATGATGGGGTTAGACTATACAGCCCTTGCAGTCCCTTCCAACTATTATTTTATTATTGTCTCCAAAGCTAACATAGATTACTCGCTGGTTTGGTAAAGTCAGAGACAAGGAGAACTGTGGATCTGGGATCTATTGCCTCTCCATATCACAACCAACACCATCCCACATACATATAAATTCTTCTTTTCCCCACTTCCTGATGTTGGAGTTTGGGTGTTGAAAAACTGATAACTATGGCTATTCCTTGAGAGTTTGGGATGGGGAATCTGAGGTTTATTGTTTTCACTGTGGAATGGTGCTCTTTCTCTGTCCTAAAAGGGAAATCTAATATATCCGACTGCCTCTGGGATCCCAGCCAAAAGGTCAAAGGAAGATCCTATAACATTCTCAGTATGCAAATATGAACTATTTTAAATGCTAAAATATGCATTTTAGTATACTATTTGGTTTAGTCTGTAAGCTGAGAACTGCACCATACAATCCTGAAAAGTACATATTCTAAAAGATAACTGCACTGAGATCCACACAGTAGTCTGGAAGATGCAGACTGGATGCAAATCTTTTGTATCCAGATCTTTGCACCCCTACCCCATCATGCATGGATGATAATGAGTTTTTACAGCACTTGAAAGCAATGTAGTTTCTGTTTAACCTTCTCCTACTTGATACCTCACAACTGCTGAGGATGCCTGCCATAGATGTGGGCATAGAACATGGCCATACAGCCCGGAAAACACACAGCAACCCTGTGATTCCCAGCCATAAAAACCTTCGACATCTGCCCAAGTATCCTTAGGATGGGTCCTCAGTTTGTCGGATTCTTAATACTGATGGAGTATGAATGCTCAGGAAGCATTACTAAATTATAAATTCAATGTGACAGGAACAACAGAAGTTGTAGGCAACTTGGATGAGTTATTTGGACAGATTACAGGTAAAAGATAACTATGATAGTTGTCGGATTCTGTGAACTATTGTCCAAAAAGGTAAAAAAATCCCATGTCCTTTATTTCAGTCAGTGGCTTGAAAGTTGGTGACTGCTACTTACACTGGGAAAAATCCATTCAGTTTTTCCCACCCATATAGCTGCATTCTTCAGAAGAAGCTTCTAATTCTCTGAAATTATCTCACAGATAATTGGGTCTCTGCACTGGCAGAAGCATTGTTAGATTGACCCAGTGTCTGCAAGTGGAAGAAAGCCTTTCAGTCTGGGGCAAATATCTTCCAGATATTGTTGCATTTTAATTCCAAGCAGACCTAACCTTAATTAAACAGAATGGCCAGTTCAGAGTCTTCTTAGGCCTTGAAATTTTTGGACCAACACCTAAGACTTGGGGACAGCCTTGGATGGAAAGAGAAAGGTAGCCAATTAAATCCATAATCATTTATGGACTGTCTTTGCAAATTGCAGCAAGAAATGAACATGTTATATATACCAAGCTGCTGCTCTATAGGATTTTGAGATCTTACTTTACTTAGTGGCAGGATTGGCCATGACTATGATCTAATGGCAGAAGACCTTGACCTAATTTCAGGCATTGACTGGTGCTTACTCTTCCACTAATACATAGGCTCACTTAGAATGCATGACAAATAGGGCCCATATTGGGGAATGTCCAAGCTATGTGATTTTTTTACTTCCTTCTCAAAATAAAGTTCATGGGAGCCAGAAAGATCATTTGGATTGTGTACTGATGCCATATGTGGGTTTAGGGAGTAGAGTGTATTTCCCACCCACCACCCACCCTTTTGTGAAGTGCTAGTCAGAATGGTCTGGGTCTGGAGATCAAAGGGGTTTAGCTTCTGCTATGAACTCACCGTGCAACCTTAAGAAAAACTCAGCTTTAGATACCAATCTCATGCCCATTTACCCTGGAAGTCACTCAAAGGTATATCTGAAGTATAGAGGGCTTTCTCATCTGGTCCTTATCTATGAATGCATTGCAAACTTATTTTGCACAAATAAGATTTTCCAGAATAGTAATAGCAGGAGCAGCAGCAATTATGACAAGCCAAATGCTGAGTAATTACTTATGCAATATGCAATATGAACTGCATGTTGCTAATTTGACCTGGATTTTAATGTAAATGTCTCATCTTAATGACTTGTTTCAACACATTGCTATTTCTGATATTAAGGTTACAAGAATCCCCAACTAGACCTTTGAAAAGTTATTTCTTGAACCACCTTTCAGGATCTCCAGTTACTTGTCACTCTGGCTGGGAGCTTCTGGGAGCTGTAGTCCAAAAATAGTAACTTTCCTAAGTCCTGTCCTTGACACTGGAAGATGGAAGAAAACAGAGCTCTTAAGTGCCAGGCAAACCAAAACTATATCTAAAAGGTTTTAGAACTCTACTATTGATTATGACAATAGTAGAGTTCTAAAACTTTTTGGGTTCAGTTTTTTATGTGACATACAACATAAAATATTTTTAATTGAAAAAGTACAAATTAATACTTAAACAATAGCCGAGGGAATCAAGCAAAATCAAATGCCTTTTCACTGAAAGGCCAAAGGAGAGAGGACCAACCAAAAATCTTTAGAAAAGGAATTCCACAACATAGGTACAAGGACCAAGACTGCTCTTGTCTTGAGAATATCTTGCCTCTGGCAGTCCTGAGATACATAGGATGAAATGCAGTTGACTGTCAGAATCATGTGGAAGGAGGCACTCCTTCATATACCCCAGTAGGTCTCAACTGTGAGTTCCCAGATGTTTTGGCCTTCAAATCCTAACAGCTGGTAAACTGGCTGGGATTTCTGGGAGTTGTAGGCCAAAACCCCTGGGGACCCACAGGTTGAGAACCACTGATTCTAACACCATTTAGGACTGTAAAGGACATATCTGGCATCTTAAATGGGGTCTTTAAATCAGTGGAACTCAGTGTTGTGTTAATTGCATTGCGTGTTATTCTTTAACCAAGAATGTTTGAAATCACAGAGAAGTTTAAAAAGTCATAGTGCAACTCATTTCTGATTTTCTGATTAGGTCATTGTATTAGTTTGTCTTCAGATATGTTGTGCATGATCTTTTCTTGAGAGGAAGACTTTTGATTTTATTTTTTTCCCAAATGATTTCCTGTTTCCCAAGGCTAACCAGTATAAACACACCTCTGCTAAGTGCATCTTACAATATATAATAAAATTATGGACATACGTATTTCCTTTTATTTAACACATAAGGTGTTAACACAGGCTGCAAGAAATAGAGCAGAATTCTCCCTATACACACAAATATAAGAAAATGTATGAAATAAACATTAGAGTAAAGTCTATTTAAAGGTTTTACCACAAATTCATCACAAAATCTATAGCTAGTGAAAATGTGAACAAGAGAGAACTTTTAATCATATGTTGGACATGGAGAAAAAAGGAAAAAAAATATTACGTATAGATTCATAGCTTAATGCAGAAAATGCAATTTCAGCTGAAATCCAAACTTTTCCTGCTGGGCCTGATGGATGAACAGGTTGAGAAGAGTTGTGGAAATACAATGCACTATATTATTATATGTGCAGATTGCTGTATGTGCAGAAACAAAAGGACATGGATATTCCACCACAGAGGGACTAGTTAATGAATTTGCACGGGAAATTGGGAAATTGAATATTTTGATTATAGAAAACTCATAAAGCAAATTTTAATACTGATTGTTTTCTTTCAGGACTACTTGGAAAACTATCAATAGTAGGACCTGAAGATTAGTAGAAAAATCATATGGAGAAATTCATTTATAGTTTTTAGTATAGAAAGTATGACATTTTAACACTTATAATTATTAAGCCATTGTCAAGGTCCCCTTTAAATAATTTTTTTTCTTAGATGTGTTGTTTAGTAATTTGTAGAGTCACAGTTGTTAACTTCTTTGTATATTTTCTTTACTGTAGTTATTTATGCTTTATGTTTTTACGCTTTAAAATTATGTTTTTATATATATATATATATATATATATATATATATATATATATATATATATATATATATATATATATAAATAAAAATATGTTCTTGTCACTGATAACCACAGTTGGCAAAACAATTCCAATTGTTCCCTTTCCTCAGCATGCTCCCATCTGCACTCCCATTCCTGTATTTGCGACCAGTTTGTCTTGCTGCTGCTCCTATTCTTCAGCCTTGTAATTTGCTCACTTGCAGTCAGACAGCAAGCCTGGAAAGTATGTGAGTTTCTGGCAGCTGCTGTTTCCATGCCTTCCTCCTGACACTGTTTATCCTTTCTGGACCAGAGAATAAGGGCAAGTAAAAAACCTCAAAACATAACAAGATTCCTGTTGGAATAGACTATCAAATCCAGCAACTGTTTCAAACAATGGGCAATCAAATGTCTATACAAAGCAGGACACAAGCGCATAGACCTCTTTCTCTGTTTCCCCCAAAGACTGGCATTCATGGGAATGAAGATAGTACATGTCTATCATAATTGCTGGCTATCAATAGACATGATCCATAAATGTAAGTCATCAAGGTACAATGCTAATGAAAACCAGAAAGTGAGAGGCTCTTGATAGCAAACCTCAGCTGAAATGGTGGGGAGTTCTGAAGTATTACAGGACAGGCAATTCAAATCCAGGGAGTGGAGTGAGCTCCCGCTGTTAGCGCCAGCTTCTGCCAACCTAGCATTTGAAAACATGCAAATGTGAGTAGATCAATAGGTACCGCTCCGGTGGGAAGGTAACGGTGCTCCATGCAGTCATCCTGGCCAAATAACCTTGGAGGTGTCTATGGACAATGCCAGCTCTTTAGCTTAGAAATGGAAATGAGCACCAACCCCCAGAGTCAGACATGACTAGACCTAATGTCAGGGGAAAACCTTTACCTTTATCTGTAGAACATTTCAAAGATATAGACTTGCCTGGGCTCAGAGATACATATCGAACCAGCACAAATGCAGGCTGTCCAATTAATTTCAATAGAAGGAAACAACTAATTTGTGTATACTTCTGTGTTTGGGCAGCAGGTCCATTCTAGTGAAATAAACAGGAAGTGCTGCCAGTTGGAGAATGTGGTGTTCTGTTCACAGGAACACCAATAATATCTTAACTGGTCCTCCCAGCACAAGCCAGAAAACTGTGCAAACATCTCTGAGCAAACAGCAACTCCCAGTGCCACATTTTAAAATCTCATGAATTTCCAGAGTAGAGTGTGATGCAAGTTTAAGAATGGCAGGAATTATTATTATTTTAAAAACAGACTAATTCCCAGTGCACTAACCCAATGACATGTTTTGGCTCCTAACTACAGTTTTGTCATTTAACAAGGAATTGAAATAGTAACAAAGCACATGCCAATGGTCAACTGCTTAAAGAAAACAAGCACTTTGTTTTGGAATAACAACTTTAGCTGTATAGGTAAAATAATAATATACTGTAATAATAAAACTTGATTTAAATACCACCCTCTCTCCCCAGAGCCTAGTGGCTTTTCTTATGAGGCATTTTGATAGTTGGATGTGAATCTGCTACTCACAGAGTTATACACAAGCAAGAGATAAAACATCGTGGACAGACCCTACACTTTGCCCAGTTCATTCTTAATACAGTATATACAAAAGGAAGGGACACATCACTGTGCACTTCCAATGCATTCTGTACTTATGTTTTCATCTACATTTTTGTATGCATATATCCTCAAAAAGTGTTGCAGAAATTCAGCTGCCTGTGATTAAGAAATATTCAAGCTGTACCCAGTTTCTGCAGTAGCCAGGAGTGCTTTTATAAGCTTAAAGCGTATGCACCATTTGTAACCATTTTTTTAAAATGCTTGATTTGGCCACAGAAACATCTGCATTGGTTATATGTCATTTGGATTACTGCAACATGCTCTGTATGGGGCTGCCTTTGAAGAGTGTTTGGAAATTTCAGTTAGGACAAAGAGCTGCAGCATGAGCATTAATTGTAGCTGCCAACAGAGATCATACAACTCCCAGGCTCCAATTGTCTCCACTGGCTGCCAGTCTGGTTTTGGGCATAATGCATAGCATTTGTTATGATCAATAAAGCCTCAAAGCTCAGATTCAGGTTACCTGACAGACCATATCTCCCCTGCCCAGATCCTGAAATCCACAATAGAAGAAGCCCTTCTCCCAGTCCTATCACTTTTACAGTAGCACTTAAGGATGGGCTTTCTCAGTGGTTGCCCCTAGACTTTAGAACTCCCGCCCTAGAGAGGCTCTGGTGGCTCTTGCTGTCCTGCCCTTTACAAAGACATTTTTATTCAGATATAAGACTTTTAGAATTGAAAGGTTATAAGTGATAATAATTTTTAAGTTACATTGTTGAACTTTTAAAATCTTTTTAGGGCATATGTTTTAACAATTTCGATTTAATGTTGAGTTTTTGCATGTTTTAAATTGTAATCTTACAAGAATAGTTGTGTAAACTGCCTTGTCTACCTATTCAACTTGTATGCAGAACACATCGTGTGCCGTGCGGCTTGTTGAATCCAAGGCTGGAGTTAAAATTGCTGGAAGAAACATTAACAACCTTAGATATGCAGATGATACCACTTTGATGGCTGAAAGTGAGGAGGAGCTGAGGAGCCTTAGGAGGTGAAAGAAGAAAGTGCAAAAGCTGGGTTGCAGTTAAACATCAAGAAAATCAAGATTATGGCAACCAGACTGATTCATATCTGACAAATAGAGGGAGAAAACATGGAGGCAGTAACAGACTTTCTAGGCACAAAGATTACTACAGACGTGGACTGCAGCCAGGAAATCAGAAAACGTTTTCTTCTTGGGAAGAGAGCAATCATCAATCTTGATAAAATAGTGAAGAGTAGAGACATGGCAATGAAGGTCTGCATTGTTAATGCAACGGTATTCCCTGTAGTAACCTATTGATGTGAGAGCTAGATCATAAAGATGGCTGTGTGAAGAAAGATAGATGCAAGAAAATCCAACCAGTCGATATGTCAAGAGTCAGACGCCAGTCAACATACAAAACAGAGTTTATTCCGAAGATAAGCCAGAAAATAACATAAACACAGGAAATATCCTTGAAACACTTCACTTTTCAGTGTTTCGAGAGTAGATTGGACAATAATAACTCAAAAACGAGTCACGCTAATTTCCCATGCTGGCATTCAATAAAAAACTAAATAACGCTTCAATTCAGCTTTGGAAAACAAATAGAGTTAATTGCTGGAAAATAAACAAACTAGAAAAGCAATAAAGCTGCTTCCACGGTGCAGATAAGCCGAAAGCCTCAAAGGGATGATGAATAGCCGTCGTCAGAAGAATCCAAGGTCAGGTCAGGAGGCAGCAGAAATTCCGAAAGACAAACCAATAGTCAGAAGCCGGGAGTAGCCGTCAGTCAGAGGGAGTAGACAGAAGCCAGGTCAAATTCAATCCAAAGTCCGAAGAGGGTGTAGTCATCCAAAACAGGTCCACGATAAGACACAGCGAGAGCCAAGCTAGGTGATATCAGCAGATTCAAATCATAGTCCAAATCCAGTCTTCATGGAAACACAGAGATCCCAATGGCGCCTCAGCAACACCTTGCCACATGCAAAGTGCAGTGGCCAAACATTCCCATTTTATTCCCCTTGCTCCTGGGTGACCAAACACTCACACCCAAACACCAGGTGTCCCAAATCTACTCAGAGTCTGAACTCCACACAGCTAGAGCTCGTGGATCTTGAGTACCTAGCAATTCGTCGGAGTCCCAATCATCCTGCCCACACTTAGCCCCATGAACACTTAAAGAACCATCCTCCCTTCTCCAAGCATCCTAATTGGGATCAGCTCCTGCAGAAACCCCAGTTTCAGAAGTATCCATAGGCCCCAAATCCCCAGACATCTCCGGTGGCTGTGCCCATTCAGTGCCCGCTTCCCCAGCCACCACCTGTTCCTCAGCATCCATCTCCCCATCTGAATCTTCTTCAGAAGATCCCCCATATAGCTCTCTAAGTCGCTTCCTGCGCAACTCCTCTAGTGAACCCTCATCACGAGGGTTTTTTCTTCCTCTTCGAATTCCATCACCATCAACCATAATCCCCGAAGGCGTAGTCACAACACGATACTCCAGAAAATAAAGCCCGACTGCTCACTGGAGGGAAGGATATTAGAAGCAAAGATGAAGTACTTTGGCCATATAATGAGAATGTTTTGTAAACTCCTGTATGTTATCCACTTAACAGCTGTGGGTTCATGGACTGTAATAAAATTTTAATTTTTTTTAAAAGAACATAATATGAAGATAGGAAAGATCGGAGAAGATAATGATGCTGGGGAAAATGGAAGGAAAAAAGAAGAGAGGCCAACCAAGGGCAAGATGGATGGATGGATGGATATCCTTGAAGTGACTGGCTTGACCTTGAAGGAGCTGGGGGTGGCCATGGCTAACAGGGAGCTCTGGCATGGGCTGGTCCATGAGGTCACGAAGAGTCGGAAGTGACTGAACGAATTAACAACAAGCTAGTGCCTCAGTCCTTCTACTGCCCTAACTAAAGATACGTTGTTCTTGTGCTTCATGTCATAAGCAACAGGAAAAATGTATGACGTGTGTGTGTGTGTGTGTGTGTGTGTAAAACTATTTATTGGAACCTTTTATTACAAAAACATCAATTTTGGAATATTAAGGACAGTAGTTGTCTGATCACCTGGGCTTATTTTCATATATGTTTATCATATTTGTATTTATTAATGCCTTCTTAATTGAATGACATTTTCTGCTGCCAAGTAGGCTTCCAAGTAGGAGTGCTTATAGAGTTCAGTCTTTTTGTGACTTCCAATATGAAGAACCTGATCTGCACTGCCCAAATTACTGCACAGCTCATGGCCTTAGTTATATCCACCCATTTTTGCACTTCTCCAAGGTCCTGGCATAGTCATCAACTGGAAAAAAAATCTAAAAGGCCTATTTTGAAAGAATTTTCTATTTAAAAACATTTTTGTAAAATGAGAAAGTGGATTTAAAAATACATCTGTAAATACGATTTTTTTTACTATTTTAACAAAATATAGCTTAATATAGAAACAGAATGAAACAAACATAAATGAGACACCATGTAAAAATGACATGGACTGGAAGCAGATGAATGTGTTCCTAATTCTAGCCATTTTTGGTTTGTTTACATATTCAGCTCTCTATAGCTTTTTTTCCTTTTAAAGAAGCAGTAAACTTTTTTTCAGAATGGAAATATTAAAATATCAATGGTGCTTTCTTAGAAGGAAACTCATCCTTCTTTTCAGTCCTGTCTGCTAGCAATATTTTATGGACCTTTACTGGATGATTTTTTTTCTCACCAATCTATGTATGTGGTCAATTTATGGTTTCAAATACTTTTTCACACGCACACCCATATATGTTTTCCACTGAAGTCTGTGCTTTTTCCGAGACCCACCCAAATTCCAGTACATGCCTGGTGACTGTGCCAAGTTTTCTTTCTCTCCGTAAAATTAATGGAAAAATGTCCTCTCTTTTTGCTTTTTTTCCATTTCTGAACATTCTTGAAGAAAGGAAGGAAGGGCCTCCAGAGGAATTTCTTATATACCTGTTACTTCAAATTGGAAACTTGAATGTGTTTCCTAGCTAAGTTCAGGTGCTAATGGTGAGTTAAGGTTTATTTTACAAGAAACCTATCCTGTTTGACATTAGGTATGAGGTTTGGAAGTAAATAGGGAAAATGTATGGCCATGATCTTGAAATAATGATAAAATGGAAGGGGTGTGAAATGCTATATGCTTCTTTGTTTCATTTCAATACTTTGTCAATAACATCCTTAATTTCATTGATATTTTACAAGGAAGGTGAAACCATCAAAGTTCAATAAGAGGGAAATGATTGGACACTGTACAATGAAATGATACCTTTCAGCTGTTATTTCACATCCTTTCCTTAATTAAAAGCATATTAATAGATATCCATGTTTTGCAAAAGGCAGAGAGAGCACTGTGTTCTCCTTTCCTTATCATTTGAAGCCTAAGAGACAAAATGGATGAAGCTGTGGACTTTGCGTGAGCTCTGTGACCTGTTGAGACCAGCAATGGCAGTGCCAAGGGGATCCTAACATAGTAGTCATACCATATAATTGCACCAAATGACCTAAGAAATGCCTAGAGTGCCTATAGAGAACTTATTTTGGGGGGTGCAGATAAGTGAAATCGCTGATACCAGTCTTGCAGGTATGGGAGCTGTAGCATATGTGATCCTATTATAGGCCCTGAGAAAAAGCTGAAATATTCTTTTCGGTTATTTGGTTGGTTCTCCTGCTAAGCTCCGTTTGTGAAAAGAAGTCTAAAATAACTTCATTCATGTTAAAATGCCTCAGGACACTTACCAGGACAGCTTAAAAACCTGGCTCTTCCAAAAGGCCTTCGATGTTTAATTGTTTCTGGATTGATCTATCTGTCCATTCCATAATAGTCCCATTGTTGTTGTCTTGCCATTTTATACCGCACTTTATTGTCCATTCAACTGTGAAATTTCCTTTCCCCATTTCGCAACACTCTGCACTTTGCCTGGGATCTACGACTTAGTCTCCTGTTTTTAATACTGTATCCTGCTTGTTGATCTTAATGATTGTTTTTATTGATGTTGATGTTTTTTACTGGGATAATTGTTTTATTGCTTTGTTACTGTTATTTGTTTGTTTTATCGGGCCAGGCCCCATGTAAGCCACCCCGAGTCCCTTCGGGGAGATGGGGCGGGGTATAAAAATAAAGTTGTTGTTGTTGTTGTTATTATTATTATTATTATTATTATCATTTTGATTATCTAATAACTTTCCTACAGGGCCGTGTAGCTGTCCAATCTTTTAAAACTGACTCCGTCCTGCTTAAAACTTTAATAAAATCAGTATGCATTGGGTATGCAGGCAGGTGAAGTCAAAGAGACATACACAGGACAAGGTCATTCACCCTCACTGGATTAAAAAACACTCCTATCCAGACTTTAAGCAAGCAATATTGCCTACTCCATTCTAATGGTTGGGAAGATATGAGGCTAGGACCAAAGTCAAAGAAGCCTTATGTATGTCCTAAATCCATGCATATCCATATGCTGATGCTATATACACCCACATTTTCCTCTTTGTTGGCCCTCGATGGTGTAATGCTTCCTTTCCCAATCTGCTTTTCTGGGTTTGGTGAAAATGAGTGAAAACTATTGCATATTCTATTTTCAGTCAAAGCCAACCCAAATACATGGTTGTGTTAGTCTGGATCAGTAGGCAAAGAGATCTTGTAGCACCTGAAACTAACAGATGTATGTCCTAAGGCAGTGATTCTCAACCTGGGGTCCCCAGATGGTTTTGGCCTACAATTCCCAGAAATCCCAGCCAGTTTACCAGCTGTTAGGATTTCTGGGGGTTGAAGGCCAAAAACATCTGGGGACCCCAGGTTGAGAACCACTGTCCTAAGGGCTTGCTGAGCCTTTTTAAGCCATGTATTGAAAAACAGTTAAAGTATGCTTAATGTGAGATATTTGATAAATGCCTGAAGGTTAAAAAAAAGCCACTATATAGCTACATTGAACAGAACAAAGCAAAAATCACCACCAGAGAATTTGTATTAACTAACAATAAGGACTTCATCCCACAAAGAGAGGAAGGAGGAGGAAAGCAGATGTTCCTTCCCATCTTTCCCTATCTTTTTGGATGGCCAGCCACCCCATGTCCTTACCACGTAATTGCCTGTCTTTCCCCGGTCTTTTCTCAGTTTGGAGTCAGGTGACACTCAACTCCTGAAAATGCATTTAGGGCTCCGTTTCCATACACTGCAAAAACGGAGTCCCACTGGAAGTGCTACGCCTACGTCAGGCTCCATGGGGCTCCATTTCAGAACCACATGGAAAAAGAGCCCTAAACCAGTTGGATGAAATCCTAAGTGTGCTTTTTGAAACATAATTTGAGTATCAAGGCTTAGGTGAGCATCTTTTGTGGAAAGTTTTGCAGTGTTCCCTTCCTACAGAAACTTTTTTTAAAAAAAAAAAAACCCTCTGCATGATCAAGTGCACCCAAGTGAAGTGGGGTGGTAGTTCTTGTTTATTTGCATTCCACATTATCTTATCTTTATTACTGTTCCTTTACTGCCCTGTCTCTGCTCAAAAGTTCAACAGTCTTGAGAATATCAAACTTTGACTCCTGAAATTATTGCACTAAATAATTTAACATTGTTGACTGTAGATCTACAGATTTCTCCTTTAATCATAATCAGGGAATTGTGATATGATGCTCTAAATACCTAGTCACCTGTTTCACTTACTGTTGCAGACCTAAGGAAAGAGACAGTGGTGTATTTAAGTCACCTGTTGTAACAGAACCACAAATTTACTAGTCTTTTCCAAATACTATAATGTTTGATGGTAGATACCAACAGGTGGTGAAATAAAGTTATGCAGCAGTGGAGAGAAATAAATCTTAACACTGATATGGCACCATAGTTGCGTTGGCAGAACATTCTGAATGCAGTAAAAGTCATTTGATAAATGATTGCTCAATCAAGATTCCAGATGTGCTGAAAACAATCCCACCCCACTTCCCACCTTCCTTGTCTGGACTAAAGGATAAATTAAAAAGCAGTTGTTCTTACGATTTTCTCAAGACAGTGATCACGCAGCAAAATGTAACAAAATCCAAAATCCACACGCACCAACACTTTTACTGGGAAACTCCAAAGCATAACATTTTATGTGTTGGAGTAATCTTATGAATAAGAGACTTCCATGAGCCTCAGTCATTAACAGCCCTCTCACTGCTTCGAAATGTGGAGCAGCAGTGGCTTCCTTGATTATATCAATCTTTTCCTGCAGGCTTCCATCGTACCAAACATTACTGTCTTTTCTGCAGACTCGGATCATGTCACGATATACCTGAAGTTTGATAGTCTTCATCTAGACCCCTTCTACATTGTCATGTAAAATCCAGATTATCTGCTTTGAACTGGATTATATGGCAGAGTAGAGTCATATAATCCAGTTCAAAGTAGATAATGTGGATTATCTGCTTTGATAATCTGGATTAAAGGACAGTGTAGAAGGGCCCCAAGTCATTTTGGCTCCCAGTGAGAATTCAGGCTTTGGTAAATGTTCAGCACTTATAATGCATTGAAGGGACTAGCTATCTAGACAGTGATCACGCAGCAAAATGTAACAAAATCCAAAATCCACACGCACCAACACTTTTACTGGGAAACTCCAAAGCATAACATTTTATGTGTTGGAGTAATCTTATGAATAAGAGACTTCCATGAGCCTCAGTCATTAACAGCCCTCTCACTGCTTCGAAATGTGGAGCAGCAGTGGCTTCCTTGATTATATCAATCTTTTCCTGCAGGCTTCCATCGTACCAAACATTACTGTCTTTTCTGCAGACTCGGATCATGTCACGATATACCTGAAGTTTGATAGTCTTCATCTAGACCCCTTCTACATTGTCATGTAAAATCCAGATTATCTGCTTTGAACTGGATTATATGGCAGAGTAGAGTCATATAATCCAGTTCAAAGTAGATAATGTGGATTATCTGCTTTGATAATCTGGATTAAAGGACAGTGTAGAAGGGCCCCAAGTCATTTTGGCTCCCAGTGAGAATTCAGGCTTTGGTAAATGTTCAGCACTTATAATGCATTGAAGGGACTAGCTATCTATATCGCAAAAGCAGAAAGAGAGCAACAACCTTATTTACTCATGTCCCCTTTTGCAATTCATTTGCATGAAAGTGTGGACACCATTATGTGCCTTGTCCTCTCTGTCACATTGGGAAGAGTCAACTCTGACATCTATTCCTATCTATTCAGTTTGATGTTCCACGTCAAGGACCCTGTAGAATTCACATAGACTGCCTACATGATCAGAGCTTGGAAAAACTATATTTTTGGACTATACTCTCAGGCCCCTTCTACACTGCCAGATAATCCAGGTTATGTGTTTTCCATTGCCAAACACATGGATCATTTCTCAGCTCTTCCAGACATTTATTCAGATAAATTATTGCTCTGATTGGGATATTCAATCTTATAGGTGGAAACAGGATAGATATTTAATAGGCTTGTGCATTTGTATGGAATTATTGACCGTTTCTGTTTGTTCCATTCATATGGCCCCATTTCCGTTTCTGCAAGCCGGGCCTATGAGCATTGAGTGTTTGATGCTTGACTGTAGCCAGGCCTATGAGCCATTGAGCACTTGATGCTCATAGGCCTGGCAGGCAGGGCCTACGAACATCAAGTGCCCGGTGCTTGGCTGAAGGCCCTATGAGTCAGGGCTTACAGCCAAGCAAAAAAATATTAGTCAACCAAATGTCTACCATTCCCCTCTGTCTTTTGTTTCACTGTTTCTTTTGTTCCCATGGGGTTGTACCATTCCGTGCAATCCAAATGGATGAAACGGTATAAAACCATGAAAGAAACAGATGGAACAGGATATAAGAGTCGCACAGAGGTACCAAAAAGACACAAAACTCCTCAATTTTTTCACACATTTGTGTAAAAGATGGAATTTTTGGAAGTGCAGCTTGTTTCTCTGTACATTCCTCCTCTCCTGCCCTCACTTGTACCTCTCTGGTGGGAGTACACCCACTTGTTTGCACCTGGTCTTCCTACCCAGCCACCACAATGCATTCAGGCTGATCCACTTAGGGATAACAGGGACATTTCACACTACACAATTCCACTTTCACTGTCATGCCAACATCTTATGAAATCCTGAGGTTTGCAATTTAGATTTGCCAGAGCACTACAGTGCCTCATTCAACAACAAACTTCCACGATTCTGTAGGATGCTGCATGTTATAGTGGATAGAGAGCAAAAGCAACATACTAACTGATCCACTCCGCAAAGGAAGAAAGCAAAAACAAATATATACTCCCCCTCCCCCCTACACACACACAAACATGTCAGCCCCTTTTACACAGGTGATGGAAAGTTCTTCCCCAGATATAGTAATTAATCATTTTCTGGAAAAAGCTTCTTCATTAAGATTTTCTGAAAGATGAATTGTCTAAGAAAAAGCACTGTGAACTGCCTCTGTGGAAGACCACAATGCCCTGGAAGAAAAGGAATAACCCAGATAAAGCCCACTATCTTTCTCATGGATTTCAATAGGAAAGTTCAGTATCCCCTAGAGCAGGCCTGCACAATCTACAGATGTTTTGGAATTCAGCTCCCAGAATTCCTAGTCATTGGAACAGCTGGCTAGAGCTTCTGGGTATTGGAGGCCAAACACCTGAAAGGCCACAGGTTGTGCAGGCCTGCCCTAGAGCAAGGTGTCTTAAACTTTTCCACAGTGCATTGTAAACATTGCATGTTGTTGCTAACAGATTTGTGCAAATGGATGGTGTTCAGAAACATTTTCTTGTTGCCAAATTTTTCATGACCCCCCATTATTGAATTAAGGGAACCCCCGTTTGAGGTCAGAACCCACAGTTTAAGAAGCAGTGCCCTACAGGAATCAACTGGTTCTCGGTTTTCTGGATTCTGTCCAGAATCTGATTCAGCTCAGCAAATACATAAAACAGCTGCAAGTTTTACTTTAGCCTTGTTTACATGATATATCAAGAGAGAGTGACTGAATGTGTGAAAGATATCTATGCATGTTTATTGTGTACACATTTATTTTATGCAGAGTTGTTGCATGCATAAAGGATTTTATTTGGTTGGTAAAACTGCCTAACTGTATGTCAACCCTGCCCCCCCCCCCCAACATATACAGGCAGCCAGGGAATTCTGGAAGCAGCAGTCCAAAAGATAACATTTACAGGCTTAGCTAGTAGGCTTTATGTAAGTATAAAGGAAAGGATATTATATCTGGATTTCCCTTGCACATCCCTTTGCTCACCCTAGATTGTCATGAGGGGAACAGAATTAAGGTGGGAAAATGGGAAAGTCAGAGTAGATGATGGCCCAGCCTGTACTCAATAATCACATTTCACACTTCTCTCCACCTTGTCCACCCTTTGGTATAAAAGTCTATCCATAGAAGCTTCACTCCATATATCTTATGAAAAAATATTCTAGTCAATCTCAAAGGTCTGAAAGGAATTCTGTATTCCCCACAGGTAGAAATCCCCCCCCCCCCACACACACACACTGCCAATAATAGCTCCCATCAAGTCTTCCAAAAGCCTCTCATTACAATGTCACAAACGTCTTCCCAGATAAATCATTCCTTCTTATAGTGATGATTATGTCAAAAGCAGAGGCAGTCATATACATGTGAATGTCGGGTTTAATAAAGGAAACCCAAGGAAACAGAATATTTAAGGAAGGAAGAACCCCTCTACACGGATATCCATGGGCCATGGATCCAGAATTTGGAAGTACTGTAATTAATTACATACAAATGATTTATTTCTAATGCATCCCTTTTACTGTATAGCAGTAACTGTTTTGATTTTTTTCAGGTACAGGGTGTATGTGTGTGCACTACTTATATATATACTATTATCACGGATGTTTTAACATTGACCTTTTGCAAAGATAAAAAAGTAAATAATTACTTCTGGAAAATTATAATAAACTACTGTGTAGTCTTGAAACAAGAACTCATTACTACCAATGGGTATCTGGCAGCTTTAAGATAATAGAAAGATTTAAGCCCTCATTGCTCTGGTTAGCCATTAGATTAAAAGGAAGCAAAAAGCCCACTTGCCCCTATTCTGCCCCAGTCCTAACTGCTGAAGAAAATGGAGTAAGGTGTTGATTTCCTCCACTTTAACTTCTTTTAAGATAATAGGGCATCTACCATCTTCACAGCATAACACATATCATGTGATGATAAATGGGACGAAAGGAATCAGATCTGGCAGTTCATATAAACCAGCAATGGTGGGGCAACATACATTCTTTGCAACCAGTCACTTTCATACTACACAATTATAGCACTGAAATAGTGTCAAATTGCATTAATTCTACTGTATAAATGCATCCAAGGACTGTTTAAGCTCTGACGGTGGAAGCAGGCCCACTTATAGAATCATAGGGTTGGAGGAGACCACAGGGGCCATCTAATTCAACCCTCTACCATGCAGGGACATTCAATCAAAGCACTCCTGACAGATGACCACCCAGCTATCAGTAGCTAGAGTGTGCAAATATGCATCTTGCAACAATATCCTTCCACAATTTCCCAAACATCTGATGGAAGCAGTTCTTTCGCACACACCTTGGAAGATGTGAGAATTTAAGGCCGAAGTGAGCAACCTGTGCCCTTCAATGTAAGTTCAAAAGTGAGAAAAAGGCAAAAAGTATCAAAGAGGGTGACTCCATTCACTTTTAATTCTGGTATTACCGCCTTCAACAAGCAGCTCTTAACAGATAACTCCTAAAAGACCCTGATCCTTGACAGGTGCATTGGGGGGGGGGGGTGATACTTTCTTCTTCTTTTCTTTGCCATACGATGAATCATCCAACCAAAACCTTAAAGTTCTGCTTGAAACTATCATAACTCATTCATGAGTGTTCTTTTACCAACAGATTAGGAAAAGAACAACAGCACTGCAGCCTCCGTGCACTTGACATTTGAATGCATTCTGTAAAGCTCCTTCCACACAGCTGAATACAATCCCACACTATTTGCTTTGAATTGGAATAAATGTCAGTGTGGACTTAGATAACCCAGTTCAAAGCAGATATTGTGGGATTTTCTGCCTTGATATTTTGGGATATAGGGCTGTGGGGAAGGGCTCTAAGATGAGCGCAGTTTGATATTAACTCTTTCCAGAAGATTTTCATGATATTTTTTTTAACTATAGAGTACTGCATAAGCTTGTCCCTGCAGTATTTATATGGAAACCAACTTTTTTGGTGCAGACAGTTAAAAACGTAATCAAAAGCCTAATATATTGCCTAGTTTATCTGTAATTTTAAGAAAATTAAGGTTGATTTGAAAACACATTCACAGGGTCAGTGAGCAGAATAGTTAAACTCTGCTGTTTTGGCCTCAGGACCTCAATACAGTCTGGTACTTCAAGGTTCAACTCTCTACAAGTGGCTGCAAGCTGTCTGTTAGCTAAAGATCTCTAGGGCCATAACATATAAGAAGCAGCATTATCAGAAAAATCAAAGCAAACAAAAAAAGTTTGTTGAGCTCTGAGTTGATGACTGTCACATTGACTTGTTTCTTTGCTTGACTGGTCAAGTTTAAAAATTCTGTCTTAACCTGTTTTAACCAGGACTGGTTGGAAATTCTGAACTTTGGAACCTATGTGGGTACATTGAGGCCAAATCTTAAAACACATACAGTCTTAGCTTTTGTATTTGCACATTAACTCAAAATAACAGATTTTTCAGTTAGCCCAAATCAAATTGTGAGTCATTGTCCTAACTGTTCAAGAACAATTCTACTCCCTTTGCCCTAAATTGCAGTTATCAGGAGCTATTTTACACATTACTAAGTGCGGGAAGACATCCCAGATTTTGCCACAGGGTAGATTGATCATAATATTGGGTCCTCGGGTGTTACTGAATTAAACTTCATCTCCAATTATTGGTTATGAAAGCTCTGTTCCAACATCATCAGAGGAGTTAGAAACCACCAGGAACAAGGACCAATTTCCCTTAAAACTTTGTTTTGTTTTAATGTGTTGTAAACTGTTTAGAAAATCAGTGGTCTGAAAAATTATGCAGAAGAAACATTTTAAAATAAATAGGTAATAAATATGCAGGAAAAAGGCAACAAAATATAATGTTAAAATTCTGATTGCTTTCACTTCAGAGAGTAAGGTATCGGCTATGACAGAATGGAAAATTCTTCCACTACATCCTTCTACCTTTTCTTGTGTAATACACTGCTGGCTGTGTAGACATAAGCCGTCTTGAACACAAATATCCACTTATCCACATGTATATATGTCTCAGATCATATATACCATATATACTCAAGTATAAGCTTATTTTTTTTTATTTCGTGTCAAAAGCATTTCACGACAAAGTATAAGCTGACCCAAATATAAGCTGAGGTACCTAATTTTACCACAAAAAAACTGGTAAAACATTGACTCCAGTATAAGCTGAGGGTGGTAAATTTCAGAAATAAAAATAGATACCAATAAAATTACATTAATTGAGGTATCAGTAGGTTAAATGTTTTTGAATATTTACATAAAGCTCAAATTTAAGATAAGAATGTCCAACGCTAATCAAATCATTATTCTCATCTTCTTCAATGTAAATGTGCTTATGTATCCTTTTAATAATAATAATAGAGTAAAAAAATACATGTAATAATAATAATAATAATAATAATAATAATAATAATGATAAATACAGGAAAATAATACAAGTAATAATAGAGTAAAATAATAAATGTAATAATAATAATAATATGATCAGAGTGAAATAATAAATGTATTATTAATAATAAAAATAGAGTAAAATAAATGTAATAGTAGCAACAATAATACAGAAAAATAATAAATGTAATAATACCAATCATAATAGAGAAAAATAATAAATGTACCATATATTCTCGAGTATAAGCTGACCCAAATATAAGCCAACTCACCCGAGTATAAGCCGAGTGGGCTTTTTCAGTCTTAAAAAAGGGCTAAAAAACTAGGCTTATACTCGAGTATATACAGTATATATATATAATACCCAGGACAACTGATTTATCTCTAGCTTATAATCACTTGTTTACAAAAGTGATTGAAGGTTATAGAGGATTGGCACAATTATATTATATTATATTCCTTTTATATGTATAACAGAAAAGGCAGAAAAACTGAAAGATTTAAATCCCTTCTATTTCAACAAATTACACGTGACCCATACACTGAACTTTGCCATAGAAATGAATGGGAACTGAAAATAAATTGTGCACTAAGATCCATACACTTTACAACACCCTGTCCCCAACTGACTTTGGCTTATGGATAGTAGCACTTTTCTGAAAGACATCGAGAAAATATTATTTTAACTATAAATCTGTATGAGGCACATATTCTAAATGGGGATAAATAACAGTAGGAATATTAGAGCAAGTTGGTCTAGAAGAATGGTGACATTTGCAACTCAGATTTTGACTTTATAAGCTTTGAAGTACAATAATCATGTTCTCCACGTAAGGTTTTCTCCTCTCTCTTTTTAAACATCCATTGCAAAACCTGTTACCGAATACTTTTTTATACTGCAGTAGATACTTTAAAATGTTCCGATCAAATTAAGAACTATAACCATTAAGTTGCTTTTTAAAAAAAAAGGAAAGAGAAGACAGTATCAAGATCTTTTGAGAAGAATAAACATTTGGGGGAGGGGATCAATACCCCAAGAAAAAGAAAATCCTAGATTTCACCAACACCAAGACAGCATCAGCTGCACCACACATCAGTGGAATAAAGCATTACACTCCTATTTTTTTTCTCTTCCCATTAAGAACTACTTACCTTTATGCTCCTTCTGTAAAGTCAACTCTGAGCAAGCTTCCCTTCCATGGTATTCTGAGGAACATTAAAAGGGTTTTAAAAAAACATCATTATTGAACACAAGTCTTAATTTGCCAACTCTGCACTTCTGTGCAAAGTTTTTCAAGTATTGCCAAGCAACAAAGCATTCCTCTCAATAATTTCCTCTTACCTGTAAAGGAGCAAGGTTCAGATTTCTTTCTTCAAAGGACTCTCACAACAAGTCGGATGGTTCTTCATCGAAGGCGTATCCTTCAGGTAATGTATATATGTATGCTTCTGAAAGCCCTCCTTCCTTTTCACTCCACCCTAGATCTCCCTGGCCTCACTGTCAGTCAAAATCAAGTTACTAAGGGTTTTGAGTTGGAATTACCTGAATGAGGAAACCAAAGGGAGGGGAGGGAATCTGAAAGGAGACTTCGTGATGTCAGCACTTTGTCTTAAGGAAATCTACAGCGAAGTCTAGGAAACTGTATAAGTCTATTAACATTCAACACCCTGCTATGAGCTAAACAAATACCTGCCTAAAAAGAAACTGATGTACTTTTAGAGGACGTCAGTTAATCTTTGAAGAAATATGATCAAAGTTCCTTCAAGATTTTGCTTTAACCAAATAAAGTTAAAGAAATACTTTGGATAAATCTTAATTTAAATTATTAAAAAATACAAAAGATAGTGCTCCTTCCTTTAAAAGACTAGAAGATTGGTTGTAAAACAAGCACACAGCAAGTCTAATTTCATGTGTTGCTCTTTGGATAGAGTTGATATCCCAGAATGTCAATGGTTCCCAGCTGATTGCTGGCACTACTGTTTCTTTCTGAGCTCTTATGTGTGGCATTTCCTTTGTTATTTACAAGACATCAGAATTAAACATTGGAAAACACCACATATAGAGAAAGAGAGCACTATATTTTGCCATCTTTAATGCTTCCAGTATGCCGTAGGCACACTCTGGTTTTGATGTGATTTCCAGAAATCACTCCATAAATTTCAGAGTAAAAGGGAAGACAATCACTCATCTTTAGGAAGTTTCTGTCTGGAATATTATTCACTGATACACATCCTTCCATGGAATTCATTGTATTATTTACTTGTTTATTTTATACAAAGTATTTCAATGATACTTTTTTGGTGTTAAAAGTGGCCACATTGTGTCTTACCTACAGAATAACAAAAACTGTAAAATGCAAGCAAAACAAGAACAGAATAACATATAAGGGGTTCTGCACGGTGAAAGGGGGGAATAGATTAAATGTTGGGCAAAATATTTAACAAAGCACCTGGTCTGATTTATTTCCCTCAAGTATATCAACAGAGCCCAGACGAAATACTTTCCCCCATTAAACCTAGTATTATATGATTATATCCTGCCTTGCAGCAAGCAATTGCAAAGACTGATTTAACTGTAAATTCTATTGATTTCAATGGGACTTATTCCTCTCAGTACACATGTATAGGACTGTGTTACTAGTATCTTCAGGGGTGTGTGTGAATTTTATAAATTAAAATGGACATGCCAGCAAAACATCATTTCTTTCCAGAACTGCACTGGGAAGCAGACAATAACAATGCTATCAATATGCAACCATAGGAATATAGAGGTCTGGAATACTGCTGTTCTTATGGTTAAATAGGGAGTTCAAGCCAAAACAACCAGCTGCCTTATATTTAAGAGGATATAAGCAATCTGTGACACCCCCCCCCTCCGCTTCCACCTTTGCCAGAGTCAGATGTATAGACACCACTCACACACATGTTTCTCATCCATGCCCTGAGCAGCTCTGAGGATCTCATCTGGCTTTGGTACTGGCTGCAAGAAGGACCACAGTGCAAGGCATACTTGATCAAGATGTATTGTTTCAAAGCCTGCTTCCTGATTCCCTATTCCAGGATTTTATAGTGTTTCCAATACACCATCTGTGACAAATCAATCCACTAGATGATGATGAAGCAGTGAGCGAACGTTGTATACATTATATATTCACTATTAGGGCTAAGAAAATATTATTTAGGAGGAAAGAAAATCGTGTTGGATATGGTTAAAGCTTGTGGAGAAAAAAAGGGTTCAAAACAAAGAATTCCTATTGGTTGGGAAAATCAAGGAACTGTAAAATTTGTTTCTGATCTGGTCCAAAATCAGTTCACTTTGCACTTAAACGGTCTAATTGGGGAGCAGGATTCAGGGACAAATTAGGCAATTAAGACAATAACATCAGCTTTTGGAAACAAAGCTTTTGTGAAAGTGAGGAAAGGATTCTATCTGAAACAAATTATTTCTGTGTTTCATAGATAAAGATAAAGGTTTCCCTTTGACATCAAGTCCAGTTGTGTCCGATTCTAGGATGTGGTGCTCATCTCCATTTCTAAGCTGAAGAGCCAGCGTTATCCGTAGACACCTCCAAGGTCATGTGGCCAGCATGACTGCATGGAGCACCATGTTCCCGCCGAAGTGGTACCTAATGATCTACTCACATTTGCATGTTTTCGAACTGCTAGGTTGACAGAAGCTATGGCTAACAGCGGGAATTCACCCCACTCCCCGTATTTGAACTGCCCACCTTTCAGTCAGCAAGTTCAGCAGCTCAGTGGTTTAATCTGCTGTGCCACCAAGGGCTCCTCTGCGTTCATCGGAGAGAGAAAAATCAGCAAAAGTGAAGTATCTACCACTACAGGTCCTAGGAATATTCTCCTTAAAAAGTGGTTCTCAACCTGTGAGTCCCCAGGTGTTTTGGCCTACAACTCCAAGAAATCCCAGCCAGTTTACCAGCTGTTAGGATGTCTGGGAAGGCCAAAACATCTGGGAACCCACAGGTTGAGAACCACTGTCCTAAAACAAACATGGGAAGCATATTTAAGGGGCTTGTTAAGGGCTGTTATGAAACTGAGGTGAAGTTCACTAGTCTCCAAAATCTCCTTTGACTGAGATTTGAATCCACCCAAACAGAGAACTCCCTCCTCCCTGGCCCATCTCCCTGCCATTAAAATTCACTAGCTTTAATTTTAAACATTCTCTCTATATATGTGCAAGCCTGTAGAAATATGGATCTCACAGGAAACAGCTTTTAAAATTGTCAATTTAAAAAAAATAGGAAGGATTCTTTTCTTTAAGACCAGATAAAATTACTTTGGGTTGTATACCTCTGAAACTGTGTTTCACTTGATAGTGCATAACATCACCACACCCCACCTACAGCGCCAACAAATCTTAGGGAGTTTGACTTTGGCAATATTTTGCAGAACATTAAGAGGAAGAACAGTAAAAAGGAGTGCATGCCTCTAGGTTCTGTTCACTCCCTCATCTCCTACTCCTTTCTCTCCTTTTTCTAAAGCCTAATCTTAGTGATTTAAGCTAGGACCACAGGCCTGGGAAGGCAAGCATGTTTTGAGTAGCTCCTTTCGGTGCTCCCCCGCCCCTCAACTCTGGGAGGAAAAATGGGTGAGGCCTGCCATGCATCGTCTGATGTCGCCTGGCAGAACCCGTCAAAGGACCACCTTTGCCGTGCTTAAAGGCAGCAAAACGAGGCTAAAAAGTCCCATGTGAAGAGGTCCTGAGAGATATCATTCTTCCCACTGATAATGCCAATATCTTTGGCATCATCTACACTGCTGTATAATCCAGTTTATCCAGATTATCTACTTTGAACTGGATTATTTGGCAGTGTCGACTCATATAATCTAGTTCAAAGCAGTGTAGATCCAGACTGTGTCTGCTGAGCTCCCTGGATACACTTTGCTCACCCCAGGTCTAGAATGTTACAAAATATGAGGTTGTATTTTTCATGAGGTTCCTGCTTGTTCAAATACTTGTTTATCTATTTGTTTATTTTGTGATTAGATCGCCTTGAATCATTCACTCTCAGCACTGCTGACCTTACAAGCCTATAGTAGGAATGAGATGGAATAAAACCATGAATGCCACGCTGAGTTCATCTTAGAAAAAGTTGCTTGAATGACAGCCAAGAGTCAAAAATGAATCCTTTGAATAATAAATTTCAATTTTTAAATCAACACTTTAGCTGTGAAATTATATAATTTTGATTCTAAAAATGCTTTCTTTCCCCCCAGCTACATACTGGTTTAATCTTGACTGCTTAACATATGAAATGTCATGTGCTATCATATACTGTTGCATCTGATTTTCCACTGCATATTAACTGTCAGATAATATGAACTAAAAAAGGATGGGATGGCAGAAATCCAAACAACTTTACTTTGGATTACTAGACTAAACAATATGCTCTTATATGGAAATTGTTTCTTGTAGACCACTGAAATTGTCCCTGATCTTCCTTTTTTTTTTCACTACAGCATCAAATAAGAGGGGAAGAACACCAGGGGAGTGTGTGAGGAGCACTGGCCCTTCCATAGTGAGCTTAGATCAGTGGTTCTCAACCTGTAGGTCCCCAGATGTTTTGGCCCTCAACTCCCAGAAATCCGAACAGCTGGTAAACTGGCTGGGATTTCTGAGAGTTGTAGGCCAAAGCACCTGGGGACCCACAGGTTGAGAACCACTGGCTTAGATGACTGAACACCAACTAATTTGGAAATAAAACAGACAGTAAGTGAGTGGTTTTGACATAACTGGTGGATTCCCTATGTATGCCAAAGTATATAAGTGTGATGACCCATGGGCCTTGTAGTCCTGCTCATGACATTGTGATGCCTGATGAAGAAGAAAACTTGGGTTTTTTACCTTCCCAGTCAGAACTGGATTCTTCCCAGACAGATTCTTCCCAGCCAGATCTGGGAACCTTGCACCTGCAAGAGGATTATGTTCCAGAAGTATGTCAAACAAATACTGAGGCTACATCTCCAGTGTTTTCTCGCCATGAGTTTTGTAAACAACAGAGAGGTTTGGAAGCAGCCTCGCGCAGGAGTGCGAGAATAATTGCTAAGAATTTGCCAATTAAGCCTGCTTTCCATGAGAATCTTTAAGGAGTCAAACATCTGGTCTCAGAGATTAGCTTTCGTTTCTGGTTCCCAGAGAACTGCTCTCGGCGGGAAAGTTAGACTCTATATAGGTGTTTTACCCGCGGAGTAACTTTGCGGAGTCAATTCGTCAGCCTCCGGAGCGAGTTGTGTCTGAACAGCGCGCTCCGCTTCAAGCCTCGTTCCTGCTCAAGCCTTGTCCTTGTTTCCAGCCTTCGCTCCTGTTTCCCAGCCTTTGTTTACCTACGGACCTTGCCTTGTTTCCCAGGACTAAACCTTGCCTTGTTTCACGGATTTTACCAAGTTATTCCACGGACCTTGTTCTTGTTCCTCGTTACCTTGTTCCACGATTCAAGCCTTGTTTTCAAGTATCAAGTTATTTTCTAGCCTTGCTCAAGTTCATGGACTAAAGGACCTTGTCATCTCCCCTCACTTTGCCTGGCAAAGTGAGTGTTTCGGTTATTGGATTACAACTTTGGACCTTAATATTTCATATTGGACATTGTTTCTTTGGACTAATTTTGACCTTTCCTGAAAGGTCTGCTTCTGGACTAACTTTTACATTTGCTTTTACTAACTTTATATATTTCCTTAATAAAGATATTAGATAGAATCTGGCCTCTGCGTATGGTTATTGGTGCTCTGTAGCCTGGGTCGTGACAGTTTGACTCCGCCACCAAAAGCACCAATTAACCTCGGCCAGAATGTCTACCGGAGCCGTACCTGGGCCGAGCGGCCAGCCGATTACCTACACCATCGACAAGGATGAGGTGGACCGAATCCGTGATAAGCTCAATGCACAGGATGGGGAAATAAAGGGTTTGAAGGAACGCGGAATCCGTCTTCCGGCCATGGCGTTGCCAACCAAGTTTACTGGAGAAGCTTCTAAGGTTCATGTTTTCCGTCGCCAATGCCAAGCTTATCTAGAGGCCCGTGATGCCGAGTTTCCCCAGGAAGACATCAAGGTGGCGTGGATTTACAGTCTCCTAGACGGGCCAGCGGCTAACTGGGCGACGGCTCTGTTCGACCAAGCCTCCCCACATCTAAGGTCAGCGCAACATTTCTTGGACCACCTTAAGGCGACCTGGGGAATCGAGGACAATTTGGAGGCAGCCGGGCACAAACTCCGCCGCCTCTTCCAAGGAGACAGACCCATGTCTCAGTACATAGCCGAGTTCCGAGTGCTGGCCCACAACACCGGCTGGAACGATGTTGCCCTCAGAGGACAATTTCGGGAGGGTCTCAACATTGAAATGCTGGAGGAAATCTCCAAGGTGGATCCTCCCCAAACGCTGGAAGCACTCATCGATCAATGTTTACGGGCTGAAGTCATGATTGCCAACAGGAAACAGTGGGTACGAGGCCAGAGCGGTAGAGCTGGGGCAAAACCCCCCGCTCCCGCCAGCGTTCAGCCGCGTCCAGTGTGGAGACCCCCACCACCATCCCCATACCCCAGAGGGAGCGAGGAGGTGCCGATGCAGTTGGGCAATGTGCGTCCCAGATTAGATGCCGCCGAGAAGGCCCGCCGCCAACGCCTAAATCTCTGTTGGTATTGCGGGAATGGGGGCCACTTCGCCAGAGAGTGCCCAGCCAAAGGGAAGCCCGCCGCCCGTCTTGCGGCGGCGTCCTCCACGGAGACGAAGGCGTCTGAGGCGGCTGGCACACAGCCGGCGGGGGAAGCCAACGACCGGGCGTAGAGAGGCTCGCCAACCCGGTCAAGAAACCCATTCAAGAGCCGCCAACCGGGGTCCTGTTCCTTCTAGTGGTCACCTTATGGTCAGCAAAAAAGGGACCCGTCATGATCCACGCCATGATAGACTCAGGAGCTACCAACAATTTCATTGATAGAGAGTATGCCGACTCTCTGGGATTACAATATCATGACTTCAAGAATGCCCGTGTGGTGCAAGCCATCGATGGCCGCCCTCTCAAGACGGGCCCCGTAAGCCAGTGGTCGGAACCCACCAGGATGTGGATAAGGGAACATATGGAAGAGATTTCCTTCTTTGTTACTGAGGTTCCCCATTTCCCTGTGATTTTGGGGATTCCATGGCTGACACTTCACGACCCAAGCATCTCCTGGTCCAACAGAGAACTGCAGTTTGCTTCAAAGTACTGCCAAAACCATTGCCTCGTAGCCAAGGTCTGCCATGCCTGTGATGACTCATGGGCCTTGTAGTCCTGCTTATGACACTGTAATGCCTGATGATGAAGAAAACTTGGGTTTTTTACCTTCCCAGTCTGAACTGGAATTTTCTCAGTCAGATCTTTCCCAGGCAGATCTGGGAACCTTGCACCTGCAAGAAAGTTGTGACCCAGAAGTATGTCAAACAAATCCGGAGCCCACTTCTCCTGTGTTCTCCCGCCATGAGTTTTGTAAACAACAGAGAGGTTTGGAAGCTGCTTCGCGCAGGAGTGCGAGGATAGCAGCCAAGAATTCAGCCAATTAAGTCTCCTTTTTCGTGAGAATCCTTAAGGAGTCAAACATCTGGTCTCAAAGATTAGCTTTCGTTTCTGGTTCCCAGAGAACTGCTTCGGCGGGAAAGTTAGACTCTATATAGGTGATTTACCCGCGAAGTAACTTCGCGGAGTCAATTCGTCAACCTCCGGAGCGAGTTGTGTCTGGACAGCGCGCTCCGTTTCAAGCCTCGCTCCTGCTCAAGCCTTGCCCTGCTTTCCAGCCTTCGCTCCTGTTTTTGCCTTTGTTTACCTACGGACCTTGCTTGTTTCCCAGGATTAAACATTGCCTTGTATCACGGATTTTACCAAGTTCTTCCACGGACCTTGTTCTTGTTCCTTGTTACCTTGTTCCACGTTTTAAGCCTTGTTTCAAGTATCAAGTTATTTCCTAGCCTTGCTCAAGTTTATGGACTAAAGGACCTAGTCATCTCCCCTCACTTTGCCTGGCAAAGTGAGTGTTTCGGTTATTGGATTACAACTTTGGACCTTAATATTTCATATTGGACATCGCTTTATTGGGCTAATTGAGACCTTTCCTGAAAGGTCTGCTTTTGGACAATTTCATATACTTGCTTTTATTAACTTTATATATTCCTACAATAAAGATATTAGTTAGATTCTGGCCTCTGTGTTTGGTTATTGGTGCCTTTGCAGCCTGGGTCCTGACAATGCCACAGACACCGAGCCCATTATCACCTTGCCAAAGAAGTACTCCGAGTATTGGGATGTATTCAATGAAAAAGAAGCCGAAAAATTACCCCCACATAGACCTTATGACTGTGCCATTGACTTGGTGGAGGGGGCCCCGATCCCGCGAGGGCATCTCTACTCCCTGACTGAACCAGAGCAAGAAGCTCTCAGGGAATTCATAGAGACAAACCTTCGCAAGGGATTCATCAGACCCTCTCAATCCCCAGCCGCCTCCCCAGTGATGTTTGTGAAGAAGAAGTCAGGGGAATTACGCTTGGTGGTGGACTACAGAGCATTGAATAATATCACCAAGCGGAACAGCTATCCCCTGCCCTTAATCTCGGATCTACTAGACCGACTTCGAGGAGCCAAGGTTTACACCAAGCTGGATCTTCGGGGAGCTTACAACTTAGTTCGCATCAGAGAAGGGGACGAGTGGAAGACCGCCTTCCAGACTAAATTCGGATTATTCGAGTCCCGAGTTATGAATTATGGATTA
Organism: Anolis carolinensis; assembly: GCF_035594765.1. NCBI lineage: Eukaryota > Metazoa > Chordata > Lepidosauria > Squamata > Anolidae > Anolis > Anolis carolinensis. The sequence continues at coordinate 78,732,982 of NC_085843.1, read as the reverse complement.
TGCGGAGCTCCCGCAACGTTCCAGCATTTTGTCAATGACATTTTCCAGGACTATCTAGATAGGTTCTTGATAATCTACCTGGACGATTTTTTGGTGTTTTCTAGATCACAATCAGAACATGAGAACCACGTCAAAATGGTGTTACAACGATTGCGGGATCATGGACTTTATGCCAAGCTGGAAAAATGCGCTTTTGATCTACAAGAGGTAGATTTCCTTGGATACCGTATCTCGCCTCTAGGGCTCTCCATGGATCCAGCCAAGGTTTCAGCAGTATTGGAATGGCGGGCGCCAACTAACAAGAAGGAGGTGCAGCGATTCTTGGGGTTCGCGAACTATTACCGCAAGTTCATTCCAGATTTTGCCCGCTGGTCTGACCCAATCACTAGCTGCATCCGTGGAAAACAGCCCTTCCGCTGGACTGATCAAGCAGAGAAAGGGTTCCAGCAACTAAAGAAATTATTCACATCCCAGCCAATCCTTCAGCATCCAGATCCTGAAACCCTTTTTGTGGTGCAAGCGGACGCCTCTGATGTGGCAATTGGGGCTGTGCTCCTACAACCGGTGGGAGATCACCTTCATCCTTGTGCCTATTATTCTCGTCAACTAACCGCACCAGAGAGGAACTATACCATTTGGGAAAAAGAACTATTAGCCATAAAGGCAGCTTTTGAAACTTGGAGACATTGGCTAGAAGGGGCCAAATTTCCCATTGAAGTCCACACTGATCATCGGAATCTAGAACATCTAAGAACTGCCCGCAAGCTAAATCAGAGGCAGCAACGTTGGGCTTTATTCTTTGAACGTTTCAACTTCCAGATTCATTATGTGACCCCAGCCCAAACCAAGCAAGCAGACGCCCTGTCACGTAAACCGGAATACGCTGCAGGACGCAAGGAGACCTTTGAATCCCAACTACTACAACCCGAGAACTTTGCCACGCTCACAGTGGGGAACACCAAATCCACTCCCATTGATTCAACTCCCTCTACTCCAGGGCCCATCTGTGCTCAAGAAATCAGGGCTAGTCAGCAAGCAGATGCCTGGGCGCAGGACCAACTTCGTCAAGGTCTGCATTTTCCCTTTTCGCTTAAAGATGGACTGCTTTGCTATAGAAATCATGTTTATATCCCACCCGGACCGGGCAGGGAAAAAGCACTTCATCTGTGTCATGACTGCAAACCAGCAGGGCATTTCGGACTATTTAAAACCATGCATTTGATCCTAAGAGATTTCTGGTGGCCCAAGATCCGCAAGGATGTGGAAAAATATGTTAACACCTGCCCAGTATGCCAGCGCTCCAAGATAAGAAGGGAGAAGCCCTCAGGGCTTCTACACCCCCTTCCTAACCCATCTCGCCCATGGGAAATAATTTCTGCGGATTTTATCACTGACTTACCACCTTCCTGTGGATTCACCACGATCCTAGTGGTGGTGGACCTTTTCACCAAGTTAGCCCATTTCATTCCCTGTGAAGGTCTTCCCACGGCCCAAGAGACTGCAGATTTATTCCTCCAACATGTTTTCAGACTACATGGATTGCCCAAGAGTTTGGTCACAGACCGTGGATCCCAATTCACCTCTCGTTTCTGGAAGGCACTACAAAAACTATTGGGCATAGACTCTCGTTTATCTTCAGCTCATCATCCCCAAACGGATGGGCAAACGGAGCGCACCAATGCCACTTTGGAACAGTACCTTCGCTGTTATGTAAACTACCAACAGGACAATTGGGCTTCTCTGTTACCACTGTCGGAATTTGCCTACAACAATGGAGTCCAGGCTTCTACAAAAGAAACGCCGTTCTTTGCAAACTAGGGCTTCCATCCACGTTTCTTTCCCCCTGTCATTGAAACTTCAGAAGTTCCCGCAGCAGAAGATTGGCTGCAGGAACTCACAGCGGTGCAACAACTTTTGCTCCAGCAACTGGAACAAGCCAAGGAGGACTATAAACGTCACGCGGACAAACATCGCCAGCCGGGCCCCGAAATCAAGGTAGGAGATCGGGTTTTTCTGTCCACTCGCTTTTTGCCCTCCCATCGCCCTTGCCGGAAGTTAGATGCCCGTTTCATTGGCCCCTATCCAGTGGTGGCGCAATTAAACCCCGTGACTTTCAGACTCCAACTTCCGCGTTCAATGCGCATTCACCCAGTGTTTCACCGCTCCCTGCTCCTTCCGGCGGATGGTGTGCGGCCAGATGTAGACCGGCCGGCCCCCGTCCCTATTTTGGTGGATGGGGAGGACGAGTTCGAGGTTCAGGACATTTTGGATTCTCGCTTTCACCGCCGCCGCCTGCAATATCTCATTGACTGGGTGGGTTTTGGCCCTGAGGAACGCTCTTGGGAAGACGCTTCCACAGTTCACGCTCCTGATCTAACCCGTCGCTTCCATCAGACCTATCCCGCCAAGCCACGACCTCGCGCCTCGGGGAGAGAGTCCCAGTTTGGGAGGGGGCTTGAGGAGGGGGATAGTGTGATGACCCATGGGCCTTGTAGTCCTGCTCATGACATTGTGATGCCTGATGAAGAAGAAAACTTGGGTTTTTTACCTTCCCAGTCAGAACTGGATTCTTCCCAGACAGATTCTTCCCAGCCAGATCTGGGAACCTTGCACCTGCAAGAGGATTATGTTCCAGAAGTATGTCAAACAAATACTGAGGCTACATCTCCAGTGTTTTCTCGCCATGAGTTTTGTAAACAACAGAGAGGTTTGGAAGCAGCCTCGCGCAGGAGTGCGAGAATAATTGCTAAGAATTTGCCAATTAAGCCTGCTTTCCATGAGAATCTTTAAGGAGTCAAACATCTGGTCTCAGAGATTAGCTTTCGTTTCTGGTTCCCAGAGAACTGCTCTCGGCGGGAAAGTTAGACTCTATATAGGTGTTTTACCCGCGGAGTAACTTTGCGGAGTCAATTCGTCAGCCTCCGGAGCGAGTTGTGTCTGAACAGCGCGCTCCGCTTCAAGCCTCGTTCCTGCTCAAGCCTTGTCCTTGTTTCCAGCCTTCGCTCCTGTTTCCCAGCCTTTGTTTACCTACGGACCTTGCCTTGTTTCCCAGGACTAAACCTTGCCTTGTTTCACGGATTTTACCAAGTTATTCCACGGACCTTGTTCTTGTTCCTCGTTACCTTGTTCCACGATTCAAGCCTTGTTTTCAAGTATCAAGTTATTTTCTAGCCTTGCTCAAGTTCATGGACTAAAGGACCTTGTCATCTCCCCTCACTTTGCCTGGCAAAGTGAGTGTTTCGGTTATTGGATTACAACTTTGGACCTTAATATTTCATATTGGACATTGTTTCTTTGGACTAATTTTGACCTTTCCTGAAAGGTCTGCTTCTGGACTAACTTTTACATTTGCTTTTACTAACTTTATATATTTCCTTAATAAAGATATTAGATAGAATCTGGCCTCTGCGTATGGTTATTGGTGCTCTGTAGCCTGGGTCGTGACAATAAACTACTAGAATAAAAGAAAGGGGTAACTTTTTTAAAAAGGCCTTGAAAGTTCCTCAGACACCTGATGACAGTAAGACTGGCTAGGAGGTAGGTTAGCTATGAATTGCAGCCCAATATAGAAGTTCGAGTAAAATTAACCTGAATATGTGAGAAGAGAAATCCAGTCAGCCATGCTCTCTCCATTGCCACTCTCCTCACATGGAGAGCTTCCACACAGTGCACACGGTGACCATCCCTACAATCTGGAACCCTAAAAAACCACGATTTTCAACAACAGGGAGATCATCGTCATCATCATCTTTTACATATCCCAAATTTTCCACAAAATTGGGACTCAAAGTGGTTTAGATTTTAAAACAAATACAGTTTAACTAAAATATACAAAAATCAGCATTTAGATAGATTTAAACTACTGACAATTTTAAAGCAAGTTAAACTATAAAAGGATAAACAAAAGAAGTTAAAAACAGTTCAATTAAAAGCAACACAGCACCCCCTGAAGTCATGTCATAAAAGGCATTGCCCTCTTCAGAGTACCAGCCATAGTGAAGAGACAGCCTACTTCCTCTCTCCATATGTTCAGACCAGTCCTTTCCTAATACCTGAATATGACTTGTATGCTAGAGTCTACCATTATTATCTCTCCTGTGAGCTTTAATAAATTAAAAAGAAGCTGCTCAAGAACAGAAATATAAGGGAAGTTTTACTTATGCAGATGTTCCATTTGTTTCCATTGGGGCTAGTGAAATAACATTCCCAATACATTAAGTCCTCATTATTTACTTCTTACTTTCTGCACATTGATGCTGCACATTTTCTGTTCTTAGGGATGCTGATTAACTTCTCTCCACCTAAATTTCCTCTTGATGTTGTTTTGAGGCAGTTGTTTTGAGGATTTTTGAGGCAGTCAGCGTTGATTGTGGATGAAAATGTAAACAATATCCTAGACATCCATACTAAACAATACTATTGCGAAAACCAGAACCAGAACCAACCCTCCTAGTCTTAAGGACTAATATGGATATCAGTATTCTGAACACTGTTTGAAAGGGAATGGGGGTGAATAGTCACTTGCTAAAATGGCTTCTCATCCATCAATTCTTGCTCTCTTCCTTAATGTTCCAGCACTGATGTAAAAATCTATGTTGGCCATAGGAGTAGAGGATACAGGTGTGCATGTGTAAATATTTCAGCATAAGATGACAAATCCGACATGAATCAGTAATTTGACATCATTATGTCCAGATTTTACATATCTGGATAGATTAGTTATGGAAAACAAGTTCATGTTTAACTTCCTAAATGTGATCAGAGGTAATGAAGGGATAGAATTTTGATGAAACAGAAAATGAATTTCTATTCAAGACTTTGGTATCAAGCAAACCCAGGGTTACCTGGGTTGCCAAATTGTTTCCATTATAGCCCCTTATTTTCATACATTACCAGACACTGGAAAATGTTGACCTTTGGAGTTTCATGTTTCCATGTTTTCATCCTCCAGACAAAGGTACACAATATTTGATCAAAAACATTTCAAGGACAGAAGCTTCTAGTTCAGTTTGTTGCCAGACCTGTTTTTTTCTATCTTGCAATTTTTTTATCCATTCTAGAATTCATGAGCTCAGTGAAAATGAAGGAAAAATGAGGTGTGAATGAAATATAGTGAACCTAACAAAATAATGAAATGGGGGAAAATCCACAACTCTGGGTACAAATGACTGTGTTCTGTGCTGTACTGCAGGTAACACTTGTGAATTATCATACCAATGTGAGTTATGTTATCTGAAACATTCATCTCAGAGAGGTCAAAATATTGTTGCAATATCTACAGACATTGACCTGCAGAATTCTTGTGGAGTGAATAAACAATCCCCAGAATAAGAGTTAAGTAACATAAAAACGTCCTTTGTGCTACACTCTAGAAAGCTACAAGTAAATGAGTAAAACAGTAAGGGTGTGTCTACATAGGATTTTTAATACAGTTTGACATTGCATGAACTGCCATGGCTCAATGCTATGGAATCCTAGGGGTTGCAGTTTGATGAGATCACAGCAATAGATGAGGGACAAGGAGAATAGCCTTGTAAAACTACATCTCCCAGGATACCATAGCACTGGCCACGGCCATTGAAATGCTGTTAAACTACATGAATTCTACAGTGCAAATTATAGGACTTGGCAAATTTTGTTTATGTCTTGTTTGTCGCATCTATTTTGTAAGATTCGTACATAAGACTTGATATGAAGAAATGCGAGGGGCTCCCACACAAAAAAATACAAAAAAAGATTGAAAACACTGGCCTATAACTTTCGGAATAGTTATGTAAGTCTCGTAAATGGCTCCAGGTCTCCGTCGTGAGCGTTGCTTCTCCCCCAAAAGGGCTGGGATTGATTCCCCCTGAGGAGGATAGTGAAGCTGGAGTGGAGGGAGAAGCCTCACTCTTTCCCCAAAGGGGTGATGAGGGGAACCCGGGTAGGTGGGCAGGAGAGAGGGATGCCTGGCTGGATGGCCAGGCAAGGAAGAAGCCCCTCTGGTACATGACTGCCCCAGAGAGAGACGGGTAGAGACCATCATATTGAGGCTTTAACGCGGGAAGTGAGCACAATTCTGGGAAATGTAGTTTTGGATGGGGCCTTTTGAATTCTCTGGCACAGGGGTCCTTATCTTCCCAAACTACATTTTCAAGAATTCTGCTTACCACCTTGTGCCTCCTTTTCCTCCTCCTCCCCAAAAGTTTTGGTGATCATTCTCTAAAGGGATTTTGTGATAAAAGGGTATTGTTGGGAGTTGAATCAACCCTGTGAGAGTTGAGAGGCGCTAACTCCAAAGTTTATCTAGTAGGTTTCCTATTATTATTGTTGTTGTTATTATTATTGACACAACGACGTTGTATGACACAGCAAACAAGATAGATATGCTGGATTTCGTTTCACAAAACCACAAGTCGAACACTTCCTAAGTGTCTAGGACTGTGTGATGTATTTTCGGATGATGCGTGCAGATCCCAGCAGGGTGGCCTTTTGTAGTTGGCAGATCGTAATTTTGTGAATGTCTATTGTTTCCAAATGCCGGCTGAGATCTTTTGGCACGGCACCCAGTGTGCCCATCACCACTGGGACCACCTGCACTGGTTTCTGCCAGAGTCTTTGAAGTTCAATCTTGAGGTCCTGATAGCGGCTGAGTTTTTCCTGTTGTTTTTCGTCAATGCGACTGTCACCTGGGATGGCAACATCAATTATCCAAACCTTGTTCTTTTCCACAACTGTGATGTCTGGTGTGTTGTGTTCCAGAACTTTGTCAGTCTGGATTCGGAAGTCCCACAGTATCTTTGCGTGTTCATTTTCCACGACCTTTGCTGGTTTGTGATCCCACCAGTTCTTTGCTGCTGACAGGTGGTACTTGAGGCATAAGTTCCAATGGATCATTTGGGCCACACAGTTGTGCCTCTGTTTGTAGTCTGTCTGTGCAATTTTCTTACAGCAGCTGAGGATATGATCAATGGTTTCGTCAGCTTCCTTGCACAGTCTGCATTTTGGGTCATCAGCTGATTTTTCGATCTTGGCCTGAATTGCCTTTGTCCTGATGGCTTGCTCCTGGGCTGCAAGGATCAGGCCTTCTGTCTCCTTCTTCAAGGTCCCATTCATGAGCCAGAGCCAGGTCTTCTCCTTATCAGCTTTTCCTTCAATTTTGTCAAGGAACTTTCCATGCAGTGTTTTGTTGTGCCAGCTTTCAGCTCTAGTTTGTAGTGCAGTTTTCTTGTACTGGTTTTTTGTCTGTTGTGTTTTGAGGAGTTTCTGATTTTTGACTTCATCAAAGCAGGTTCTTCACTTTGCTTTACATATTCTGCCAGGGCATGTTCTTCTTCTTTGACTGCTTGTTTTACTTGTAAGAGTCCTCTGCCCCCTGATCTTCTAGGCAGATAGAGCCGGTCAACATCACTGCGAGGGTGCAGTGAATGATGAATGGTCATGAGTTTTCTTGTTTTTCTGTCCAAATTGTCCAGTTCCATCTGTGTCCAGTTTATGATGCCAGCAGTATATCTTATGACAGGTATGGCCCAGGTGTTTATGGCCTTGGTGGTGTTGCCTCCATTGAGCTTGCTTTTGAGAATTTTTCTGACCCTTTGTGTGTATTCTTTGCTGACCACAGTTTTCACATGTTCATGCTTGATGTTGTCCAGCTGTAATATGCCCAGATATTTATAGGCCTCTGGCTGGTGACACTTTATTGTTTGGCCACTGGGCATATTTATGCCATCATTTTCAATGATTTTTCCCTTCTTCAATGCCACTGTCGAACATTTGTCCAAACCAAACTCCATGTTGATATCAGTGCTAAAAATTCGGACAGTGTTGGTCAGAGACTGGATTTCAGTTTGCGTTTTCCCATATAGCTTCAGGTCATCCATGTACATCAAATGTGAAATTTTGTGAGAATTCTTAGATGTTTGGTAGCCGAGATTTGTTTTTTGTAAGATTGTTGACATAGGGATCATGGGAATAATGAAAAGCAGAGGGGACAATGAATCTCCCTGGAAAATTCCTCTTCTGATGTTGACAAGTCTATAGCTTTCATTTCCAACAAACAGTTCAGTTTTCCAGTGCTCCATCATGTTTTCAATGAAGGTGCCAACGTTTTTACTAATCCCGATGGCGTCCAGGCACTTGATGATCCAGCTGTGTGGGAGTGAGTCAAAGGCCTTTTTGTAGTCAATCCACGTCATGTGAAGATTAGCTTTTCGGCTCTTACAGTTCTCCAGAATCATTTTGTCAATCAATAACTGGTCTTTTGTGCCCCTACTTTTCCGTTTGTTGACTTTCTGTTCATCTGGCAAGATGTTTTTTTCTTCAAGATAGTCTTGAATTCTGTCAGCTATGATGCCAGTCAGTAGTTTAAACATAGTGGGCAGACACGTTATTGGCCTGTAGTTTCCTGGTGCTGCTCCTTTTGCTGGATCCTTTTGTATCAGGTATGTTCTTCCAGTTGTTAGCCATTCACTGATACTTCCTTTCTGCAGCATCTCATTGAATTGTTGGGCCATTTTTCCATGTAAACTAATCAGATGTTTGAGCCAAAATCCATGAAGTTGATCACTACCAGGCGATGTCCAGTTCTTAACTTTTTGCACTCGTTTGCTGATCATTTCAGTTGTTATTTCCATCTGTTCCATTTTGTTCTGTGAGAATTTTCCTTCAAACTCCTTTATCCACCTAGCGTTTTTGTTGTAGTTTTTATTATTTTCCCAAAGTTCTTTCCAGAACTTTGTTGTTGCAGTTTTCTATGGCTTTATGGTTACTGTGTCTGTTGTTTGGTTCAAGCTCTGGTGGAATCGTCTTTGGTCTGATTGAAACAGTTGATTTTGTCTGTACTGGATGATTCTGGCTTCATACCTTTCAATTTTCCTGGCTGTTGCTGTAATTTGTTCTTTCACGATTTCAAAAGCTTCTTCAATTTTTCTGGTATTCAGCCAGTACTTTTGGATCAGGTATTGCTTGATTTTGTCATTCTTCAGTTTCTTCTCTTTCATATTTTTCAGGTTACTTGCATCTGATCTAAGTTTCTTGATTTTCAGCTCCAGCCTGACCTTCCACTTTGGTTTTTCAGTTGATTTTCTTTGGGGCTGCCTTGGTTGTAGGAGCCCAAGCTCTTCTGTTACTATCACTGCTGCACTGTAGGCATACTGGTTTGTTTGTTCAATTGATGTTATCTGGACAGTGGAGAGTGCTGCATTCACATCCTTCATGAGAGGCGCCAGGTGTCTCTTGGGCACTGTTTTTAGAGTTGGGAGCCGCTGTCTTATTGCATTTGCTGCAGCATGAGCCATGATCTTATCCTTGAGCTCTTGTTGTCTTGCTGTCAAGGTTCCTGGTGGTTCAACAGGTGTTTCAAGTGCTGGTTCTTCAAATTCTTGCAAAAGCTCCACACTTTCTTCTGGTTCAATCTGTTCCACCATTCCAAGTGTTGCTGGAGTCTCTGCTGCTGTCTGTGCTGTGGTCTGATGGTAATTTACTTTGCAGATTTTCTGGATTTCTTCGAGTTCAACTTCACTGAACACTTTTTTCTGATTATGAATCTTCGTTGGTCAGCCAGTCGGGGTTCTGTTATCTGTGAGTCAGGGTACTCTTGTTTCCACAGTTGATGCATCCTTTTTTGGTAGCCACGCCTTTGAAGTTCAGATTTGTAGTAGCATTTCATAATTGTGCGGTTTTCTGGCATTGTATATTTCTGCCGCTTCTGTGACTGTTCATTTGGGTTCTGATGATTCTGTAGCCCACTTGTCGATGGATGTCCAGAATCAGCAGCATCCACCGCGGTCCTTTTTATCCTGGGCGACGACCGAGCCAGTATAGACTTCGTTTGGGTTTGATTCTCCATAATGCTAATGGGTTAGGTGCACTTGGTTCTGCTCCTCAGCTGAGGCCTCTTTGGCTTGGTTGGACCTGCCGGTAGTTACAGTACCGCCAGCACAGCCCTCAGTCATCATTGGAGCAGTTAAGCCCCCCCACCACGTCAAGGTGGCACCTGCGGGGGGGGGGGTGTTATTATTATTATTATTATTATTATTATTATTATTATCATCATCATCATCATTATTTCAAAAGCTAGATAGGCATCTATTGGGGTACTTTGACTGTGCTTTTTCTTCCTGGCAGAAGTAGGGTTAGACCGGATGGCTTCCAGTAAAATAATACTGATATGTTTATGTTGGTTAAACTTCTTTAAAAATCAGCGGATGTGCAAATCTTTCTGAAACTTGGGGGGGGGGGATGATGCCCTGGTTATATTGTATAATTGAAAATAGAAATCAAAGGAGATAGTTCTTGCAGTTTTTTAAAAGGTTGTTCATAACAACTTTTTAAAATTCCCAAAGTTCATTGGATGTGTGAAACGTTCTGAAACTTGCGGGGGGGGGGGGGGTAACAGTGGAAAATGTGTTCTACCATTGTAGCACGTTTTATCCCAATGACTCTAAAAATGAGGGAGAAAGGGCCCCCGGAAGACTCCTCACTTGCACAATTACATAACAAAAAAGGGAACAGAAATTTAGTTATATCATTGTAGTTACGATACAGACCCCTTACAATATTTTAGAAACACTTTAGAAATGATTTGTTGCTCCCCCCCTCAATTTAGTAATGAGTGTTGAAACATTTTTTCATTGATTGCACAGGCCTAGTAAATGATCCCAAAGGTACTTAAAAAGAATCCACTTCAACAAGCCCTCATGGCAATGAAAATTATGGTTCTGTACAGTCATTTTTTGTTTGCAAGCTGAAAGATAGAAACATTGCAAAACTCTGATTTACATCAAAAATGGGAGGGAAAGTTCTAGCAATGTCAAATAGCATTTTTAAAGAATAACAATAGCAGCAAACATATTTCATGTTCTGATGTTACAAGATTGCTGTTATAGCAATTATAGTTTATCTTTCTTTATAACATTATAGCAAACGATTCCTAAAGAAATATCAGCACTGTTGAGTCATGGGAGGGTACAGCATTTGATGTGTTAATCAGTCATTTAGATCAGTTATTGTACTAAAATGTACAGTTAATCAGTTACATGGATCAGGTATTGCACTGTAATGTATCAAAGATGAGTCACATATTAGGAAGACGAAAACAGCTGCTTCAGGGAAATGATTTTGACTATAAAAAGGGATAGTAAACAGTAGGGGTGTGTAATTTTTTCATTAATCATCGTAAGTCATATCAAATTCATTAAATTCATACTTGCAATGCGATATCTTGTCACGTGGGCATGGCCTGCACCAAAAACTTAAAAATTAAAACTTACCCAATGCTTTTTTTGTTTGCATTTTGTAAATCTTGTAAGCCTCCCAAAGGAAAGCCTTCCTTTCAATGCAAGGAAGCAAATCAGAACCAAAAAGGCTGTCTTTCCTTTTTACATTAATGGTCTCTCACCATGAGGAGAGGGAAGCAGCAGGGAAAAAGAGACTGAGAAAGAACAGAATTCTGGGGAATGTAGTTTGGGAAGGTGAGGGGTCCTATGCCAGAGAATTTAAAAGGCCCTGCCCTAAACTACACTTCCCAAAATCTGCTCAATATCAGAAAGCCCTAATTAGGATAGGGGAAAGCTATTTTCCCTCCATAGCAGAAGCCTGACAGAGTTCCAATAAACATTTTTATTGATCACATATGCCTAGTAAACAGAAAGTTACTTAATGTATTTAATGTATTGTTGTTGCTTGGAGAGAGCCATTATGTAAGATTATTCTCCAAAATATTTATTGTAAAATCTTTCATCTGAAGCACTAAATTATGATTAGAGTACTCAGTCCCCCCCCCCCCCCCACACACACACAAAACACAATTCGACCACATACCAGCTTTTCTTGCTAACTCAAATTTTGGACACATTAACAGAACCTTCTTGTTGTTCAGGAATTACATTTGCACAGGTTACTGATGAAGTTTTAGGAAATGAAATGTAGATCTCTTATGACCTCATCTGATGCAGGTTCTCTCCAGTTTCCACATACAACTAAGACATTTCAGGGATGAAGTGCCACGGAGCTCTTCAAATGATGCCACACCACTTCCGGTTGTCATGCATTGTTTTCATCCCTGAAATCTAGTAGAAATGTAGTGAAACAGGGCGGGGGGGGGGGGGGAGTAGACATGGAGAAAGTGTCTTCTGAGCTCCTGATGTGGGTGGAAAGAGGAGAAAGAGGGGGGGGGGAACACATGGGATAGAATCTGTCAGATTTCTCAGGTTTTTTCAGTTCAATGACATGGAGCAATGTGCAGTCTGCTAATGCTCCTTCAGATGGTGTGGGTCCCACTAAAAGAAGTGAAATACAAGCCTTTACCTATCTTTTAACTGATTATGTCTACCTCGTAGCCCTGATTACTGTATTGGACTCCTTCATATTGATTGGTACTATAACTGTGTTCATTTTAGATTGAACTATTTTTACTGCTGTTTTATGATATTGTTTTTATTATGTTTGTTTGTTCATGCCATTGTATGTTGTTTTGACACCTGACTGTTTTGTACATGCTGGAAACTGTGCTGAGTCCTCTCGAGGAGATGGAGCGGTATATAAATAAAGGATTATTATTGTTATTGTTATTAAGTGTTTTAAAAGGGTGCCTTAACTCTCCTTCAGTGGAAGGATTTTGATGAAAAAGGATGTCAAGGAAAATGGTGTCTCAAAAAGGATGCCTGTTTTAAAAAGTGAGCTGGTATCCTTGAAATCAGAGGAGACTGCCTGCCCATGTGATGGGAATTAAATGGATGGTTGAGTTAGAAGCCAGAGGAGGTTCTCTTGTGAGAGGAGGGTGAGTAAATTCTTCGTCTTCTTTAGAGATGGAACCCCATGAAACACCATGCAAAGAAGACTTCCCCTGTTTCCCCCATTTTCCCCAGCTGTGTCTGATGAAGTCCTTCGTTGGGTGTCTGGATACAGTCTTAGCTGGTGTCACTCACATTGCAGTACTTTTCCCCCTGGGCAATCTCAATGAAATAAATGAAGTCTGAAGGAAAATGCCTTAAAGGATGAATCTCTGTGACATCTGCTTAGTCAGGATGTTGCTTCTCATTATTGGTTTAGACATTATTTTTGTCCAAATGAAATTTGATTGCATAATGCTTCAAAAAAGCTTCTGTAAATGTATCTGTGTTAGCATGCTGTGCAGCAAAATCCATGTTTACCTTACAGACCACAGTGTTTCTAAAAGAGCTCCTGAAAAATATCCGGTAAATAATATTTCTTGTCATTATCGGCAAGTATGCCAAAAATAATGAATTGGATTTATCAGTTTTGGCCTGCTGTGGTATGTTTGGGATTTATTATGTGGAGGTTTTTTTGGTTTGTTTGTTTTTTACAAAAAAATACAAAAAGTGTATCTTATCCATTGATATCCACACTCATTTCCTTTATAGCAGGAAGGCGTGGGGGAGAATAAAAGGTGAAGTTACATCCAGAAGACTGTTTTTAATTATCTGCCGCCACATCACCTTTGAATACCCTTGCTATGTCAAGATATTACTGCAAATGTGTCTATGCTCAGTGACTTACCTTGAATGACTGCATAGATTGACAACAAGGTATTGCATTTTAATACTGAAGCAAAATTGTCTTTTCTCTCCACTTCATGCTCTACCTCCTGGTCGATTCTGAGGTACATTTTATATAGGAAGAGATGGAAATGGCCCTCTGACATTTGGGGCATTGCGACCTTTGGACCAGACTAATCTGTTACCAACTATCATTATCTGGACATCTAGAGCTCGGCAAGGAAAAAGTATGACTTATGCTGGAGGGTTCATTCTGACTGGCCAATACATGAATATAGATGGCTGGATGACCATCTGTTGGGGGTGCTTTGAATGCATTTTCCTGCTTCTTGGCAGGGGGGTTGGACTGGATGACCCATGAGGTCTTTTCCAACTCTATAATTCTATATGAGGAAATTATTTTTGAAAGCTACATACAGAGTATCTCCTATCTCAGTCTATTTATGGTGAATTGCCAGGATGTGCCATGATTAAGCAAGTACATGATAGGGTTTTTTTAAAAAAAAAATGCAGACAGGAGTTAGTTCTTGCATCTGGCTCAATTGTTTCAGTTCCTTCTGGGCAGTCCTATTCAGGATGTAGTGAATAGCAACATGATATTTGCTGTGGAGGCTCTCCTATGACCTTGTTTTTCTCATTACATCTCTTCAGCTGTAATACACTTCAAGAGAAAAAGAAAATGAAAATCAAGGAAGCTTGGTCAATATCAGGGACTGATGTGCCCTGTATGGATGTAGTAGCAGGAACAATTGCTACAAGAGACAATCCAACAGCAAACGACCTAACATTTATTAACACTATTGGCCCATCTGGAGGAAGCCAGCGATCTCATTATGATGTATAATATGACTCACATATTTGCAGTTCTGCCTTCGTACATCTAACAAAGCATGTTCTTTCCAGGAATTTTCTAGGGAAAGCAGCATGATTCTATGGTAACCTCCAAAGGAAGTTATTCATTTCCATACAGTTTGCTGTTACCCCGTTTTTTCTTATTTTCATTGGAAGTTGAGAAATGTATCCTCCATGGATACAGAGGTTGTACTATACTTCTACAGCTGGATGAACCATTGATTTAACCTGATAAAACTGGCCGTATAGGCAAGAGTCAAGGGAGATGCATTTCCACTGGCAGAAGGGCAGAACCAACTTCCTTAACCAATTCAGGGTATTTTCCAGCCAAATTGAAATGCCCCAGATTTTCAGTCAAATAGTTACACTAAAATTCAGCATGTTGGCCCTGCAGCAACCCCACCTCACCAGAAGTGTCAGAAAATCTTCAAAATCACATGGAGGAGGCCTCCAGTTCCTGGAGTGTAGAGCTGAGGCACCAAAATTTCTTCTGCATGTCAATGCAAGCTGCCAGCTTTCTATGCTATTCTATTTCATCCCTTGACTTTAACAAGGAGGAACTACTGAGACCGAAGGGGAGTGTAATACAAAGACCACCAGCATTGAAGCGATGCTCCTACGCCATCAACTCCGCTCGACTGGCCACGTTGTCCGAATGCCCGATCACCGGCTCCCAAAGCAGCTACTCTACTCCGAACTCAAGAACGGGAAATGTAATGTTAGTGGGCAGGAAAAGAGATTTAAAGATGGGCTTAAAGCCAACCTTAAAAACTGTGGCATAGACACTGACAACTGGGAAGCCCTGGCCCTTAGGCACTCTAATTGGAGGTCAGCTGTGACCAGCAGTGCTGCGGAGTTCGAAGAGCCACGAATTGAGGGCTTAAGGGAGAAACGTGCCAAGAGGAAGGCCCGTCAAGCCAACCCTGACCGGGACCGCCTTCCATCTGGAAACCGATGTCCTCACTGCGGGAGATCATGCAGATCAAGAATAGGTCTCTTCAGCCACGTAAAAACCCACCCTCAAGACCCCATGACTGGAAGACCATCATCCTCGAACTACAAGGGATCGCCTAAGTAAGTAATACACTCTTGTAAATAGCACAGAAGTCTCCCTAAAATAAAATGTAGGCAATCAATGGCTATCCCGATGTTGTTTGAGGGCTGGGCTGTGGCTCAGGCTGGTTAGTAGCCAGCCGCAATAAATCACTATGACCAAGAGGTCATGAGTTCAAGGCCAGCCCGTGTTGGAGTGAGCACTCGACCATTAAAATAAAAAATTGCCCCTGCTCATTGCTGACCTAAGCAACCCGAAAGATAGTTGCATTCTCCCAAAAAGGAAATGTAGGTACCACTATGTGGGGAGGCTAATTGAACTAACTTACAACACCATAAAAATCATCCAGCAGCGTTTGGAATGAGGAAGTCAGCATCACAGTGGATGATGAAGCAGTTACTCCTCCTGTGGCCGGAATCGAGCATACCCTCAGGAAGCTGGAAGCTGGAGAAGGTTAAATTGCCTCTGTGTCTGTCTCTGTCTCTATGTTCATATGGTATTGAATGTTTGCCTTGTATGTGTACATTTTGATCTGCCCTGAGTCCCCTTTGGGGTGAGAAGGGCAGAATATAAATACTGTAAACAAATAAAAATAAATAAATACTAACTCCAGTGAGCACAACCAGTTTCCAGAGCCAACCGAGCTGTTAGTTCAGTAGCATCTGGAGGGCCAAGGTTTGTCAGATAAAAGTTCCCTTTAGTTTGAGATTCCATGCAAGACAACTGAACTATCTGGAAACAGTCTCAGTGCTAAGATGAAAGGATTTTCAGGTAGTCCAAATGCACTGACATACCAAGATGGATGCTGTGGGGTGCAAATGATGGGCATATTCCCCCATAATTATTCTAGTGTTGTTCCATCACATTACTCTGCGCACATCTGAATATCTTAAAAGACTTCAGAAGAAACCATGGAGTAATGAACCCTAAAGTCTCTGAAGTGACCAAATCTGCATTTTGTACTTGAATTATTTAATCTCTGAATGAATACATTAAAAAAAGAATGAAATGGATTAAATGTTTGCTTAAAGGAAGAATTTCATAACTGATTAAGTGTGCCTAATTGGAGTCTAATCCTGCTCCCAGCTAAATCAGATTTAATTCTGAAAAGCTGTTTTTAATCCCTAAGAAGAGTCCGTATTGTGGCTTTGAAAGTGCAACGCTTAACCAATATTAAGTTAATTATTAGCTAATTTGTGCTAATTAACCAAGGTAAAACCTCTGCATGAACATGCTCTTATCTTGCTTGCAAAACTGGTTGCATAAATTTCAACTTTCAGAGGTCAATTACAGCTATATTGCTACTATTTTGGCAGATGACCAATACTAACATTTTGATTTTCTTTGCCATATTTTTGTGTTTGCAGAAAAAAAGGAAATGCATTTAAGTTATCATATATGACAATCTCTGACATTGGAATAGTTGCAAATAGATGGACTTGGACATTGTGATTCCTTTATTCTCTGATTCAAAGGTGTAAGAAACTGAACAACAAACATTCTGGTTAAATTTTAAAAGTCAATCATATTACCGTTGCATGAAACTTCATTAGTAGAACCCATTTTCTCAAATAAAACCTGTAACATTTGGGATTTTATCACATGAAGCTACCAGCCTGTTGCAGCCATACAATTAGAGATCCTGGCAACTTAACTGTTTCATCATTCCCAATATTGTATGTATTTGTGGTTGCATAACAACACTACTTTGCCTCTTCATGGTCCTATGCCCATATCTCATTTTAGGGAGCAAACTCCATCCTCTTGTAGTTCTGCTCCTTTGTGAGTTTTGTAAATTATTATTATTTTGAGAAAAAAACTTTGCCGTTTCAGTAAGGTTTAGTTTTCAGACATTAAAAATATTTTCAGCTTTAATTAATGGGGATAGAGTGGGGAAAAGGGGCACAGCAGGACAATTCCACCACCTGATGTCATTTCTGTGGCAGCATGCTGACACAAAAATGGCTGGGGATCATTGCACTAGCTAAGTTGCAGCACCACAGCATGATCAGGGACTATTGAGAATCTTTGCACATCATTAGCAGGGAATGGGTTTGTCGTGGGGAGGTGGCAGACTGACAATAGATTGTGCACTGCCTTGTGGGATAGGGACTCTCAACAAATGTGATCAACCTGCTTCTATGTCTGTATGCCACCTTTGTGGAATAAAGTCCTTGAAGCAATCTGACCTCATGCAGTCATTTTCTCATACAGTTGTACTAGGCCCATATGGAGAAAATAACTTTGAATGTTAAAACTGTATCACAAAAGATATGACATTATCCACCGTGACATTATCTAATCTACAACTCTGTTGCAGATGAGTTACAACTTCATGGTTGGGAAAAGGGGTTAATTACAAATAACTAGTTGATTGCAGTGAATTATTTCCAAGCCCTACTGATAAGGACACTGTTCTGTCACCACTATCAAAGCAGGAGATGGATCAGAGCCTTGTGTGATTTTATTCATGGAAAGGGAATGGGCATCCCTGTGTTCTGTGCTTCAAGAAACCAAACATTTGACAAAACCCTGCCACATGGTATGTGGCTTTCCAAACTGGAATAAAGAATTGCACCAAAGTCAAATAATCTATTTTATATGATGCCACTCCAAAAAATATTTTATGAGCATAGCAGTAGAGAATAAAGATGTATTTAGGAATAACGTATTGTGTTCGATCCTACCTAGTGCTTTTTCATCCATAAATGATTCTGTTGCACTGGATCATTACCAAATTGCTGATGTCTCCATATAGAAGCTGCTGGTGATTTAAAGGCACACAGAAAGGGACACAAACAAACAATGACAAATACCTCTAATCAGAGAAGAGTCCATATCTCATGCCAGGAGCTTGTTTTCTCTTGGCACTGACCTATAATAGATCAATAATATTCTGGCACTGTTTAAACACTCTACCACGTGCCTTTCAGAAGTCTGAGATTTATTCTGTACAAGTATATTTTGAATGCCTACCATAAATTGTGTCTCAATTCCCAGTTGATTAAAACATAGCGATTACTGATACTCAGTATCCTTTGTATTGTAGCATCCAATGATTTCTGCTCTTTACTGGGCTGAATTTACTTTGCCTGAAATCATTGTTTCAATGTGTTTTTTTTTAAAAAAAAATCTATTTCAACTAGTGAGCTATGAAAGGATGGGTCTAATGTGTCAGCTTAGGACAAGATAGGGATGGATTAAAATCCACCTCCAGTCTAACATATCTCTTAATTATTTATGATCTCCTGGGGGAAAGTTTATGCTTAAGATATAAACAACTCATGCCATTTCTGAGAATACACATGGTTTTCATGCATTAGATGTCAGTTTTCATAACTACCAGGATTGGGAAATAATAGTCCTTTGTATTTAATTTATATAGTATTTTGCAGTACAACTTTTTTTTGTGTGTCTTTGTGACGCCCCTGGCTGCGAGAGCACTGGAAACCAATACACCGAGGCCAATAAATAATCTAATATCTTTATTAAGGAATTAAGAAATTAAAACGAAAACAAGCAGAAGGTATAGTTCATCAATAGACCTTTCAGGAAAGGTCAAATATAGTCCAGTAATATATTGTCTAATGTATAATATTAGAGTTCAAAGCTTGTAATCCAAAACCGAAATGCACTCAAACTTCCAAGCAGTTTGAGTGGGGAAACGTCCAAGTCTTTTACTAGAGTTCAAAGAAAGTCCAAGGCAAGGAATTGAAGACAAGACTGGATACACGGCACGACAAGGCAAGGCTGGAATCATGGCAAGACAAGACAAGGAACACGGCTAGGCAAGGCACGGCAAGGCTGGAAGGTAGTGGACTTAAACGCAGTCCACACTTGGCTGGAAGTGAAGTTAATCCTCCAAACTGACACACTGACTCCGTGCTGGCTAGCCAGCGCACAGAATTTTTAAGAACTTCGAATCTTCCCTCGGAACAGGTGTCTCAACTGCTCTTTTCCCAAGGGAAAAGAGCTAGAACAACATCTTGACCAGATGCAATCCTCCCTTAGAATTCTCAGGGGAAAATAGGTTAATCAGCAGATTCCCTTGCTGCTAATCGCGCGCTTCGTCTCCTGCCAGCTTTCTCCTGTCTGTTAGTTTCCACAAACATCCTTCTATCAAAGGGAGGGGAACTGGGAAGAGAAGACTCCATTTCAAGGCCCTTTTTAATGAGCACTGAACTAGAATTGTCAATAGGGAACATCTGGAACGGGGCAGAGTCTTGCTGAATTGGCACTAAACCTGTTTCCTCATCACTGTTGTCCACAATGGAGTCAGGTTCACGGCCCAAGGGTCCATGGGACATCACAGGCTTGGGGATGGATCCGTAGATGGTTGAAGACACCTATTCTTGATCTGCATGTTCTCTCGCAGTGAGGACATTGGTTTCCAGACAGAAGGTGGTCCCAGTCAGGGTTGGCTTGACAGGCCTTCCTCTTGGCACGTTTCTCCCTTAAGCCCTCCATTCATGCCTCTTCGAACTCCGCAGCACTGCTGGTCACAGCTTGCCTCCAATTAGAGCGCTCAAAGGCCAGGGCTTCCCAGTTGTCAGTGTCTATGCCACAGTTTTTAAAGTTGGCTTTAAGCCCATATTTGAATCTCTTTTCCTGCCCACCAACATTCCGTTTCCCGTTCTTGAGTTCGGAGTAGAGTAACTGCTTTGGGAGATGGTGATCGGGCATTCGGACAACGTGGCCAGTCCAGCGGAGTTGATGGCGTAGGAGCATTGCTTCAATGTTGGTGGTCTTTGCTTCCTCAAGCACGCTGACATTTGTCTGCCTGTCTTCCCAAGAGATTTGCAGGATTTTTCTGAGGCAACGCTGATGGAAACGCTCCAGGAGTTGGCTGTGATGTCTGTAGACCATCCACGTTTTGCAGGCATAGAGCAGGGTTGGGTGGACAATGGCTTTATAAACAAGCAACTTGGTATCTCTACGGATGTCCTGGTCATCAAACACTCTCTGCTTCATTCAGAAAAATGCTGCACTCGCAGAGCTCAGGCGGTGTTGTATTTCAGTGTTGATGTTGACTTTTGTGGAGAGGTGGATGCCAAGGTAGCGGAAATGGTCAACATTTTCTAATGTTACACCATTAAGCTGTATTCCTGGCTTTGCAGAGGGATTAGCTGGTGCCTGTTGGAAGAGCACTTTGGTTTTCTCGATGTTCAGTGAGAGGCCGAGCTTCTCGTATGCTCTGTGAAGGTGTTTAGAGTGATTTGTAGGTCTTCTTCTGAATGCGCACAGACTATGTTGTATTCGGCATATTGGAGTTCTATAACAGATGTTGTGGTGACCTTGGTTTTGGCTTTTAGTCTGCTGAGGTTAAATAGCTTGCCATCTGTCCGATAGATGATTTCCACTCCGGTGGGAAGCTTCCCATCAACAAGGTGAAGTATCATAGTGATGAAGATGGAAAATAAGGTAGGGGCAATAACACTTCCCTGCTTGACACCTGATTCCACCTTAAATGGGTCACTTTGGGAGCCGTTGCTGTCCAAGTATCCCTTATTCCATATAAGGGATACTCAACCTGTATTTCCCTATATACTTTTTATTGTTGGGTGGGTTGTTTTTTTTTTTTTTTTTTTTTTTGCATTATGACATATCTGGATAATTAGTTTCACAATTGTATTGCATAGTTTTATATTTGTATTGCTCCTTCCTTCTTTTGCATGTGTGTGTGTGTATTTATATGCCTTGGACAGGACTGGCTAGGTTTATTATTGTTTTAGTTGTGAAGTACCATTGATAGCACTATATAAATAAATGATAATGATACTGACCTTCCAGGTCCCCATCAACCCTAGCATAACAAGAGTGATAGGAAGTGAAGTCCAGCAACATCTATAATGCCACAGCTTTCCCCATCTTCATTCCAAAAGAAAGCGCACTGCAGTGGGAGTTATTCCTGTGTATTTGGATACTGCACTGAAGTCCTAGAAACTATTTGATTATTTACTCCTCCAGTTTAATGCTTTCTGGTTTGGCCACCAGTGTTTTTTTTAGGGCTTCAGGCAGAGATGCATTCTAATACTGTTGTTTAAGAACTTTTTATCTTGAGATACCAGGGATTGAATTTGGAATGCACTCCTCAAAGCTCTTCCTTACAGCAATGTTCATTGATACTGTATTCATGTACCATAGAAAGATAGGCACCTGTGTAGATGAAACAGACTGAAGGCTCACAGCATCTTAAAGAAGGAGCATAAAGAACAGTATAATGGAGAAAATAGAAAAATTCAACTTGCATTTGTCGCTGCAAAGAATGAGGAAATAATGTATTGTCAAATACTTGACTCCATTAAAATATATGGTCACTGTAGCCATTCACCTCACGAGATGTGTCTCAAGTAACTCTGTGGTGACCAAATCACCTGATCCTACTTTATTGTAAATGGCAAAGGAGTGACTGATGGGCATGTGATATTAATTCCATGTTTCTGTACGCATCTTTGTTCTGAGATTTATGTAATTTATGAAATACTAACCTGAGCAATGTACTTGTCCAAGGGAGAGGATGTAGAGCCCCATCTCTCAGTGGATGCTGCATGCTGTTCCACTGATTTTCATAATGTTTGTTTATCCATAATCTCCATGTTAAAAGAAGACAATGGTGTAGGAATGAATGTCACAGGATGTTCCTACCTTGAATATTAAGTTTTATGGAAAATAATACTTTTCATCACATCACGCCACTTCTTCATGATCCACATGTTGAGGAAGTCTATGAGAAGCAGAAAGCTCCCTACAGTTAAAATAAGGAAGGCCTTTATTATCATAGCAAACAAAAATGGTTTAAACTCATTTCCACATTGTTCAACCAAAGCTTGGAACTTGCTGCAAATAATGAGTGACATGTATTTTTTCTAACTTCTAATAAATAACTATGTCACATTATGACTGCAACATAATGAGAGATAACTTCATGCATTTTGAAGTGAATGTTAACCTACACTGATTTTATTTACTTTCATAGTTAAGTGCTGTGGTTTAATTTCTTAGATGACTTCTTCTATACAAACTAATGGCTTATAAAATATCATAGATTTTCAGAAAGTAACATGTAGCTACTTTTCAATAATAAACAAGGATGTTATTATTCAAAATTATAACTATTATAGTAGTGGTGGATATTTGAAACAGTAATTGTAACTATCTTTCAGAAATAATTTCAAAAACTTGGAGGTAAATGAAGAAAAATTGGAATCTTAGTGTTCTTGACAGAAGATTTCACATTAGAAGAGAATTTTCTTTATAATTTTTGTCACCTCTTTTGCCAACTGGCAATGAGAAATATTTGGAAATGTTTGTTGTTTTCTCTCTTTTTAAAAACCACCACTGTAAAAAAGTCTTTTAATGATTTTTCTCAGAAAGTATGTTGGGTACCGTACTTCAAACAGCGCAATCTTGCAATCACTGTGTCTTGAACACAGATTTTTGAAGAAGTTTGGACAGTGTTGTCTTTCAGTTGTAAACCTCCTCTTTTCCCATTTTCTTCCATCTTTTTTCTTGCCATCTTTAATGAAGTCATTAAAGAGACAGAGTAGTTAAGTTCAAGTTAAGATGTGTTACAAAAGGGATGTTCTTGTTAAATCTCATAGTTCAATTGCTTTATTAAATGTCAGCTTTTGAAGTGTATATTTACTATATATTTGCAAAATTCTATAATTATTTCCAACATCCAGTTAATCTTAGTAAAAGTGGAAGTGATGGGAAGAATTTAAATGTGCCTTAAAATGATACATTTGCCTCTTTTCATTCCACTTTGTTCATGTGTATCTATTTCCTTGTGAAATTTTGGAGAAATCCTCTCCACCTGGATTCCTGCCTAGAGCTGGATCTACGCTGCCAAATAATGCAGTTTTAACTCTATTATATGGTCACTGTAGACCCATATAAGGCAGTTCAATGTAGTTCAAACTGCATCATAAGGGTCTACATATTATGCATTTTAAACTGCATTTGGCAATATAGAACCAGTCTATAATATATATATATATATACACACACACACACACACACACACACACACACACATATACACACACACACACACACACACATACACATACACACACACACACACACACAAGACGGTAATTGCAAGTTAGTACAATTTGCGACGTTGTGTATTATGTCTTAAAAAGCAACAGTTTATTTACTAAATTCAAGGAGCTTGCTCTACTCTGAGATACCCTTAAGTCTGGTTTTAAACTGGTAGTTTAAAAAGAATTGAATGAAAGATGGATGAAACTAGACCACAGGTAATTCAATTCTAGAAATTGATAGTTTATATTGGCTTCAGTAAATGCTGTATAATCTAAAAGCACATTGGCTTGTAAATAATAGTTTAAAAGCATTACAGTAAGTTTGCAAATTAATCCTTTTAACAATTTACTGGGAAATGACCCCCTTGAATTTATTGGGGGTTGCTTCCAACTAAATGTGTTTATGATCTCACAGCGGTCACCACCAAATCAGTTCCTGACATTATGAACAGCAGTTTTTCCATCCTATTAAATGTTTCAGGACTAATATCTCATATATAGCCTTTAGAAGAAGTGAGGTCTCACCATTTAACCACTGGAATGACACCCATATAAGTTTCCTAACATTAGAATTGATTTCAGTAACTTCCAGAACTTCAGAAAACATTACACTTTAATTGTTTATTAAAAGCTATTTCATTTCATAAACCTCAGCACAGCCACAAGACTTCTTTAGTTGAAAAGAAAACTAAGCACAGGTAGGGCTGATGTAAGTGTCTTTTAAGTCCATAGTGCAGATAGGCTGTTAGGAATTGTATGAGTTGAAGTCCAAAAAACCTGGAGGGCTGAAGTTTGCCCATGCCTGGTCTACATCAGTATGGAGATTAAAATCACAGAAGCAAAGAATCATAGAGTTGGAAGACACCCTATGGGCCACCTGATTCAATCTTATGCTCCCTCCCTCCCTGCTGTAGGAGGGAGCATAATTGTGGGAGTTACAGTCCAAAACACCACCAGAGCCTCTGCTGCTACTACTGTTCCAAATGGGTTTCCCTCCCATCCCTTTTTTCTCCCTCCCTGTTGTTTGGAATTGTGGGAGTTGCAGTCCAAAACACCACCAGAGTCTCTGCTGCTGCCCTTCCAAATGGGTTTCCCTCCCATCCCTTTTCTCTCTCTCCCTCCCTGCTGGAGAGAGAAATTGTGGGAGTTGAAGTACCAAAAAGCACCGAGAGGGATGGTGGGCAGGGCCAAATATCTGCAGTGTGGTAATCTCTTCATTGAAAAATACGCAAGACAACTGAGTGCACTAAACAGTGAAATGAAATGGAGTTAGACTGAACTCTCTTCTTCTGAACACTTCCCAGCGTAATCTGATGAAGTCCTAAATCACAAGTTTGAAACAGGGGCAAAAAATCCCAGGACTTCAGAAGAGGTCCATATACAGATTTGTTAGTCCTGGGATTTCTGCCTCCGTTGTTCAGACTTGCTGCTTTGTTTTGAGATTTAGAGGCTTCTATGGTAGCCGCCATGGGACTTCTGCCAGAAACCTTGGCAGCTTTTTTTTTTAAAGGCCCAGAATGCGGATATATGGATATGTGGATCTCTGCAAAAGTTTCGTTCTTTGTCCTGGCCAGAAAACTGTGCTCTTCAAATGTTTCAGGAAGTATCTGCCACACAAACAAACCTAATGGGGTAGGATCACTTCTGCCCAAGTCAGCACTGCACAATGAAATGAACACACACGCTCAAGCCAGGAATAGAACTTTGTCATTATTGACACTTTTTAGAACCTGGCTGCTTGGCCATCTGACCAGACAGATTTTGTTGTGTACTTGTGGCATGGAACAATGGGGTGCTGTTCCTAGGTTATACATGGCTGCTTCTATTAGCCACCTGCATGGCCTTGGCTCTCAGCAGTTAAATTCCTCTCTAACACACCCATGTCCCAACAGCCAGTAGTTTTTGCCATTTACTAAACTGTATCCATGTTGTCAGCATAAACCCAATGAGGAACCAACATGTATAACCCAGCAACATAATCCTGTTGTTCCCTGGCACAGGTACACCACAAAACCTGTCTGCATAGATGGCCATACAACAAAGTATGATTAATTACAGTAGTTATGACATTCTATTCATGGTTTGAAAGTGTCTATTCCTGTTTCATTGTGTACTACTGAATGTGAAAGTACTTGTTGCACCCCAGGAACTTCATTTTTCTGCCACAAACTTCATTAAACAGATGAAGGACAAAGTTTCTCTTCCCAGGACAACGTTTTTGCCTTCTACTCAAGTGTCACCTTCTTTTTAGCAACTGAACAATTAGGAACAAATATCTAAAACCCAGGAACAAGCTCAGATAAAAAATTCTGTGATTTCTGATTGCAGGGACATACAGACATGTGAAGATTTGGATATTTGGCTAAAATCTGTGATATTCCCGCATGTGAAAATCTCGCAGTTTTTGCCTTTTGTTGCGATTGCTTCCGGGTTTACAGGGAACGCTGCCTTGCCATCCCCCTGATTGCTGCAGGAGCTCCTGGGATAAAGGTACTGTCTGGATGAACCCTCACTGCTGCTGTTTAAGTTTTGCTGAGTTATGCAGATTGTGGTTGCTTCCACATTTACCTATTTCCCATTTTTAAGGGATGATATGTCAATGTGATCCTATGGTTTGAAGGGCAAATTATCTGTGCTTTTATTTTTTTAAAATAAGTTTTAAATTTATTCATTTAAAAAAAAACCCATGTTTTAACACAACTGTTGTCTAATTGTTTTTAAAGACTTTTATATGAATAAGTCATTATAATTGTACTTGGTTTTAATTTGCTTTAAGACACTTCAAATGCTGTCCTAAAAGAAAGGTGGGATATGAAACAAGAATTCTCTGAATTTAAAAAAAAAAATCTTAGAGATTAGTGCAAAATTGCCATTTCATTGATGAATTGATACTTCATAATATTTTTTAAACTGAAAACAAGAGAAAGGAAAGAGAAGCCATTTGCTGTTGGTTGTAGTCTAATTTTTACTTGAGCATAGAAACAAAATATTGCCAGAAAAGAGGCTATTAGATAAGACTCTTCATTTGAATTTGATATATTTACATTTCATACACACACAAAGAAGAACTAAAGCAAGAAATGCTATAACCTCGAGCAACCTCCTGACTAATTTGCCCCATCCAGAGGAGCCCTCCATAATATCTATATCTATTTATCTATATCTTCTATACACATAATAAAAGTGAAAAAATGTGTATGTGTGTATGTAGAGGAGGTGTCCACTTACACAGACAGCCTCCCACCTCCACAAACAGCTATAGTTCCCACTGAACAGGAGATACCAATGGCCCTTCCTCCACTGACATGCAGGTTATAGTGAGCGCCATGAACATGTTCCCCAAACCCTGCCAGTGTCCTCCACAAACACCATTCTGCCCCCCACCCAAGTGAAGGCTTTCATGTGGGGACAATTTCATCCTAGATGTTCTGTTTTTATTCCAGAATGGACACCCCAGGATTCCTTAATTTGCATGACCCCCGCCCACTGCCTCTACCTTAACCCTTTCCTACCCTTTCCTATGGCACACAGTTAACAAAGGAATTGATTAGCAAATGAACAAGAGGTTTGGAGAGAATTCACCATGATTTACAAGAGTTGTACTTGACCTACATCCAGATAGCACTGTTAACCCAGCCAATGATGGATCTGGACCAAACTTGCTATGGATAATGGGACTTGCAGTACCTTCATTGATACTGTGATCACCACTGACACTGGACTGAGACCAAACTTGGCACAGAGAAGTCTCATGATCAACTGAATATACTGCAGAGGGTAGTGGGAATGGACCTTGATTTTGGGACTTATAGTTCATCTACATCCAGAGAAACTGAGACCCCCACTGACAATGGCCTGAGACCAAACTTGGCACAGAGAAGCCCCATGACCAACTGAACATACTGAATTTAGGAGAATGGACCTTGGTTTTGAAAGTTGTAGTTCACCTACATACAGAGAGCCCTGAACCCAGCCGCTGACAGATCTGGACCAAACCTGGTATATGCACCCGACATGGCCAACTGTGCATACAGGCCTGGTTTGGGGGTGGCTGACCTCAGATTTGGGGGTTGTAGTTCACCCTTATCCAGAGAGCCCTGAACCCAGCCGATGACGGATCTGGACCAAACTTCAGTGATATTACCTAACATTCCAAAACAAGCAATTTCTTCTTCTATAAACCTGGGCACCACCGGGTCCCCAAGCTAGTATGTCATAAATATAGGAGACCCATACCTGTAGATCACATTCTAGTTTTTAATGCATGCTGCTGCATTGCCTGTGAGCAATTACATAATACAAAATGAACGTGTCTCTTTGCATCTCTCCAATGTACAGGGATTCTATGAGATGGCTGGTACTGAGGTGGAAAATCTTCTTGCATAGCTAGAGGGGCAGTTTGAAGAGCTCTTTGATCTGTGAATAGTCTCATGGGGTTCAGGGAAAGGTTGCAGAGAGGGGCTGACTGGCCAGCCAGGCCTGATTTGGCACATTCCATAGTTGCTGGCAGCCAGAATTAACAATGGGTGAATCTCTCAGGG
Source organism: Anolis carolinensis (assembly GCF_035594765.1). Lineage (NCBI taxonomy): Eukaryota > Metazoa > Chordata > Lepidosauria > Squamata > Anolidae > Anolis > Anolis carolinensis. The sequence continues at coordinate 78,704,991 of NC_085843.1, read as the reverse complement.
TTGCTTTTTCCGACAGTTGCTTTCTATTTAAGTTCAAATACATTCCCATTTATGGGAGGGGGCTGACTAGGATCCTACTGGTGCTCTAAATCGGTGCGTTAAAAAAACCACAGGAGTTGCAGCCATGAAGAAAGTAAGACCCTGAAAAATGGTCTGCTCCAAACTAGTAAATTTTATCTATGTTCCTTCACTGCTTTTGTTGTTATCATTTATATCTTTTATATCTTTGCCCGAGACACAAAGCATGACCCTAGAAAAAGGGGGAAAGAAAGAGAAAGGAGTCTAGCAGCACCTTAAAAATTAGCTGACTTATTCCAGCATGCCCTTTTGTGTATTTTGATCGAATTCTTCTGATGCACTTATAAGAGTTAATATCAACTCTCAGGTAACTAGTAGGCTTGAGCGATCCATGAAAAAATTGATTCTAAACTCGTTTCAAAAGTAGGGGGCGCCAGCGTTTCGTTTCTGATGTCATTTCCGAATTTTGCCCCCCAAAAATTCGAAATTAACGAAAATTCGTCAGTTTCAAAAGTAATTCGTTAATGGCGGACGTGCATGCGCAGTGGCCAAAAAAAACCAGCACGAGGGGAGATTTTACAGGACTCTCCCGCCCTCATTTTTTGAGTGATCTTCTTCAAACTTGGTACAGTGGTAGAACACATTTAACACTGATAGCTCACCAAAATTTATAATAAACCATTTTTAATAATTGCAGAAATCTGTTCCTGGTTTGAAAGTCTTATTTCCTGTTAAATTGGGTTGTCTTTACTGTGAAAGTCATTGTTCTACTTCAGAAACTTTGTTTTTGTGGCTGAAACTTTGTTAAATTGGTGTGTGTGTGATATATACTGTGTATATATATATATATATAGTCCCTGCATATGTGTGTGTGTGTGTGTGTGTGTGTGTGTATATAGGTAAAGGTAAAGGTATCCCTTGACGTTAAGTTCAGTCATGTCTGACTCTGGGGGTTGGTGCTCATCTCCATTTCTAAGCCCAAGAGCCAGTGTTGTCCATAGACACCTCCAAGGTCATGTGGCCGGCATGACTACATGGAGTGCCATTACTTTCCCACCAGAGCGGTACCTATTGATCTACTCACATTGGCATGTTTTCAAGCTGCTAGGTTGGCAGAAGCTGGAGCTAACAGCGGGCACTCACTCTGCTCCTGGGATTTGAACCTGGGACCTTTCGGTCTGCAAGTTCAGCAGCTCAGTGCTTTAACACACTTCACCATCGGGGCTCATGTATATATAATATACATACACATACACACAATGTGGAGAATATGTGGAAAGGTAGATAGATAAGTTGGGAGCCACAGCGAAGGCACCTTCCTGGGAGCAAGGTCTAATAATAATAATAATAATAATAAGAAGAAGAAGAAGAAGAAGAAGTCCCTTACAATATCCAAGATGGCTCACTGCTACAGAATCTTGGGAGCTTTAGTTTGGTATGGTACCATTATTGGCAGAGAAAGCTAAGCTGTAGGAGTTGAAATCCAATCATTTATCCTCCCTATAGAATCAATTTTATATGCATTTTTAGCTACAGAAAAGCTAAAATCAGGACAGTAAAAGAACAACACCCAGAAAATGGGAATTCCAGACAGGAAACAATCAGGGCCAGCTAATACCTCCCAACAAAGGATTCCCCCAGGTAGGAAGCAGCCAGGCTTTGAAGCTGCAAGGCTATTCAATGCTAATCAAGGTGACCAATTGCAACATTCACACTTGCCTCCCACAGACAAGAGTTCTTTCTCCCACCCTGGACCTTCCACAGATATATAAACCCCACTTGCCTAGCTTCGCACAGACGTCAAAACCTCTGAGTATGTCTGCCACAGATGTGGGTGAAACGTCAGGAGAGAATGCTTCTGGCACATGGCCATAGAGCCCGGAAAACTCATAGCAACCCAGCCAGTAGGCTGTTGCTGAACAACCTATGAACTTTTAGCATTAAAGGAAAAATGCCCAAGATTTTATCACTTAATACTGTTGGCATGTCTGGAGAAGAAGAATAGAATGCTTCTATACCAGGCAAGGGCAAACTTTGCCCATGTCTGGAGTTAGGAATTGTAGGAGTTGAAATCCAAAACAATTTGACAGAAAACTGGGAGTTGTAGTTTGGCATGGTACTGGCTCTCTTCTGCAGGGAAGGCTAGGGACTTTGTAAAACTACAGCTCACATGATTACATGGCACTGAATCTGTTGCAATTGAGCTGGTGCCATAATCCTTTCCGGGAGATCTCCTCAGTGGAGATATCTCTTAAAGGGATATCCTCTGGCTCTAAGGATTCCGTTTAGGAAGGCAAGCCTGGTTCTGGTATTCCCCTTTAAGCCAGTGGCTGGAAAGTCTGGAAAGAAGCAAAACCAAACACGCGGCTCCAGAGGAGAGAAGGCCAAGCACAGGCAGGCATGTCTCTTCTCTCTTCTCTTCCCTCCCTCCCTGCTTCTCTCTCTCTCTCTCTCTCAGAGAGAGAGAGAGAGAGAAGCAGGGAGGGGAGAGAGAGAAGGGAAGAGAGCAATGCGGAAGGCTTCTACGGGGCCGCGTCTCAATGGCATTTTTAAAATGCTAGCAGATCGATGGCCATGCCTCTCCCTCCCTCCCTCTTCTGCTCTGATTGGCTGAGAGGCATGCCAACATGGCTTCTCCTCTCAGAGGGGCTACAGCTACATCCGAAGACATCAGAAACAAACGAAAAAAAGGTACTTTTATTATTCAAATTCGTAATATTTGTAAGGCAGTGAGCAGATGGTTCAATATCAATTCAAAAGTAATTATGAAACGAATTTTAAACGAATTTAACGAACTAACGAAAAATTTGCTCAAGCCTAGTAACTAGCAGTTGCATATTTGTTGAGATAGGATTATAGCATAATAGGAAACACAACTATGCAATTTGAGACAAGGCCATCAACCTTCAAACAGTCATCAATCTAGGACCTTATTCCATGTAAATTTTTCCCTGTTTTCTCTCTATTTTTGCACACTGGCAAAACAGATTCCTGCAGATGCATGGCCACTTCAGGTGGCTTCACCTTGGGAATCTGTCTTGCCAGTATGCAGAAACAGAGGTGTTACCAGACTCCTGATTGAAGAAAGAGGGGGGAGTGAGGGGAGCAGGAAGAAGTCAGAGAAAGGATGTGGGACAGACCTTGCTGGAGTGAGTCCTCACACTTTCAAATCCTTCCCACCTCCCACTTCCCTTGTGCCCATGGGATAAGGCTCTAGTTTGTCAGGTTGGTTGTCAAGCAGTTCTGAGGCATCAAGTCAATAAATCTATTTACTGAGAATCAGTTCCCTTGAAGCCATAAACTTTACTGAGAAGAATTGTTTTGTTGGATGTCAGGACATATATATCAATATAGGCAGTCCCCAAGCTATGAACAAGATAGGATCTTTAGGTTTGTTCTTAAGTTTAATTTGTATGTAAATCAGAACAGGTACATTTTTTCAGTGTAACTCCAGCCATATATATTTCTGTGCCCCTGTTCAGAAGATTTCACCTCAATTTATGTCCCTGTGAAAATTGGATTTTGAAAAATGTGGCTTGTTGTGTAAACAAGGATCAGTGAGAAAGCTTCAGTGGAGACATCCTTTCTCCATGATAACTCTTCCAGGAGTGAATTTCTCCTCCTAGGGGTAGATTTCTCTCACTTCCTGTTGTTTCACCCCCATTCTTAACTATGAGTCATATATAAGTTGGATGTTTGGTAACTGTCTGAATACAATCAGCCTTCTATTTCCATGGATCATGTATTCATGAATTCTGCCATCCATGGCTTTAAAATATCCCCCTTCCCAAGATTACTTAATTACTGACTCTCAAAATTACTGTGATAGAAAAGTCAAGCCATTATTATTATTATTATTATTATTATTATTATTATTATTATTATTGACACACCGACATTGAATGACACAGCAAACAAGATAGTTATGCTGGATTTCGTATCACAAAATCACAAGTTGAACACTTCCCAAGTGTTTAGGACTGTGTAATGTATTTTTGGATGATGCGCACAGATCCCAGTAGGGTGGCCTTTTGCAGTTGACAGATCATAAGTTTGTCAATGTCTATTGTTTCCAAATGCCGGCTGAGATCTTTTGGCACGGCACCCAATGTGCCGATCAGCACTGGGACTACCTGTACTGATTTCTGCCAGAGTCTTTGCAGTTTGATCTTGAGATCCTGATAGTGGCTGAGTTTTTCCTGTTGTTTGTCGTCAATGCGACTATCACCTGGTATGGCAACATCAATGATCCAAACCTTTTTCTTTTCCACAACTGTGAGCTCTGGAGTGTTGTGTTCCAGAACTTTGTCAGTCTGGATAGGGCAGGGCCCGACTCACCGGGCCCTGCAGGTTGCTGGGAAGGGCGCTCCCTCCCTCCCAGCATGGCGGCGATCGGGGGCTTCTTCTTCCCAGGAGCCCCCTCGGCGCGGCGGGAAGATTTCCCGCCGCCAGGGCCCTCCGTGGGCGGGGCCGTTCCAGGCTCCGCTCCCAAGAAGATCTTCAGCAGCCATTCTGAGGCTGCAGCTTGGAGGACACGGAGGGGTGTGGAGGAACAGCGGAGCCAAGAAAAGGGCAGCCAGCGCGGGGAGTGCAAGGAGGAGCAGAAAAAGGCTTAATATCTTGGGAAGGTGAGGGTGCTCCCTTGGGGGGTCGGGGTAGTTTCTTTGTCCCCCCCCCCCCCGAAAACAAAGCGCTCCCGCAGTGCGGGCGGTTCATGTTATATCCACTCTTCTCTCCTCATGGTGTTACTGCCGGCGCTGACTACCAACCCCCCCCCCTCTTCGCCGAGCCCGCAGCCTTTTCACTGAGCATGTTTGGGGCACATGTTGCCCCACGCCGGCCTTCTCAGGCGAGCGGCGGGCGGCGGGCGGCGGGCGGGCCGCTCGGCGGCGGCGGGAGGATGGAGCGGCTCCTTTAGGCTCACATTCAGGCCAGGCGTTCCACGCGGACCCGGGCGGCGCAGGCGGGCCAAGCCCCCCCCCCTCCCCCCCCCCTCGCCGGGCCCACAGTTTTTGCAGGGCTTTGGGTCAGCATCGTGGGGCACACGGTGTTGCCCGCCTGCCTTCACGGGCGGGCGGCGGGCGGCGGGCGGGGGACTCGGCGACGGCGGGAGGAGGGGGCGGCCCCATCAGGCTCACTCACAGGGCCTAGCCAAGCGTTCCTCGAGGACCCGTGCGGCCTGGGCGGACGGACCCACCCCTCTCCCTCCCCCACCATGGAAGTTGCTCCGGGTGAGGCAGCCCAGTGGAGAGCGGCACGTCCAGGGGGTGGCGTGTTTTCACCACCCATCGGAGCTCCTGCGGCGGCGGCAGCTAGTGGGCGGCGAGCAGGTCTCACCACCGGGACGGAGGCATGGGGCATTGGGCGGGGCAGGCTTCAACCCCCCCCCACCCCCCCCCTTGGGCGCCGCACCGGGCTACTATCACGAGCCATGCAGTCATTCACATGAGTATTGGATCACATGGCTAACATATATATACACATATCCGCTCACAGATATATGTATATATAATTAAAAATAATAATAATAATAATAATAATAATAATAACAATAATAATAATAATAAATTATAATACCTATATATACATATTACAGCTTTATAACTATAGTGGGTGCGTGGTGGGTCACAAAATCACCACCTTCGCACCTGTGACGGGGGCCCGCCTCCCTGCGTCACACAGCCCCGACCTCAAGGGGAAGTTGTTTTTCTTTCATTTTCACGCAGGGCTATGGCGCCAAAAAGGAGCACTAGGGCAGCAGCGGGTATTGAGAAGGAGTTGCCGGCTAGAACTACGAGGCCGCACAGGAGCAAGGCAACAGCTGAGCCTGAACCTAGAAGAAAAGCACCTAGTAAGGCGCCCATGCGCAAGGCAGCTCCAAAACGCGCGGGTAAGCAGGATGAGGGCGCGCTGGAAGGGATTTCCCAGAATCTTGCCCGCCTGGTGGATAGAATGGGTAAACTCGAGTCTAGAGTTTATCAGAGATCTGACAGGGCATCAGTATCCCCGCAAAGGGATGCACCGAGGGGCAGGAGACGCACGAGAGACAAGGACGTTTCCAGGTCACCCTCAACTAGTCCAGTATCCAGTGGTGATGACTCCACAACGGCCACCGAACGGACTGAGCAGAGTGGCGGCAGTGCTCGCAAGAAGTCGCGCAGGTCTTCCAGACGTTATTGCCGGACCGCTACAGACAGCGACTCCGCGGAGAGGGTGGTGGCCACGTCCTTTCCTGACCGGGCGTGGCATCTTGCAAATCATCAAAAAACGGTGGTCAAGGCTAGGAGGATGGCAGGTGAAGCAGCTGCCATTGCATATGATGAGGCCTTCAGGAAAAGAGCGTCCCAGAGCGCCAGGGTGAGATGGGACCTCACCAATCACGACATATGGCTCACTGAGGTCGGCCCCAGCATAAAAAGCAAGGCAGAGACGGGCAGGCCAGACCGCGGCTGGGGCAGAAGAGACAGCAGACGGGCGGTGTGCTGGGAGTTCAACCTTGGAAAATGCCAACGGGCACGCTGCCGCTTCGACCACCTGTGTGAATACTGCTCAGGAAACCACACCAAGATGAGTTGCGGGAAGTCCAGCAGCAACGGGCAGCCCTTTCGGCCAGGCCGGGCTGGTGCTCAGCCCGGTTTCAAAAAAGAAGGTGGAGCATCCAATGGGAGCAGCTCCGCTCGCACCAAGTAATTCCCACGACTCCACCGAGGCACTGGCGCGCACACCAGTGCGCCTATCGGCCATGCAGCCTTGGCTGAAGGCATATCCACATAAGGCTGCTGCATCATTTTTACTCGAAGGTTTTTCCCACGGCTTCCGCATACCAGCTGTTGGTCCCAGGACTGCATTCACATCTAGCAATTTGAAATCAGCGGCGCAAATGCCCGAAGTCCTCAGCAACAAAATTGCCAAAGAATTGGAAGCGGGCAGGATCGCGGGACCTTTCCAGGGGCCACCGCTCGAGAACTTTCGAGTTTCCCCGCTAGGGGTAGTGCCTAAGAAAGCGCCAGGCGAATATCGCCTTATCCATCATCTGTCCTACCCAAAAGGTTCATCTGTCAACGATGCCATCCCGCCTGAACTTTGTTCTGTAAAATATGCCTCTTTTGACCAGGCGGTCAAATTAGTACAAGAGAAGGGTCCACACGCCCTCATGGCAAAATGCGACATCCAATCCGCATTCAGGCTACTCCCCGTCAACCCAGCGGATTTCAATCTGCTGGGATTCAAATTCAATGACAATTGGTATTTCGATAAAGCCATGCCCATGGGCTGTGCAATCAGCTGTGCTGCCTTTGAAACCTTTAGCTGCTTTCTGGAATGGGTGGCACGTACTTTCGCTCGCTCTAAGTTCATCACGCACTACCTCGATGATTTCCTTTTTGTTGGCATCAGGGACAGTGAAGAGTGCGCGCACCTCCTCCGGTCCTTCAGGGCCATGGCTATGGTCTTTGGCATCCCATTGGCGAAGGACAAGACCGAGGGCCCCTCAACGGACATCACCTATTTGGGCATTCAGTTGGACTCCATTTTGGGGGTATCTCGCTTGCCCGAGGACAAACTGACCAAGCTAAAAGGACTACTGGCTGAGGCCATCGCAAAGAACAAGGTCACCCTCAGAGAATTGCAGGCCATTCTAGGGCACCTCAACTTTGCCTGCAAAGTAGTGTCTCCAGGGAGGCCCTTTTGTGCCCGTTTAGCACGGGCCACTGCAGGGATCAGTGCCCCGCATCACCGCATCAGAGTCACGCTAGGCATGCGGGAGGACCTGAGGGTGTGGCTAGAATTTTTGGACAAGTTCAATGGTGTTGCCATTTGGCAAGATAGGTGGGAGCTGGGGAATGAACTCCAGGTACACTCCGATGCTGCAGGCAGCAGCGGCTTCGGGGTATATCTTCAAGGGCACTGGTGCGCGGCCAGGTGGCCCGATAGTTGGGCGGGAGGTAGCATACTGCGGGACCTCACCTTCCTTGAGTTTTTCCCCATATTAGTGGCTGTGCGAACCTGGACCGAAAAATTCAGGAACAAGAGAGTACGATTTTGGTGTGACAATCAAGCTGTAGTCAGGGTCATCAACAAACAAACATCAAAATCTCCTAGAGTAATGAAACTTGTAAGGTTTTTTGTATTAACTTGCTTGGAAGCTAACATCACTTTCTTAGCCCAATATATTCCAGGTGTTCAAAATGAAGTAGCGGATGCATTGTCCCGTTTCCAGGACGACAGGTTTCGGTCGCTAGCGCCGGACGCAGACCTCCAGCCCACCATTTTCCCACAGGAGCTGTGGACCCTTGGAGAGGAGAAGCCTGGTCCGAACTAATGCTAACCATCGCGCCGGCGACCAGGAGGGCGTACCGTGCAGCTATGACAGCATTCACCAAGTTCAGGCTGGAAGCGGGGTACGGCAGCAGATGGCCAACCAGTGAGGACGAGGTGCTACATTTCATCATTCGCCAGAGAAGGGCTAACGTTTCAGCACACGCCATGCGGCGGCAACTGGCAGGCATTGCCTTCTACAGCAAAGCGGCAGGATGGGGAGACCCATGCAACGACTACAGAACTAGGAAGTTATTGAGAGGATGGAGCAAGCGGGCGCCAAAGCAGAAGGATGGAAGACGTCCCCTCTCCTACAACACCCTTAGCAGGCTCATCTCGTCGCTGAAGAGAATCTGCACTTCACGTTACGAGGTGAAACTTTTCACAGCAGCTTATACCACAGCTTTCTTCGGGGCACTCAGACTGGGAGAGGTGGTGGCCGACTCCAAGGCTGACGGGTCAGGGAAGGCACTACAGCTTAAGGATGTTTCCATCGGGCATAACTCGTTAGTCATCAGAATCAGACAATCCAAGACCGATCAAGGGGGGAGAGGGGCATCCCTCAGCATCCAAGGGTTAGAACCAGGGCGGTTATGTCCAGTCAGGGCACTTTCCGAATATTTACACATACGCAGGTCATCCCCAGGTACGCTTTTCATTCATAAAAACGGTACCCCGCTATCTAGGTACCAGTTCATGGCGATATTCCGCAGCGCCTTAACTGGCTTGGGCCTCCCCGCAGCTGAATACGGAGGGCATTCATTTAGGATAGGAGCAGCCACCACTGCAGCGGTAGGGGGCGTGCCAGTGGACATCATAAAAACCATGGGGAGGTGGAAATCGACAGCTTACGCTTCATACATCAGACCCGGCCTCCTGCTGGAGGCTACGAGGTCTGCCGGCCCCTCTCCTCCTTTTCCTCAGGTGCGCCGCCGTGAATTGAGAAGATCGGTCGACGGGACAGAGATGGCATCATACTGTAGCGGTCAGTCGGGAGGAACCGGGCGCCGAGGACGCCACAGGAAGGACAAAATTGCCCGCTAGACACTGGATTGTTTGTTCAAGACTCTCGCATCTAGTGGCGAGGTGGTGAAGGACTCAGGTCATTGGACAGCTGCATGGCAGCACCTCAGCGGTATCCAGTTACCCACATTGTTCTTCATGTCATTGTTTTGGTTTTGTTGGCTACGGAAGGTAGGGTTGGCGGCAAGGAGAGTGGGGGCACCCACCCTCCTTTTGTGGCGTATGGCATGGGTCGCGGATCTCGTAAAATACTCCACCCCCCCCCCCTTTTCATTGGCATCAGGGGGGAGGGGATATTTTGGCCACCGCCAGGTGGCGCTGGAGACCGACTACCGGGTCAGGTGTCGGTTGTGCCGGGACGCTTTTGGATCAGACAGCAATGGGCTGTCCGATCGTTGATCCGGGACCCATGCAGGCAGCCAACCCTTCATTCTGTAACCAATAAAATGTTGTGACCAGTTTACCCAAAATTCAGTTATTGTCAGTGTGTTTTGTTCACCAGTATACGGCGGAGACAGTCGACCATGCCCAGGCAAAGGGCAGGGCCCGACTCACCGGGCCCTGCAGGTTGCTGGGAAGGGCGCTCCCTCCCTCCCAGCATGGCGGCGATCGGGGGCTTCTTCTTCCCAGGAGCCCCCTCGGCGCGGCGGGAAGATTTCCCGCCGCCAGGGCCCTCCGTGGGCGGGGCCGTTCCAGGCTCCGCCCCCAAGAAGATCTTCAGCAGCCATTCTGAGGCTGCAGCTTGCCATCCCGCCCACCCTGCTGGCTTTCATGTTACATTCTTTGTCACAACTGTTCGTGGCGTATGGCATGGGTCGCGGATCTCGTAAAATACTCCACCCCCCCCCTTTTCATTGGCATCAGGGGGGAGGGGATATTTTGGCCACCGCCAGGTGGCGCTGGAGACCGACTACCGGGTCAGGTGTCGGTTGTGCCGGGACGCTTTTGGATCAGACAGCAATGGGCTGTCCGATCGTTGATCCGGGACCCATGCAGGCAGCCAACCCTTCATTCTGTAACCAATAAAATGTTGTGACCAGTTTACCCAAAATTCAGTTATTGTCAGTGTGTTTTGTTCACCAGTATACGGCGGAGACAGTCGACCATGCCCAGGCAATCAGAAGTCCCACAATATCTTTGCGTGTTGATTTTCCATTACCTTTACAGGTTTGTGATCCCACCAGGTCTTTACTGCTGGGAAGTGGTACTTGAGGCATAAGTTACAATGAATCATTTGAGTCACATAGTTGTGCCTCTGTTTGTAGTCTGTCCATGTGATTTTCTTACAGCAGCTGAGGATATGATCCATGGTTTCGTCAGCTTCCTTGCTGCATTTTGGGTCAGTTGATTTTTCAATCTTGGCCTTAATTGCATTTGTTCTGATGGCTTGCTCCTGGGCTGCAAGGATCAGGCCTTCTGTCTCCTTCTTCAGTGTCCCATTCATGAGCCATAGCCAGGTCTTCTCCTTATCAGCTTTTCCTTCAATTTTGTCAAGGAACTTTCTATGCAATGTTTTGTTGTGCCAGCTGTCAGCTCTAGTTTGTAGTGCAATTTTCTTGTACTGGTTTTTTGTCTGCTGTGTTTTGAGGAGTTTCTGATTTTTGACTTCAATCAAAGCAGGTTTTTCACTTTACTTTACATATTCTGCCAGGGCATGTTCTTCTTCTTTGACTGGTTGTTTGACTTGTAAGAGTCCTCTGCCACCTGATCTTCTAGGCAGATATAGCCAGTCAACATCACTGCGAGGGTGCAGTGAATGATGAATGGTCATGAGTTTTCTTGTTTTTCTGTCCAAATTGTCCAGTTCCACCTGTGTCCAGTTTATACTGCCAGCAGTATATCTTATGACAGGTATAGCCCAGGTGTTTATGGCCTTGATGGTGTTGCCTCCATTGAGCTTGCTTTTGAGAATTTTTCTGACACTTTGTGTGTATTCTTTGCTGACCACAGTTTTCACATGTTCATGCTTGATGTTGTCCAGCTGTAATATGCCCAGATATTTATAGGCCTCTGGCTGGTGACACTTTATCATTTGTCCATTAGGCATATTTATGCCCTCACTTTCAATGATTTTTCCCTTCTTCAATGCCACTGTCGAACATTTGTCCAAACCAAACTCCATGCTGATATAGGTGCTAAAGATTCAGACAGTGTTAGTCAGAGACTGGATTTCAGTTTCCATTTTCCCATATAGCTTCAGGTCATCCGTGTACATCAGATGCGAAATTTTTTGAGATTTCTTAGATGTTTGATAGCCAATCCACCAACCATTAGATGATGGGTAAGAAGTGCTTGTCTTTCCAAACCTGGAGTATAAGTCTTTTTTCACACTGCAAATGCATACAGGATCCTACCATGTTGACAATTGGCTAAGTTTAGAGAAGGCTTTTGGCTAGCACAGCTTATAGTGGCAATTTCCTCAGCTAACAGGCTAGTAAAAAAGGATAACATCTTCTGTTTATTTTTCCTTGGAACATTCAGTTCACTTCACCTTCATCTAAGCTCCAACTTTTCCTATTAATTATTAGCAATGATATCACAGTAGCGCCTAAAGGACTTAAAAAAGATTAGCACCCCATTGTCCTTGAGACAACATATAATAAACCAAGGAGTAGGGGAGGGCAGAATCCAACCCCAATAGGCTATTTCTTACTACTTTATCTACAAAACAGAGAAAACTTGATGTTCCTTGAAAAAAATAATCATTGTTAACTGCACTGCTGAAATAGGAAAAAATATAAAATAAGTTGCATTTATAAACATACCCAAAAGTGAAAGGTCAAAGAGTGAAGCATACACATATTTCAAAAGCCAATATCTGAACTCAATTTATACATAGAAATAGAATGGCGCTCAACCCATTCTTCTCAATGAGAGGCCTCCGGTATTCTCATTGCTCCCTCTTATGATGATTTCACCACAATTGAGGAACGGGGCCTTGCCGGAAGTTGATGTACATCGTTTCATCAACAGGATCTGGCCCTCAGCAGGATCTGGCCCTCAACTGTGGTGAAAGTGTCGTACAACAGGTAAATTTACAAGGTGTGATGAAGTCGTACATCTGATTCAGGTGGCTGGAAGCTCTGAATAAGCAATTCGAGCAATATTCCTTTACTGCATATATCTGACTCCTTCTAGGAGTAGTTTTATCAACAACAAAATGTCTAATAAGATGCCACCCTCATTCTGGACTCTGCCACTGCCAAGGAGGCAATGTCAGGAACATGTCATACCACTCCCCATTGCTGGTGGGTTTCATGAAGTGGACAAAAATTCTAGAAAAGGGTATTTCAATATAACATTAACTGCAGACCCCCTCCCCCCAATCCTTCAGCCTTTGGTTTTTCTGTCCTAATTTCTTATACATAGTATTCTTGTCCCCCTCGATGGATTGTCACCTTGCCGTGGTGAGGGGGCTTGCGTGTTCCGATGAACCTGTGGGCACTGGAGTGATGCACTCCCAGGAGTGGCCGCAGGGGAGGTTCCAGACCAAGCACAATCCGAAGACCCAAAGACCTCAACGGCGGAGCAGGCGGAGGATAACATGGTACATGTTACAACGGCTGTGAAGGCGGAAGAAGGCTGCAACAGACTGAGAAGCCACTGTCGTTGTGTTAACCACACCACTGCTGGAACCTCACTCTGTGAAGACTGTGTGTTGACCGGCCGTGCACCGACCTCCACACATTAAAAAAAATCACGCACAGGCGTCTTCCAACAAAAATAAAAACAAACCTACAAAAGTCCCATGGCGATCAGCGAGTGGCGACGGGGGCAGGACTGTGAAATCTGGAAGCCCCTAGTCACAGACTGGCACATGGGCGGTGGATATGGACTCAGTCGTTCTACCTCAAGGACCGAGGCAGTTGAGTAGTCCGGCAGCTGTATCCATGACTGAGCAGCCCTTTTTAGGATCCGCTCTGCTCACCCCACACGGGGAAGGGGCTAGAAAAGGTGCCCTAAACATAGTCTGCCTCTCCTACCCTGACTGGACTGCCGCGTCCAGAGGGGTCACCACTCTGCGGCCAAAAAAGAAAAATGAACTTTGGAACATGGAACGTACGGACATTGTTAGATAACACTGACAGCGAGCGCCCCGAACGCAGGACTGCTCTCATTGCAAGAGAGCTGGGACGCTTCAAGATCGACATAGCAGCCCTTCAGGAGACCCGGAGAGCAGGAGAGGGGCAGCTGAAGGAAGAAAAGGGAGGCTACACCTTCTTCTGGAAGGGACTACCTGAAGAAGAGCGAAGAAGAATACACGGAGTTGGCTTTGCTATCAGAAACGACCTGGTGAAGCACCTGACTGAAGCACCCACTGGCATCAACGAACGACTTTCAACCCTCCGAATTAACCTTGCCAAAAACCAACAGGCAACCATCATATGCGCCTATGCACCAACTCTAGATGCTGACGAAGACATCAAGGAAAAATTTTACTGTCAGCTGGATACCATCCTATCGGAGATACCTAAGGAGGACAAAATCATCCTCCTGGGGGACTTTAACGCAAGAGTCGGAAGGGACTCTGACCTGTGGCCAGGGATCATAGGAAAAGACGGGGTCGGAAACAGCAACTCGAATGGCATCTTGCTTCTCACCAAATGCGGAGAGCACAACCTTGTCATCACCAACACGCTCTTCCGCCAGAAAAACAAGCTCAAGACATCATGGAAGCACCCTCGGTCAAAGCATTGGCACCTCCTGGACTATGTTATCACACGTGCCAGAGACCGCCGCGATGTGCTTCTCACAAGAGCCATGACAGGTACTGATGACTGCTGGACAGACCACAGGCTAATCCGATCCACGATGGCTATCAAGATCGTCCCCAAACGCAGACTCCAAGGAAGGAAAACAAGGCGAAAAATGAACACCCAAGCCCTTCAGGTGCCCTCCAAACGAGCCCTTCTCCAAACAACACTCAAAGATCATCTACCCACAGAACACCCCGAAAATGTTGAGGAACATTGGAACAAACTGAAGACCTCCATCATCACAGCCTGCGAAGAAAGCATTGGATACCTAACTAAGAAACATCAAGACTGGTTTGATGATAACGACAAAGAGATCCAACAGCTGATTGATAACAAAAGGAAAGCCTTCCAAACATGGCAGAGAGACACCAACTGTGCTGCCAAGAAAAAGATCTATGCCAGTGCAAAAGCCGAGGTCCAAAGAAGGACCAGAGAACTCAAGAACATCTGGTGGACAAAGAAGGCTGAAGAAATCCAACACCTTGCAGATACCCATGACGCTCAGGGATTTTTCAAAGCCACAAAGATCATTTATGGACCAAGAAACCATGGCATACAGCCCCTACGCTCATCAGATGGAACCAAAATTCTGAAGGACAAAACATCAATTGCACTACGTTGGAAAGAGCACTACCAGAACCTGCTGAATCGCAGCTCCAATGTGGCCGAAGAGACCCTCTCACAAATCCCGCAACAACAAACCAGGGATGAGCTTGCAGCACTGCCTAGTTTGGAAGAAGTCAGCAATGCCATCAGCCAACAAAAAAACAACAAAGCTAGCGGACCTGATGGGATTCCCGCTGAAATCTTCAAAGAGGGTGGACCTGAGCTGATGCAACAACTCCACCAGCTTATTGAAAAGGTGTGGATGACCGAGAAAATCCCAGCAGACTTCAAGGATGCCACCATCATCACCCTTTTCAAGAAAGGGGACAGAACAGACTGCGGGAACTATCGTGGTATCTCCCTTCTAACCTCCGCCGGGAAAATCCTCGCAAGAATCCTTGCAAACCGCCTTCTCCCTGTCTCAGAAGACACCCTCCCAGAATCCCAGAATGGCTTCCGCCCCTCCAGAGGAACAGTGGACATGATCTTCACTGCTCGACAGCTCCAAGAAAAATGCAGGGAACAAAACCAACCTCTGTACATGGCATTCATTGACCTTGCAAAGGCATTCGACACAGTGAATCGCAGCGCTCTCTGGACCATCCTCCAAAAAATCGGGTGCCCTGACAAATTTGTGAACATCCTGCGGCTCCTCCATGATGACATGATGGCAACAGTCTTGGACAGCAACGGCTCCCAAAGTGACCCATTTAAGGTTGAATCAGGTGTCAAGCAGGGATGTGTTATTGCCCCCACCTTATTTTCCATCTTCATCGCTATGATACTTCACCTTGTTGATGGGAAGCTTCCCACCGGAGTGGAAATCATCTATCGGACAGATGGCAAGCTATTTAACCTCAGCAGACTGAGAGCCAAAACCAAGGTCACCACAACATCTGTTATAGAACTCCAATATGCTGATGACAACGTAGTCTGTGCGCGTTCAGAAGAAGACCTACAAGCCACTCTAAACACCTTCGCAGAAGCATACGAGAAGCTCGGCCTCTCACTGAACATCGAGAAAACCAAAGTGCTCTTCCAACAGGCACCAGCTAATCCCTCTGCAAAGCCAGGAATACAGCTTAACGGTGCAACATTAGAAAATGTTGACCATTTCCGCTACCTTGGTAGCCACCTCTCCACAAAAGTCAACATCGACACTGAAATACAACACCGCCTGAGCTCTGCGAGTGCAGCATTTTTCCGTATGAAGCAGAGAGTGTTCGATGACCGGGACATCCGTAGAGAGACCAAGGTGCTTGTTTATAAAGCCATTGTCCTCCCAACCCTGCTCTATGCCTGCGAAACGTGGACTGTGTACAGACGTCACACCAAACTCCTGGAGCGTTTCCATCAGCGTTGTCTCAGGAAAATCCTGCAAATCTCTTGGGAAGACAGGCGGACAAATGTCAGCGTGCTTGAGGAAGCAAAGACCACCAGCATTGAAGCGATGCTCTTACGCCATCAACTCCGTTGGACTGGCCACGTTGTCCGAATGCCCGATCACCGTCTCCCAAAGCAGCTCCTCTACTCTGAACTCAAGAATGGGAAACGGAATGTTGGAGGGCAGGAAAAGAGATTTAAAGATGGGCTCAAAGCCAACCTTAAAAACTGTGGCATAGACACTGAGAACTGGGAAGCCCTGGCCCTTGAGCGCTCTAATTGGAGGTCAGCTGTGACCAGCAGTGCTGCGGAGTTTGAAGAGGCACGAACGGAGGGCTTAAGGGAGAAACGTGCCAAGAGGAAGGAGCGTCAAGCTAACCCCGACCGGGACCGCCTTCCACCTGGAAACCGATGTCCTCACTGCGGGAGAATATGCGGGTCAAGAATCGGTCTCTTCAGTCACCTAAGAACACACGCCCAAGATACCAAGGTTGGAAGACCATCGTCCTCGAACGTCGAGGGATCGCCTAAGTAAGTAAGTAAGTAAGTATTCTTGTCAAGAGACAATCAATGTGGACCTTCACTCTGGACTCGGTTCTGCTGGATAGCCAAATGTAGTATGTTTACTTTATCAGCACCTCTCGGGGGAGTTAAACACAAGTCTTCGTCAATTTAGTACATTATGTGTAATTCACTTGTCTCCTAGTCTTCACATTCTCTTCACATGAATATCCTGTTTGCATAATAATAATAATAATAATAATAATAATAATAATAATAATAATAATAACAACTTTATTTTTGTATGCCGCCTCCATCTCCCCAATGGGGACTCAGAGCGGCTCATATGGGGACAAGCCCAATACAAATCACATAACATCATGAAATCAAACAGTTAAGCAAATGGTGTCAAGGCTAAGAATTAATGGAGAGGTTTTGAAATAGTTTCCATGACCAAGAAAGTATTTTTTTAGTCCCTCTTCCCAAACAGGTTCTATTATGGGACAATATCACACTAGAATTTAAAGCAGGCGATCCTGCTTTCCTGTTAAGTGGCTGCCTCCGGCAGAATTTGGGGAAATGTAATTTAGGGAAGCTGAGGATCTCGCTGAGAATTCCAAAGGCCCCACTCTAAACTACATTTCCCAGAATTCTACAGGAGGAAACCACATGATAGCAAAGCGAGAGTACCCGCTTTAAAATGTTAATGTGATATCATATAGCTTCTAGTTGATATGTTGAACTGTAAATATAAGCAGCCTACTCTTTGTGAATGGGGGGAAAAAACAAAAAAAAACTACTAAGTGGAATCTCTTACTTGGCCTGAATACTAATGGGAAATACAATAATGCCTAGTCTGAGGCCAAGAAATGATTGTATAAAGAGGTATTTTAGCCTAAAATGGCGTGGTCCTGTATGATCAGGGTATCAAACTATAACCTGGAAAATGCTCTGTTTTCGTGAGTCGACTCCACAAGATTATTGTGATGGTGATTAAGGAAGAAATTTATATATAATATCTTGAGCCCATTAGGATATATATAACTGTTTTCTTTCATGTTTTACTGTCACAACAATCCCATGATGTAGTTTCAGGATGCAAGAAGGTGATGGCTTCAAGTTTCCTTACTGAATTTACTTCACCTAGGATGCAGCTGCACTGTAAAATTATTGCATTTTGAAACCACTTTAACTACTCATGCTTTGGAATCCTGGGATTTGCAGTCTGGCGAGACATCAAGGCACTTTGGAAGAGATAACTAAAGACCTTGTAATACTACAGCTCCCACAATTCTATAGCAAATGACGTCTCCAGTAAAAATTAATTACGGTAAATCGGAACATACCAAGGTTTCCCTGGTTTGTTCCAAATTAATTTGATACCCCATTAGATCCAGGCATTCCTGAAAGGCCTGAGTCTAATGGGGTATTAGGCCTGGGGAGACTCACTTCCAGGTAGTCTCAGGACTACCCAGTGGTGTATCTCCGTTGCTCAAAGGTGTGTCTCCTGGAGCCCAAAGGTGCGAGATGGTGCCCACCACCTCACCCCAAGTTCCCAATTTTGCCTTAAAAGTTAAGTAAAAGATACCTGACCAGCATAACTTTCCTCCTTGCATCCTCCTAGCATGAGGAAATAACACATGAGGAGATGAGGAGGGATTTACTCACAGATGTCTGGAAGCACCCTTAGATTGCTAGAAGAAAGAAACAGATCTCCATCCATTGCTAAGCTTGATGCCCCCCCCCCCAAGCATTGCTTCCTTTCAAGGTATGGTATGGAATCCTGGGATTTACAGTTAAGTGAGGAACCAGCACTCTTTATCAGGAAAGATTTTATAAAATTGCAACTCCACGATTCCATAGCATTGAGCCATGGCAGTTAAAAGTGGCGTCAAGTTGCATTCATTCTACAGCATAGATGCAATCAAACATTATGGTGGCAAACTTTCTTTTTGCAAAAGTAGAGCTTAATTTTGAGTGGTGCTTAGGTAAAAAAAAAAATCAGTAGAAGCCTAATTGGATAGCATTACCGACCACCCATCTTCAAGTGATAGAAATTCATTTTTCTCTTGATTCTCTCATGGAGATGCTATGGTTTCCTCTGTGGGTCCCAATGTGATACTCTTGTATTACATCCACTAGATGGCATCTTAGTCCTTCAAAAATGGTCTGATTATTTCAACTGTTTTCTAGTTACATTTGCATTACCTAAAAGCAATACCCATTCATTTATCAATAAAACAGTGTCAAATGCCTTCATTACCTTGCATTTTCTGTGCATGGATATCACACGGTAACTTGATTAATAGCTCCACAACAACATATTTCTCCCTTATGAAGATAAAAGCAAGCATTGCTCAAGTTATCTGTTCATGTAAACCAGAAAATATGATACATAATTCACATTCAACCGATACAGACATCCCTTGTTCATTAATTGCTTAAAAGGTGCAATCTGTCATCCTTAGAAAACAATGGAATACCTATCATTATATCAAATCATATGTGTTTCTTGACAGTCAGATTCAGCTGATCATATCAGTGACATAAGAAGCACAGTTAAGAACTGTGTTGACCCACGATAACCCAAAAGGCAGCTACAATATGGTTACCATAAAGGTCTATGGCTGAGGAAATCTGCATTCACTGTGATCCACTCACTTTGCTAAGTCATGAGAGATCCTGTACTGGGTCATATTTACAGTAGAGAATCTTATGGGAAAATGGTAATATGGTATTGAACAAAATCGAATTCGTATAGCAAGTTACTAGGGACAAAAGTGGGAGTTAAAGTGAACAATTAAATAAAGGAATAAAAAGTTCAAAGAAAAATACCTGCAGGATTAAATATACTTTATGAATATATTTTATTTGTGTCTTTGCCACTCCATAGACCTCATATTCACCATAAATACAGTAGACGGTGTTGGATGGGGTCGCACTCCCCTGAAGACACAGGTTCGCAGTCTGGGGGTTCTCCTGGACTCATTTCTGAGCCTGGAACCCCAGGTCTTGGAGGTTGCCAGGGGAGCATTTGCACAACTAAGATTTGTGCGCCAGCTGCGCCCGTACCTTGGGAAGTCTGACTTGGCCACAGTGGTCTATGCTCTGGTTACATCCTGCCTGGATTACTGCAACACGCTCTACATGGGGCTGCCTTTGAAGACGGCCCAGAAGCTTCAATTAGTACAACGGGCGGCAACCAGGCTTATAACCGGAGCGGTGTACAGGGAGCATACCGCTCCTCTGTTGCGTCAGCTCCACTGGCTGCCAATATGCTACCGAGCCCAATTCAAAGTGCTGGTCTTGGCCTACAAAGCCCTAAACGGTTCTGATCCAACTTACCTGTCTGAACGTATCTCCTCCTATGAGCCTATGAGAACCTTAAGATCATCTAGGGAGGCCCTGCTCTCGATCCCACCTGGGTTTAAGGCATAGCTGGTGGGGATGAGAGACAGGGTCTTCTCAGTGGTGGCTCCTCGGCTGTGGAACACCCTCCCTAGTGACATCTAGCAGGCCCCATCCCTTTTGGGTTTCAGAAAGAAATTGAAGACCTGGCTGTGCGCGCAAGCGTTTAAAGAATTAGTTCTGTTGGCTCTGACTTGGACTGGATTAGGATTTATGTACAAGGTCTTCTGGATGACTGGTTCAAATACTTCATATTGTTTTTAAATTTTATATATTGTATATTGTTATTTTGTTTAACTGTTTTATTGTTTTATTTTATTGTACTGTGGTGTATTGGCATCAAATTCTGCCAGACTTGTAAGCCGCCCTGAGTCCCCTCGGGTGAGAAGAGCGGGATAGAAATGATGGAAATAATAGAGTCTCACTTATCCAACATAAATGGGCTGGCAGAACGTTGAATAAGTGAAAATGTTGAATAATAAGGAGGGATTAAGGAAAAGCCTATTAAATGCCAAATTACGTTATTATTTTAGAAATTAAGCACAAAAACATCATGTTTTACAACAAATTGACAAAAAAAGAAGTTCAATACACAGTAACGTTATGCAGTAATTACTGTATTTATGAATTTAGCACTAAAACATCGCGATGTTTTGAAAACATCAACTACAAAAACATTGGCTACTAACAAATTGACTACAAATAAAGATAGAATTGCATAAAATGTACTTAAAGTAACAACATTGTCTGAAGTTAAATCCATAAAAAGTTCGGTCCTTGCTATCTAGAGAATCAGCTGTGGATCCTGGCAGGAGGCAGACTGTGTTGGATAATCCAGAACGTTGGATAAGGGAAGGTTGGGTAAGTAAGACTCAATTGAATACTGATGCGGCTACATGTTTTTTAAAGAAAAGCTGAAAAGTATTGTTTCCCTTCTCAGGGCCCTTCCACACAGCCATAAAACCCAGAATATCAAGGCAGAAAATCCCACAATATCTGCTTTGAACTGGGTTATCTGAGTCCACAATGCCATATATTCCAGTTCAAAGCAAATAATGTGGGATTTTATTCAGCTGTGTGGAAGGGCCCTTAGATAAAGATCATAGGGATATAGTTTGAACCCCTTCCACAAGATATTTTCAGTTTTACACTATCCTTTCCCTCATCCACCACCACCACCATCCTAATTTGCTTTAAAATACTGTTGAATAGTTACCACTCTGGAAAATGATGTCATCACTCCTGCTGGAGTGATGGGATATTCAAATCCGCCTCCTCATCTAATATATGTAGTATTCTAATAAGCTACTGCAGTCAAATTTCAAGATTGGAGAATGAGGTGTACACACAGCACTGATAAGTACAGTATCTCTATGAATACTCAATTCCATTCTAGCTTTTCTCAGAAACTGGCAGAGTGTGTAACTGCAATGCAGCCTGGTTTTTTTCCCCTCTTTTTGGATTTTTAAAGCTTTTTTCTCAAAAAGGAACAAAATGGAAAAGACAAACATTTCCATGTCTGTTTGTCCTGAAGTAAAAATACCAGTCGAACCCAGAGGTGGTCTTCCTTTTTGATCAAGAGTTTTATTTCAAAAGATTTAGTAATTAGTTTGACTTTTTAAGTAAAATCTTTTTAAAATAATAATAATAATAAGATAATGAAGGAAAATGTCACCATCTGGTCTCAAGCTGGATTGAAAAAGGGAAAGTTGTATGGATTCTTTTTTTTAAAAAACCCATCCCTTGTGTGACTTATTCTACTGATTCAAAACTTAAGTGCAATTTGACAAATAAAAATGAATATACTACTTACTAAATTTTGAAAAAGCAGAGTATCATCCAAGGGAACCAGAGAGTGGGATTTGGAAAGGACAGTAGAAATGAATATAGCAGTCTAGAAGACACATACATTGATAGGCAACTTGAAGAAACATACACATAGACATGTCCAAAAAATCGTTTTGAATCGTATATCAGATTTATTTCGGATTGTTCTCGCTTTTTGATACGAATTCCGAGACATTGTCTCACAGCACAACCAGCAATGTAATTTGAACTATTGTTGGCCCATTCTCTAATTGTCTCTTAATGTTTCTTTAATTTTTTTCCCTTCCCCAAAAAGATTTTTAAATATATTTAAAAAAAATATTTTTTAAATTGTTTCTGCAACCTACCTTGAATGGGAGCTTACGCAGCCTAACATGGCTGCCACTCCCTGGCCAATCAGAAGCTTCCACGATGGATGCAAAGGTGGGGGCTAGGGTCCTCTGCGTCCACGTGGAAGATTGCCATAAAAGCCCGTTGTGTAGCCCGGGCGAACCATTCTGGGCTGGGCTTTGCACGGAGAGGGTGGTGGTCTGCAAACGGAGAGCAAGCAAGCCTCTTGAGGGAGAGAGAGGGTGAAGGGGCCCAGTCTGGCTGTTCCCACAGAGGGGTTTGTAGAAAGGGTTAGGGTTTTGTTGCTGGTTCTTTCTCTTAGCAAGGGAATTTCTAGTTTTCAAAGTATCTTTGCACAACTTTTAAGGGCATTGCAAATTTGATGAGGATAGCTCAAGAAATGAGGGCAGGACAGCCCTGTAAAAGTCCCCCCCCCCGGTTCCTTTTTTTTGGGGGGGGGCGATTGCACATGCGCGTCTGCCATTTTAGAAACATTTAGAATCATTATGAATTTTCGGAAATATCCGAAATTTTTGGGTGAAAAAATCAGAAATACTTTCTATATCGAAGCACCAGCGCCCCCTACTTTAGAAACGAGAATTGAAACATTTTTTTCATCTATCGGACATGCCTAATACACATCCTAAACTGCTCTGCAGAAAGTTTTGATTTTGTTCTGTTTAATTTTGGTGGGTTCAATCCAGAATCTGCTTTTGGTGGATAAAGGCTTTATTTGATAGGTCCCTTGTTGAATGGACTGGAAAACTCACAAACAAGATTCTCAGTAATTTTGTTGAATGGCAGGTCCAACAGCACCAATCACTGTAAAAACTATATTGTCATTGCTCCCTGGTATTTTTCCCCTCAGGAACCAATATTCAAAGTGGTGCAAAACTTTTAAAAAACTACAAATTCAAAACCTACAAAACACAAATATTAAAACAGAATTCAATATTACTTCTCTTAAAACAATTCAGTTAAAATAACATAAAATAAAACAAATAATTATAAAGCTGTTTAAAATAATCCAAACATCATAAAGTTTTTTCAGATTCAAGCAGTTCCCTCCATATGGAGTAGCCTAATATTTCTGAGACATATTTAGAATCACAGAATCATAGAGTTGGAAAAGAGCTCGTGGGGCATCCAGTCCAACCCCCTGCCAGGAAGCAGGAAAATTGCATTCAAAACACCCCCGTTTAAAAGCATCCAAAGAAGGAGCCTCCACCACACTCAGAGAGTTCTACTGATGAACAGCTCTCACAGTTACAAAGTTCTTTCTAATATTCAGGTGGAATCTCCTTTCCTCTAATTTGAAGCCATTGTTCCACATCCTAGTCTCCAGGGCAGCAGAAAACAAGCCTCCTAGAATCATAGAATCATAGAATAGTAGAGTTGGAAGAGACCTCATGGGCCATCCAGTCCAACCCCCTGCCAAGAAGCAGGAAAATTGCATTCATAGCACCCTGGCTATCCAGATGGCCATCCAGCCTTTACTTAAAAGCCTCCAAAGAAGGACCCTCCATAAACTTATAAATAAACACACACACACCAGTGGAAGTGTACATTCTTGCCCATTCTTCTCCTTCATTTCCATCCAAAAAGGTTTTTGTAGCAAGTTAGGGCATTTTTGTAGACAGCACAAAGGCTGCTTAGGGGAATGATTAATAACTGGCCAAAATAAGGTAGAAGTAGCTTGAGCAAAAGGACATTTGGTTATGCAAAATACTTTTGCTTGATTCAGATTGACTCTCTTCCAATTTTCCAAAAAGAACAAGACTTGGAGTGAAAATAAGAGGATGGAAAATCCCTTCTGAGAATTTCTGTTCCATTTGTAACTCTTAAAAATCCCACTTTATAAAATGTTGATATCTGATGTTCATTTTGATATTTCCTGTGGCACCTGTGGCTAAGATATTCTCATCCCACCTCTGTCAAGGAAATATAAAAATATTATAAGCAACATCCCTAGCAAAAACAGATTCATTGGAAATTCCTCACTATTTGAGGACTAGAAGGGGACTACAGAAGGGAAGAATTTTAACTTGGCCTTGATTTCATCTCAACTGTAAATAAATACAGCTAATAAAAGAGGCATAAAGTGGAAAACAGATATGTATTTTTGATAGTTAATCATACTCTATTGAGTCTTTATTTCTCCAAATGATATATGAAATGTTTATACCCAACACAATCTACCTATTTATTTCAAGCTTGTTTCTCAGCTGAACAATGGGCTAGATTTTGCCACATCTATGTCTGTGTCAAAGAAGACTCTTCGGCCATATCCTCAAGATGTCTTCCAGGCCAATCTTGCCCTCGAACAATCATTGCTTCTGCACTAATATTCTGCGGTTTGTGTGCAGTGGTTTTGTAGATAACAACTAGAAGAAGAACTAAAAGTAAAGAAAAGTAAATATTATTGTGCTGGAGAACGCTATAATGTATTGGTCTTTTTTTCTTTCACACACACGCTGCTTCCTATGTGCATTCAAAAGAGTCGAACAGAGATAACAAGTCAACATAATTGCCTCTTGAAAAGGCTCTACCGAAAGAGTTCAAGTATCTAAGGTCAGGTAGACTGATAACTCTTCCATTAGTGAGAAACTGTGATATCTAATATAGCCGGATACATAATATTATTTCTGTCTCAACAAGCTCTTTCTCACACATACACAAACAGAGGAAATGTTGGACAGAGAGAGTGGAAAAAAGGAGTCGGGATCTGTGACTTTTTCAATGAAATGAACAATGAGAGGTACGAGGAGCACTAGATTTGAAACTCACTCATCCCATGATCTGCCCAGCCTTGTGCTACTGAAAGAATGGGCTGCTTCTTTGGGACCACTGCTTGAAATTGCTACAAATACCTTAAGCAGTGTCTCCCAAATGAGCAGGTTTCACTTGCTCCTCACCTTCCCAAATGCTATCAAAAAGATGTTGAAATCATCAGCACCCAGTGCCTTTGTTTCCTACTTAAGATAAATATTTTTCAAATGCTTGTAGTAGTAGGGATATACATTTCCAGATTCCTGCATTTAAGGATGGCTTCCATTTCCCGACATAATATTTGGTTTGTTACTGCTTTTCTGTGTTCATTTTTTTTTTTCAGGGAGTATACACACTTCTCAAATACTTGTTTAAGATGCATCCACAGCTGTTTGATAGTGAGTATTCTGGAGCAGACGTTGTGTCACACCAATTGAAAGTCTGGAACACATGCTGAAAGAAAGATGAATTCTTCTACAGTCTCTTTCCAGAACCAAACTCCTTGCATTTTTCTAATACCCAAAAGTAATTCATACAACATTAACAGATTTCCCATAATTCATTACATTAAAATTGTATTATTCTAACTCTTAAACATCTGTTGTTGTTGTTGTTGTTGTTGTTGCTTCCATTTGTTACTGGCTATTTTATAGTTATTTTATATTGAATGTTTATATTAATGATTTAATGAAGAGACTAGTCAACAATTACCTGGTGATTTACCTATACCATTGACACAGAAAACTGAGGACTCTTTGGGCTCTTAAGGGTTCCTGAGTGTGAAAAGTAACAATGACAATGAACAAGACAGCTTGCTCCCGATTCTTACAGGGGTTTATTTCTAGAGCATATTTTTGTGACAGCCAGTGACAGCTGGTATGGGTAGGGAGTCATGGCATTGTGCCCTTGGTAACTGTAGCAAAGCGGCTCAAAAGTGCCATGGTTGACGTCATTCCTTTTCCCACTTCAGATATGGTTTTAATCTAAATCATGGTTATAAATCATATAGAAAACCCACATGGACCCAAAAGACTTCTGTTATCAAATGCTTATGCTTAAGAGTACATATTCTCACTCTCTCCACACGTGATGCTATTTCCTAAAGCAGAAGCCTGAATAAGATTTGCTCATGCAGCAAAGAAGCATCTACAAGAAGACACAGAAAGATGGTTAACTCTACTCCTTGCCTCGGAAATAGCATATTTTCAACATTTCCCCCATTTTATTCCTCCTTCCAGCTATGTTTCTTGGTACAGTGGATTTTACCTGACTTGTCAAAGACAAAAAGATGCTATTGTTCAACTCCCTCCCTTGTGTCTCGAGGAAGAACAAAATGGGAAACTAAGGTTTCTTTATGCTGTCTCTCTTCCTTAAAAGTCCAGTTTTATTTGGGGAATAACTCAGGCACTGTGTTTAAAAAGAAGACAACTTAGTTTCTTGATGAGCATTCCAGTTCTCTGTTGCTAGGGTAAAGGAAGGAAATAACTCATATTTGACTTTTCTGTATCCTGCCCTCCCCCCCCCCCCCTTATACTGACAGAAGCACTACAACATTCCAACTTGTTCAGCCATAGAGTTTTCCAATTCAAAAGCACAGTGCTAGGAAATGTGACCTGTTGGGAGGCAATTCCCAGAATCCCCAATGGCTATGTTGGCTAGGACATTCCGGCAGTTGTCATCCAAGTCTGGTCCTAGCATTGCATGTATGTGCAGAGCCTATTTTTGAGGAGTACCTGCAGATTCAGAGGTCCCATTGGCTTGATAGAACAGGCAAAAGTCTTGGATTTAAACTGGAGTGAAAACTGGAGAGGCTTCCTCTAGCTTTAATGGTTGTGTAGAAGAGAGAATTTCAGTAAGTGTTGCCAATACCTGCTGGAATTCTCTCTTCTAAACAAACATTAAAGGCACATGAGTATCTTTGGTTTTCAGTCAGACAATTCTGTTTGACAATGAGGATGACAGAAAGGCCATTCTTGAGGTTGTGGCAGTTGGGCATAATGTTAGTTTAAGATAATTACCAGTCAAGTCTTTGATCACAAACTGCTGGTATTTAAAAATGCAAAAGGTAAAAAGTCTCATTAATGTAGGGGAATAGCATCTACTGTTCATCTTGTTTTTGTAAATGAGTTGAACCTTCTTTGACCCCACTGTCATATCAAAGCCTGTTCAATTAAGTCTGATGTAGAACGACTTGCTTTATTGGCTTTCCAATTAATTGTTTTCCCTCCTTCTCATCACAGACACTGGGGTCTTTTGAACAGGATCAATTGAGCAAATAGCTACACTCTTTTTTCTGATCTGTCAGGCTGCACTCTCCATAACTGGTTTTTTTTTAATGCTTTGATCAATGATTATATTTTACAGAAACAAAGTAAGATCTTTGGGACATTTTATTCCATTTAGTCCCCTTTTTTACTCTTCTAATTTACTGCATGAGCCCTGCTCTTGAGTGGGGAAAAGAAGAGGTATTTGCTAGGTTAATAGGATGGGCTCTTTCGTCCTACACAATTATTTATTATTATTATTATTATTATTATTATTATTATTATTATTATTATTTACGGCGCTTCCACCCTACCTTTCTCAACCCCAGAGAGGACTCAAGGTGGCTTCACAACATTGGCAACAATTCAACGCCTTTAAAAATAGTGTACAATAAAACAACCATTTGAATTAGAATAATAAGATACAATTAAAACAATTAAAAGCATTTAACACAATACAAATAGTGTAATTCACGTGATCCATAAGCATAGCCATTCCAGTCACCAGTTGCACATCTTTCGTATCTATCATTGCACCAGATCTCCAAAGGCTTGGTCAAAAAAGCCACATCTTCATCGTTTTATAGAAGGTCAGGAGGGAGGGGGCTGAACTAATCTCCCTAGGGAGGGAGTTCTGCAGCTGAGGGACCACCACCGAGAAGACCTTATCTCTTGTCCCCACCAATCGTGTTTGCAATGAAGGCAGGACCAAGAGCAGGGCCTCCCCAGATGATCTTAGACTCCGAAATGGTTCATAGCTGGAGATATGCTCAGACAGGTAAGCTGGACCAGAACTGTTTAGGTCTTTATAGGCTAAAGCCAGCACTTTGAATTATGCTCAGTAGTAGAATGGCAGCCAGTGAAGCTGGTGCAACAGGGGGGTTGTATGCTACCTGTACACAGCTCTGGTGAGCAATCTGGCTGCCTCCCATTGGACCAGTTGCAGTTTCCGAACAGTCTTCAAAGGAAACTCCACGTAGAGTGTGTTGCAATAATCTATTTGGGATGTAACCATAGTGTGGACTACTATGGCCAAGTCAGACTTCCCAAGGTACGGACACAGCTGGTGCACAAGATTTAATTGTGCAAAAGTTCTCCTGGCGGGGGGAGCTGCGCATGCGTCAATGAGAGTAGATGTGCCTAATTGCTCTCCTAACTATAAAAGCAATTAAAGCCTCAAAAAGCCCATAAAGGGTCATAAATATCTCCTTAATTGGGGTCCGGATCAAAGGAGAAAAGAGAGGAGGCTGGGAGGTCATGATCGAAGGTGACTGAAGCCATAAATCTCAGAATACAAAACAGAAGTCTGGACAATTGTAAGTATGGCGGAGAGAAAGGAGAAGGAGGAGGAGGAAGAAAAATTGAATAAGATTATAACTACATTGAAACATCTTAAATTAAACATGGAGATTTTAAGACAGGGAAATGAGCAGACAAGAGAGCAAATTACACAAATTAATAGCAAACTCGGGCTGATAGAGAATAAAGTTGAAGAATGCCAAGAATAAGGAAAAAATGGGAATTCTCAAATTGGATGTTTATCAAGCTTTTGATAAAGTCAATCACAATTATCTATTAAGATTATGTCAACAGTTGAATATGGGGAAAAACTTCTGCAAAACACTGCAACAATTGTATAGCAACTGTAAAGCAAAAATAAGGGTGAATAACGGAAGACCAGGAGAGATACCAATTTTAAATGGTACAAAACAAGGTTGTCCATTATCCCCCACTTTATTTGTAATAGCAATAGAAATAGAAATGCTAGCTGAAAGTATCAGGAATAGCACCAACTGGACAGGGTACAAAATAGAAAAGGAAGGAGGACAAAAGGAAGAAATAAGGCTTAATTTCTTTGCCAATGATGCAATGATTATTACAAGCCAACCATTAATTATGGTAAAAGATATGATTAAAAAATTGGAAGAATTTAAGAATATATCAGGACTATTTTTTAACATCAAAAAGTCAGGGAACAATTGGAGATAAAGAAAATATCAGGGTTAAGATTAGGATTAAAGAAGTTAAAATACTTAAGAGTATGGATATATAAAGACCCAAAGAGTATAGTCAATGGGGAATTATAAACAAAAATGGAAAGTAATAGAGAAACAATTTAAGAATTGGGAAGAGAAAACATTAACAAGAGTAGACAGAATAAGGGCACTAAAAATGTTCATAATACCAAAACTGATATATTTATTTCAAACACTACCAAATACAGTAGATAGGAAGACACTAAAGACATGGGACAGGAGAATAAGAAAATGGGCAGTCAGAGGAAAAAGGCCCAAAATAAGGGACAAATGGTTAAATGCAAAAGAGGAAGAGGGAGGCTGGAACTGGATTCAAAGCTGGGCTATAAGACAGGAAATTTTTAGACTGAGGGAAAAAAATAGAGAACAGGATAGTCCATTTGAGAAAGCGATTAAGAAATGTTTGACAGGGGAAAAGAAGGTGGCAGGAGATCTGTACGAACAAATTATAATGGTAAAAGAAGTAATAATAGAGGAAATTTTCCCAACATGGAGAATGGACATGGAAATTGAGAGGGAAGATATACAAAGGGAAATAAGTAATATAGCAAAAGAAAAGTACAATGTATTAAGGGAAGCAAGAAGGAAAATGTTACAAAAATGGTACAGAACTCCTGCACAACTTTCAAGTTTTTTTTTACCAGGGATGAAGGATAGGTGTTGGCATGGTTGTGAACAAAGAGGGGTGTTTAATCACATGATATGGGAGTGCGATCAAGTGCAAGAATACTGGAGAATGATTGAAGGAGAAATTAATAGAATACTAAATCTACAAATAGTAATAGTTAACAGAAATGCAAGGATAACAGAAGTGAAGAATACACAAAAAGAAAAAATGGTTGACAAATTAATAGCATGTGCACAAATTGTCTTAGTGAGGGGATGGAAAGATAAAACAAAATGGACTCTGACAAATTGGTATAAGTATATAGTTGATATGTTAAATGTGGAAATAACAAATTGCAAATGGAATAATATAGATAAAATTGAAAAGATTGCAATAATCAAGGGGATGTGTGAACCAGTTAAGAACTATTTAGAAAATGTACTAAGATGTGGAGTGGAAAAATTAAGATTGAGATTGATATTTCAAATGTAACTTCTGTAGCTTTGTTGTATAAATTGCATGTACAAGGAGGGGAGGGTGGGAGTGGGATAAAACGACAAAATAATAATACATTTTTTAAAAAAGTTCTCCTGGCCACTGCCAAAACCTGGGGTTCCAGGCTCAGCGATGAGTCCAGGAGAACTCCCAAGCTGCAAACCTGTGTCTTCAGGGGGAGTGTAACCCCGTCCAACACAGGCTGTAACCCTATGCCCTATTCAACCACGCGACTGACCAGGAGTTACAGCACTATATTCCACTTTAAGTACCATGGCAACTTCCTAGGGGATCCTGGGATTTGTAATTTGTTGAGGCAGTAGAGAAGCACTCTGACTAAAAATTTAAAATACCCTTTCTTAAACTACAAATCCCAGGATTTTATAAAATGTTGCCAAGGCAGTTACACTGCAATTCTTTACTTACTTACTTACTTACTTACTTACTTAGGCAATCTCTCGTAGGTCGAGGATGATGGTCCTCCGTTTCTGGTGTCTTGGAGGTGTGTCCGTAGGTGGCTGAAGAGACCTATTCTTGATCTGCATGTTCTCCCGCAGTGAGGACATCGGTTTCCAGGTGGAAGGCGATCCCGGTCAGGGTTGGCTTGACGTGCCTGCCCCTTGGCATGTTTCTCCCTTAAGCCCTCCATTCGTGCCTCTTCAAACTCCAAAGCACTGCTGGTCACAGCTGACCTCCAATTACAAAGCTCAAGGGCCAGGGCATCCCAGTTCTTAGTGTCTATGCCATAGTTTTTAAGGTTGGCTTTAAGCCCATCTTTAAATCTGTTTTCCTTGCCACCAACATTCCGTTTTCCGTTCTTGAGTTGGGAGTAGAGTAACTGCTTTGGGAGACGGTGATCGGGCATTTGGACACACTGCAATATAACACTATAATTGTGAAAGGGCCAGTATATGTCTGGAAGAGCTGGGAAGTACATTGCAAGCACAGTAACAACAGGGGATAGGTGTAGGAGGCAAACCTGCAGAAGAGGACTCTTGCCACATGGGTCTAGCTCTCTAATAGAAATTGGGTCATCATGCTACATAGCATCAAGAGTTCTGGTTAGAATATCTACCAAGAGAACAGATAGATATGGAGCAGGAAGTAAAAGCAGGCAGAAGGCACTAGTGGTAGTGGGGATGGTGGTGATGTCTTGCAGTCTATAAGAACATGGTGGCCAACAGTGTTGAAAGGGAGACAAGAGAGGCAAGTGGCTAATGAAAAATCCACTTTCTTCCAGGTTGGATCTGTATTCACTTAGCATACTTGAAATTGTTGAAAAATATCCATTCGGAGGATATTGCAACACAGAAAATGTGTGTTGGCCATCCACTGTTTTGCAAAATCTGAATATGGGGGTCCTTTAAGTTAGAACTGGGCTAATCAGATGGAAGTAGTTTTACTTTTGCTATTACAATAATGACAATTATCTTGTCAATTATCTGTATCACTGCAGAGCATTCTTTATGGTAATCGTAGGTACTAATTTGCAATAGGCACTGATTGCTCCTGACAGGCAACTGAGGTGTTAATTTAAAAGAAAAGTGTTGTTCAACTACATAGGCTATGTATCTCAACATAAACACACTCTCAAATGCTAGTAATCAGTGACAATATTTATAGTACCATTTCATAAGTAGTGGAGCCACCTCCTTCCTGTTTTAATAGAAATTGCTTCTATCAAACAGCTCATGTACGCAAAACTGTCATTTAAGCCTGGTGGAATCATGCCAGTATTACTTTAATAGGGGTTTCCTAACAAAGGCTATGTAAAAGGCAGACATTCCAAAAGTACATATTTAAAATATGATACAAATGGCATTAATATAATGCAGGAAAGCATGAATCTGTCAAAATATCCCTGTTCCTCAGGCTTTGAAGGCATAGGGTTATTTCCGATAAGGGTGGCAATGGTGGAAATATTCCAGCCACTTCAAGATAGCGGATAGGTTTTGAATCAGACCTTGGAAATGTATCTTCTTTGGACTACAACTTCAAGAATCCCTTAACCAGAATTCAATCTAAATGCAATCCAAGAAGCAACTTCCCCTAGGTCTGTATTTTGATGACATATTTATGTCTCATTCATTCGGAGATTTTACTGGGGGCTCATATTACATAACAACCTCTTTCTCTTCCTCTTTCTCTTTCTGAGAACCCCCTCACCCACACACACCTTTTAGGAGACCTCGGCCACAATTTTAAGAGCCAGCATGATGAGTATTGAACTACTGCTCTGAAAACAGGGTCTAAATCTCCACTCAGCCATAGAAACCCACTGGGTTACACTGGGCAAATCACATTCTTCTGTTACAGATTAAAGCAATTATACCATCACCACCATCAACAACCCCCCCCCCCCCCCCCCGCAAAAAATCTTGCCAAGAAAGGGTCAAATTGTTGGAAATAGCAACCTCCAAAGCTTCTCACTATTTTTTTTGTTAATGTATATATTTGCTAACCTGTATTCTATGTGTATGTTGATTTGTCAGTTTGACTGTACCTCTTTGGTGTGGGAGGAGTTACGAACATGTGATTGTACTGAGCATGTTCAGACTCAGGACTCCATTTTGTATTCTGTGTTTTCGCATCAGACCTCAGTGAAGGTGGATGCATATATGTGTGATTATAGACTTCAATGTTAGCAGTTTGTTTCAGACCTCAGTGAAGGTGGATGTATGTATGCTTATGGACTTCAGTGAGTACAACTATGCCTAAAAACTATGGACAAGAATGATATCCTGTGTACTCAACACAAAGAACTACATCCTATCTATAACTGAACTTGAATAAGAAATGTGCCTATATGATGAATTAATACAAGATGTTTGTGAGTAAACAAGATATGCTATTTTTCAAAGAAGACTTTGGTTTTGGTTTTTTTTTTATCTCTGAGTGCGTATTTTAAACTAAGCGGTTTCAAGGAAATGTATCTGTTTTGGGCAATTACAACTGCAACTGCATTTTGAACTTCAAAGAAACAACCATTCTCTGCTAAACAAATATATTTCTGTAGTGGCATGTCTTTGTCCTTGGTAGTTTGAAAGCATGGTTCTTCCGTTTAACAGCTGAGTTAACTGTGTGCCATTGCATGCATGCTTGTGAATATCTCTTGTTCAAAGGGTTGACTTCTAACAAGATCATACTTTTCTTGACTAGTGGTTTTCATAAGGTGGTTTCCACATGTTCATGGAGATTCACATTTGCCAAACGGATATAACATCATTTTCCTTGTCAATAAGGTTATGATTGCCATTTATTTCCAAAAGGTTATTGCCCCAGAGAATGTGTGCAGTTATTTTCTAAAACAGATTAATTGGAAATGACCTTAAGGCAGACTACAAAGTGAGGTTAATCAACACAACCTAGAATCAGTGATGAATACATAAATGAAAATAGAAAATTCATGTATTCTAGATTGTAAATTGATTACTTTTTGGAAATCCCACCCTTTCCTTAAAGATCTCAAGGTGGTTCACATGATTGCCTCCCCAATCATGTTTATTCTCACAACAGTCCTGTGATCATGGCAACTGGGCCAATATCACCTTTTATTCGAGAGATGTTGGACTCCATTTCCCAGCATTCTCCACTATTGTCTATGCTAAGTAGCTTTTCCAGCTGTTGAAATCCAAGAATGTTTGAGGGGACTTATGATTCCCTTATAACTTAATCACATCAGATAAAAGCCAGTGCCCTATACTTTAAACAACAGGAGCATCTTTTCCTCCTTGATTTCTGTACTAGGAATAACAGAAATTAATACAGTGTCCAATGTGGCCCTAGGCATTGTGTGACAGAAGAAGACACTCTCTGGCTAAAGACAATTGTGGAAAAGAGGCAATTGTTTTGGGGAGGGTGATACCTGGACAATTGCTTCACTAGACGATACACAAACCAGAGCTTGAGAAAAATTTCTTTTGAACTATAATTTCAAGCCTGCCCCATCCAACTAGCTAGCACCCCTGCTGGCTGAGGGTATGCTAGGAGTTGTAGTCCAAAAGGAATATTTGTTTAATTCTTACTGAAACGCATTCCACAGCTCAAATGTTACTGCAGCCCCATCTACATTGCCATATAATGCAGTTTCAGAATGTAGTTTAACTTCATAGAACTGGATTATATGAGTACACTACCATATAATGCAATTCAACTGCACTCTGATGACTTCATTACAAAGGGCTAAATGCAACAGCATGCACTGGTTTAACCCAGGTCACCCATGGAGCCTGCTGACTCCCATCATACAACAGCAGTGCAGCTCTGTGGGTGAAGGAGAGCGGAGGTGGTGCACACCACCGCCAAGGCAACATGAAATGCTTCCTGTGTTGCTATTGGAATCCATAGGGGGAAGACGTACGTTCCACAAACACTCCACACTTCTCCCCATGGGATCAGCTAGAAGAGGAGCCAGGCAATGTAGGGCATGGGTTCCCCACACACCCCTACAAAGCAGAGCGACTCCGGCGGCCATGTGACAAGGCCGTGTAACTGCACTATATGGCAATATATATGGGACCTGAATTGTTTTTGGGAACAGAGCATGTTAGAAACACAGTGTGTTAGAAAATGAACATATCTACAAGCTCCATGTTATACTTTGAGAAAGTGCAAGTACATTAAAAATTTAGCAAGTCCTTACACTACAATAGATGAAATGGAGCAGGTATTTTCTTTTATTGTGTATCTAAGTGCAAAAACACTCTGTGTGTCAGGACCCAGGCTGCAGAGCACCAATAACCTTACACAGAGGCCAGTCTCTATCTAATATCTTTATTAAAGAAATATATAAAATCAATAAAAACAAGTGAAGAATATAGTTCAGAAGCAGACCTTTCAAATAAGGCCAAATATAGTCCAGAAATGTATTGTCCAATATAAGATATTAGAGTTCAAAGTTGTAATCCACTTGACCGAAACACACACTTTGCCAAGCAATAGTGTGGGGAATATAACAGAGTCTTTATAGTCCAATGAAGCTTGACAACAAGGCTGGAATTAAACTTGATTCTTGACTTGATCCAAGACTTAAAACGAGGCAAACATGAAGCATGAAACAAAGTCCGTGGCAAAACCGTGAGACAAGGCAAGACTTGAAACTTGATCCGGGAAGCAGGGAACTGGGATTACGAAGTCCACACACGATCTCTCTCCTCAAGCTGATCAATTGACTCCGCAAAGTTTCCCTTGCGACAAACACCTATATTGGGTCTCGTTTTCCCGCCAACAGAACTCTTTCCCTAGAGAACGAGAAGCGAAACCCAACTCTGTCCAGATGCATGACTCCTTAGAATTTCCCAAGGGAAGCAGACCTAATCAGCCATTTGTTTGGCAGCGATTCTCAGACTTCGGCGATTAGCCTCCCTGACTCCCCTATCCTTAGTATAATTGTCCCTCCTGGAAAACGGGGGGGAGTTCTGCCCAAGGCCTGTTTGGCTGAATTCTTGAGGGCAAACGTCAACATCCTGCAGGTGGAGAGGCTCCGGCTCTTGCTGAACCGGCGAAAATCCCATGTTTTCCTCTTCGTCTGCCACAATAGTACTAGGAACAGGACTACAAGGCCCATGAGTCATCACACTGTGGGATGTGTGCTGTCATTGCTTCCAGTTCCCTGATGGCTTGTTTTGGTGGTGCATACCACTTAATCTGTGGTATCGCACTATGTTAATTTTTCTGAACTTATGAATTGTGTGCATTGTGAGATAAGGAAGTTTGTTTATTAATAGTCCTTTCCTTGTTTTCCTAAATATCATTGTAGGTGACAGTGAAAGCAGAGAGAACATCTTAAAGATACAATAGAATATACATGCAAATCCCTTCATTGGTGCAGTGTATTGCCAAAAGACAAGGAAAAATGATGTGGGCTTTGCTGAGGTGCTGCATTAGACTGCAGCAAATGGCAAAGAGAGAAGCATTTCCCCAACCATGACAGAGAAATGCATTTCTGAAGGGCTTCATATGAACACACAGAGACAATAGGATATGTGCTTGGAAGAGAGAAAATAAAACTCTAGTATCATTAGTGAAAAGGAAGAGAATAGCTATCTATTTCAGCTCTTGCACTTTTTTGCCCTTTCACACAGCTGACAGATAAGACCTCATACCAACAATAATAATCTTTTGTTGTTTTTAGTGGCAGACCTTTTTTAGCCACCTTTTTGTCTCTGGTACATAATATGTCATTTGTTCAGAGCAAATGTCCTCAGATGTGCTGGACTCCAAATCCAGTCATTCACAGAAAACAATGAACTTATTGGCTGGAGATTATGAGAGCTGTAGTCCAAAGCATTTGGAGGGAATCCTTTTGGTAAAGGCTAGCAAAGATAAAACCAAAGAAGCTGGATGTTTAGTAGAAGTTGGCTTCTCTTACTGCAGTACATCAATTTAGATAGTTTTATTTATTTATTTCCAACTGTTCAAACCTTCTTGTCACTAATTTGCCTCAGACTATAGCCTGGAAGACAAAAAAAATGAAAAATATTTGGCTGCCAATCAGTTATGTTACCAAAATGGTATTTCCATATATTTGTGTTTCCGTGAGGGAAGAAAAACAATGCATACAAATGTAAGCTTTGGGTTGAAGCCCAAAACAGAGAAGAGGAGAAGAGAAACAGTTTCCAAGCTTGTAAAAAGGAAGTTAAAACGGCAGCTGGTGCCTTATATAGAAGTGGTCTGACGAATCCTCTCTGGATTTTAGTCTGAAAAATTGCGATGAATGGGTTTTGGAGATGAGGATGGAAGTTGCTTTTCAATCTGTAAGGGAACTCAACATAAATATTTAACATGATTTGTAGTTAAATGTTAGATGTTAGGAACGTGTTATATTGTAGATGTTGGCTGGGAGCATGGAGATGAAGAGAGCTGGTCTTTCTTTCTTTCTACATCTTATCATTTTAGCTAGAAGAATTCTGTGAATTACAATCCAAAAATGTATTTTCCAAGTTCAGGCCATATAACATGCGGGTCCAGCCACTTGTGTTCTTTGAACACCTGGAGGGGAGATGAATCTTTCTTTTGTATTGGACAGAAGGGACCATTCAGTATTAATGAGATCATAAGCCATCCTTATAACATCATAATATTTGGGAGTCATGGTTTCAGTCATTTTATGATCATTATGAGCCACAAACTCAACCTTTTAAGCCAGACAACATCCCAATCAAACGGTTTCCAAGGCACTGCAGAGTTATGACAACTATAGCACTCTTCCAGTCATAGGGTGTATTGAGAGCAGCAGTTGCAGCAAACCCCTGCTGGGTCTCTTTGTCCTTTCTCACCACAGCAATCTGCAGGATCTCAGAACCCTTCAGTCTGGGTGCTGCTTGTCTTCAGAGATGGATTTTGGGTGGTTGGCCTCCAGAAAAGTAACTATGATACAGGGTGTAGACCTGAACTTTCAAGTTGTTCTTCCCCATGGTTTGCTCTGAGATCTACATTTCCCTGAGGGCAGCATGTACATTGAGCCATCAATATGCATATGCACATGCCAATACCTCAAATGAAAACAAATGTCACGTTGGGTTTTTTTAACAACACTTTGCTTTCATGACCCCTTCAAAATATGCCAAGAAAACTCTTAACTTTGGGACATTGCTACATTTTCTGTTTCTTGTTTCAAAAAGCATGTCAGTTATAAGTTTGAAAGAGGGTTTTAAAAAAGACTTAGAAAGATGGCAGAAAGTTCAATTAACCTGGATGGGAAGGATAGCAGTGATTAAAATTATGGTATTGCCCAAAATGTTTTTATTCCACAACTTACCAATTATTAAAGGTGTAAAGGTTTTTGAACAGCGAAGGAAAGATGTGGTTAAATTCATATGGGCTGGCAAAAAAGCACAAATTGCATATAAGAATTAAATAGATGCAAAAGATGGGGGGGTTATCCCTCCCAGAGTACTATAAAGTAGCAGGATTTTGTTGGTTAAAGGAATGGATTAGGCTCAAGGACCACACCTTACTCAACTTAGAGGGCTATAACTTAAAATATGGATGGCATGTTTACTTATGGTATGGAAAAGAAAATGTGAACAAAGAATTTAACAGACATCCAATAAGAGATAGCCTCCTAAAGATATGGAAGAGATATAAGGAAGGGATGGAATTAAAAACCCCTTTATGGTTGCATCTATTGGAAGCAGTATTTAGGCCAATATCCATTGAAGAAATAAAAACTTAGAAGGAGTATCTAATTAAACAGAAAGACTAATGGAAATTAAAACAGAGAAGAGACAGACATAAGTGACTGATTCTGTTACATCAGGGGTCCCCAAACTAAGGCCCGGGGGCCGGATGCAGCCCTCCGAGGTCATTTACCTGGCCCCCGCCCTCAGTTTTATGATATAATATATTGTATATACATATAATATTGATAATAATATTATAATGTAATACAATAGAACACTAATAATAATACCATATAATAATATTAATTATATATTCTATATTACATATAATATTACTAATAATATTACAGTATAGTGGTATAGTTCAATATAGTAATATATAATGCTAATATTGTGCTATGCTAATAATATAATATATTGTATGTACATATAATTTGTAAGCCACTCTGAGTCCCCTTTGGAGTGAGAAGAGTGTGATACAAATGTAGTAAATAAATGCAGTAAATAAATAATAAATAAATAAATACATTTTTGACTTAGGCTCGCCCAAAGTCTGAAATGACTTGAAGGCACACAACAACAACAACAACAACAACAACAACAACAACAACAATCCTAATTAACTTGACTATCTCATTGGCCAGAAGCAGGAGCACACTTCCCTTTGAAATCCTGATAAATGTATGTTGGGTTAAAATTGTTTTTATTTTTTAAATATTGTATTGTTCTTTCATTGTTCTTGTATTTGCACTACAAATAAGACATATGCAGTGTGCATCAGAATTTGTTTGTTTTTTGTTTTTTTTCAAATGATAATCTGGCCCCTCAACAGTCTGAAGGATTGTGGACCGGCCCTCGGATTAAAAAGTTTGACGACCCCTGAATTACATGGTCGGTTTAGGAAAGATGACAAAGTAGGGTTTGCTAACAGAAAATTGACACTGGAAGGTATTCTTGAGAAGGGGAATAAGGGCTTAGTTTCTAGGTTCTATAAATATATACTAGAATGCAATCTAGAGAACAGCCAAATAAAAATCACTATGATTTTCTGGGCTAATGACCTAGGGGAAAATATTGGTCTGGAGAATTGGGAGCATCTTTGGAAAAATGGATCTAAATTCTCAATAGATGCTTCCATTAGAAAAAAATATGTATAACATGTTTTATAGTTGTTATATAGTTCCAGTGACAATAGCCAAAATGAAAAATCCAGCTAGAGGAAAACTGGCGGTATAAGACGCAGAGAGGAACCTTCCTCCATGTTTGGTGGACCTATAGAATGGTACAAGTTTTTTGGGAAAAGGTGATTAAGGAAACAAACAAAATGATTACAAATAAAGTTTAAAAATCCAAAAATGTGCCTTTTAGCAATATTTAGAGAATTAGTAAAAGGGAATAGGAAATTTGTCAATATAGTTTTGTTTCAGCTAGATTGACAATAGCAAAATCATGAAAAAGAATTATCTAAAAAAGGACTGGAGAGAAAAGTTATTACTGTAGATTATATTCAAATGGCCAAGTTATCTAATGGTGTCCAGAGAGGAAATAATAAAGACTTTGCTAAAAAAAAAAATGGAGACTGCCATTTGAATATATGGAAAGGAAGACAATGTAGACTTTAAAATAGCCTCAAGGGGAATTTACTAAAGTAGCTATAAGGGTAGATTTTATTAGATATGGGACTCACGGTAAGTAGTGTCAGAAGTCATGGGTGGTGGATTCACAGGTGGGAGGCAGCAGGGGATAGAATATTGCAATGTATTGGTTTCGGGGAATGACATGCCTGTATTAGATGTATTTTACTATCTCTAGATGTTTCACCTTTTTATATTTTGTATTCCATTAATTTCAACCAATAAATTTTTTTTTTGGAAAAAAAACAAAAAGAAGAAGCATGTCAATGTAGGACACTTTCTGGCTGGTCATCTTGAGCCCAGAATGTGTTCAAAGTAATGGAAGGAGAACAGGGACACCTAACATCCATTAGAGTCCCAATCTTCATGACATCCATGGTGAAATGTTTCCCACAACCATCTCCCATGATGGGAAGAAAAGGATGGTTTCAGCCTGCCACTGGGAATCCAAACATGATGACCATGGCATTGCCAACCCATGGAGACATCATAGCACCACCATTTTCTGTCCTGTATTCTCTTGCAGCCCTCTTTTCTTGTACATTTATCTGTCAGCATGCTCAAAAACATCTTGATTCCCATTGCTTTCCCTATACTGTTGTTGGACTTGCTGCTCCTCCCAGATGTCAGTTTAAGTCATTTGTTCCTTCCTTGCTCTGCGAGATATCCCACCCTTGTTTTCTCTAGCTCAAAAGGGCATCCTCAATTCAAGAATGATCAATAACCTAGTTAAGAAGTAAAACAAGCTAATAACATTATGAGAGCAAGATAATTATTCATCAGCTTCTAAGGCTGGTTCCACACAGGGTAAAAGTGTGGTCCAACCCGGGTTTAAAAAACCCGGATCAGGCCAGACTTCTGTCCCCACACCAGCAAAAAACCATGTGCTTTCTGGGGGGGGGGGTTCAGAGGTCCTGCTGGACCTTCTGGCAGAGCACCCAGACACCAACCAAAACAAAAAACAAAAACAGAAAAGCCTTTAAAAGTAAAAATTACTTACCAGGCCTTCACTACCCTGCTGAAGACCCTCTCCTGGTGTGTAGACTGAGGGGGACTGAAAGAATATTCCATGGGTGAAGTCTGAGCCCTCATTGGGAGGGCAATGCCCTAATTTTGTTCCCCTAGAGAACTTCACTCCCAGTAATCCACTCAGTTTCACTGCTTCCTAGAAAACAGCAGTCATGGTTTTTTGAGTGAGCTGAATTGAACTGTTCAAAGCAGCATGAAATGTGCTTTCAATGCCCATCCTATGAGAAAAGAATTGTGATATTTCCTTGTTAAAACAAAGAGCTTTTAGAAATAAGACCAGTCTTTTTGTTCAGATTCTCTCTGATGCTTGTTGCAGTTTTATTTCTCCAGATAGTCAATAAAACTTTTATTACGCTGGAGCAGTGTTTTTGTTGTTATTATCTGCATTGTTTCCTACTTGCTATTCAGATCCACTTGGCTGACAGCTAAAATTCGCTTGTGTGGGAATGAGCAGGAGACACTGCACATGAAATATATAATAACCTTGTCTACCAGGAGACACAATTAGCATGTTCACAATGAAATGTTCGAGTGTTTTGAAAATACATACTTGAAAACTCTGTAGGTAGGATGCCTGTAGGTTGCATTCCTTGCCTTTCATGTGTATATTCCAACTTGCAAAGGTCTTACTGTAGGCCACAATTAGAGCTGCATAATAGGCGGAACTGAGGCAGGTGAACTCCACTAAACAGCAAAATGGAATAACTCCTGAATTTCTGCCAGAAGGAGCACAAAAATTTGATTAAGGGCTAGTGGTCTGATATGCTGAGCAAGTATAATGTGTCATTAATATGTGCCCTGAAGCAGAGTACATTGACAAGGTGGAGAAACTGCTTGAACAAGAAAAAGGTCAGGGTCAGAAAACTTAAGCAGGGCCAACACTGACACTTGATATTTATTTATACAATGGACCCTTGGTATTTCCTGGTTTTGGTTCCAGGACCTCCCATGAATACCAAACTTGGTGCATGCTTGAGTCCCATTATATGCAGTGGTGTAGTAAAGTGGTGTCCTTATATATAACGGATCAAGGTTTCCTTTTTGGATTTGTTTTTGGAGTGTGGTATTTATGAGATGTGATTGGCTAAATCTATGGATGTAGAATCAATCCATGGAGATAGAGAGCTGACTGCATATGATATTTATTTATATTCTACCTTATTACCAGTTTGGGTCTCAAGGTAGATTACAACAGTTACAACAAACATAGTTAAAATTAACATCATACAAAAGTTAAAATGCAGTTAAACCATAATAAAATTAAAACCAGTTGACATTGACAACAAATGAAGGCCGAAACTTTTTAATATTGTATTCATTGGAAATTTTGCTTAGAAATGATGGAATCTGTAATCCAGTTGATGTGGAGAAAACCAGACTGGGGAAGACTTATTCAAAGTAACTGCGTAATAGTGGTGGAACTAAAAAATTGTCTTAGTCATTCATACCTAAACCACTCTGTGCATGTTATTTGAGAGTAACATGATGTTAAGAACAGTTCAATTAACATGCAAATGAGTCTGAATAAAACTGCTAATATTTGGTCATCTATACATCTCTATGTATGAATGTGAAAGT
The DNA here is from genome assembly GCF_035594765.1 of Anolis carolinensis. NCBI lineage: Eukaryota > Metazoa > Chordata > Lepidosauria > Squamata > Anolidae > Anolis > Anolis carolinensis. The sequence goes on along the minus strand of NC_085843.1, from coordinate 78,662,287 downwards.
TGGGCAGTGAAGAAAACTGATAGGAAGAACATCAACACATTTGACATGTGGTATTGAAGGGCAATTCTAAGCTATAGAAAATACAAAGAATAGATGCATTCTAGAGCAAATCAAGCTTGAGTTCTCATTAGATGCAAAGATGACTAAAATGAGGCTGTTGTACTTTGGATATATCATGAGACACCATGACTCCGTGGAAAAGAGGAAAATGCTTAGCAAAGTGGAAAGCAATATCAGAAATGTAAGACTGCATTATAGGCATATGAATCCAATACAGAAGTCAGAGCTCAGAATTTGCCTGGCCTAAGTAGAGCAAAGGATGACCAGCAGGTCTCCCATCCATAAGATTTCCCAAGCTGTGCTCAACACTCATCCAAAGAAAAATCTGGTGCCACTACAACCGTATACGTGCTGCTTCTTCCACATAAGTATGGCAGGAAATATGTGCCAGCTGACAGAGTTCAGTTATCCACAGATCTACTGCTTCCTTAATGAATGACAGGAGAGGGAGTGGAATAGAAAATAAAATAATATTGACAGGATATCCTTGAGTTTCCAAAGGGAAAAAAACTGGGAACATTTCAAACTACACAATTGTAGCATTATGATTTTATTTTATCATGGCAACATCCTATGGAATTCTGGACGCAGGAAAATAGCATTAAAATTGAAATCAAATGCACTGACACCAGGGGATAAAACACAAGCATTATTCTTTTATTTTAGAGGGTCAGCTATTTTGTGTCTGATACATACTTTTAAAAAGATTTTCTGTTTTACAAAGAAGTTGTGTTACAAGAAATGACTACTTTTAAGCCATTGGGCATCATTGTTATAGCTACCCAATATCTTGTTTTATTGTAATATTTACAACTGGTAAATCTGCCAGGGCTTTCCAAGCATTTAGAAAAATTAAATGCCAGAAGCTAATGAGCAGTATCTTGTCTTATTTACAAAAATCAAGCTCATTAAATGTGCTAACTAGCTTATTAATATTGAGGGGACATGTTTTGGGGCACAATTTTCCGAAATAAATTTATTTAGTGATGCTCAATGTTCTAAGTTAAACATTATGAGTTTAAAAAAGCATTAAAGAGTGTCTTGTGTGCATGCTTATTTCTGAATAATTTGTTCTTAACATAACAAATGAGCAGGCATGAGAAGGAACTATTTCTTTTATGGGGATATCACATTCAAGGTTTGGCATACTGTTGTTAGCAAAATGCAATCCTTATAAGATAACACAAATCAGAATGGTGTTACCAGGTGACAAATGTGTTTCTAGGTCACAGCCAGCTCTGATAAAAAGGGTGAGGAGAAGGAGCTGTTGGAAGGGTCAGCATCTGAGTTAAAGTCCGGCAGTGCCAGCAGCTTCCTCAGCTGAGCTTGGGAAAAGAGTCTTTGGAGGAAGCTAGTAGCTACCACTTCTCAGTCTGCAGAACAAAAACAAGCAAGGACATCTGGGCAGGAGGAGAAAGGGTTAAGTGTTCCGGCTCTTTTAGACTTGCAAATGGAGAAGGTTTAAGTTCACAGATCCACCCTATTAGCTGAAAAACTAGCTATCAATAGGCAGCACCTGAGAACCTAGCATAAAAGGTTCTCAGGAGTTTCATTTGGTTGCTGGCAGCAACGTTGGTGTTTGGAGCTGTGATCACAGACTGTTACTGATCTTGGGATTTGTGAACTTCAGGATATCATTTGGACTTTAGCATTTGGATTTTGGATTGACCTTGGAATTTCTTATCTGCGGAAATTAGCCTTTGGATTTTGAAACAGACTTTCAACTTACCTTGTGTTATTTTCTTCAATGTATGTTTCTTCAGCTGGATCCTTCAGTCTCAACTTGAAGTCCATTCTTTTTTATATTAACTCCTGTTTGGAAGTTGGGTCATGGCTTCATGACATTTTAGGAGATTAACATGCACAATATAAGGTTGAACTAAATATTGAAAAGAATATATGTATACTACCTTCAGTTAAATAATTTCCATCCCAAAATGGAATTTCCTCAACATGTGTCTCAACAACCTTGCAATTAAGGTTGTATTTAACTCAGAGGAACCAATCACAAAGCAAAGCATGCTAAATGCAAAACACATAAGTGAGGAAAACCATGTGCAAACATGTATTTTACCATTTGGGGATCAGCTTACTATTAGTTTTCTGGTCAAAGTGTGTAAAGTATATGTGGGTAATCATATTGGGATAGAAAGGTATATTCTTCCCAAATAAGCACTTGAATGCCATATGGTTTCTGAGACATGCCCATATCACAGCATCATCCACTGCTGAAGTACTGGGTGGAGGGTTTTTAACCAGGACTTTACCCAGAAATACATGCATAGAATGGGGAGAAAGAAAAAGGGTTTCTGAGCGGACACTTTCAAAGTAGTCCCTAGCCCACACACACACACACACACACACCAACTTTACTTTGTGCAGGAAAGAGATAAGAAAATATTTGCACTTTTCACTGGAGAAACAGAAGTACAGATTATGAAGCTAAATAGTAAAAATGCAACCTCAAGTAACATTTGTTTATGGTAGTTGGTAATGAATTTACAACTTTCTGGCAATACAATATAAGAGAGAGAGAAAAGGCTGTAATGTTTTTATAGTTCAAAAATGTAGGAATGGGAGAGGAAACAAAAGAGTAAGAGAAAACATTGGAAAGTTACATTAGTGTAGATAGATAGATACACATCAATGAACACTGCAACAACCATACTTGCATTATTTGGCATCAAGCTATCTAAATCCCATATGGTTCTCTGATGCCTTACAATGCAATACTACTAAAACCCACTTAGAAGTGAATCACATGGCATTCAAAGACTTGATCCCCTGCAAGTGAATACAGGATTATAGCTTTAATGTTCTTTAAGAATGCAAAAATGGGCATCATTATTATGCTGTTGCAATAATCATACAACAATTATTCTAAAACATCTGTCATTGCTCATAGAAATTGTCTTTGTTCCAGCACTGAGAAAAGTAATTGTGTAAGTCTATTGCTGCATAAACAACAGCCTTGTGACACCTTGAAGACAACGATTTGGAATAGCATGAGCTTTTCTAAACTAATGCTATGTACTTTATGTGTGTGTGAAGAGTCTTCAAAGTTCCACAGACCTGTTGTTGTTTAATAAAACAAGAATAGTAGTTAGTGTACAGGCAGTCCCCAAGTTATAAGCAATGTAGGTTCTGTAGGTTTGTTCTTAAGTTGAATGTGTTTGTAACTCAGAATAGGTACAGTATATTTTAAGTGTAACCCTAGCCAAATATAGCTATATATTAGCTTTGGATCGCATAGGGAAGGGTTAACACCCCTGTGGTGTTTGCGTTGCTATCTGTGCCACTGTTCAGAAGATCTCATTTCACTTTCTGTCCCTGTGATAATTGGATTTTGAAAAAATTGACTTGTGGAAACAAAGGATTGGTGCTAAAGCTTCAGTGGAGACACTTTTTCCTCATGATAACTCTTTCAGAAGTGACTTTGCCTTCCAAGGGGTAGATTTTTCTCACTTCCTGTTGTCTCACTCTGTTACTATGAGTTATTTGTAAGTTAAATGTTTGTAACTCGGGGACTCCCCCCTCCCCCCCCCAAAAAGCAGGCAGATATGAAATCAGTTTATTAGTGCCCATTTAAAAACATCAAGGAATCTCCATACAAGCAGTATGCTTAAACATTTACACTGTTATACAAGTAAGGTTGTTAGTGATTAATACATCAGCATGTAAATCAGGAATATATTGTGTAGCATTTAACATGTGTGGGCTTGCCAAATAAGATGTTTATTACTTATAAATACAGCATTTACCTCTGGAAAACCAGCACTGCAAATCAATTTACAGTTTCCCGGGAGCAAATTCTACTGAATCTAGTGAGATGAGTATACATAGATGGTATAGTTACAGATGACATGCTATAAAAGTTGGGAGGATCAGAAGAAGTAGAAATGTTTTTATATACTGCTTATCGGGCCATTAAGTATAAATATTAAATCAACTTGGGGCACAGAAAATGGGTTTTGTGGGAGGATAGTCAAAAGGGGTTTTTTAAGGATTTTAATTTTATTTTTTTTTAGTCACTAACAGTGTATCCTTCCCGTTGCTCTGACAACCAGAAAGCTCTTTTGGAAGTACCATTGGTTTGATAAATTGCAGGTTGCTGGTTATGCTGTTATTATGCCATGATTATTACTCAATAAAAAACAAAAACATATTTACTGTGAGTTCTAGGCATACAAGAAAGAACCTTTAGCATTTGTCTCTGTGTCTTTACCTTTAGCTTCTGTCTGTGTATGCATGCATTTCGGGGCTCCTCCTGACCATTCAAAAGCCTTGGGATTCAATAGGATTTACTGCTGTATTTGAGTTTGTGTCTGTCTGTGTCATTCATATCATCATCAATTTACAGTGATGCCTGGAATTTTATAAAGTTTTTTTAGGCAAGGAAGGTGATTTGGCCTGTCTCTGATATCTATACAACATTGTTGTGTTTCCTGTCCTAGAAGTTTCTGACCAACATAAATGTCACAAGTTCATATCCATTTTCTCGGTTCCTCGGTTACGATTACCAGATTAGACACAGAAAGGTGGTTAGTGGCTACCTTATTTCAGATTGATGGAACTTCATCCTGTTCCATGAGTTGTTCAGAATTAATATTACAAGAGTACCATCCTGTATCACAACCCTTGTTAGTCGCACTGATGGCATTTCAAATGGGGGTTTCCTTATCCATAGAGGTTTTCCACTGAACTTTATTCCGTCACTATACTCCCTACCTCTCCTCATATATCTGACTCCTGTGTTCCGAATTTCACCCCCACCCGCTTCCTTAAATATTCTTTAACAAACTATGTAAGTTTTCAGCCCAGCCACCCAGACTCTGAGCCCCCAGTTGTGCAGTGAGTTAAACCACTGAGCTGCTGAACGACAGGTCAGTGGTTCAAATCCAGGGAGTGGGATAAGCTCCTGCTGTTAGCCCCAGCTTCTGCCAATCTAACAGTTCAAAAACATGCAAATGTGAGTAGATCAATAAGTACCACTCCAGCAGGTAGGTAACTGAGGTCAATGTAGTCATGCCAGCCACATGACCTTGGAGGTGTCTACAAACAATGCCAACTCTTCAGCTTATAAATGGAGATGAGCACCAACCCCCAGAGTCAGACACGTCTAGACTTAATGTCAGGGGAATACCTTTACCCAAACTCCCTTTTTCTTTAATTTTTTCAAAAAAATCATAATTAACATAGGTTACATGATTTATACCATATTTAACATATTTCTAATAATGTAATTCCCCCTTGATCCTTCCTGTTGGCTTCTCCCCCCCCCTTTGGGGGGGGGGGGCGGAGGGAAATCGAGTCCTTCCAAACTCTGAGAAGAGCCTTCTTCCGGATCGTCTGCGCTGCTTTGCAGATCTTGGGAATCCACTTCCGTTGCGATTCCCAGCTGCACCATCAGTCTTTCTCCTTCTTTCGGATTTCTTGTTCTGTACCTCCTCCCATACTTGAAGATAACTATTGTTGAAGGGTAACCTCAAAAGAATCTGATCCCTTTTTCAAACAGTCTCTTGATGAAGGGAGTCATTTTCTTCCTTTCTTGAACACTCTCTGAAGAGAAATCTAGTTTCACTATCATCTTACTGTCCTTAAACTGTAAGTCATTTATCTTCCTGAGTTCCCTGTAAATAAAGTCTTTCATCCTCTCCATCATAAAAGCAACAATTACCTCTCTCAGATGTCCAACACTCCCACCCGGTCAATAAAAACTTCTGACCATGCTCAGTGTTTGTCCCATTAATTGGAATATTTAAACTTGTAAGCCAGCTCACCAGTTTTTTTTTTCAAGGTCCTTCATCTCCACAAATTAAAACATGGAACAGGACCATTAGAGAATGTATCTTGAGTGAAAAGAAATCTAGAATCCCAAATAAAATAAGCAATACGCACCAGGAAGAACTAGGGTGGGGGATACCAAACCTGGAATTATATTACGAAGTATTTCAATTAAAGCCATTTCTAGAAATTAGATTGGGGGGGAAAGAAAAATGGTGTAGAATAGAGGCCGCAGTAAACAATGGAGACGGAAAATTTGGAGTATTTACAAGTAATCTAGAGGCAAGTATTAAAAAACAAAAGAGGCCCCAGAAAATTAGCACTAAAAATGTGGAAAAAAAATAGTAACCAATTTGGATGCATGAAATATCAAAGTGAACACCTATAGAAAGTTTGTATGAGAAGGTGTTTGAACCTCACTGGTGGAAAGACATGGAAAATAAAGGATATCAGTGTATTAAAGATATGTATAATATAAATGGACAACCGATTCCAATATGTAGGATAATAGAAAAAGTGGAAAACAAAAATTGGATAAAGGTATTATGCAATAGGGGCCCCTGGTGGCACAATGTGTTAAAGTGCTGAGCTGCTGAATGTGCGGACCAAATGGTCCCAGGTTCAAATCCCGGGAGCGGAATGAGCGCCCGCTGTTAGCCACAGCTCCTGCCAACCTAGCAGTTCGAAAACATGCAAATGTGAGTAGATCAATAGGTACCGCTCCTGCGGGAAGGTAACAGCACTCCATGCAGTCATGCCAGCCACATGACCTTGGAGGTGTTTGTGGACAACGCTGGCTCTTGGGATACTTGAGCTAGAGATGCTGCATTGAGTAAGGAGTTGGGCTAGATCATCCATGAGCCACCACTTCCAATTATAATTGTATGCTTGTCTGGCTAGGGCAGTGGTTCTCAACCTGGGGTCTCCAGATGTTTTTGGCCTCCAACTCCCAGAAATCCCAGCCAGTTTACCAACTGTTAGGATTTCTGGAAGTTCAAGGCCAAAAACATCTGGGGGCCCAGGTTGAGAATCACTGCACTAGATGTAGACAAACTGTCCTTTTGCCTCATCTCTTTTATTGAGCTCCACTCCAAATGCTAGTGAAGTGGCTGAGCTACTCATCCAGCCTAGTCAGTGATCTGTTCATTCTGTCAATGTTTTGACTTGACTTTAAGTCAACATCAATGTATGGCAACCTTATCACTGGATTTTCTTGACAGGTTTCATTCAAAGACTGTTTGTCCTTTCCTTCCTTGAAGGCTGAGAGAGTGCAGTCTGTCCATGGTAAGTTTCCAAGGGGGTTTGAATCCTAGTGCAAAATTCAAACCCCACACCATTCCTTGTAAAGCAGGAAATATTAAATGAGGGATGGATGGCCATCTGTTGGGCATGCTTTGATTCCTTCATAGCAAGAGGTTACAGACTGGATTATAGATAGATAGGCACAATCAAGGAAGCTATGGCCCTCAGTCTGCAGAACCTGAGCAGGGCTTTTAATGACAGGATGACGTGGAGGTCTCTTATTAATAGAATTACTGTAAATCAGATGTAATTTGGTGACAATTAACAACCAAGAACCCTTTCAGGTGCGGGGGGGGGGGGGGGAAGAGATTCAAAATCAGACTTTCAAAAGTGAGACATAATCTAAAACATTTTTTGTGGGAAAAGCCAAAAGTACAGCAATGATTTACTGTGTACAGGATAACTTAGCAGTGTTCAGAACTGAATGAGCGTTGCCACTGTTCCCCTTCCCCTTTTGGACCACAGAGACTGAAGCTCATCGATAAAATCTAGCTGCTCCTGTATTTTAAGGAGATGTCTGTCATCAGTCTAACACCTTCACATTTTCAAGTTCATAATCTTCTGGGTAGATTATTGGCCCTTCAAGAAGCAGACATGAATCATCTTTGAACATATGTCCTCAACTGGCACTTGGTCCTGTCATCATTTCAAAATTTCAAAATGCTTTATAGCATTAGCTACTGTTGCCTTCTCTATATTTTATAATTGCATGGCATTTGCTTTCGGGAAATGGTGTTCCCTTCTTCACAGGATTTTCTTACCTATCAATTACCCATTTACCCACACAATATATGTTCATTAGCAGGCAAGTAAACATTATCATGCTGTCATTTTTCCAGCTCTCGCTTAATTTCTCTTATATGATTAACAGTTGTATTGTTCATCAGATAAAGGCTGTCATGGATCATGAAACTGAACAGACAGTTAAACTGATCTTTTAATGCTAGCTTTTAAGCCAAATCATCTCTGCTTGATTTAAACATGCATAGCTTCTCAATTCAAGAACAACTCAGACTAAAGAAATATCTTCTCATTTTAAAGAGATTCTTTTAAGAGCTGGTGAAATCCCAGTAAAGGGAGTAGGTTATGGTAGTAAATGTCAGATAAATCAGCAGAACTTGGAAAGGTTGTTTGTTTTGGCTGACAATATCCAGAATCCCCTAGCCATGTGCGGACTTTGGGAGTTAGGACCTAAGAAGCTGCATTATGTTGAGTCAGACCATTGGTCAATTCAGTCCCATATTGTCAATGATGATGAGGAGCAGTTCGTCAGACTTTTAACTAGGAGTATTTCCCTGTTCTATCTAGGAATAGGATTGCACATCAGGTCTATCCCAGGCCCTGAGATTTCAATGTCGAAACCAAAGATAATGACTCCTTGTAATGTCCACAGAAGCATCCCTGGTGATATCATTAAGCCTCATACATTAAACATTAGCCACAGTTGAACAATGTATGCCATTTAAATTTTACAGATACACCAATTTTAACCAATGAGAAAACTCTGTATACACATACAGTTCCCTACCTACTTTGCGGTTCGCTCTTTGCTCCCTCACTGCTTTGCGTTTTTTTCTGAGTGGTGGTGCATGCACAAAAGGTGCCAGTTTCCCTTTTATGCATGCGCCCTCCCTCTCATCAGCATCCAGCCAGGCCACTCTGGATGTCGACAAGAGGTAGGCGCATGCACAAAAGGGAAACTGGCAGGTGCCAGAGAGGAGGCCGCCAAGAAGAAGCACAGGAAGAAGGCTTGCGAAGGGGAGAAAGGCCACCTAACTACTAATATAATGTGTAAATATTAAAATAAATATAGCGCCCCTACTTCATGGATTTTCATTTATTGCGGGTGGTCTTGGAACATAACCCCCACAATAAGTAAGGGAACACTGTATATGGTTCAGGTCAGCACCTTCATCCTGAGAAAATGAGGTTCTAGAGCTTGAACATCAGGCCCTGATACCTGGGAACCATAGCCAGAACACTTCCTCAACTGGAGCTACTACTCTTTGGTCACTCTATCCAGCTACTAACCAGACCTAAATATATTTAGCTTCTAAAATCATATGAATTAGATGTATCCAGTGTGCTATATCAAAAGAAATGATAATCAAAAGGGGGACATTTCAAACTCAGGCTGAAAAGACTTCATCACCTCAGTGGAATCACAACAGACCTCCTCATATAAAGGCACAGTGCCTTTGATTAGAAAGAATATAAAAGCATTGCAGGGCTTATGGGATTTTAACAGCAATATGCATTTTAATGCAAGAAAATGCTGTATCAAACTCCAGAGCTTTGAATGGCAGGAGAAAGGAAAAGTAGACAAGAAATGTTGGATGAAAGGACATTGGCTGTGACATCATGTCAGCTCCTGTCAGGCATGTCATACTCAATGCTATTCAGATGTATCACATTATAGGTGACACATTTTCTTCAAGAATTATTTGGGTGTTATACCACAAATATTATTTGGCTATAATTTTGTGGGAATCTTTTAAATAAAAAAGGTTTCAAGGTCAAATTTTATTTACAGTAGGACTCAGAACAATTGAATTTGCGCTTACTGAGACACAGTTCTACTAGGCTAAATGGGACTTGGTCTCAGGCAGGAATACTTGATTTTAGGCATGTTTTCCTAGCAGTAAGACCAACTTAAGTCAATGGGACTTATCCCCAAGTGTAAAGGTTCATAGCTCAATGTTGCAAGCCTTTCTTCATTTGTCTCTGAAAATTGATTCCACTGAAAAGGGGGGAACTTTGAGTGAATGCAAGCAGGGTTAAATTACACCGCTAACTTTGTTTGGATTGGGGCCATTGAACTACTGTTTATAGAAAATGTAAATTAAAAAATATATTAGCATCCCACGAAAGTGTGATTCTGTACCCGTTTGGTGTTATTTGGAGTTTGAACAGTTTGTTTCTGGAACCAAGTTTTACAGGCTTGTCCATAATACTATCATACCAGCTGTCACTTTCTAAAATATCTGCAGTATATTAATAGAGTTGCATCAAACCACTCACCAGACAACCACAACCTTAGGAAAAAAATTCCTTCCTTTGGACTTATTTGGGGAAAAAAATCAAATATGATATGCTTCCCAGAGACCAACAAAAGTAATTAACTGTACAATACATCAGCAAGGTGCCATCTCCATTGTCAATTATTTTTGACAAGCAAGTAGACTTTCTGTGTTTAGAAAAATTTGGTGATCCCATGTTGAGAGCTTATAAACTTCTATTCCTGGGAGTAGAATACTGGACTAGATAGGTTATTTATCCAATACTGCTTGCAACTCGCTTTTTTAAAAAAGGAAAATTAGCATACTATTGAGCACAGAAAAGAGAGTGAAAATACATTTATCCTTGTTTGGTGGCATCATAGTTTCATGGAAATTTGGAGTGAAACATGAATTTCATAAGGTTTTCTTAGGAAAGGAAAACAGAAAGGTAGATTTGCTAGTTTCTTCCTCTGAAACATATCCATAGCACCTGTTTGGAGATTTCCCATCCAAGTACTAACCAGAGCTGACTCTCATCAGATTCCAAGATCAAACAGGAACTGATGCTTAAATGTATTTAAGGTGGGGCTTCGGGATATTAGGTGTGTTGTGTGGCTATGTGGATGGCTCTACAAAATGAATTTGAAAATGTCATAATCTCATAATGTGGACACACAGAAAACTCATAGCATTTTTAATTGTGATCATATACAGCATGACTGGCATCTTACCAAAAAGGAAACCCAAATTTTATACACCATTTCCTTATTAGACTTGTTTCTTCTTTAGATCAGTTTTTAAAAAGTAGAGAAATGATACTTCTGTTAACTGTTCAAAATCTGGATACATAACTTTTTTATGCTTTCTAAATGGTTTCAAATAATTTTATTATAATAATGAAAACAACAGTAGTAAGAGAGGAAAGATTTTGGTATTTCCAAGTGATTCATGTAACCAGATGTAAAGACATTGAAGTGGGCTCCTCTGGGCAAATGTGTTGGGAGGTTACCATATTTGTTCCTGTATTTCTCAAATTTTATTAAAATATCACAATGACATTGGACAATCTGTTGTTCCAGACTATTTTCTGGCAGCAGCTGCAACATTTTAATTCCATCCTTGAGTGGGTTTCCTTTTAACTCAAGTATGTACTAGAACAATATGTTCCCACCTCCATTTAAAACGAGATATAAGAGCATCCGTAAAATGGGCACTTTTGCCCTTTTAAAAAGACAGTATTTGCTCTTCAAACCAAAGTTCCTTGAAACAGAATTGTATTTGCAAGTCTTCCAGATATTTCTTCTGCAAAGAGATTAAGAACCTCATCACATGGAGCTTTTTGCAAGATGCAACCAGGATGGAGCCCATCAGAGGCCATCGCATGACGCAGGGCTACTTCCTGCTCCATGCACGTTGCATCTCGGCAGTGTGCTAAGAGGCAGCCCTGAGAACATGAGTGATTATCCATGTTCTCATAGACTAAACTGAGGACAGCACAGGACCAAGCCAGGGACAGATGGGAACACTGTATGATGATATGGGGCGATGTGGGGTACTGCCTGATAGTTTTCCCCACTGCCCCATGGATATACCCTGTGGCCTGATGGATTCCCCCACTGTGATGAGGTCCTAGGAGAGATAAAACTCAAGCCTGGCTGTGTTGAAATCTCACATGGTATTAAAGAGCAAAGGAAGTGGCAAAGTAATGTTGCGGTAGCTTTTGAGGGGTTCAGCTAGTTCATGGGACTTTTACGACCTCATCACATTGGGTTGTTTTCAGTTGTTTGCACAGGTTCATCAATAGTTTTACTACACGCCCACCAACTCTGATCCCATGATGCAGAGGAACCTCTGGTGGGGCTCTGTCGTAAAACTATCCAAGAACTGGCACAAGCTTCCTGTGTTGTACCAAAAGCAAAGGGGGAAGATCGGTGGTCGACATCTTCCCCCTTGGGATGAGGACTCCGGTGAGTTGGGCGATGAGGGGCATTACTAGAATTGCCACAATGCCTTTGTGATTAGACTGCTACAGAAGGACAGTTTATTCACATTTCAGCAGATAGAAAGAATTTGTGGACAAACAATATCCTCATCTTGTACACAGTGATAAAAATGACTATACAACCTTCTAAGCCATTTCAAACCAATATGACTATACAGGAAATGAACATATCCAACATGACTTTCCATTGCTGTGGTCTTTTAGTAAATGTACACACATATCAGATCTAAATAACTTGTATCATTTTATAGTGCCCTTAAAAATTAGACAAAGGGTCATGATTTGCATCTTTTTGGATCCTATTGCATTCTGTCCCATTCTCACAACTGTATAGACATTCTTATGCCTGATGCCTTAATACCATTTGGTACTGCATCTGAAGAAATGGCACTAATGCAAATATAAAAACCAATTCATCTTAAAGGTGTTGCCACAGCTCTTTTATTTCCCCCCCCCCCTCCTCCTGAAACTTCTTTGAAAAATACACATATACAAGACCAAGGGGAAAGGTTGTAATTCAGTGAAAGTGTATATGCTTTTGTACCTGATCCACTCAGTTTTTGCTCAGTTTAATTTCAAGGATACACAAAAGCAGGTCTGCAGAACTTGACAATTCTAATGGATCAAAATTAAAACAAGCTAAATTTATTTGGGCCACATACCCAAAGATTTCTTCAGACTTCAGAAAGACATGAGGGAATTTGTGTCTTCTAGGTGTCATTTTTATCCTAAGATTTCTGCATGAGACAAGCCAACAGCATTGAAGCTCACGATGTGTATCTCACTGCTGGTCTGCCTCCTCCCTCTGCTTCTCCCATTCCTTGCTATTGACAGGAAAACACTGTCAATAGTGTGCAATTCTGTAACATTCCCATCACATACTTTGATGCAACGGGTGCATTCCACTTCTGTGCCAACAGACCAGCAATAAAGTCACATAAAGCAGCAGAATTATCTTCCTTTCCCCATCTTCCCTCTCAGTATTTTCATGCTATTATGGGAAGGTGGAGTTACAAGGGCATGCAAAAGTAGAATCATGGGACCAGGATTGGCTGTCGGTACAGTTGCATGAATGAAGAGAGGTGCTATATCAAAGGTGCTCAATCTGGTATGTATCTGCTATCAATGATAGCACAGCAGTAGTGGAATACAGGGTTCATGCAATAAAGACCACAATGTCAAAAGGGGTAGAGACTGGTAGGCTTACCTTTTAATCCTAGTTTATGTTTTTCCAGGGGCTCTAAAATCAACACACTTTGCATAACATGACAACTGGCACAATAATTTGCTTATTAAACCGATTTGCATAATAGGCAAATTGAGCTGCCTAGATTTGGGGAAATAGAATTGTTGCACCCCTAGGCTACGTAGGCACCTCAAAACCACACTGCAGAATATAAGCAAACAAGCCATTTATTGAAGGTTATATCCAACAATAGCAAAATCTGTGATGACTCATGGGCCATGTAGTCCCGTTCCTAGCGCTGTTGTGACAGATGAAGAGGAAAACTTAGGTTTTCCTCCGTTTCAGTCAGAATTGGAACTTTCTCAGCCAGAACTGGAACCCTTGCACCTGCAGGAGGTTTGCTTTCCAGAAGTTTGCCAAACAAGCCCTGAGCCAAAATCTCCCCCTTTTTCTCGCCGTGATTATTGTCAACAACAGAGAGGAGCTCAACAGGCTAATCGCGGCCAAACAAATGGTTGATTAGCCTGCTTCCCATGAGAAACTTTAAGGAGTCATGCATCTGGACCCAGAGAATGGCTTTCGCTTCTGGTTCCCCAGAGAATCTGCTCTTGGCGGGAAACCGAGACCCTACTTAGGTGTTTTGCCCTCGTAGGAATCTTGCGGAGTCAATTCGTCAACTACGGGAGTAGGTTGTGTGTGGACTACGCTCCCGTTTCCAGCCTTGCTTTGCTTCCCAGGACCTTGTTTTGCTTCGCGGACCCAGCCTTGCCTTCCTTGACCTCGCCACGAATTTACCACGGATCCTGTTTTTGCTCCTTGTTCTTTGTTGCCTTGAATTAAGCCTTGTATCCAAGAATCAAGTTATTTCCTTGCCTTGCCTAAGTTTCATGGACTTAAGGACCTTGTCTTCTCCCCTCACTTTGCTTGGCAAAGTGAGTGTTTCGGTTATTGGATTACAACTTTGGACCTTAATATCTCATATTAGACATTGTTTCTCTGGACTAATTTTGACCTTTCCTGAAAGATCTACTTCTGAACTATTTTCTACACTTGCTTTTATTAACTTTATATATTTCCTCAATAAAGATATTAGATAGATTCTGGCCTCTGTGTATGGTTATTGGTGCTCTGCAGCCTGGGTCGTGACAGTTTGACTCCGCCACCCTAAGCACCATTTAACCTAGGCCAGAATGTCTACCGGAGCCGGACCGGGTGACCAACCACTCAGCTACACCATCGCCAAGGATGAAGTGGACAGGATCCGTGATATGCTCCATGCGCAGGAGGGAGAAATACGGGGCTTGAAGGAACGTGGAGCCCATCTCCCTGCCCTGGCGTTGCCCACCAAGTTTTCTGGAGAGGCTTCCAAGGTTCATGTTTTCCGTCGCCAATGCCAGGCATACCTAGAGGCCCGAAATGCCGAGTTTCCCCAAGAAGACATCAAGGTGGCATGGATTTATAGTCTCCTAGACGGGCCAGCGGCCAATTGGGCGACGGCATTGTTCGATCAAGCCTCCCCGCACCTAAGTTCCGCGCTAAACTTCTTGGATCACCTTAAGGCGACTTGGGGGATCGAGGACAATTTAGAGGCGGCCGGCCACAAACTCCGGCGCCTTTCCCAAGGGGACAGGCCCTTGTCCCAGTACATAGCCGAGTTCCGAGTGCTGGCCCAAAACACTGGCTGGAATTACATAGCCCTCAGAGGACAGTTTCGGGAGGGTCTTAACATCGAGATGTTGGAGGAAATCTCCAAAGTGGACCCTCCAAACTCTCTTGAAAGACTCATTGATCAATGTTTACGAGCTGAAGTCATGCTTGCCAACAGGAAGCAGTGGATCCGAGGCCAGAGTGGAAGAGCCGGAGCAAAACCTCCCGCTCCCGCCGGCATCCAGCCGCATCCAGCGTGGAGACCTGGGGTATGGGGCCACCAGCCCCATACCCCAGAGGAAACGAGGAGGTGCCGATGCAGTTGGGCAATGTGCGTCCCAGATTGGATGTAGCCGAGAAGGCGCGCCGCCAACGTTTAAACCTCTGTTGGTACTGCGGAAACGGGGGCCACTTTGCCAGAGAGTGTCCAGCCAAAGGAAAGCCCGCCGCTCGACTGGCGGCGGCGTCCTCCGTGGAGACGTCCGAGGCGGCTGGCGCAAAGCCGGCGGGGGAAGCCAGCGACCGGGCGTAGAGAGGCTCGCCAACCCGGTCAAAAACCCCATTCAAGAGCCGCCAACCGGGGTCCTATTTCTCCTAGTGGTCACCTTGTGGTCAGCAAAAAAAGGACCCGTCATGATCCATGCCATGATAGATTCAGGAGCGACAAACAATTTCATTGATAGAGAGTATGCCGACTCTCTGGGATTACAATATCACGATTTCAAGAACGCCCGGGTGGTGCAAGCCATAGATGGCCGCCCCCTCAAGACAGGTCCAGTAAGCCAATGGTCTGAACCCACCAGAATGTGGATAAGGGAACACATGGAAGAGATCTCCTTCTTTGTTACCGAGGTTCCTCACTTCCCTGTGATTTTGGGAATCCCATGGCTGACCCTCCACGACCCTAGCATCTCTTGGACCAACAGAGAACTGCAGTTTGCTTCTAAATATTGCCAAAACCATTGTCTTGTAGCCAAGGTCTGCCACGCCACAGACGCTGAACCCATCATCACCTTGCCCAAGAAATACTCAGACTTTTGGGATGTTTTCAATGAAAAAGAAGCCGAGAGACTACCCCCGCATAGGCCTTATGACTGTGCCATTGACTTGGTGGAGGGGGCCCCGATCCCGCGAGGACACCTCTACTCCTTGACTGAACCAGAGCAAGAAGCTCTCAGGGAGTTTATAGAGTCAAACCTCCGCAAGGGATTCATTAGACCCTCTCAATCCCCAGCCGCTTCCCCAGTGATGTTTGTGAAAAAGAAGTCAGGGGATCTACGCTTGGTGGTGGACTATAGAGCATTGAACAATATCACTAAGCGGAACCGTTATCCCCTGCCTTTGATCTCGGACCTATTGGATCGGCTACGAGGGGCCAAGGTTTACACCAAGCTGGATCTTCGGGGGGCTTATAATCTAGTTCGCATCAGGGAGGGGGACAAGTAGAAAACCGCCTTCCAGACTAAATTCGGATTATTCGAGTCCCTGGTCATGAATTATGGTTTATGTGGAGCTCCCGCAACGTTCCAGCATTTTGTCAATGATATCTTTCAGGATTATCTAGATCGGTTCTTGATCATCTACCTGGACGATTTTCTGGTGTTTTCTAGATCACAATCGGAACATGAGAACCACGTCAGAATGGTGTTACAACGATTGCGGGATCATGGACTTTACGCCAAGCTGGAAAAATGCGCTTTTGATCTACAAGAGGTAGATTTTCTGGGATACCGTGTCTCACCACTAGGGCTCTCCATGGACCCGGCAAAGGTTTCAGCAGTATTGGAATGGCGGGCGCCAACCAACAAGAAAGAGGTGCAACGTTTCTTGGGGTTCGCGAACTATTACCGCAAGTTCATTCCAGACTTTGCCCGCTGGTCTGATCCAATCACCAGCTGCATCCGTGGGAAACAGCCCTTCCGCTGGACGGAACAAGCAGAGAAAGGGTTCCAGCAACTAAAGAAATTATTCACGTCCCAGCCAATCCTTCAGCACCCAGATCCTAAAACCCCTTTTGTTGTGCAGGCTGACGCCTCCGATGTGGCAATTGGGGCTATACTCTTGCAACCAGTGGGAGGTCATCTTCACCCTTGTGCCTTTTACTCCCGTCAACTAACAGCCCCAGAGAGAAATTACACTATTTGGGAAAAAGAACTTTTGGCCATAAAGGCAGCCTTTGAAACTTGGAGACATTGGTTAGAAGGGGCCAAATTTCCCATTGAGGTCCATACTGATCATCGGAATCTAGAGCATCTAAGAACTGCCCGCAAGTTAAATCAGAGGCAACAGCGCTGGGCTTTATTCTTTGAACGTTTTGACTTCCAGATTCATTATGTAACCCCAGCTCAGACCAAGCAAGCAGATGCTCTATCACGGAAACCAGAATATGCTGCAGGGCGCAGAGAGACCTTTGAATCCCAATTGCTGCAGCCCGAGAACTTTGCCACACTCACAGTGGGGAACACCAAATCCACTCCAATTGAATCAACCCCCTCTTCTCCAGGGCCCCTTTGTGCTCAGGAAATCAGGGCCAGTCAACAGGCGGATGCCTGGGCTCAAGATCAACTTCGTCAAGGACTACAATTTCCCTTCTCGCTTAAGGACGGGTTACTTTGCTATAGAAATCACATCTACATCCCTCCAGGACCGGGCAGGGAAAAGGCCCTTCGTCTGTGTCATGACTGCAAGCCAGCAGGGCATTTCGGACTATTTAAAACCATGCATTTGATCCTAAGAGATTTCTGGTGGCCCAAGATCCGCAAGGATGTGGAAAAATATGTCAATACCTGCCCGGTATGCCAGCGTTCCAAGACAAGAAGGGAGACGCCCTCGGGGCTATTGCATCCCCTTCCTACACCATCCCGTCCATGGGAAATAATTTCTGCGGATTTTATCACCGACCTACCACCTTCCTTTGGATTCACCACGATCCTAGTGGTGGTGGACCTTTTTACCAAATTAGCCCATTTCATTCCCTGCAATGGCCTCCCCACGGCCAAGGAGACCGCAGATTTATTCCTTCAGCATGTTTTCAGATTACATGGATTGCCCAAGAGTTTGGTCACAGACCGTGGGTCTCAATTCACCTCTCGTTTCTGGAAAGCACTACAAAAACTATTAGGCATAGACTCTCGTTTATCTTCGGCTCACCATCCCCAAACGGATGGGCAAACTGAGCGCACCAATGCCACTTTGGAACAATACCTTCGCTGTTATGTAAACTATCAACAGGACAATTGGGCTTCCCTGTTGCCGCTGTCGGAGTTTGCCTACAACAATGGTGTCCAGGCTTCAACTAAAGAAACCCCGTTCTTTGCAAACTACGGCTTCCATCCACGTTTCTTTCCTTCTGTCATTGAAACCTCAGAAGTCCCCGCAGCAGAGGACTGGCTGCAAGAACTCACAGCGGTGCAACAACTTTTGCTCCAACAACTAGACCAAGCCAAGGAGGACTATAAACGCCACGCTGACAGTCATCGCCAGCCGGGCCCCGAAATCAAGGTAGGAGACCGGGTTTTTCTGTCCACTCGCTTCTTGCCCTCCCACCGTCCCTGCCGGAAGCTAGATGCCCGTTTCATTGGTCCCTATCCAGTGGTGGCGCAACTAAACCCCGTGACTTTCAAACTCCAACTTCCGCGCTCTATGCGCATTCATCCAGTGTTTCATCGCTCCCTGCTCCTTCCGGCGGATGGTGTGCGCCCTGATGCAGACCGGCCGGCCCCCACTCCTGTTTTAGTGGATGGGGAGGAGGAATTCGAGGTTCAGGACATTTTGGATTCTCGCTTTCATCACCGCCGCCTTCAGTATCTCATTGACTGGGTGGGTTTTGGCCCCGAAGAACGCTCTTGGGAAGACGCTTCCACAGTCCATGCCCCCGATTTAACCCGCCGCTTCCATCAGACCTACCCCGCCAAGCTGCGGCCCCGCACCTCGGGGAGAGAGCCCATTTTTGAGAGGGGGCTTGAGGAGGGGGATAGTGTGATGACTCATGGGCCATGTAGTCCCGTTCCTAGTGCTGTTGTGACAGATGAAGAGGAAAACTTAGGTTTTCCTCCGTTTCAGTCAGAATTGGAACTTTCTCAGCCAGAACTGGAACCCTTGCACCTGCAGGAGGTTTGCTTTCCAGAAGTTTGCCAAACAAGCCCTGAGCCAAAATCTCCCCCTTTTTCTCGCCGTGATTATTGTCAACAACAGAGAGGAGCTCAACAGGCTAATCGCAGAAGCCTGAGAATCGCGGCCAAACAAATGGTTGATTAGCCTGCTTCCCATGAGAAACTTTAAGGAGTCATGCATCTGGACCCAGAGAATGGCTTTCGCTTCTGGTTCCCCAGAGAATCTGCTCTTGGCGGGAAACCGAGACCCTACTTAGGTGTTTTGCCCTCGTAGGAATCTTGCGGAGTCAATTCGTCAACTACGGGAGTAGGTTGTGTGTGGACTACGCTCCCGTTTCCAGCCTTGCTTTGCTTCCCAGGACCTTGTTTTGCTTCGCGGACCCAGCCTTGCCTTCCTTGACCTCGCCACGAATTTACCACGGATCCTGTTTTTGCTCCTTGTTCTTTGTTGCCTTGAATTAAGCCTTGTATCCAAGAATCAAGTTATTTCCTTGCCTTGCCTAAGTTTCATGGACTTAAGGACCTTGTCTTCTCCCCTCACTTTGCTTGGCAAAGTGAGTGTTTCGGTTATTGGATTACAACTTTGGACCTTAATATCTCATATTGGACATTGTTTCTCTGGACTAATTTTGACCTTTCCTGAAAGATCTACTTCTGAACTATTTTCTACGCTTGCTTTTATTAACTTTATATATTTCCTCAATAAAGATATTAGATAGATTCTGGCCTCTGTGTATGGTTATTGGTGCTCTGCAGCCTGGGTCATGACAAAATCAAAGTTCAGAGTCAATGGGTTTAAATCCACAAGAGCAGAATACTTGAAAATCTTGAAGCAAGAGTCTTTAAAAGTCACTCAAAGAACATAGTCCAAACCGGATATCAAAGAAAGTCCCAAGAAAGGTATCAGGAATAGTCCAAACAAGATTAATTCCAAGGCATGAGTCAAACAATAACCACAGGAAACAAGGCTAGAATGCAGGATTAAACTCCGAGATAGTCCAAGGTATGAAGTCAATACTGAAACACAAGGCGAGGATCTTGACTAGAATAGAAACCAAACGGCAAAGTCACTGCAATATTCAACTGAATTCACAGGCCAAAGCAAGGCTGGAACTTGAAGCAAGATACACGGCTGCAGGAATACACAGGAACACGGAGCAAAGTTCTTTCTCTTGGATTAGCAATGTTACCACCTCTGGCAGGGAAAGCAAACCTCTTTAAAAGAAATTCAAGGTCTTTCTCCCATGAGAAAATTGCTCATTAGTTCGCTTCAAAAGCAAATGTCTGCTTCTTCTCAGAAACTCTCATTCCCTCCTCTAGTGAGTTATTGCTGTCTTCCTGTCAAACTCATTATCCCTTTCCACTGTATCAGCTCCCACACTCAAACTAGAATGTCCATCTGGCACCTGGAGATCCAACCTTGACTACTGTGAGGAATGTGATTCAAAATGCCTGCTTGCAACCATTCTGTCTCTGGTCCCAGAATCCACTGGGACAAACTCTGTCTGCACCTCAGGCTCTGGCTGCATCTCAGGCCCAAACTCAGAGTCCTCTGGAAACTCTGGCTGCATCTCAGGCCAAAAACCAGAGTCCTCTGGCAAGGCAGGTACAGGGCCAATCACCGTCTGAATGGGGCCAATCTCAGGCTGGGCTACAATAAGAATATGGAAACTTTTATTTCAACAACCCCCATCCACCCCTTTTATTTGCCATTGCTTCAAAGATTAATCAATGGCAGTCTCTCTTGGGCAGTCTCTCAAATTCTATCCAGTACCCACATCGCACCCTCTTTAATAATTGGACCTCCAGGCAGTAATCTAGCTCCAGCATCCTGTGTCATTTAATCATATCTTTAAAGTGCTAGGCATGGACTTCAACCTCCACATCAGTAGGCCAAAACCAGGACATTAGATTAATCTGAATTTGAGCCATTGCTCCTTTACCTCACTGGTCTGAGAAGCAGCATCTTCAGAGCAGTCTTCTAAGCAATTACATTTTAATGCTCCTGTTTTCACAACAAAACTGTTTCTGTTTGCTGCACTCTTTTCTTCTTCCACTTTTTTGTACATTTTGCTAACTTGCCAAGTTAATTAAGTTGTACAGTCTGCAAGAGATGCAATTAGGATGTTTTTTTAAAAAGAAAATAATTATGTCAGTTTGATCTTTGCAAAGAATCATTAGGTGTGTGTGAATCCTAAGCAAAACTTACATAATCACAAAGAAATTGCCAAAAGGACCATTTGGAAATTTGACATTTGAGAGAGAAGTAATGGTAACAGAAAGTAAAATAAACTCACATTGGTAGGTTGTGGTACAGAAAAGAAACATTTGACTTCTCCGGGATCCATGAACAAATCATCCTTTTCCTCGGGTTTTCTCAACTCCAGTCAACTTCCTATTCATTGTCCATCATAGTGTCAGTGTATTCCCCATTGCTCAGTTCCTAGGCATATAACCCCATCAACAAATGTTGAAAAATATCACAGTGGATCTGATTTTCACTGATTTCAGAAGCTAAGTAGGGTTGGGCATAAAAAGAATTTGAATTGAAAGTTACCATGAATTCACCAATAACCTTCAGCTATAGCTAGGAAATAATTCTTTACGAAAACCAGAATTGCTCTCAGTCACAGAAGAAAATAAATGAGTACATGGACCAATTGATAAGAACAGTGCAATGGGTTTCCTGGTTTTGGGTGGGACTCTCCCAGGCACTAACTCTGCAGGACCATGCAGGCTAGAAGTTTTGAAAACAAATAATTGCATAGTAGCTCAAAAAAAGAAAAAGAAAAAACAGTTCAACCTGATTTAGAACCAGAAAAAAATATAATCATTATTATAGAAAAAATAGCAGTAGAAACATAACAGAGCAGTCTGTGTTCAATACAAGCTGTTTCTCAAAGGAAAAGGTGGGGAAAATGGCATGAATGCAAAAAGAAAAGAAAAAAAGAAAAGAAAGAAAGAAAAAGAAACTCTGGACCAACCTAATGGGAAGGTTTTCCCCTTTAGGGTTAGGATGCAGCTAAACATGAGGGACTATAGACTAAGATACACATAGATTTTCTCAGCCTCAGATGTGAACAGGAGTCCAGGTAAGCTGGATGGCTACAGATGCTGCAGCAGCAGAATCAACTAAGGGCCCTTCCACACTGTCCTTTTCCCCAGCATTTGATCTCAGATTATCTGCTTTAAACTAGAATATATGAATCCCTACTGCCAGATAACCTGGGATAACCAGATCCTGGGATAAAGGGGTAGTGTGGAAGGGCTTTAAGAAGGAAGGGAAGCAAGTTCTTGAAGAAGGTATTCCTTTGGGGACCTTTTCTCTCATTCTCTCTCACACATATACTCACTGTGTTCTTCCGTGATTATTATTATTATTAATTATTATTATTATTATTATTATTATTTCTCTCTCTTTCTCTCTCTCTTTCTCTCTCTCTTTGAGACTCTGCTTTCCTTTGTTTTGCTCCTTTGCCTATATTTAACCTGTT
This sequence comes from Anolis carolinensis, assembly GCF_035594765.1. Lineage (NCBI taxonomy): Eukaryota > Metazoa > Chordata > Lepidosauria > Squamata > Anolidae > Anolis > Anolis carolinensis. Next base: position 78,639,701 of record NC_085843.1, on the reverse strand, counting down.
CATAACTTGGAGGCTGCCATCTGAAGTAAAGGAGATACCTCTGGATGGGGCAAAATATTATCTTAATGTTATATAATGGAAGGGTTTTTGACTCTTAGATGACTCTTATGATTCGAGGTGATGAAAACAATGGAGGTGCACACATGGGGCAAAGCCAATCAGTTATAAATATCTGCTCTCTTTCTAATACAAACAGGATGGTTCAACCTCCGGAAACTGCAACGATTGAGAAGTATACCAGTCTGAGCCAGTTTGGCAGGGTGTCCATTCAGTAGAAGTTAGCAAGACAGTTAAACACTGGTTGCTCTCCTAAATGTAATAATGAGACTATTTCCTTATCAGTAGACAGGATGGGGTTTTGAAGGAAAACTCTAATCTGCACTTTAAAATGAAGCTTGACTTCTTCCAAGATGGCTAGGGATCCAGGATAACTCCCTATCCTGCCAGGATGCCTCTTACATACTCTGGCAAGAGGCAGCTCCCTACCTAATGTACCAATGTCTGTTTGCAATTCATACTTAACAAGCATAACTCATAACACAATAGATACAATGGATTAGCATCAGGATAAGGCAGCTTTCTATGATCCTGGTAAGTTCATACATTTCATTATTTTGGTTCCCTTCGCATTTATTTCACTATAAGGCAGGCATGGGCAAACTAAGGCCTGGGGGCTGGATGCAGCCCCCTGGGTGCTTACCTCAAGCCCTCCTCATTTTCTCTGTCCTCTCAGGATAAGGACACAGTGGCCTGCCACATCCTTATGCCAAAAGGACAGGGAGGAAGGCACACAGCAGCTGACAGCCCTCTGGAGCGCTCTTGGCCATGACATGTCTCGCCCTCCCAGCATAAAGGTAAAGCGAGTGGTCCGATCCTTATGCCGAGACAGTGGCCCGAGGAAGGCATGCAGTGGCTGGGAGCCTTTTGGAGTGCTCTCGGCCATCGCCTGTCTCACCCTCCTGGCATGATATCCAGAGGACAGCCCGAAGATTGGGGGAGGAGGATCAGGGCAGTTACCACAAGTCTCATTTTCCTCCCAGCATAAGGATGGACAACCTGAGGAGGACCCAGGCCTTGCCCCATCCCCACCCCTCACAGGCCCTCTCCCTCCTGGGCCCAGCCACCACCGTCCTGGCCCAGCCCTCTCAGTTGGGCCCACAACGCAGCCCCAAGGTAAAAAGGTTTGTCCATGCCTGCTATAAGGCATAGCCACTTTTACTGTCTTTAGTATCCAAATACCATAATACTTTCAAATACAATTTTGCTTCCATGACCTAACTCAAAAGTATAATAACTACCCCATTTAACTTCAAGGTGAATCTACTGTGATTTTTTTGACAAGAAGAAAGTTTGTCATTGCTGCCTTTTAGGTGTGAGAGAGTATAATTTGCCCATCGTCACCCAGGAGAATCCAATGTCCTGATGGGGATTCAAACCAAAGCCCTAGTCTAAGACCCCATCTACACTGCCATGTAATGCAGTTTCATAATGCAATTTGATTGCAATGAAATGCATTATATGGCACTGTAGATGGAGTCTAAGGGCCCTTCCACACAACTGCATAAAATCCACATTGAACTGGACTGTATGGCAGTCTGGACTTAGATAACCCACTTCAAAGCAGATAACAAGCCCTATAAGGAATGGCTTAAAGAGCTGGGTATGTTTAGCCTGCAGAAGAGAAGGCTAAGAGGAGCCATGATGGCCATGTATAAATATGTGAAGTCATAGGGAGGAGGGAGCAAGCTTGTTTTCTGCCCTGGAGATTTGGATGTGGAACAACAGCAACAAACTTCAGGAAAGGAGATTCCACCTGAACATTAGGAAGAACTTCCTAACTGTGAGAGCTGTTCAGCAGTGGAGCTCCCTGCCCCTGAGGCTTTTAAACAGAGGCTGGATGGCCATCTGTCAGAAATGCTTTGAATGCGCTTTTCCTGCTTCTTGGTAGGGCATTGGACTGGATGACCCACAACGTTTCTTCCAACTCTATGATTCTATGATTCTATGAATTGTGGATTATCTACCTTGATATTATGGGTTATATGGCTGTGTGGAAATCTCTAACACCCAAACCACTGCACCATACTGACTCTCTCTTTTATCACCTTTCCACTGATTTCATTTGATTTTCCATTCAAGTATAACTACCTTTTCAAACATTATCTACTTGATTTTCCATTCAAGTATAACTACTTTTTCAAACATTATCAAACATTATCCTATCCTACCAAATTGTAGACTTGTGGTTGTAGGGGATTTGTGCTGTCCACGCTGATGTTTCCTTTTCTATAAAATGAAATATGGTTTTAAAAGCATCTGCAATCGGTTGAATGTTCCATTCATGCTGCTTTCTGCCCTCTAGTGTCTGTGATTTATGTACATTGTTCAGTAAAAGACATAACTATGTATCGATAACCCAGCAGTGCAGACACAGAGAGAGGGGGAGGAGGGGAAAGACACAAAGCATGTGATGCTTAAAACCCTATGAGCATCACTCAAGGTACAGAAAACAAGTACAATTGCACTGAAGAATCCAGACCAAGATTGTTTGCTGTTCTAAGAGACAATGTGGATCAGTAATAGATAGCAAAGCATCTGTTGACAGTTGTAACAACTAAGCAGGCAGAAATATGCTTATTTGGAATCATAGAATCAAAGAGTTGGATGAGACTGGGGTGGGGGAGTGCAGATCTTGAGGAAAGTATTCAAGGCAGCTCCACCCCTGCCTTTCCTCTTTGGAGTCTTTGACCCATGCTCCTGCCTCCTTTCACAGTATAGTTTCATGGTTGCTTTGGGGTTGGGTAGGATTTGGCCCCTCATTAAGCAATGTTAAGGTCTACCCTACACTGTCATGGAGCACTGGGATATTGACTTAGAATGGTGCCTTAAACAGGTCCTCGTGGCAGGTGCTGGGGAGAGATATTGAAGCGATGAGAAACTTTCTGGCACATTTGGTGATTGATAAGAATCTGGAACTGCCCCTATCCATCAAGCAATCGGGGTGGGCAAAAAATTCCTGTCCTGGGGCTTGTCTCTTGATCTTTGCCTTCACCAGGGGCCATGTGGCTTGAGTGCTTAAACCTGCTGGTCAACCTTCCAGTTAATTATCTGGCCCGGGAGCAACCCTGATTTTCAGGGATTTTTTTCAGGGGCTACAGTGTTTTCACACAGGGGAGGCTATGGGTCTAGTCTGGGTGAAACCCACTGCTCTAGCTGCTTACACACTTAATTGCTCCCCCTATAGTTTGGTTATAATAATAAACAAATAGGTAACAATTAATAAAGTTGCCCTTATTTTATACCTTTTCTTGTGTCTAATCTCATTTATCCTTGGGATGGTCAGCAATTCCTTTGTGCTACTTCTTAATACTGCTTCATATTCTAAGAAAAGTGAAAGTTAACTGCTACTTTTTAAACTTGTAACTATAATGGAAACTACCTACTTCAGGAAACTTGTAATTCCAACTAATTTCAAAGCACTGATCTCAGTTACTATTTATTAGAGTTGGCACGAAAAAATTTCCTTCGTTTCCTTCATGCTGTCATTTCATTTGACCATTCATCTACACAAAACAAATGACGACATTTTTGTAGGAAACGAGAGGCAACATGAAATTGAAAGCCGCACAGTCATAAAACTTGCTTTTGTTTTCCTTTCATTTCACCCCGTAATAATAAGCAGGTACTGACAGAGGGCTGCTTTCCCATTACAGCTGATGTGTACCAAATGCAAGCCTCGCTTGGGGGCTGCGCTGCCCCTGCCACTTGTCCTCCACCTCCTCCTCTTTCTGGATGGCCAGCCTGCCGAGGAAGAGGATCACGAACAACAGTGGCTGGGGCAGCATGCAAGCCTCGCTTGGGGGCTGTGCTGTTCCTGCTGCTTGTCGTCTTTCTCCTCCTCCTCTTCCCAGATGGCCAGCCTGCCGAGGAGGAGGAGGAGAAGGTGGAGGATCACCAGCAACAGCAGCGGGGGTAGCATGCAAGCCTCGCTTGGGGGCTGTGCTGCTTCGCCACTTGTTCTCTTCTTCCTCCTCCTCCTCCTCCTCCCCTCCCTGGATGACCATTTATATTAATAATGATAGTTACTCCAGGACCCTAAGCTGAGTCTGGGAGAGGAGTGCCTCGCCTCCCCATTACATCGGATGTGTATCAATGGGTCTTAATAATAATATTCATATTAATAACGATAGTTACTCTGGGATCCTAAGCTGAGTCTGAGATAGGAGTACTTCACCATGGCAGCTGATGTTTACCAATGGGTGTTAATAATAATATTAATAATAATAACAAAAGTACTCTGAGGAAGACCCAAATGTTTTAAAAGTTGGTGGGCTAAAAGGGGTCAAAATGCCCTCCTTGTGTGGTGATTTTCACCCCTCTAGTCCAAAAACCAAGCCGGGGGGGGGGGGGGGGTGAGCCTCAGAAGCCAATGTTCCAAAAAATTTCGGTGTTTTCATAAGCCAAATGAAAATTTTGTTCGTATAGGTGCCCCATTTTCATTAGCAGGAACAAATATGAAAATGAGACAAAATGAATGAAACTACACAAAACCAACAGCAACTCCATACAAAACCACAATACTACTATTTATCTTCACTTTCATGAAACAGTAAATGTCCTTATTCCATAATTTTATAGGTACTGTATGTTCACCTAAATTTAATGATGGAACCAGTGAAGCCATGATTATAAGAAGAAATCGGCAGATTAATATTTATCCTGCGGTTCTTTAAAATATCGATATTTACGCACTTTTTTGTCAGGCACTGAAAAATAATGTTCATCAGAATAAATTCTCCTGAAAGCAACATCAATGAAAAAGCCTTACTGACTCAATGAAGGTATGTTGGTATACAAATTGGCTTATAAAGAAACATCATTAGGCATTCCTGCAGCCCAAATAACATCTAATAGAAAAACAAAATGAAGAAAAGAAATTGCTTAACAACTGTTCTGTGGTACGAATTAACACTTGTGCCAAAAATACTAAAGCATAAAACAGTCTAGGTAAGCAGAAGGTATTTTTGTCTGTACTGCTTCATATCTTTCAATTTTTCTGGCTGTTGCTGTAATTTGTTCTTTTACGATTTCCAAAGCTTCTTCAATTTTTCTGGTGTTCAGCCAGTACTTTCTGATCAGGTATTGCTTGATTTTGTCATTCTTCAGTTTCTTCTCTTTCATATTTTTCAGGTTACTTGCATCTGATCTTAGTTTCTTGATTTTCAACTCTAGCCTGACCTTCCACTTTGGTTTTCCAGTCGATTTTCTTTGGGGCTGCCTTGGTTGTAGGAGCCCAAGCTCTTCTGTTACTATCACTGCTGCACTGTAGGCAAACTGGTTTGTTTGTTCAATTGATGTTATTTGGACAGTGGAGAGTATTGTATTCACATCTTTTATGAGAGGCGCCAGGTGTTTTTAGAGTTGGGAGCTGCTTTCTTATTGCATTTGCTGCATTATGAGCCATGATCTTATCCTTGAGCTCTTGTTGTCTTGCTGTCAAGGTTCCTGGTGGTTCAACAGGTGCTTCAAGTGCTGGTTCTTCAAATTCTTGCAAAAGCTCCACACTTTCTTCTGGTTCAATCTGTTCCACCATTCCAAGTGTTGCTGGAGTCTCTGCTGCTGTCTGTGCTGTGGTCTGATGGTAATTTGCTTTGCAGATTTTCTGGATTTCTTCGAGTTCAACTTCACTGAACACTTTGTTTCTGATTATGAATCTTCATTGGTCAGCCAGTCGGGGTTCTGTTATCTGTGAGTCAGGGTACTCTTGTTTCCATAGCTGATGCATCCTTTTTTGGTAGCCACACTTTTCAGGTTCAGAGTTGTAATAGCATTTCATAACTGTGCAGTTTTCTGGCATTGTATATTTCTGCCGCTTCTGTGACTGTTCATTTGTATTTTGATTCCGTAGCCTGCTTGTCGATGGATGTCCAGAATCAGCAGCAACCACCGTGGTCCTTTTTATTCTGGGCAATGACCGAGCCAGTATAGACTTCATTTTGGTTTGATTCTCAATAATGCTAATGGGTTAGGTGCTCTTAGTTCTGCTCCTCAGCGGAGGACTCTCTGGCTTGGTTGGACCTGCCAGTAGTTACACTACCACCAGCACAGCCCTCAATCATCATTGGAGCAGTTAAGCCCCCCACCACCACCACCACCACGTCAAGGTGGCACCTGCGGGGGGGATTTTTATTATTATTACTACTACTACTACTACTAATATTATGTTTATTATGTAGTCACAAAGAAGATCTTGTTGCACTTGCAGTTAACCTTTTAGAAATACAGTAGAGTCTCACTTATCCAACATAAATGGGCTGACAGAACGTTGGATAAGCGAAAATGTTGGATAATAAGGAGGGATTAAGGAACAGCCTATTAAACATCAAATTAAGTTATGATTTTACAAATTAAGCACCAAAACATCATGTTTTACAACAAATCAACAGAAAAAATAGTTCAATACAAGGTAACGTTATGTAGTAATTACTGTATTTACGAATTTACAAAACATCACAATGTATTGAAAACATTGACTATAAAAACATTAGCTACTAACAAGTTAACTACAAATAAAGATAGAATTGCATAAAATGAACTTACAGTAACAACATTGTCGAAAAGTAAATCTGTAAAAAGTTCAGTCCTTGCTGCCTAGAGAAACAGCTGTGGATCCGGGAGGGAGGCAAACTGCGTTGGATAATCCAGGACGTTGGGATAAGCAAATGTTGGATAAGTGAGACTCTACTGTAGTCATTATCCCTAACGATTAATTTTGTCATAAGTATTTGTTCCTTTGGTTATTGTGTTCACTTGCTTTCTATGGAGTCTGATTTTTTTATCCTGCTGCAGCAACAGCAGCATTATAAACACATGACCAGAACTTTGGAAATGTTACTTTTCAGACTTCTCCTCCCAGAATTCTCCTGCCAGCATAGCCATGTAACTTTTCCAAGATTTACCCCTGTGTACGGCACTTTTTCTTCTATAGTAGGGAGCCAGGGCTGTAGCCCCTAACCCCCCCCCCCCATTTTTCAAGGTTTAAAAAATCTGGTTTACTCCAGAATTTTAACTGGTTAACCAAATCCCTATGAGTTTCCACTGACATTTATCTGTCTTTAGTGTCCACTGAAGTTTATCTATGGAGAATGATTTCTAAATTATTTTGCGTTATGGAATTACTCTTCATGATTCGCTACCCCCCCCCCCCCCTCCCATTTTTCTGGGTACAGCCCTGCAGGGAGCTACTGCATTTGTTGGAATGCTAAATGACACTGTTTGTTTTTTTCTGAATACAAATAGAAGACATACTTCATCTTTTCCACACTGCTCACATTAGAGATGAAGGGAAGTTTTTCTTATGTAGAGATATGCCACCTGCCCTCAGAGGAGATCACCTCAGTGTGTCTCTGAGCACACATTGCTGCAGTACCCAGAAAAACATCAGTGACCTCTTCAAAGGGCTTACAATTCTGGTGCTTCCAGGCATCTGCTGTAATTGGATCATTTGATCATTCCTGGTACAGAGAGATAGCAAGGATGACCTGCCCCCCACAGGAGACCAATCAGAAGGAGGCAGGCTCAGAGCTTCCCAGGGCTCTTTAAAATTATTTAATTAATCTCTCTTACAGTGCACTACCAATTATTCCAAGTCACATTAATGTGTCCTGTACAGTCGCACTTGGGAGCAGCCATTCTATTCAGTTTGAAAATGCATTTCATATACTAACTTCCAGAAAATGGAATTTTTCTTTAGGAATCTATTTTTGTTGTTTCTTTGTTTCCCTGCCCTCCCACCTCCCCCAAATGTAAATTCCACATTTTTGTTTGCAAAATTCTTTGACCAGGTAAGAGATAAAAAAAAGGGGGGAAAGAACCACAAAGGGAAATCCCCAGAACATTGATAAATTATATGTGGACTAAAACTCCCTAAATCCTGGAGCAGCGGATTTCATCAGAAAGTTCTTCCTCATATTTAGGAGGAATTTCCTTTCATGTAGTTTGAAACCACAGTTCCATGTCTAAGGTTACATCCAAACTGATCACTTAATGTGAATTGAAGGCAGGTTGAAAATGAATTGGTAAATAATTTTAGCCATATATGTAAAATATTTACATATTAATGTTTAACATAAACACTCAATTAACAATCAGTTATATACATTAAAACAAAGAAAAAGAAGAGAAGAGAGAGAGAAATAGCCATATAACCAAAAATAATAATAAAGAGAAAGTGAATGTAATGTAGTGGTTTGAGCATTGGACTCAAACAAGGGTTTGATTCTCCACTTGGTCATAGAGACCCGCTGGATGAGTCCAGTCTCAAAAAAGTCCATGATAGGTTTGCTTTTCCCATATACACTGCCATTTTGAAACTGCATTATATAGCAGTGTGAATGAGGCTTCAGAAATTATTTGAAAACTCCCAACAGCAATGAATATTTTTCTAGCATTACAAATCCAGCTAAACAATTCCACTAATTAGTAATAACAGTTACCACATATTATTAGACTGCTAAATTTCTTATTGCTCAAAAATCCATAAATAGTTTCCAATCTTTTAGAAAATCTTCAATTGACGTATCTTCAAAAACCATGTTAATTTGTCAGTTTGGACTAACTCAGTGACCGTAGCAATTTGGGCTAACTCACGACCTCATCCTAAGACACTTCTCCACCAGTCCAGCAACTGATGGACACACTGCTCATCCCACGACGTCGCTGGACTTCTGGTGGAAGCCCCACCCAGAATTGGAATGGAAGTGTCGTACAATGCTTCCCTCCCAACATGGCAGCCAGCATAGAAGCTCCAATGTACCAGCACAGATATCTGCTGCTCAGGCGATGCTTCCCACATGTGATGGGGGAAGCGTTGCTGCAAGGGAATGGCGCACAGGGTGACAGATCCACCCCACTGCCCCTCTGTTTCTTGGGTGAAGCAGGATGCTTCACTTGGCTCGTGTGATAAGGTTGTCATTGATCTCAGCAATCCATTCTTCCATTGTCCGTGCTTCAACCTTTTTCAAGTTTGAACAAAGAATATTCTTTCTTCTGTTGCCATGTATTAAAAAGTGATCTGTATTTACTGTCCAATTCTTATGTGTAATGCCCAACATCAATATTTCTGGTAACATTACAAGATCTACCTTTAACATTTTTAGATTAACATATAAATCTTGGACCAATAACTATTCACCTTCTCACAAATCCACTACATATGAAAGAGCCCTTCTTATCTTGACACCCCAACATTATGAATGGCTACATTAAACTGAGCAGTAGCTGAACCATATACAAAAACAATGCAAATAGTTCAGACACTTCCAGGAGATAATGCTTCAGCTGCAAGATATATTGAATAAATAAGACATTTATTTATATAAGGAATTCTATCTCCCCTTAAATTGAAAAATTATCAAGGCAGCCTGCAACAGAATACAATTCAAAGGACAACGAATGCAAAGCCTTACAGATCAACATCAACAACATGAAAAATAATACCATAAAATAATAACTAAAATGGTTTAAGCAGTTACAAACCTGGGCAACAATAAAGGCCTTGGCTAGACCTTGAAACTAGAAAACAGGTGATCAACCCTGGAGAAAATTTAATTTGACCAACTGGGCCCCAATCTGGAGAAAGAGATGGAGGACATGTGCCAGAGTTGAAAGGACCACTGTCATTTTGCGGCTCCTCTGCTATTCTTGATGGCTGCAACTCTTCTATCATGGCCACCAGTCTGCCAAAGGAGGACAATTCTACACTGCCATATAATGCAAAGTAGATTTGCATTAGCCTGTGTGCGTCTACACAACACATGCAGTCTGATGTGTGTTAACCTGGGGTAAGCCACTTAATGCAGCTGCATCCTGGTTCAAAAGAACACAGGAGAAAGTCCAAATTCTGCTCTAAGACTGATTTGGAATTTCATCTGTGTAGGGGCAGCAAGGACAGCCATCCTGGATCACTATGCAAGATCCAGTATCATGTCCCCACAGCCACTGCATGCTCTCTGAGCTCAAGTTCCCTGGAGGAGACACTATGGATATCCCTCCTGCCCCCACAGTATCGCAATTCACTTCCCAAGAGACAAATTTATGTCAACTGAAACATCAAAAGCCAAAGATATCACTGTCTCAGCCACCCATGTGGATATTTTTGGATGTATTTTGAATTTCAGATAAGGGATATTCAACCTGTATAAACAATGAGATAACTTTTAATGAAGTCTACATTTTGTTGTGAGATTGTAGGAAGTGAATGAAGATGAAAAATTAGTCAACATTAAAGTTAGCAATGTAACTCATTATAATTCATTCATTTTGTAATGTAATAATAACTTTAAAATTACTGTCATGGTTATGAATGTATGCCAATAGTGACTGTTGGCTTCCTTGTGATTGGAGTAGTGAATGTGACTGGGCTGTGGCGCAGACTGGAAAGCAAGCCAGCTGCAACAAATCAACAAATCACTCTGACCAAGAGGTCATGAGTTCGAGGCCAGCCCGGTGCCTGTGTCTTGTCTCTGTCTCTGTTCTATGTCATGGCATTGAATGTTTGCCTTTATGTGTGCAATGTGAATCCCCTTCGGGGTGAGAAGGGCGGAATATAAATGCTGTAAATAAATAAATAAATAAAGAGACAAACATCAACACCTACTGAAGATCTGTATTTTCTGTTTTCTGGTTTGCCCCATGTGACTGAGCAAAGCAGCTTCAGCAAAATAAGCCCCCTCCCCTCCTCCCAAGCTATTGGGTTTGATCACATGGGGTAAGACAGGAAGCAAAGAGTACAAAGCTTTGATAAATGGTGATTTTCTGTCTTTTTGGAGGGGAATTGCCATCTTCGAGATTGGAATCCTACATCCCCAGCTGTGATTTCACAGTGGGACAGCACAGTGATACATCAACCACCGTGGAAGTGGGACAACATATGCACCATATGGCTGTGGGGCTGCTGTCCAACTTCCAGAGTGGTTGACAGAACCCCTGTGTAGCCATAATGCATAATGCCTTTGTAGAAACACCCTCTGGTTGATATGGTCTTCCTCCATTTTCAGCCTTGGGATAGGGGACCAACAATAACATTATGTAACACGATTTTTGTTCCTGGGTTATAAATGTCATTTCCTAATTAGTTCTATGATAAAAAATATGGAAAAAATTAAACTGCAAAAACAAAGTTTTTGCGGGACATTGTGCAGCACATTTTGCTACAGTTTTTCAATGAATATCTCATAGAGTCTCAACCAATTCAACATAATTTGTGGCAGGCACAAAAACAAAGTTTCTGGAGTATAACAACTATTTTCTAAGTAAGTACCACACTATTAAACAAGAAATAACACTTTCAAACCAGGAAGAGAAAAAAATCAAAATTTGTTATATAGTGTAATATATTAGGATTTATTACATTCTTTTTGAGGATTTATTTTGGAATATTTTCCTGGAAAAATATTTGGGCATTAGGAGCTTTGAAAAGCCAAGGGAATCTTGAGGACAACAGTTGCCTCCCAAGGGCAGGATGTAGGCCAAGGGGTCCATGATTCCCAATCCTGGATTACTGTAATGAAGCTGTTGACCTTTATTATATGCCAAGACATTGTACTTAAACCCCAAGATGGCATACCCTCCAACATTTCACAGATGAAAATCGGGACACATGTGGCCAAGAAACAGTGTGCGAGCCCACTAGGAAGGACAAAATTGCCTGCCTCTCTGCCACACCCCCACACATGTTAATGTAGTGTAATGAAATTAGGGCTTGTCTAAACAAGCCCCAAGAGAAGGCTTCCGGTGAGCGACTGTAGATGGCGGACATGGTCTACCAGGGCTCCTGGTAACCAACCTGATGCTGCGCTAAAGGGACAGCCAGATCCCACTCCCTACCGTGGATTGAGGCGGGGGGAGATTGCAGTACCCAGCGGACCACCCCGATGGCCCCAGTAGCGTTCCTCCCCTCAAGGTGGGATTGCTGAGTGGGTCCGGGGGAAACCGCTGGCGGCAAGTGCAGCACAGGGAGCGGCAAACCGACCGCACAAGCCGACCATCGCGCTCACTTAGAACAAGAAGAGCAATGACTACTCAAGAAAGAAGTCGGTCACGGGGGGACCGTCGGTGAAACGTAAGTTTCCAAATCTTCGATTCACTTCCAGTGCAGGATAGCGAAAGAGAAAAGTGCAAAGAGAAAGGAAAGGGTGGTTAAGGGGGAAAAAAAGGGGGGGGATTTCCCCCTTCCTACTAAGTTTGAGACTCGCCTGGAAACCTCCCAAATGCCCTAGGCACTCTCAACTCATCTAAAAGACAAAGACAAAGATAAAGACTACAGGGGGTTGCTGAGTGGGTTCGGGGGAAACCGCTGGCTACAAGACTACAGGGGGTGAAAGCCTTTGATCTTTACAATTTGTTTGGAATCAAGATTACAACACTCTCTTTCCCCCTCCATAACGTTAAGAGGGTTATTTAACGGACTGTGTTACGGTAATCTAAATTCATCAGAGAGGCAAACCAACTGGGATTTTGGTAGTATAAAGAACAAGAGTGGCTGGATAAACTGATTAAGACTCAATTGGGATAAAAAACAAACAAACTGTGAGGCGTGAAGCTGTTAACTCTGCAAATTTGACGAATAAACCTCTCAAGCAGACTTGCCAATGCAACCAGGGACAGAATTAAGGAGGACAGACTGACCGTAACGTAAACAAAGAAGAAGAAACCAGACGACCTTGATACGGCTTGTTATGTCTTCAGCGAAGATAGTGCGAGGATAGCAAGGAGGAGACAAATCTCGTGGCTACGCGAGAGTCTGAGCGAGAAGTGTGAAGGGGGGGAGAGAAGATCCCAGCAATAAGGAAAAGCGGAAGGCTGTTAAGGGAACACCAACAATAGAGACGACTATATAGAAGGGTCAGAGAGTTCCGGAAGAGAGAGGATCGATGTAAGAAGACGGACCGGGAGGTCCAAAGCAAAAAAAAAAGGAAAAAAAAAAGAATAACACCCCAGCCAAAACACAACAGATTTAAAGAAGAAGACGAGGAGAAGGTAGGACAGCGACAGATATTCAACAGGAATTAAAATAACAGAAGGAGGGAGAAGTAGATGGCATAAAGATAGTATAAGGAAAACAAAGAGATTATATATGAGAATAGAGAAGTAGCTACTGAGTATATAGCACAGGAAGAAGAAAAGGAGAGACTAATAATAGTCTTAAATACTTGGCATAACAAGGTGCACAAAGCCCCAAATCCACAAGTGAATACATGCACATTGGTACTCCACAAAATAATTGATTACAACTCAACTAGATACTTGTAAAAGGAGAAGAGGAGTCTGAACTCCATCTAAACTCATCAATTCATCAAATCAATTCGGTCAAAATTAAATTAAATATAAATAATTAAAAGCTCCAAAACAACTAAAGCAATTAGCAATGAAGTAATTAACTGGGGAAAAATAGACTTAAACTACACAGAGACATTAACTTTCTCAAAAGTCCAAACACCAAGTTGAAGAAGAGAAAAGGACCAAAAACAATATTTTCACAATAGCTAATATCAAAAATAATAAGAATATCAAAACAATAAAAAGAGATGAATACACCAAAATCGAAAGTAGAAAAAGAAACGAAAGATTGGAGAACCATGACACGAAGAAATTCACTAAATGATGAGGTGAACTTAAAAGATATTTTGCGGGAATTACAGAAAATTTCCGATAAGCAGGACACATTGCAAAAGGAAGTGCAGACTATCGCGGCTAATCAAGAAATATTACAAAAAGAAGTTCAAACTATAGCAGCTAACCAAGAACAACAGAAAAAATTATTACAAGAAGAAATGATGGAATTAAAAAAAGAAATGAGGGAAGAACTGGGCTCTATGAAAAAAGAATTGACTAAAAATTCAATTGATATAAGTGAACTGAAAATGGAGAAAAAGAAGATAGACAAATCATACTCAAAAATACAAAAAAAAGTAGAAGGGTTGGAATTCAAAAACACAAAATTAGAAAAAATACAAGAAAAATTGGAACAAAGTGAATTAGAATATCAATTAAGATTTAGAAACGTACAAGAGGAAACAAAAGAGAATATTAAAGCTGTGATCACGCAATTATTATCAAAATTACTATACTGTACAGAACAAGAAGCAAATGGACAATTGGACAGAGTATATAGAGTGCACACTCATTTTGCAAAGAAAAACAGAGGAATTAGAGATGTTATAGTACACTTTGTAAAGAAAAGCACTCGAGATGACGTCTTACGAGAGAATGCATCCAATCCAGTATTTTACAAAGAAAGGAAAATAACAATTCTGAAGGAGTTCTCCCAATCAATAATGAACAAAAGGAAGAAATACTACTTTCTAACGGACGAATTGAAAAGACGCAATATCAGATTCAGGTGGGAAAAATTCGAGGGAATAATGACAACCTATAATGGAGAAAAGTTTTGGCTGACGTCAGAGGAAAAAGCAAGAGATTTTTACAAGAAATTAAGGAAAGACTGCGAACCAGGCATACCAGAAATCTCGCCGGAAGACATGAAAAACCCGACAAAGCCAAAAAAAAGAAGATTCGACTCACCCGAAGAAGCAGAAGGCGCAACAGGTTGTCGATCAAATGACAAGGAACAAGAAGAATTGATAGAGGACGAAGAGGAGGAAGAAGAGGAAGAAGAAGGAATTTTGGCAGATGAGTGATTTTACACAGTCAATAAAATGTTTTTCCAACAACATCAATGGAATGAATTCTTCCAGTAAGAGGAAGAGACTATTCAATCAATTAAGAAAAGGGAGTTATAGTATAATAGCTCTACAAGAGACACACATAGCCCAAAAGCATGTAAAATATCTAAAAAATGATCAATTAGGACAAGAATATTATTCATTAGACTGTAAGAAAAAAAGAGGGGTAGTAATTTATATTGACAAAAAATTTAAATCAGAAGAATCATTTAAAGATAAGGAAGGCAGAATAATAGCGGTAAAAATTGACTTAGGAAGTGAAAAAATTCTCATATGCAATATATATGTACCGAATGGTCCTAAAACAAAATTTATTAGACTGTTAAGAGATAAATTAAATCAATCAGAGTGCGACCATATAATCATGATGGGAGACTTCAATGGAATTTTAGATAAAAATATTGACAAAACCTGGAAAAATGAAAGCAAAAAGAAATCTAGCCTCTTGCCTAGGAATTTTCTAGCCCTAAAACAAGAATTTGATTTGCAAGATGCTTGGAGAGAGTACAATCCCAATCAAAAAGATTACACCTTCTTCTCAAATAGGCACTGTATTTGGTCTAGGATCGATATGATCTGGACATCGAAATCGATTTTAACTAAAATCAATAAAATTCAAATATTGCCGAGAGATCTTTCCGATCACTGCCCACTAACTATGGAAATAAATTACAGAAAATACCCCAGAGTTTGGAGGCTAAATGATAATTTGTTAAAACAGGAGGATGATATAAAGAAACTAAAATTGATGACGCGGGAATTTTTTTTAATAAATGATACACCTGAAGTTAAACCACAAATAATTTGGGATACATTTAAGGCGGTAGCTAGAGGCTTTTTTATCCAGCAAGCGGCGATAAAAAATAAGAGAAGAAATATAGAGCTAAATAATATTAAAAAAGAAATTGAACTGAAAGAAAAAGACTTAAAAGCAAATCCAAAAAATCAAAAAGCGAGAAGGAGTTTGGAATTATTAAATAAAAAGAAAAATTCATGGGAGCTGGAGAAGATAGCCAAGCAAATGAAATGGGCAAAACAAAATTTTTTTGAAAATGCAAACAAACCAGGCAGGTGGTTAGCGAGACAAATAAGAAAAAAAAAACAAAGTCAACATATCACTAAAATCAGAACAAATGGAGAAAGTGCAGTAAGAGATGTTGAAATAAGGGATGAATTTATGAAATTTTATCAGAAACTGTACTCAAGCGATAATATTGAAAGAGAGGAAATAGTACAATACATTAGTAAACAAGGTTTACAAAAGATATCTGAGGAACAAAGGCAAAATTTAAACAAAGAGATAACAGAAGAAGAAATCCAAAAAGCTATCAAAGAGCTAGAGGCTAATAAATCTCCTGGACCCGATGGCCTAATAGCGGGATTTTATAAAACATTACAAAATGACATAATAAAATTTTTGAAAAAGATAATGAATTTGGCCTTAACTAGTAGAAATATCCCAGAGTCATGGAAAGAGGCAGAAATCATAATGATTTACAAAGAAGGAGCTAATTCGGAGGAAGTCCAAAATTACAGACCCATTTCTTTATTAAATAATGATTATAAAATCTTCACAAAAATATTAGCAAATAGGTTTAAAGAATTTCTCAAGGATTGGATATCGGAAGAACAGACTGGGTTTTTACCAAATCGGAGCATAAGAGACAATGTAAGAACTATAATTGACACGATAGAATACTATGAAACAAACCAACAAAAAGAATTGGGACTGCTATCATTAGATGCCGAGAAGGCTTTCGACAAACTAAACTGGGATTTTTTTAAAATATTATTGCAGGAAATGGATGTAGGGTGGCAGTTCCAAAATGGTATTAAGGCAATATATAATGAGCAAAGAGCGAAAATTAGGGTCAACGGACAAACGACAGGAATCTTCTCAATAAGTAAAGGGACAAGACAAGGCTGCCCCCTTTCTCCTCTGATATTCATTTTTGCGCTAGAAGTGTTAATTCGTAACTTGAAGCAAGACAAAAACTTAAAGGGAATAAAAATAGACAGGCAAGAATTCAAGGTCCGAGCCTTTGCGGATGATATAATCTGCATCATTGACGATCCCAAACATAATATTAAAGGATGGTTGGACAAAATTGAGGAATTTGGAAAATTAGCTGGACTTAAAATTAATAAGAAAAAGACAAAGATATTAACAAAAAACATGACAAAGAATAGTAAGGAGGAACTAAAAGAAATATCAGGATTAGAAACCCCCCCTAAAATAAAATATTTGGGGATCTGGATTTCGGCAAAAAATAACCAATTACTAGAACTAAACTATATTACAAAATGGAAGGAAATAAGGAAGGATTTGGATACATGGAAAAATTTAAACTTATCATTATTAGGACGGGTAGCAACAATAAAGATGACCATTTTGCCAAAGATGCTGTACCTCTTTCAAAATATACCAATAATAAGGAATAATAAAATATTTAAAGAATGGCAAAGAGATGCAACTAGATTTATATGGAATAACAAAAAACCTAGGATCAAATATAGTACTATGATTACCCCCAAAAATAAAGGTGGTTTAGGACTCCCCGATCTAAGACTGTATCACGAGGCATGCGCCTTAGATTGGATAAAAGATTGGACAAATCTTCAAAAAGTTAAAATTTTAACATTGGAAGGCCATGATCTACGCAGAGGTTGGCATGGTTACTTATGGTACAATAAAGTTAATGTGGAAAAAAATTTCTGTAATCATTTTATTAGGTCATCTCTAATTAAAGTTTGGAAAAAATATAAAAATTACTTATACACAAAAACACCATTATGGCTATCCCCACTAGAAGCCAATCAGAGGAGGCTTCTAGGGTGGACAGAATGGCCAACTTATAAAGAAATTTTGAAAAAAGAGAGTATAATTCAAAAATCACCTCA
This sequence comes from Anolis carolinensis, assembly GCF_035594765.1. Classification (NCBI taxonomy): domain Eukaryota; kingdom Metazoa; phylum Chordata; class Lepidosauria; order Squamata; family Anolidae; genus Anolis; species Anolis carolinensis. The sequence continues at coordinate 78,622,056 of NC_085843.1, read as the reverse complement.
AATTAAGGATTTGATTGAAATACAAGAAATTAATAAAAACGTCTCATGGTATCAATATATACAAATTAAAGAAGCCTTCAAGATAGACTCGCGAAACGGCTTCACAACAGAAAATAGCTTTTGGGATATTCTGATCCAAAGAAAGAACAAAATTGTATCAGTCATATATAAAAAACTGTTAGAATGGGCAACGGCTGAAGTGGAGATTACTAATTCGATGATAAAATGGGCACAAAACATAGGCAGACCAATAAAATTAGAAGAATGGGAAGCAATTTGGACAAAAAAAATGAAGTACACATATGCGATAGAACTTAAAGAAAATTGGTTAAAAGTAATTCACAGGTGGTACTTGACACCAAAAAAAATAGGATTAATGTGGAAAAATGTAAACAACCACTGTTGGAGGTGTAAGGAACAAGTAGGGTCCTACTTCCATATGTGGTGGAAATGTAAAAAGCTAACTAGCTATTGGAAAGTAGTACAAACAGAATGTAATAAAATATTAAAATCAAAATTCGAGTTGAAACCAGAAATCTTTTTATTAGGCCTCTCAGATCCAAAAGAAAATTTAGATGCAAACAAAGATAAACTCTTCACTTATTTCATTACTGCGGCGAGGATTATAATAGCTAAGCATTGGAAATCAGAAACACCACCTACAAAAGAACTGTGGATAGATAAAATCATTGAGATAAGAGATATGGACAGATTAACTTTTCTACTTAAAAATAATATGGATAACAAAATGAAAGAAACGGACTGGACAGACCTAGAAGATTACCTCAAAGACAACTATGTTTAAAGGACAAGCAGAAAACTGGAAGAAAGAAGATCGGAAGTCATCCATTCCCCCCCCCTCTCCCATTAGAAATTACCCTTCCCTAACCCCCTTTCCTTCCCCCCCCTCACCATTTGTTATAGAACTATTACATCCCCTCCCCCCTCCCCCCCCCAATCTATATCCCGCCCCTCAGTATCTTTCCCTTGGACAACTCCTCCCCAACCTTCCCATAGGGCCACCAATGTAACTCACAAAAAAGTTTCAATAAAAAAAAAATTAAAAAAAAAAATAAACAAGCCCCAAGACACGCCCTGAACAGACTGCTGGCTACCTTCATGAACCACAGAGACCTTCGGTAAATAGAATAAGGTGTTTGGGGGTTAATTTGTCTGTTTTGTCTGGTTTGGCTGCTGCTAGGGGCAGTTCTCCCAGTGTTTCCAACAAGTTTAGGAAGGGGTAATCAGCCTTTGGAACATGGAAAGAGACGCAGACCCCAGTGATTAAAGGTGGCGGCTGAATGAGATAAGCTTCAACCAGGCCCGTAGCCAGGATTTTGATTCGGGAGGGGAGGGGAGGGCTTGGACTTGGCTTCGGGAGGGTGCTGAGTCTGGGTGATGGGGGATCTACCCTAGCAAACCTTTTGTCTCATTATCCCAATACCCCCATGCATATGGCATACATTGAGCATGGTGATCAGATCATTATATGAATAAACATAACAGTTTAAATAATAAATGTAAGGCCTTCTCGCAGACCACTCTGAGAATTTGGGGAGGGGGGGCTGAAGCCCCTGAAGGCCCCCACCCCACCCCCGGCTACATGCCTGGCTTCAACGGAGACCTCCACATAAAGAAGCCTCTGGGGAACAGCTCTGTGGAGCAGACAACTTTGTATTCTTGCGCTGGACCCTTGGCTCTGCTGCCCTTTGATTTCCAAGAACTCCTGGTATTAGATTTTTTGGACTTAACCTTAGTTTCCTGTATTCTTGCTTCAGATCCTATTTGTATTCTGGCTCAAACTTCTGGACTGTGACAACTAACTTCTTGGCTTTGGACTTACAGACTTTGACTTCATCTTATATTCCTGATTACCTGGCCAGACTTCTGAAATCTGACTTCGGTTTGTACTTCTGGGTTCTTGGTCTTTGATTTATGAACACTGACAAGTGAACTCCTTGCATCTGACTACTGGTCTGTGACCTTGGCTATTGTTTGTTGTTTCTGACCTGGCTCTATACTCCTCGACTTGTCTACATTAATTGGACTCTTGATCTTGGCAGCATTTCATTGTTATTAAGGTTGTATTATACAATTCTTTTATTTTGGCCACAACTTGAAAGACTTAAGAGTTTAGGATTCTTTATAGGGGAAATGTGGTCTTGTCTTACCTTACTTTTGTTTAATTAAACTTTGGCCCTGATACTTGGGCCTTTTGCACACAACAGCTTGAAGGAAAGTGGAGAGATACTCTGGAGTTCACTGGAAACTCTGGAGTATTCTGGGGCTTCAGGACAGTCTGGGCAGCTAGATGGGGACACCATTGCAATCACCCTCAGCTTTTCCCTGCACTCATCAATCCAGGGAAAGGAGATGCCCGTATGACCACCCCTGTGCTCCTAGTTGACCATGGAGGCCTATCCAATCATCGCCCCTCTTCTTGCTGGTCATGCAGGAACCACATTCTGATACCAGCTGAGGCACCTGCAGTGGTCAGGAGCTCAGAGTTCTGTGGCCAGCTAGGCTGACCTGCCCAGTGTAGATGAGCAGTCGGTTTGCAGAAGCTGGTGTAAGCCAAAGATGAAGAATGAAAGTTGGGAGAAAGTGAGAAAAATGAGGACATTTCAAAATCAGTTGAAAAAGTGGAATAACAGTGGATTAATTGTGACTGTCCCTCCAAAATTGGGGAACATGAGATGGGTCTTAATTTTCAGGCATTTTTTTAGAGCTTTAATGATTTCCTCTGAGAGTGATCCCCTACTGGAAGAAGTGCTGGCCTAACCAAATATTTCACATCAGTTCATCTTACTCTCAGTAACAAACAGAGAAAGAATTTTGTGCCAGGAAGGATACTGAACTGCTGACAAAGAACCAGCCAGCTGGATAAACAAAACAGAAGCTGCCTTGTAGAATTTAACAAATCTTGTCTAAGATTAGAAAAGGCATGGTAATAATGCTCAGCAGTTTTTAAATCTTCTGAGTCTCCTTGTGGAGAGAAAAAGCGGGTTATAAATATAAACATAACAATAATAATTCTGGATTTTAAATATTTTATGTATTACATATATTTCCAAGGATGGAAATTGAGTTTTTAGTTCTGAAATAAGCCCAACAGAATTCTATAGAGGCTTACTACTTAATGTATTTAGTAGTGCAGCCTTTGTCTTACATGATTAAAGTCTCTGCATAGTAGCCAATTTAAAATCAGATTTAATTGGTCTTTTACTTTCATCCAACTATATTAGAATAGGCTAATCTGTTGGCCTCTCTGACTGCTACTGCAATTTGAATTTTGGCAAAATCAACAAAAGCCAGAGCAATCTGGCCTCAGCGGAACAAGGGCTGCATGCCATCTGAGCTGACTTGTCAGCTGTTGCTTTCATGCTTTCATCCATAGAACTGCCCAGAGATTTAACACTTCGATAACACTTTCATTCAGACTTCTCCTGTTCTGCATTATGTTCCATTTCTTGGCATTGATTCATTTTTTATTTCCTAATGGACTGACAAGCCTGCTGATAATATACAGCTATCCCACAACTGTTTTGGCTCACAAACACCTTTTAACTCATTTTTCAGTTGTTTTCTCCATCTTTCCTCTGCCTTTGCTTGTCATTTCCTTCAATTGTTGCACTTTTATCAAAATCTTGCATATCAGGGTTGCCTTCATTTTGAAACGTATATTTACATTTCCCTAAGACTCAACACTCCTCACCCTTCAAGGTTGCACCTTTTATAGAAAGTTTTTGGCTTTTGCAGCTGCACAGCAAGCAGAAAACCAAGAACTGTATCTTTTCCAAACACGACTTCCTCATTAAAACTTTATGTTGCATTTGATATCAATGACTGGAATAATGAGACCAGACACAAAAGAATGGGTAAAATAAGGGCCACTTTATTTGACCTTTAAGCTATTTAATTTGCATTGAACTAAAAGAAGCAGAAGGACAAAACAACCTAATATAGGTCCAGCTGAGGCCAGGTGTCAATCCTTAATAACATCCTCTGTCTTTCCTTGGGGAAAAATACCTAAACCCTGAAGGCAATCCAGTTGGGTTGCTCTCCAGTCAGTCATTTACTGGATAGTAAACCCAAGGCACTTTTACCCAAGTCTCACAACTCAAAGTAGACTTCTTCTCTACTCCCAAATCTTAGAACCTAACTAGGCCATTCCAAAACCGTACTCTTCACCAAAAGAGTATCAAAATGTACACCAAAGTCATATATTCTAGTCCCCACTTTCTGCCAGTGACAGCCTATTTAGAGGCACCACTTTTTGCCAAGTATCTAAGTCCCTTAGATACAATATAGAGTAGCAACAAACCATCAAAACTATTTAAAATTCCTGCCCAGCTCAAAGCGACTAGCCTAAATTCACACAGGAAGGGATGGTCAGGCCTAAATAGTGTCTGGCTCTCACCCTGTAGTATGCAGCCTCTTGGTGCCCAGTGCCACATCCAAGAATCTCTGCCCTCTGTTGCTGAAGGCCATCAAATGTGTACCTTTTCCCATCACATGGCTTGCCACACAGATACAGCAATGTATTAATCCTGTAATAGATGGACTGAAAGGATCTATTGAAAAAGGAGAGAATTCATTAAATCTTTGGTTACTTGTACCTGGAAATGTTAATCTGTTTTTTGTTGCTGTTACTTTAATCAGTAGCCCTGCAACTTTCATGTACCAGATATCAACAAAAAGAATTTAAATCAATAAGGTGGCCTTTCTCCTAACCAGCTTTTGATGGGAGTTATGATTTTGCTAATAATAGATTTTTATTCAAAACATTTACCAGTTTAAGATGTAATAATTCCATCCAATATTTTCCCATTGCATCAAAAGCCAGCCACTGTCAGATGTTTGCGGATTGTAAAACTCAGCAAGAATGAAGCATGCCAATCTAATAACATACAATAACATACTTCACAACCTCTGAGGATGCCTGCCATAGATGTGGTGAAACGTCAGGAGAGAATGCTTCTGGAACATGGCCATACAGCCCGCAAAACACACAACTATCCCAAAATAAGATCATCCACACAAAAGTGTGAAGACTCAGGCACCTTCTACACTGTCCTTATATCCCAGGATCTGATCCCAGATTATCTGCTTATCCCAGATTATCTGGCAGTGGAGACTCATCAATCAAGTTAAAAGCAGATAGATTGGAATCAGATCCTGGGATATAAGGACAGTATAGAAGCTCTAAGATTACAAAAGAATAAAAAGAAATCATTAGCCTGATCTTAAGGAAGGAAAAACCTCAAGAAGGAACATGCATGCAGAGCAAATGTGGGATATCAACTCTTAGTTTTAAGAATAAAGTAATGCAAAACTGTTGAGTGGAAAGGAAACAGAATAGAGGGAAATGAGAGTGGAAAAATCTTTTTTTAACTACCTCTCTTAGAATGCATGCCTTTTATCAAAAGAAGATCAAATACAAAATCGGCTGTACAAATAAGTTAGCTTTAATTTTAAAAGCTTCCCCCCTTTCTAGGAAATAATATTAATGTGTTATCAGCATGATTTCTTTAAAACACAAATGTCAAAATCCAAATATTGTTTAAAGTATATTTTGATCCAAGCAGAATGGAGTCTCCTAGTGTCGATTTGATCATAGCTGGAGAGCAATGAGACAAAACAAGCTTAAATCAAAATACTTCAGCATTAAATCTTTATTTTCAATTATTCTGATGTATGTTTACATTTATATCTCTTTTGGAAGGCACTGAAAGCAGCTGACAGCCAATATTAAAACATATGAGCACATCCTTTATAGCTTTCAGATCAATACAATCTATAAAAATAGATTGTGGTAATCTTATTTTGTCACAGAAAGAGCCTGGAAATAAAATATAGATGAAGACTTGTCTGGTTCTATAAAATAATTGTCTGGCTCTATCTAAGCCTGAGTGTGTTGGGTGCCACTTGGAGCAGCTGGTCTCAGTTGAATCATTGCTTGTATCCCCATGCTTTGTTTGAGGTCTACTACAGCTCCTAGTATGTGATAATGCCATTGAGTAGGTTTCCAAGCATCAGAGAAGCTACACTATACCAGCATACCTCAGATAATTGAGAACCTGTCAATGAAGCTCCTTTTTATGCCTCTCTGGCCTTATTTCCTCCTCATCCTCTGTCTAACATGAAATTCTTTAAACAACATTGGTATTGTAAGAATCGTGAAAGAGACACAGAGAAAAACAGACATTCAATTTTGGGCAGGAATAGCATCTCCATAGTAAATAATTCAAGAAACCTTGAACTGGGGTGGTGGTAGGGGGATTGTAGTCTGGTTGGAGCTATAAGGCCCGATTCCAATAGGCAAAATAAACACAGCTGCCTCCAAAATCCCTAACTGAATACATTGAGTCCCCCCGAGGAGATAGGGAAGGTTATTAAAAAAGTATTTATTATTAACATCAGTACATAGAGAAAGGGGGGAAGCAGATACACCTGCCTCACCAGCCACATACAGCATGTTAGAAAATGATAGTTGACCATTAAAATGAAAAATGTAAGAGAGGTGAAGAGCAATGAAGCAAAAGACCATCCCTGAATGGATTTTGATAGAAGCCTTCAGGTGATCTTTAGGATTTTTGTTTAAGATTTATCTGATCTGATTGTTTTATGTCACATGTGTATATTGTTAGTTTTGAACAAAAAGCCAACACTTGTTGAACACCTCTTCTTTTTGTGGTGTGAGAACCCATCCCTTTTCTATCCATGTTATTTCTGTCTGTGATGCTAAATTTTAACAGACATAATGCCCAGGACAACATCTAGTTTGTTTATTGAGGTACACCAGTACATAATTGGTGCATACATTTAGGTTGTGCATCACAAGTTATGCAGGCTTCCCTTGAAGACCTTGACTGCATTCAGCAAGACAAGTCCAATTACTTCTTGGGCTGTACGAGCTCCTTGGATCACATGAACAGGTGGAAGCAAAGCTAGGACTCTTTAGTCAAAGCTGCCCCTGACATGCAACAGAATGAGGCAGGTATTTTGGTTGGTAGTTGCAAAGGAATAAGGAATGGATGGAGTAAAATTGCAATGTGACGTTCTTGCTTACCCACTCACATACGTACAATCTCACTTATGTACACATACACACACACTTCTTTTTCTGCTTCATATTGTCTTGATACCAATGTAGCATTGAAATTTAGCTGCCAGTCTGGTCATTTTTCTACTTGGATTGCATGTGTCACCATCTCATCCTTTTCTTCAGGCAACAAAATGTTTGAGGGTATCTCCATTTCCTGTTGTGTCACAACCAAGAAGTGCAATAATCCACTGACAAACTTGTTCTGCAAAACTGAACATTGATTGAAATGGAACATTTAAGAGAAAAATAATTATTTGTGTTCAATACCAAAGACTGCTGGTTTGATATGAAACTTTGTCAGTTTTCATAATCCACTCAAAATAAATATGCTCTAAAATGGACGATTCAGCATATCTAAGCAGGCATGGTAAAACTTTGGCCCTCCAGGTGTATTGGACTTCAACTCCCACAATTCCTAACAGCTTGTTCCGTCCCCCAGGACGATGGTTTGCCTTACCTATTGGTCGTTTGTTTGTTTTCCCTCCTTTGCATTTTGTTTCAGCCTCTGGCTGCAAAAGCCTAGGAAAAGTGGCTTGGAGTCTGCAAGAGCTGGCTGCAGTTTTCTTTGCAATGATTGGTCAAAGAGTACAACATCTTAGGACCGCCCTTTTTTACCAGGGTCTAGTCTCCATTTTGGAGCCTCATTTTGGCTATAGTCTTCCAACGTGCTGCAGCTGTGCAAAGCTAACTGGGACAAATCATCCTCAAAACCAGGCCAATCTAAGCCTATCCAAATTAGATAAGTATTGAATTATACTGATCTGGAATAGGAAATCTAGTTAGAGGAGCAGGGTTATTCCGTCGCTTCTAGAACTAATCTTTGCTGTAAAGATAGGGAAGGAAAGAGTTTCTCCTTCTAATATAGACAGCGTGATTAGAGTATTGTGGTTTTATAATCACTTTTGCCTTCTGGAACCAGGGATAACTCCGTAACTAAAATCTATAGAAATTTGTTTCATTTTCTGTAACTTTAAGATCTGTGCCAGGTTTACAACCTTGTATGAATAAACATCCTTTTTTTTTTTAAGTTTTCCAGACTCAGTCGTTCAATATTTTTAGGACAGCTTATAGGGATTTGCAGTTCGCCCGGATAAAGGACGGCACGTTTCAGCTTTATAGTTTTTTTATTGTCTGGCGGACGGCACACAGCTTACCGGCTATTAGAAATTGTGGAAGTTTAAAACACCTTGAGGGCCGAAGTTTTCCCATGCCTAGTCTAAAGCTATGATATCATAAGCAAATTTAAAATATATAAAGATACCCAGTTATACATAAATAATCACCTTAGGTTGTATATGAAATATGCCAAGAGACAATGAAGAGTTTCAGTAGTACTCATATAAAGATGGGGAAATATTTTTCAGAAAAATAGTATAACAAAAATTCACAATATAGAACTTGCCACTGAATTTTTTATACCCAAATACAGTGATGTAGGTATTGTATGTCCTTTGCAAAGCTATACTCTACACTTGCATAAGGATGGGTGAAGGGAGATTGGAATATCAAAACACTACCAATGGTAATACAATTCAGTGAGTTGACAAATGTCAACTGAACTGATAGCAAGGATGGTAGTTTAACATTATCATCTCCCTATTTATGTTCTAATGGGAGGCAGTTATTTTAGTATATTTCACTTCACCGTACCATTCTGCTCTGACACATGCCTTTGCTATTCTCTGAGGAGCCTCTGTCTTTCTTTTCTTAATGCTCTAACTTTCTCAATACATTCCACAGGTCAAGTTGAAACATTTTGTCTTGTAGAAGGACACTCATCTCTGTCCACAGCTCTCTCCTTAGGAAACCCAGGGTGTCTCTTTCTGCTCAGTAGGCAAGTGGGCTCTTTGTCACTCAGCTAAAATGTAAAAACAATGTGATAATATAATCCTCCATTTCTCCTTTGTTAGTTTTACAGCGTTATGCAGCCAGGGCAACGGGTGAGAACTGTGTGTCTACAGCAGATTGTAACTTGTCAGCTCCCCCACTTGTGAGCACTGCAGGCTCCTGCCAAGCTCCAGCAGTAATCAGTAAATCATCATTCACAGGAGTCCAGCAAACCTTCAGTCCATCTCACATTTCCTTGTTTTGCCTTGTCTTATTAAAGCCAAAGAGTGCTTTTGCAAATATGTTTTGGTTGACTTCCCAAAGAAGATGTCTGCCTAAAAATCCCTGCTTATATGTACCTCTGATGCCCAACACTTGGATGTCTCCATATGCCCAATTAATCAAAATCACAGGCTGAGAGTTTAGATATGTTGTCGGTGAGGTTGCTGCTGTGTGTGTATGATAAAGAAACAAAAAACTGTGATATCCAAACTTATTTTCCTTTGAAATTCCCCCTCCCCACCGCCCAGCCTTTTCTTTTTTTTTCTTTTTGCCTTCCTTAAAACTGAATGGCAGCCTTAAGACACACAAAAGGAAGAATGTAGCTCAACTGATTCCAAAATGTTCTTGCTATGATGTTGAAACTATGGCTGGCAGAATAAAATAGCACAGGATAATCTGCAATGTGTTGAATTTAGACTTTGCTATAATTCATAGAGGGCTGAGGATTCTGGGACACAGGCAGTGTGTAAACACCATGAACAAGCACAACAGTCAACCATCTGGACATTTACTGTTCTGCAGAAACATGATTGTTTCTCACATGGAGGTGAGCTTATCCCCATCACAATATAAAGTACTTTTGAGTAGCTTGTGATGAGCACTGTAACTCCAGTTCAACTATCATGACAATCTCCCATACCCATTCACATTTCACGAATGAAAACCAGGAATCATGTGACCAATCAACATCAGATTGTGGTCAAGATGACAAACATTATTAATGAGGAATAGTGCACATGCTAATAGAGGATACTGTGGTTTGCCTTTATCTAAGCCTAAGAGGAAGAGCAATAAATGTTGAATGGAAACCAATTTTGCACTTGGAGCTCAATTGTCCCAGTTGAAGTAAGTTAAGGACAAAGGATAGAAATAGGAGAAGGAGAAGAAGTGGAGACATGTTAAAAGTAACTGGAAAATAGCACAGTTGAGGATTAATTGTAACTGACTTTGCCCAAATCAGGAAGATTGGAAGGTATGACATCCTGTGGAATCCCGGGGTTTCTCTTTTATGGAGACATTGGCGCTCTCTGGCTGAGGATTCTAAATATCTGTCTAAACTACAAATATCAGGATTCCATGTTGCCATGGTAGTTAAAGTGGAATCACAGCAGTAAAACTGTGTAGTGTAAAGTGGCCTTTACTTTTTGTGGCAATAATATGACTACAGGTGGTTTATTACTATGAATAAACCAAGCTGCCTGCATTCTTGGAAACTTTTGGGGGCCAGAAATTCAGAGTTCAGATCACAACAATGCTTAGAAGACCTCCTTTAAAAATATTTTGTGCTTTTGAAATTCTTGGGTTTCTCCTATCTGTTCCTTCTGTTCCTGTGTCCCTGTCGATTACAAAACTGAGCAGGATTTAAGGATTCTAAATTAGATGTTGAACTGAAGGACTTGCTGAACTTCAGCCAAGCTTGGTGATTCATCATTTGGATTTACTGTCCATGGTGAGCTAGGTCAAGAAAAAGTAGTAACGTTCTTTCACACATAACCCACTTGTGCATAGTGTCCACACCCCTCTGGGTACTATGGACATAAACTATCATCAATTACATCAGCTGCCAGCCTGGCCATTTTTCTACACATTTCTCTGCAAAGTATTTTCCTTTCCAACTTCCAGTTTGATTAAATTTGCTCTAAATGAACATTATCAGGATGCTTCTTTAGTTTTCTAGGTTATGCAGTTTGGCACAAATGACAACACAATATTGATGATAGTGAAAGGACTGATTGCAAATAACATTAAACTGAAGAGAAGCAGAATCCTCACCCAACCCACATTACCTGTCTTGGGTTCAGTCTTGATCTTAGTAGAAGAGGTTCTTAATTGTTATAATGGCCAAAGCTAAGAATCATGGTGCTCTGAATGACAGGAAGAAATAGCTCATCAAAATCTACTTTTTATCTCTCATTTAATTCAGATGGGACAGATTGTTAGGAGTGTGTGGTATTTGTTGCTTGTGAGGGAGTGAGGAGTAAAATATCAGCATCAGAAAACTATGTCCCAGTTTTTAAGAGGAAAAAAAATCTGTTGATACCTGACAAAAACTGAACAGCAACACTTTCCATCCCCACCCCCCAAAAAAAAAACAATTTGCTTGCTCATTTGCTGTCACACAAACCTACACAACAGAGATAGAGAAAAGAGAGAGAACCAATGTGATTTCTATTCTGAAAGGGAATATGTAGAGCTTTTTCTTAACCAATTATCCTTATTCTTCTTCCCAAGTACTTTTACTGTTAACAAAAAACAGTTTTACAACACAGAGAGAGAATGAGTGTGTGTTTATTGTATGACTTTCTCAGCACAGCTGCTTAGTTGAAAAGGTGTTGACTAATGTGTCTTTCAAAGGGATAAAAACAAATCAAACTCTCACAAGAGACTTTGCAGATCTGAGGTTTCCTAGAGTAATTTTACTCCTTCTGGTAAGCAACCTGCTTTAATAAGATGTGTTGTATGGACAAAAAGGAACAAAAAAGCATGATACAATAAAATTTGGAGTGGGGTGGTAATGGTCAATAGAATGAAGCAAGACCAAGAAGGGAAACTGGGAAGAACCCAGTAAGGTTCTTTCCTACTGGAGCCATGAACTTCTTGAATATGTCCTACCAATGTCATTGGGTCTTGCTGAACAAGAATGTGACCTTTACAAGCATAAGATCATAATTCCATGTTTCAGATGAATTGCAATTATCTGAGTCTCTGTTACTGCCCTTTTGAATTGCTCCTTGATACCAATCAGAAAAAGGCACACAAACTATAATGGTGTTCTAACTTTACAGAGATTTAAAAGAGAAATCATAATGTTAAGTAAAAACAGAACAAATATCTGAATGTAAATCCATTTTTAAGAATTTAAAAATAAATGGTCTTGTATAACAACTGTTTTGATCATATTGGTCACTATAATAACTTTTTAAAGAAAGGCTTGAGTAAATCAACTAATTGTTGAAGATGTCATAGAATCATAGAGTTGGAAGAGACCATATGGGCCACCTAGTGCAACGCCCAGCCATGCAGGAAAGGCACAAAGTACCATTGACAGATGGACATCCAGCCTCTGTTTAAAAGCCTCCAAGGAAGAGGTTTTTAATACTGTGTATGCTTCTTTAATACATTTGTTTTTGGAAATGATTTGTATTGCAGTTGCCTCGTTCTGGAAGGAAGAAACCACATGAATAAATTTGGGCCTAGAAAATTATATGGTATTAAATGATGCACATATTCTTTTAAACTGTGTTTACCCATGTATTTGAACTTTGCACATAATCAGTGAAAATAGGTCTTTCATGCCCTTTTGATTGCTAAAAACATACTCCAGATGCTTGCAACATCAGAAAGATTGATATAACGCTATTGCACCAAACCATTAGTACTTAAATTTTGTCTGATAGCATACGCAAAGGGTAAACCTAAAGCATAGTTTAAACAACATTAGGGAAAGTTAGCACTCTCATTTGGTATCTCATTCAATAGGGGAAAATATGATAAACTTAAGATTACTCATTATTATACCTGTCTTTGGTACAGAATATAAAATTTTAATCCATTTCAAAAATATTCAGGGAAAATCCCAGAAATGGCTTATATAGTAAAAATAAACATCCAAAAATGTCATCAAAGGCCTTTGCAATATTTAAATAAATAATGGCCTCAGATGTGTCAGAACATAAAGCTACCAAATCCATTTCAGCCTGATAGTATCACTTCCCATTACCTTCTCTAAATAATATTGCCAATAAAGCCCCATGATCACATTAGGGTTGCCATAAACTGCAAACAGCTTGAAGGTACACAACGTCAACAAATATAAAAGTCCAGAATAGAGCAATATATCTAGAATCTGCCCATCCAAATGCTAAAATTCATGAGATTTCCAGGTCTTAAAGTTATGTGTCGAGAGGAGGGTGACTAAAACGATCAAGGGTCTGGAAAGCAAGCTCTATGAGGAGTGGCTTAAAGAACTGGGCATGTTTAGCCTGCAGAAGAAAAGGCTGAGTGGAGACATGATAGCCATGTACAAATACGTGAAGGGAAGTCATAGGGAGAAGGGAGCAAGCTTGTTTTCTGCTGCTCTGGAGACTAGGAAGTGGAACAATGGCTTCAAACTTCAGGAAAGGAGATTCCACCTGAACATTAGAAAGAACTTCCTCACTGTGAGAGCTGTTCAGCACTGGAACTCTTTGCCCCAGAGTGCGATGGAGGCTCCTTCTTTGGAGGCTTTTAAGCAGAGGCTGGATGGGCATCTGTTGGGGGTGCTTTGAATGCAATTTTCTTGCTTCTAGGCAAGGGGACTGGATGACATGAGAGGTCTTTTCCAAATTTATGATTCTGATATTTACAGATTCTCTACTATATAAAAACACAGCTTTCTTTATTTCTTAGGACAACTGATAATCTGTTCAATGATAACAGTCTTTATATTGTCATTTAGGGAAAAGACAATATATGTTCCTTAACCATCCATCTTAACTGAATTTTGCTGAATGTGGTTTAATCTGCAACTTTTCTAGAATAAATAGGTACAGATCAATTGTGAACACCAGTGAGGCAAGGTAGGGAAGAATTTGGCCATAGCTGGCAGTCATATACAGGTAAGAATTCTTCATGGGAGACATGTTTCCCTCTCTTTTTTAGGATGAGAATAATAAAGTTTTTGATCTAGAATAAAAGGCAAATATCTGTGATTTGTCCTAGGCTTCACTTGTGGTTATGTAAAGTGATGGAAGAGTTTAGCTGGCTTTTTAAAGGGGAACTGCAGTGCTGAATTGTACAGAAGCCAAATGAAACAGCTTGAAATCTTGTAGCAAATTATTGTAAGCCACTGTCATCAGGCACACTTAATGTGTCATCTTTTGAGAGCATGTGAGTGAACAAGCAAGAAGTTACTTAGAGGAATCTCTATCTTTTTCCCCCATAATAAGCACTGCTTATACTGCCTTCTGATAATGAAGGCTTGAAATAACAAATCTGGATAAAATAAAAGGCTACAACTATACAAGAAGTAAAACAGGAAATGAGACATAAATGAGATTTTGTCACATATAGAGTTGTTTTGTGTGTTCATTCTGACTGTCTCTGACTTACGGTAACCCTAACACAAACATATCATGAGTTTTCTTGGAAAAAAATGTGTTCAGGGTGGATTTGCCATTGCCATCCTCTGAAACCGGGGTAGTGTGAGACTTGCACTGTGGATGGATTTTCATGGCCAGGTAGGGATTCAAACCATGGTCTGCTGGAGCACTAATTCAACATTCAAACAACTTCACCACACTGGCTCCCCATATTTAAATTAGACTCATTAAAATCACTTAAGACCAGTTTGTTTTGATGTGTTCATAAATGACCTGGTAGTCAAGTTTGCTGGAAACACCAAATAATTTGGAAATCTTCAGGAAAAAACCAGATTGTGAATGGCTCAAAGTGAACTTCTCCGAACTAGAGAAATTGGTATTAAAATGGCAGATGAGGTGTAATGTGAACATGTATAAAGAGATACATGTTATCTCTTTATACATGTTATCACACCCACCCTCTCAAAAAAAAACTTTACATTTACAAGGATGGGAACTGATCCTTCAGAAATTACCTAGAAAAGCCTCCTAAGGTTGTAGTGGCTTGTTTGATAAAAATGTTGACTCAGTATATGGTTGCCATAAAAAAGATACATTCCATGCTGAGCATAAATAGAAAAGAAATTGAAAATAAAACCACAAATGTATTAACCTGTGTGTGTGTGTGTGTGTGTGTGTGTGTGTGTGTATACCCTGTTTCCCCTAAAATAAGACATCCCCAGAAAATAAGACCTAGTAGAAGTTTTGCTGAATTGCTAAATATAAGGCCTCCCCCAAAAGTAAGACCTAGTGAAGTTTTTGTTTGGAAGCATGCCCACCGAACAGAACACCAGAACAGGCAGGATCGGTAAATGTGCGTAGCATAGAGTGTTGTACATGGAAATATTGGTAGTAACAAGAAATTCTTGATAGGATTCACAGTTTGACTGGTTATGCTGGTTTGTGATGACAACTACCGTACTGTACAGTACATAATAAATGTTCATTTTTTTGTTCAACAATAAATGTGAATTCTTCTTCATGGAAAAATAAGACATCCCCTGGAAATAAGACCTAGCGCATCTTTGGGAGCAAAAATTAATATAAGACACTGCCTTATTTTCGGGGAAACACAGTATGCATGTGTGTGTGTGTGTGTGTGTATGGTATGTTGGTTCTGGTTCTGGCCGCTGCACTAAAAAAAGGATAGTGCAGAACTGCGAAAGGTGTGGTAAAAATAACTAATTAAGAGACTTAAACAACAGTTCCCATAGGAGAAAAAAAATTAATTAATTTCTGTATATCTTGGGACAAACACAGGAGAGACTTCAAATAGGTACATAAAATGATACATGGTGTAAAGAAAATGTATAGTGATAACCCTTGTTGACTATCACAATGCTAGAACCTGGTCTCGTTTCCTTTGGGGTTTTCAAATGTTCTAACAGAATGCTTGAAAAGCCTTGAGGGCATTATTGAGAAGTGTATTGGAGAAGATTAAAATGCCCAAGATAGCAAATGTTCTGTATTCCCACTTCCTCTTCCTTTGCAAAGGGGAGAACAGCTATCCTTGGAGAAGGGAGGGGAAATACCAAGTACCGAGGATCACTTATAAGCCAAAACATATGGTACTTTGCATGTTCATTATCTTCTGCCATTAAAAGCCTTTTCCCATCTGCTATCCATTCCCTTTTCATACAGCATGATATCTGTCCCTATGGGGAAAGAAGGAGGCTGGACTAGAAAGCAGCAGCATAGAGCTGTGGTGAGGGCAACTTCAAAACAGATCTGCTTGAATGGGGTTCTTGTGTTGCGTGCCTTCAAATTATATCATGGGGTTTTCTTGGCTGAATATGTTCAGAGGAGTTTGATCTTGTCTTCCTCTGAGGTTGCGAGGGTGTGACTTGCCTAAGATCAATTCATGAGTTTTCATAGTTCAAAACGTATTCAAGCACTTGTCTCCCAATGTCCTAGTCCAGTAGTTCTCAACCTGTGGGTCCCTAGATGTTTTGGCCTTTAGCTCCCAGAAATCCTAACAGCTAGTAAACTGGGAGTTTCTGGGATTTGTAGGTCAAAACACGCGGGAACCCACAGGTTGAAAACCACTGTCCCAGTCCAACACTCAAACCACAACAACACAGTGGCTCTCTTGAATGGGACTGCATATGCCTTTAAGTCACAATACTGGAAGGCTTCCATTTCCCCTTTTTAAATACTTCCCTCATTCTAAGCTTATTCTGTCTGCATATCCCAATTTATTTTTCATGTTTTGCAGCAGTTGCAGATGGGATAGATTTCTTTTCAAACTGGATATCACTCCAAGCCTCCCGGGATCTGGTGCTCCAATTTAAAATGTCTTACAACATCCAATTCAAATGTTTTGTTCTAATTAATGACTTCTATTTACCTACAGATACTATGGTTGCTTTCCCAACACACTGCATGTATAATCCAGCGTGGCTCATATTCTATAATACAGACATCCTTCTTGTTGAACTTGCAAATGATATTCAGTTCTGCATAATAGATCTTGTCAGACATTCTGCTCCTGCAGGTGACAGTTTCATCAAATACTGGTAATACAACGACTGAATTTACAATTGCCTGATTTAAGGTTGATGATAAATGATTTTAGGTCTGGTCTTAAGATTTTGATGGTGGCAGAGAGTAATGAACCACAGTGCTTTCAACTAGGAACCACAGTTTGTTTGAAGAGCTGAAGATGGCAGGAGTTCAGAAAATGCATCTTAGAATGGACATGTCAGTCTTCTTGATCCCTTTCCCCTTGAACATTCCACACTAAAAGTGTGGAAGATGGTTGCTTTTAATTTCCTTGTTTGGATATAACATTTTGTACCATCAGAAATTTTGTGCATGCAGAACACCTAAATTTGTTGATAACTGTAAAGATAAAAGGTAAAGGTAAAGGTTTCCCTTGATGTTAAGTCCAGTCATGTCTGACTCTGGGGGTTCGTGCTCATCTCCATTTCTAAGCCGAAGAGCTGGCGTTGTCCGTAGACACCTCCAAGGTCATGTGGCCGGCATGACTGCATGGAACGCCGTTACCTTCCCGCCGGAGTGGTACCTATTGATCTACTCACATTGGCATGTTTTCGAACTGCTAGGTTGGCAGAAGCTGGAGCTAACAGCGGTCGCTCACGCCGCTGCTGGGATTTGAACCTGGGACCTTTCGGTCTGCAAATTCAGCAGCTCAGTACTTTAACACACTTCGCCACCGGGGCTCCCAATTGCAAAGATATTCAGCCAAATATGATTGGATTATTCATCAAGGCTTTCTAGCTCAGTTTGGAAATAGTCTGGTAAAAGGACCACAGGTGGGACATACTGCCCTCAGAATCAAATTAAGAGTGACTGAGTATAGAGGGAAAATGTTAGGAAATTTAGACCCTGAAAATCCCAAAATCCCTTTGCCAGTATGCCTTGCTGTAGCACAGAGAGATTACTTTTAACAACTGCACTTATTTGATAGAGTTGTAACTTGTAAGAGAATTTCAGTGTCTTCCTAGCTGCTTTGAAACAGGGCTTCACATTATTGCAAGCAATTGACTGAACAAACAGCCCAAGTACATTTAGCATAAAGGAGGAAATGGACAGAAGTGAGATTTTTAAGGGGATAGTGTGTTCCCAACACTTTTTTGAAGTACTTGTAGATGTGTTTACTTTCTGGTCTTCTTAAAAATGAGATGTCAAGAATGTCCAGTCATATTCCGGTTTTACAATTCAGCCTACAGAGTGGTCTAGCTGGAGAAAATCTTTGCCTAATTATCACGAGTGAACCATACACTCAATGAATTCATGAGAGCTTGATATTCTAATTTGACCCAGTCTAATACCTAATTGGTAATTCACTATCCTTGGTCTTTTAAACCAAATAAGAAAATAAAACCCCTATTCTAAGCTTATTCTGTCTGCATATCCAGACAAAGAGAACATATGTATTGTCAAAGGCTTTCATGGCTGGATCATTGGGTTGCTGTGAGCTTTCTAGGCTGTATGGCCATGTTGAGAATGCTTCTGGAACATGGCAATACAGCCAGGAAAACTCACAGCAACCCATATGTTAAACTGGAGGGGGCCTTCAGACTTACCCGGATGAGCTTTTGAGGACTATGGTGGTGGTGCACATGTCTAGAAGCCAGCAATTTCCTCTTGCTTGCTTGACTTCTGTTTCCCAGGCCCCCTTATGCCATCCATACACCTAGGAAGAGGGAGCCAGTCAGTACATGGTGGGAAGGTGTGTTTTAGATGAAACCTGTAACAAATTGTTAAATATACAAGTTTGTCTATAAAACTCAAGAATAAATGTGCCATTGGAAATGCTCCTACAGGCCCTAAATCCACTCGCTTCCTCATCAATGGAACCATACTGCTCTATTCAGAAGCATAATAATTTTACATCTCTGGTTATGTCAGCTAGTTCCATAAAATATTTATTTCCTTTTCTATAATTCATAAGAACATTTGGAGTCAAGCATTATAAATGAGCTTGGGAATGCATTCATTCAATGTACAGAAATGATAGAAATGATATTTTATGCAATTTTAATAGGAAAATCCTAACCTAACAGCAGTTTTCATACAACATTAACTTTGCCTATGTATTCAGTAATTGTACAGTCTCTAAAGAAAATGGACATTAGTATCGCAGAAAAGTCTTCATCTATGCTATGTTAAATTCTTCACTTCAATGTTTCCCTAACTTTCTGGATTTCTCAAACTAGGCACTTTTTCCTGACCACACTTTTCTTCCTCCTTCTTTTTCTTGCTTCAGTAGAAACACCATTCAGGCTACAAAGAATAGCACTTTATTCCCCCACCTGCCCTTCCACCCCCATGCCAATTTCAGATTCCTTGAGTATAATTGGGGCCTAAAATAGATGTTACCTTAAATGTCATAGTCATGTTTAGTTTGGTGAAGAGAAGACTGGGGGGGTGAGATTTCTGTGGTCTTTAAATACTTCAGATAAGAAGGGACAGGCCTGTTGTCTCCTGGCCTAGGGGGCAAGGCTGGGTGTAATAATGTGAAGTTACAGAAGAGAAGATATCAATTGAACATTTGAAGAAATATCTTGACAGTGAATGGAACCAATTGTCTAAAGAGGTGATGAGATCTTCTCTGGGTGTCTTGAAAAGGGGAGTGGAGATATATCTGCTTGGGATACTCGAGCTAGAGATGCTGCATTGAGTAAGGAGTTGGGCTAGATCACCCATGAGCCACCACTTTCAATTATAATTGTATGCTTTTCTGACTAGGGCAGTGGTTCTCAACCTGGGGTTCCCAGATGATTTTGGCATTCAACTCCCAGAAATCCCAGCCAGTTTACTAGTTGTTAGGATTTCTGGGAGTTGAAGGCCAAAAACATCTGGGGACCCCAGGTTGAGAACCACTGGACTAGAGGTTTCAAGGTGGATTGAGATCACTGTTTATATGGACAAAAGGGATGAAAAGGTTGCCAAGCAGTTCTCACCATAAATGGTACTTCCCCATCTCCTGTACAGAGGTTCAAAAGAGCACCTGCTTAATTGATAACAGTGGAGGGTTTTTTTGTCTCCTTTTTAACTCTTCAGATAGGCAGGAGAATGGAAATGCAGAGTCCACCTGGGAGAGATTTAAATCTCCTTGATTTACCCATTGTATCTCCATTTTATTAGTAACTATATAGAATGAGGTGCCCTCGCTTTGCACAGTACACATTTAATGTAGCTTCTAGTCTCTAATTCGACTTACTAGGAAGGAAGGAAGGAAGGAAGGAAGGAAGGAAGACAGCAAGTCTTCCTGATATGTTACATGTAGCATTTCATTTCCATGCAAAGCACAGGGTGATGCGTTAAAGTGCCATAATTAGGACATGAGACTATTCAACTTCAGGCTGCAATTTAAATGTTCTCTTCTCTGCTGGTCCATGTATTATTAGTCAAATTCATGCTTTTTGTGTTTTCTGTTTGCAGGGAATTCTTCTATCACTACTGGAAACAATGGAGGAACATGCCTCCCACACAAACACACACTCCATTTCACAGATTTGAAGTGTGGCACTAGTGAAAGGGCACTAAGATACCTCCTCCAGAGTTCTTCTGATGGAAGACCACACATGTGCATGCAGGGATCTGCATGGATGGACCAGCAGTGTTGTTGGGGATGCTCGCCCCATAGTTCTTCAGAGTAAAAATTGCTCAGCTATGTAGAAGAACAGTGGAATATTAGAAAAGAAGTGATACCCCCCTCCAATTGCTTCTAGGGAATAAAAACACCCCATAAAAATACAAGCAGATGAAATGGAATAAAATAGTGTTGCCAGTACTGCAAATGCAAATAAATATTCAGAGACATTCATTTTAAATGTATTTATGAGTTGTTGTTTTTAAAGATCACAACTCAGTAAGTTGAATTATTTCCAGTTATATTCGTGGATTATGACTGTGTGCTAATTTTTTTTTTTTACAATATGATACAACAAGAAGAGAAAACTGTAAGATTGATCCAGCTATCATGGAAATCTGAGGAAAGATGTCTACATATTTCATTAAAGGTCAAATCAGGACATAATTTCTTACTTAGCCTCAGTATCTGAGCTCCACAGACTTCAAATTAAAAAAAAAGAATATGTTCCAAATGCCAGGCCACAGAATGACTGTACAAATGTCTGACAATTCTATTAAAACAGCTGAAGAATGCCACCCATAATCTACATGTTCACACACTTTCCAATCACCAACAGTGGTTCTAGATGGAGGATTACTCATGTTAGTGGGTAGAAGACAATATGCTGTTATTCATTATTTTTCTCTTGCAAGGAAAAAGATAGAACAAGTGATGAAAAAGGGGAGTTACAAAGAGTGATTGGAGAAGAAGGGAGAGATAAATGAGTATAGGAAGAAGTAGCTAGAGTAGGAGAAAGCAAAGGAGGATGTGATTTTGAGAGAGAAAAGAGAGAAAATGTTTAGCATGAATTGTGAGAATGGAAAGGAGGACGAAAAACAGAGAAAGAAGACAAGAATGAAAAGAAAAACGAATCTAGGAGAACAAGAGAGGAGAACAAGAAATATATTTGTAGCAGGTCTTTATTAACAATTATGCAAGTATGGATTTCAGGCTAACAAAGGAATTGTACTACAGCTTCAAGAAAATGTACTACAGATTTAAACAGGATAAGGCGAAGAAGGTGGGAACAGAATTAGGAATGCAAACATTTAAATAGGAAGGGCCACAAAATAGCAATTTTGTTGATGCTGTGTTCTGTGATTCCAAAAGATAGCAAAGACTAAGACTAAGCTGAATGTTCCTCTTTGTTGAATTCTGGTGCTGCCTACAGTGTGAGAAGAAGAAAAGGAAAGAGAGAAAGTGACCAGTGACCAGATGTTTCCCCTTCTCAAACTATTGAATAACATTGGCCAACACATATTTTGGTGCCTCAAATGTAATCCTTATTTCTGGGTATATTTCACCTGCTGATTCCAAAACATGGCACCAGTTTTTCCCTATCAGCACTACATTTTGAGATAGAATCATAGAATCATAAAGTTGGAAGAGACCTCATGGGCCATCCAGTCCAACCCCTTGCCAAGAAGCAGGAAAATCACATTCAAAGCACCCCTGACAGATGGCCATCCAGCCTCTGCCTAAAAACCTCCAAAGAAGGAGTCTCCACCACACCCTGGGGCAGAGAGTTCCACTGCCGAACAGCTCTCACAGTGACGAAGTTCTTCCTGATGTTCAGGTGGAATCTCCTTTCCTGTAGTTTAAAGCCATTGTTCCACGTCCTAGTCTCCAGGGCAGCAGAAAATAAGCTAGCTCCTTTCTCCATATGACTTCCCCTCACATGTTTATACATGGCTATCATGTCTCCTCTCAGCCTTCTCTTCTGCAGGCTAAACATGCCCAGCTATTTCAAGTTGCTCATCATAAGGCTTGTTCTCCAGACCCTTGATCATTTTAGTCACCCTCCTCTGGACATATTCCAGTTTGTCAACCTTTCCTTCAATTGCGGTGCCCAGAATTCGACACAGTATTCCAGGTGTGGTCTGACCAAGGCAGAATAGAAGGGTGGCATGACTTCCCTGGATCTAGACGCTATACTCCTATTTATGCAGGCCAAAATCCCATTGGCTTTTTTTGCTGCCACATCACATTGTAGGCTCATGTTTAACTTGTTGTCCACGAGGGCTCCAAGAATTTTTTCACACGTACTGCTGTCGAGCCAGGCGTCCCCCATTCTTTATCTTTGTGTTTCATTTTTTCTGCCTAAGTGGAGTATCTTGCATTTGTCCCTGTTGAATTTCATTTTGTTAATTTCAGCCCATATCTCTAATCTGTTAAGATCGTTTTGAATTCTACTCCTGTCTTCTGGAGCATTGGCTATCCCTCCCAATTTGGTGTCATCTGCAGATATGATGATCATGCCTTCTAGCCCTTCATCTAAGTCATTAATAAAGATGTTGAACAGAACCGGGCCCAGGATGGAACCCTGCGGCACTCCACTCATGACTTCTTTCCAGGGTGAAGACGCATTGGTAAGCACCCTTTGGGTTTGTTCGCTTAACCAATTACAGATACAGAACATACGCCATCTGGTTTCCCATATAAAAGCATGATAACCATATCTAAGAAACTAGAGCTGTTGTAGTCTATCCAATGCAAATTTCTGAATCAGCACCCCAAATAAACCCAGGAGCAGGTCTAAAAACTAAAATACCAAGAAAAATATTTATTTTTGTTAGGCTGTGAAAAATTCAGCCATAGCAGCCTTTAGCAGCCTTTTACCCTCACCTAGAGGACCAGAGATACCATACTCTCATACTTCCACATCCTGAGATCTGACAATCCTATGCTGGTTGTAGCTAGAGATTATGAGCTTCAACTGTGCTTCAAACTAAATAAACTTTCCATGTGTTGTTTTCAGGTCATCTATGTAGTTAGGGAAACCCCAAGAATTTCATAGGGTTTTCTAATGCAAGGATTAATCAGAAGTAGTTTTGCCAGTTCTTTTTTCACTAAATAAACTGTTGGAGTTAATTCCCTAGGAGATGCCTTTCTTCATAATCAAAGCCAAATAATATCACTAAATCTATAATATAGCAATCAGTACAAAAGCAGCAGTTTCCCTCTTTTAAACTGTTCAGATATTAAACTAAAGATCATCAAAGGGCTACACAAATGATGTCTTAACATTGCAAAGCCTACTAAACTCACATCAATGAACTTAACCGTCTTGATCAAATAAATGTCTCAATGCATTTATCTTGCCAGATCCTGGTTACATCTTATTCATAGTGTTGCAGTTCAAGGATAATGTTCTCTCAAAGCCATCTGAAAGCTACACACAGACTTTGGTGGATTTCCTATTGCCTTTTCTGCCAGAAGACTACAATCTGAAGGTTTAAAAGTAAAAAGAATCTGCAACAAAAAGCTGCTTCTGTTTGTGTTTCAGCCACCCCATTCCACTCACCAAGATCCCCATTGTTTCCTTCTGAACAGACAGCATTATGTGCCCAGTGATCATGCTCAATCCTCAGAGCACTGTTAGAGTTAAGTGCCAGTAATGACTATTCTGAGCTATGTTCATATGTTTAAAAGGATAAAAGGAGGGGGAAGGGGGAAAGGGAAGCACTCTCAAGATCAAATGGCTTTTATTTTAGCATGACCTTTCTTGGATATAAACACATGTCTTCAGATGTAGTACACGCATGGGCAACTCTCTCATTTATTCTACAGACATTTTTGAAATTTCTTTTTTATGGTTATTATTGGATGAGCTCCTGCTGTTAGCCCCAGCCCTAGCACTTCGAAAACATGCAAATGTGAGTAGATCAATAGGTACCGCTCCGGTGAGAAGGTAATGGAGCTCCATGTAGTCATGCCAGCCACATGACCTTGGAGGTGTCTTCGGACAACGCTGGCCCTTCAGCTCAGAAATAGAGATGAGCACCACCCCCCAGAGTCAGACACGATTAGACATAATGTCAGGGGAAAACCTTTACCCTTACTATTATATTATTATATTAATTAATATTTCATCTCAAGTTGCAAAGTGTATGGACCAGGAAATGACCCATCTAGACACTGGGAAGTCTCCAACTATTATTTAATGTCTGTGTGACTGTTCATCCACGGGGGCGGGGCAGCGTGGCATGGGGTGCGTGGCCACGCGGCGCTGGGGGACGGGGCCAAGCCACACAGCGTGGGAGGCGGGGCCAGGCCATGCGGGCCCACCACACGGCCTGGCCCCAGCCCCATGCGGCCCTGCCCCCCCCCCCCCCCCGCAGGAAGGCCCAGAAAGGAGGAGAAGGAGGCAGGGGGTGGCACCATCCTCCCGGGGCCTCGACGGCGCCCCCGGGATGATGGCGCCACAGGCAAAAGCCTACCTCGCCTGGCGGTTGGACCGCCTCTGCATGTGTCTAATGGCATTGAATGTTTCCCATGTATATGTGCATTGTGATCCACCCTGAGTCCCTTCGGGGTCAGAAGGGTGGAATATAAATACTGTAAATAAATGTCTTTCCCCTTTCCTAATATCTTCTACTTTGCCAAGCATAATTGTTCTTTCTAGTAAATTTTGTCTTCTCATGATTTGTCCAAAGTATTATGTTCTCAGTTTAATCATCTTAGGGCCCTTCCAGACAGGCTCTATACCCCAGGATCTGATCCCAGGTTTTCTGCTTTAAACTGGATTATATGAGTCCGCACTGCCAGATAATCTGGGATAAACAGAAAACCTGGGATACAGGACCTGTCTGAAAGAGCCCTTAGTTTCTAGGGAGAGTCCAGGCTCTAGAAGCCACTTATTTGTCTATTTGGCAATCCATTGCCTCTGCAGAACTTTCCTAAGGATCACATTTCAAATGAGTTGATTCTTTCCTTCCAGTGTTCTTTGCTATCCAGCTTCCACAACCGTACACAGAATTTGGAAATACAATAGACAATGCAATGGTATTCAATTATATATATTTATACTTGAAGATTTCGTCTAGTTCCTTGACAGCTGCCCTTCCAAATCCTCATCTTCATCTGATTTCTTGAATGCAGTCTCCTTTTTTATTAATAACAGCCAGGATACTGGATATTTTCTGCTATCTGGGTGTCTTCATTATCTACTTTAAAGTTATGTAAGTTGTTGTGGTTATCCTTTTTTTTTTTTACTTAATGCTCAACTGGAACCTTCCTATACACTTTCTTCTTGACTTTCTTCTTGACGTTCTTCAGTAGTGATTCCATATATTTGTTATTTTCTGCATATCTTAAATACTTAATGTCCCTTCTTCCAATTTTTACACCTCCTTCTTCCAGATCTAATCCAGTTTTATGTAAGATACATTCAGCGTACAAGTTAAACAAATGGGATGATAATATATAACCTTTCCTGACTTGCTTGCCACTTGGAAATCATTCTGTTTCTCTGTATTTCATCCTGAGAATAACTCTTACTTTAAGTGCAGGATATGCATCAGTATAATCAAATGTTAGGGTACACCCATTTCTTTAAAAGCTATCAATTTTTCATAATCTACACACAATAAAAAGTTTTGTTATTATCTGTAAAGCATAGGCAGAATTTTTGGCCATCACTTTTTTGCATGAGATATTAATGCAATTTCTGATATCTCCTTCCTTGAGGATTGGAATATGTATCACACATTTTAATCTGTTGGTCTTTTAAAAAAAATTCCATATTTCTTGTCAAATTGAAATTGGAATTTGGGTGAATTCTGTTTCTGTACTCGTAAAACAGCTCTATTGGTATGCCATCTGTTCCTGGTTTTGAGGGTAGTTCCTATTTCACTTTCTAATATTGTGGGTTCATCTTGGAATTGTTCTTCCTTAAATGAACCTGTCATCCTTTCATTTTGTTTTATATAGCACTTCATTGCATTGTTTCTATCATCTTTTTATTTCTTCTTAATATTGCAATGTATTTCCCTGCTGGTTGTATAGCATACTGTTCAGATCTTTAGGAGATCTGTTATTTTGCTTGTTTGTCGTCATCTTCCATTCCTCTGCATTAGGTATTACAATAATGATCTTTGATCCTGCACACAAGTCACTAAACTGTTGCATTCAGGGCTCTGGCCCTACTTCTACTCCTTTTACTCATATGTCCTTTACTGCTTGAAGAGTTGCATCTTTCACCCAATGAGTTCTTTTTCTTTCTTTCTTTTTTCTGCTGATAATGTCTTTTTGCATTCTCATCCTTAGAATGTCTCTGGCTTCAGTCCAAATTTCTTTTGGCTCCCAGTCAATTAGGATTATTAATGCAAATCTGTTTTTTAACAGCATCTTTAAATTGTACCGGGTTGTTTCAGTTGTATTTTGGCACAATTATTGATTTAGTATTTAGATTCACTCTAAATTTTAACTTAGCAGTAAATAGCCTGTGCCACATTCTGCAATTTACAAAGACAATACAGCTTATCTTTCATCTGCTTCCAGTTATGTAGTCTATTTGGTTTTCATATTAGCTATCAAGATGTTC
The DNA here is from genome assembly GCF_035594765.1 of Anolis carolinensis. Lineage (NCBI taxonomy): Eukaryota > Metazoa > Chordata > Lepidosauria > Squamata > Anolidae > Anolis > Anolis carolinensis. The sequence continues at coordinate 78,595,291 of NC_085843.1, read as the reverse complement.
ATGTCGCTATAGCCACTTCATTGGTACGTGTTTGTGATGAACAGACTGTTTGCTTCACAAAATTCAATTGGTCACTATCCTGCTTCATCTCTTGAGCCAAGATGAGCACTGATTCACATTAAAGGCTAACTTTCACACTTGTGGGAGTTTATTGTCTGGATGCCTCAGCTAGCTTGGAGCTGCACAAATGGGACCTAACTCTATCTCTGATAAACTCAAGACAATTTGGGGGGTGGGGGGGTGAGATCTTATGAAGAAAAATAGGACTATGTAAAGAAATAGAGGAGGTGGAGCAAGATATGGTCATCTATTACTGTGGGCCTTGTTCTAAACACATAAAGAATATCACTGTAGGAATGAAAATCTGTCTCGTAAATGCTAAGCAGAAAAATGGCTGGTAAGAGTTAAAACAATTTAAATAAAATATTATTCAAGCATTGAGATAAAGCAACACATTCTTTCTGCACAAAGGAAAAATGAGAAGTGAGATCGGGCAACAGTAGATGCAAAACTGAAGAAGGTGTTTGTTTTTCAAGCCTGGAGAAAGTAGAGTAAAAATGAGTAGAATAAATTCACCAAAGCCAAAAACATATTGTGAATATAAAGAAGTGCCTGCTGATGCAATTTGTTTCAAACAAATAGAAGGAATTGGCTGAATGGTACAAGCAATGGTTTTGGATGGGGCGGGGGGGGGGGGGCGGGAATCAGAGAAATAAAGCAAACAGAAACATGGAGAACAAGGGTCAGAAAAAGTAGGAGAGACTCAGAAAGCTAACAAAAGAGAGGATGAGAAAAGTAAGGGGGGCCAGCTTCAAATGTTACTGTGAAAAGAAATGTTTTTATTTATTTCATTTAATGTTTATTCCTTGTGTTGAAGCAAACCTAATAAGTAGGTTGGTTGGGAAGAAGCAGAAGAAAAAAAAGTAGCCCTCACAAGCAAAAAAGAAACGGAAAAGAAAAAGAAGTGAGAAAAAATATGAAATAATATTTGGTAGATGAAAAAGCAGGAATTCACTCAATATGGATGCAACAAACAGTCCCACAATCATCCTGTTTCGGAGCTTTGGAAAGGGGGATTCCCACTGCAAAGCCCCTGGAATCATTTTGAAGTGCCAGGAGTTCAAGAGAAGCCTTGTGCCTAAATACTGAGGCTTTTACAGTACATTCTGGGGTCATAAAGGGGACAGGGAGGCAAGGGATGGAGAAAGTGTCCATGCCCCCCCCCCCCCCCGCTCCATGCCGATTGTGACATTCCCCCCCCCCCCCCGGTGGCTGCAAAGTACAGGGGGAATTGATGTTTTAAATGTCAGGTCTACTTGCATTTTGGACAGTGTAGAAGGGCCCTTAAACTCAAGAACATGAAGATCACTGAAGTGACTAGTAAAAGGGTTAGTTTGAAATTATCAATCACGTTGGGGGACATGAGAGAAGCCACCATGCAGGATTGTGACACATCCGGGCGTCCCCTGGGCAATGTCTTTGTAGACTCTCTCACAACCAGAAGCGATGTGCAACTTGCAACAGGACCAACTATGACAATAATCTCAATCAACATCAAAGGCATGTCAGCTGCCAAAGAACAGCTGCTTTATGAACTGTGCCGAGATAAGAAATGTGACGTGCTGTGTGTCCAAGAAACACACAGGGATAAACAATAGAAATGACCAAAAGTCCCAGGAATGATCTTAGTGACAGAAAGACCACATGCGCAGTATGGAAGTGCTGTCTTTGTCAAACCAGGCCTCCAAGTCAGCAGTGTCCATAACACCGAAGAAAACAATATAGAGGTTATAACAGTAGAGCTTAATAATATCACGATTACTCTTTCTACAAACCTGCAAATGAAGAGTTTTGTTTCCTTTGGGAACTTTGATAGTCACCAAAGGACTGTAGTAATTGGTGACTTTAACAGCCATAGCCACATATGGGGCTATGCTCAGGAGGATAAAAATGGAGAGGCTGTCCTTTCCTGGGCTGAACTGCCTAAACTATCACTTATTCATGATGGTAAGCTCCCACCATCCTACAACAGTGGGAGATGGCACCAAGGATATAACCCAGACCTCCTATTTGTGAGTGACAGCATTGTGCAGCATTGCTCTAAATCAGTGGGACCACCAATACCAAACACACAGCATCGGCCAATAGTATGCCAATTGTTCCCCACCATAAGGCCTCTGGAAGTTAGATTTAAATGAAGATTCAACTTCAGAAAGGCAGATTGGTCCAAATTCTCAGACATGCTAGATGACAAGATCATATCAGTCATCCCAATCTCTGAGCCCAGAGCCTGAGGAATACAAACGCTTTATCAAAATAGTAAAAAAAAAAAAAAACTGCTCACGGGCCTCTATACCGAGAGGCTGCAGAACACACTACCTTCAAGGCATTACTCCTGATACAACTACCTTGCTGGAAGCCTACTACAGGCTCCATAATGAAGACCCATTTAGTGAGCAAACTCTCCAGACATTCTGTCCTCCATCTCTGAAGCCAGGAAAGAACAGTGGATAAAGCTGATAACAGAAGTTGACCTGGGCAGGAGCAGTCAGAAAGCATGGAGACTGTTAAAACAGCTGAGCAATGATCCCTCACAAACTAACACCCATGCCAACATAAAGGAAGATCAAGTAGTGCATCAACTTCTGAAGAATGGGAAACCCAAACTCTCCACCAAAGTAGGAAGCAAACCAATAGTCAGACAAGCAGATAATGAGAACCACCACCTTCATGAACCTTTTACATCTACTGAATTGGACATGGCCCTCAAAAAATGTAAAAATGGCAAAGCAGCTGGCCTGGACGATCTACGGATGGAACAAATTAAGAACTTTGGCCCAAAAGTAAGGTGCTGGCTGCTGAAGATGATGAACAACTGCATTGAATCCTGTCAGATTCCCAAAATCTGGCGGAAAGCAAGAGTCATAGCCATCTTGAAACCAGGTAAAGACTGTAATGACCCAAAAAGCTATACACCAATCTCCTTGTTGTGCCATCTTTACAAAGTTCTGGAGCGACTTATTTTGAATAGAATTATGGAAAAAATAGACCCATGTTTGATTCTGGAGCAAGATGGCTTCAGAAAAGGCAAAAGCTGCACATAACAAGTATTGCGTCTGACATAGTAGATGGGTTTGAAAGGCAGCAGATTACAGGAGCCATCTTCATAGACCTGTCAGCAGCTTATGACACTGTAAACCATCGCTTTCTCCTGAGAAAAACTTATATCACAAAGGATTACCACCTCACCCGCTTTATAGGAAATCTGCTACAAAACAGGAGCTTTTTATTGAATTCCAGGGTCAGAGAAGCAGATGGTGAAAACAGAAGAACGGCCTCCCTCAGGGAAGCGTGCTTGCTCCATCAATGTTTAGCATTTACACAAATGATTAGCCACTGCCAGAAGGGGCAAAGAGTTTCATTTATGCTGACGATCGTGCCATCACCGCCCAGGGAGGGAGCTTTGAAATGGTTGAACAGAAGCTCTCCGAAGCTTTAGGTGCTCCTATTGCCTATTACAGGGAAAACCAGCTGATCCCTAATCCATCCAAAACACAGACGTATGCTTTCCACCTTAAGAACAGACAAGCATCTTAAGCTCTGTGAATTACCTGGGAAGGAATCCCACTGGAGCATTGTAGCACACCAAAATACTTAGGAGTTACCCTGGACCATGCTCTGACTTACAAGAAGCACTGCTTTACTATCAAGCAAAAAGTGGGTGCTAGAAATAACATTGTACGAAAGCTGACTGGCACAACCTGGGGATCACAACCTGACACAGTGAAGACATCTGCCCTTGTGCTTTGCTACTCTGCTGCCCAGTGTAGAATACATCTCATCACGTTAAAACAGTGGATGTGGCTCTTATTGAGACATGCTGCATTATCACAGGATGTCTACATCCTACACCACTGGAGAAATTATACTGCTTAGCCACATTGCACCACCTGACATCTGCCGGGAAGTAGCATCCAACAATGAAAGGACCTGTTGTGACTGCGCCTTCGGGGATTATGGTTGATGGTGATGGAATTCGAAGAGGAAGAAAAAACCCTCGTGATGAGGGTTCACTGGAGGAGTTGCGCAGGAAGCGACTTAGAGAGCTATATGGGGGATCTTCTGAGGAAGATTCAGATGGGGAGATGGATGCTGAGGAACAGGTGGTGGCTGGGGAAGCGGGCACTGAATGGGCACAGCCACCGGAGATGTCTGGGGATTTGGGGCTTAAGGATACTTCTGAACCTGGGGTTCCTGCAGGAGCTGATCCCAATTGGGATGCTTGGAGAAGGGAGGATGGTTCTTTAAGTGTTCATGGGGCTAAGTGTGGGCAGGATGATTGGGACTCCGACGAATTGCTAGGTACTCCAGATCCACGAGCTCTAGCTGTGTGGAGTTCAGACTCTGAGTAGATTTGGGACACCTGGTGTTTGGGTGTGTGTGTTTGGTCACCCAGGAGGAAGGGGAATAAAATGGGAATGTTTGGCCACTGCACTTTGCGTGTGGCAAGGTGTTGCTGAGGCGCCATTGGGATCTCCGTGTTTCCATGAAGACTGAACTTGGACTATGATTTGAATCTGCTGATATCATCTAGCTTGGCTCTCGCTGTGTCTTATCATGGACCTGTTTTGGATGACTGCACCCTCTTCGGACTTTGGATTGAATTTGACCTGGCTTCTGTCTACGCCCTCTGACTGACGGCTACTCCCGGCTTCTGACTATTGGTTTGTCTTTCGGAATTTCTGCTGCCTCCCGACCTGACCTTGGATTCTTCTGACGATGGCTATTCATCATCCCTTTGAGGCTCTCGGCTTATCTGCACCGTGGAAGCAGCTTTACTGCTTTTCTAGTTTGTTTATTTTCCAGCAATTAACTCTATTTGTTTCCCAAAGCTGAATTGAAGCGTTATTTAGTTTTTTATTGAATGCCAGCATGGGAAATTAGCGTGGCTCGTTTTTGAGTTATTATTGTCCAATCTACTCTCGAAACACTGATAAGTGAAGTGTTTCAAGGATATTTCCTGTGTTTATGTTATTTTTTTGGCTTATCTTCAGAATAAACTTTGTTTTGTATGTTAACTGGCGTCTAACTCTTGACAGGACCAAGGCACTGACATCTCCGACCCATCCCCGTTCATATATCAGTCAGCATGCCAACACCTTAAATTAAGAAATAGCTTTCTAAGATCTACAGAGATACTCACAGGAACACCTCAGCAAGCGAGAGTCTTAAAGTGGCAGGTTAAAACCCGGAACCTTAAACAGTGGCTGATGCCAGATGAGAGACTGCCCCTAGGCACATAGAAGACTGGGCAACTTGGAAGGCGCTGAACAGACTGGGCTCTGGCACCACAACATGCAGAGCCAACCTTAAGAAATGGGGCTATAAAGTGGAGTCCACAACATACGACTGTGGAGAAGAGCAAACCACAGACCACCTACTACAATGCATTCTGAGCCCTGCTACATGCACAATGGAGAACTTTCTAACAGCAACACCAGAGGCACTCCAAGTGGCCAACTACTGGGCAAAAGACATTTAGTATTAATGCCAAGTTATTTTTTCTTTTAAAAAAATCTCTATGTTTGCAAATCCATTAGAACTTGTACCCTCGGTTCGCTTCTGACATGAGAAATAAATAAATCAATCATATTGGGATTTACTTCTGAGTAAACATGAAGTTCACATACCTACTACTTATTCCTCTATTTTACAGGCATAATCTTCTGTGTGCTCTCTTGACATAGCATTACAGAACTAATACAGCATAAGGCTGTAGTCACAGGAAAATGATAGACTGCTGAATAGAAGTGGCCATGTGAATTCCCTTGTTCTGCTCATTTGAGTATCATTATAGTGCTAAATATGAGATTGTATCCAGAGAATGAGAAAGGGATTAGCAACAAAAGAAATTATATATGGCCACTTAATTTACAGATGAGGTTCCATTTTGGTAATATTCATTCAAAAGAACACCAGATAAACAATTATGGGATTAATTTCATGGGAGAGAGGTAGCTGTATGGTTTATAACAGATAAGAAGCCAGATTGAAAATTATTCTCCAAGCAATTGGAACTGCAAATGCTATGTTCTGAAAATATATAACTGAAAGAAGTTTGCTATTTCTAAAACCATTACTCCAATGTACATACATTCTCCAACCAACAAATACATATTTGAGATTCTTAGTGATAATGTATTTTGCTCTTAAACATTCCACAACTCTTGAAAACTGTTTTGTCATTCTCTGAATACTACAGGAATGCCATGGACAAATTCTTTTAGAACCCATCAGTCAGACTGAAGGAAGAATGAACTGTAGCATTTCACATTACAAACAGGTTCTGCCACTTTTGAATGTTCACCATCACCAAAAAAAAAGCATAATCAGAAATTTAAAAAAACCAACACATTTAGGCAAAATGTTATAGTTCAACTCTCTGTATCTATGTTAGATTTGTATTTGTAGAGAATTTTTAAAAATAGAAAAACCATTCAAAAATTATCGCCTACCTGTATTCCAAAATAGTCTAGCTCATTCTAACACCTCAGAATTCTCATATACCTGTGTGGACTTAGTATTTAATGGCAACCTTCTGCCTTGCCATTTAGTCTAAGTTTAAAAGCAGTTTTAAAATGGAAATGTACACTAAAGAATTCAATCATTATCATCATTATCACCATCATCATCATCATCATCATCATCATCATCATCATCATCATATGTTTACATAAAATTCAGCATACTTGTGGCCAGGCAACATCAGGGTGAGATTAAAAGGATAAAAGCTATTAATAAGGAGGAACCTTGCTTTTGCCTGAGCCTATTGGAAAGGCAAGTTGCTGTCACCTGTGAAGTTAGCGAAGTGCACTTTGAATTCAATTTGCAGTAACTTGAAGAAACAGTTCTGCTTTTTCAGATGCATTTAAAATGTCTCAGTTTCTTTGTCTTCCTCCCATTTTGTTATCAACTCACTTCAACTGCTACAAATTGAGTTCAAAGTGCAAAAGTAGTTTGCATTAAATTAAATCAGACGAGGACTCAGGCAAGTGCAATCTGTTGCAGCCTCTGCTCTCTTGTATGTTCTTGTGAGCCACAAGTGTCCCTGTTTTCATCTGTGAAGTTTTGGAGCATATGCAGACCTGGCAGGGGAAGTGTGCACATCCTGGAGGGTTGTGGAGCAGCCACTTCAAGCCATAGAAGTTGGTACTTCCTGATTTTGGTTGTCCTTTAGCACTCTTCTTCTTCTTCTTCTTCTTCTTCTTCTTCTTCAGTCACACAGTCATTTCCGACTCTTCGTGACGTCATGGACCAGTTCATGCCAGAGCTCCCTGTCGGCCGTTGCCGCCCCCAGCTCCTTCAAGGTCAAGCCAGTCACTTCAAGGATACCATCCATCCATCTCGCCCTTGGTCAGCCTCTCTTCCTTTTTCCTTCCATTTTCCCTAGCATCATGACCTTTCCAAGCTTTCCTGTCTTCTCATGATGTGGCCAAAATACCTCATCTTTGCCTCTAATATCCTTCCCTCCAGTGAGCAGCCGGGCATTATTTCCTGGAAGATGGACTGGTTGGATCTTCTTGCAGTCCAAGGCACTCTCAGGATTTTCCTCCAGCACCAAAGTTTAGCACACATAGAAGATTCCATATAGAAGAGGAAAAGAAGGCAAGGAGGAGGGCTAAGCAAAAGCTAGAAATTGATTCTTTATTCTAAGAGGTTAATATGATTCGCTGCAGGAGATTACATATTAGGCAACTTTCAGAAGATACACCACAGGGTAAGGATGGTAGGTAATTACTTTAACAGACTGCAAAAGCACTGGTGGTATATCAACCCTAGAGCACTGCTGAACCACTAGGGAACCCCATGCTAGCTGAAGCAGTATGCTTTTCTGTGATCTTTAATGTGTGCAATGCTCAATACTTTGGTAGGACTGCCAGAGAGAAAAATAAGTTTTTAGATAATATGGCAGAAGCATCTCTTGGTCCTGTCCCATCCCCCTGTCCCCATCTCCCATCGCTGCCACCCCCAAATCCAGCATAGTTGGTTCATTCTTCACCTGGAAACTGTTGGAATTTTAATACACAGAAACGTCCTAGCTTTGATTTATAACACACGAGCTAACATAATTAAGAAGTAATTTTGTACTTGGGTGCCTATTCTGAAAATTATCGTGAGCAAATTGTATCCTTACAGAGTATAAATCTCTTTTTGAAGTCTGATTAATTACTTAAGTAGGACTTCAGTGCTCTTATTCTGAATTCTCTGGATAAGGATTCACACCCTATTAATGTCGTAAAACAAGAAATGTTGAAAGTTATTCAAGACTGCCATCAGAGGTACCCCAGTAAATTATCCAACATAAATAGATGAACAGATAGACACGTGTATTGCTTTCACATAATCACAGTGATATTTAGTTCTACCAGGTTTCAGCAGACAGAGAGGTCTTTTCTATTACTTTATTCAGAGCAACCTTTGGCCTGACAGTCAATGCTAAGTAATGGCTGGCTACCTGAAATTGTTTCTATTCAAGCTAGGCTCTGTAAAAATACGCACTTCATTAACTTAAACCAGAATGTGTTAGTGCTCTACCTGCCATATTTGCTCTTGCGTCTTCTGGATTGTAAGTCTGGGGTAGGGGATGTCTTCTATGTATATGCTTTTAAACTGATTTCGAAGGGGTTCTTCAAACCCCTTTGTTGAAGAATGGAATAAAAATACCACATTATATTCATTATTTCTTTTTTAATGCAAGGGTAGCTATGTTGACTTAGAAACCAAACTCCACAATGTGGTAATGCTTTTAAAGGTCCACTTAAGAACAAAAGTACATCGTTCCAGTATTTCGTATATTTTGTTGGACCTAATACAGGCATCACTTCTATATGGACTTCAGATTTTGTTTTATGATCAATATAAATGCCCTTTTTTAAAAAAAAATAAAGAAATAATAACATAGTGGCACAAACATCATGCAACTTCAGATCATATATTTCAGGTAATTGAGTACTCAAAGTCCTTAGTTCTTCTATGGCCCCTTGAATTCTTTTGTTCCCAGGTTTTGATGAGGGTGAGAAAGCTGCAAAATGTTAGAAAACATTTCAGATCATATGAAAGAAATATTATTCTTTCTTGATAAATGTATATACTGTAAAAACAGAATATTGTTATTATACCTAAGGTCTTATATTGCTTATTGAGAATCACAATGGGGTACATTCATGGGGAATCCAAGGCACATTTATAGAACAAAGTAGCTAGTTTAAAATGAAAATTCCACCTTCTCCGTCCCTAGTATTTCTTGTTCCTAGAGTAAAAATAGTGTTGAAAATGAACATGATCTCAAATAACTCTTTTTGTTAAAGCTAGTAATGTTACTTAGTTATGGCAAAAACAATAAAGAACTTTGAAGTGCTTTGAAAACTAAGATTTTGCAATGTTTTCAATTAGAAGGTGAAACAGAATGGAAATGACTTCATATTGTTGCTAAAAATTTCTGTTCTTTGTACTTTGGACAGAATTTGATTTGAAGGCCCTTTCTTAGTACACAGTTATAGCAGTATGATTTCACTTCAACTGCCATAGCTACAGTACACACACTGGAACCTTGGAGTTTGTAATACAAGAGCCGTCTGGCAAAGAATCCTAAATATCCCTCCCAAAACTGCAAATCCCAATTCCAATTCAATTGGAATCATAGTGCTATAATGTTATAGCATTTTTAAAAGTTCTGAATGACGGAACAGTGGCTGCATTATCCATAGGACCCACTAACCTAGATAAAACCACAGGTGAGTTACACAATTCAGGGTAAAGGGAGAATAAAGTATTAGGACATTCTTATCTATTTCTGCTTTCACTGACACTTTTATGGCCAATTAAACAGGGGGAAGCAGCAACACACAACACTAACTTTCAACCCACTCTCGGTTATCATCATCATCATCATCATCATCATCATTTAATTACTTATTAATCGCCCTCCATTCACAATGCTTTAGGTGATTTACAAGGTTATCATCCTATGAAGACCATCTTTCTCATATCCTTTTACTCAACATGACATTTGTGTAAAAGTGCTTCTGAACTGGAGTAGAGAAGCTGAAACTTGGTTTAGCACTACACTTCCCTGTGGCAACCACAGATTTCTTCCTTTGGGAAAATCTTTGAAGGAATTATTTTCGGGTTTCAGGTGTATATTTTGATGGAGCCTGTGGTTCAACATGATTTTTAAAAGCTGCCTGTGAACTTGTTGATAAAGAAAACTTCAGAGCACTGTTCTTATTGGGTTATTGTGCATTTTCCAGGCTGTATGGCCATGTTCCAGAAACATTCTCTCCTGACGTTTCGCCCACATCTCACAACCTCTGAGGATGCCTGGCATAGATGTGGGCGAAACATCAGGAGAGAATGCTGCTGGAACATGGCCATACAGCCCAGAAAATGCACAACAAACCAGGGATTCCAGCCATGAAAGCCATTGATGTCTGTTCTTATTACTTTTTCTCCATGGAACTGTCAACAATGGATTTGAACCTGTTTATGTTTCCTTCACATTTTCTGGCCCTCCTCCATTACCTGACACTATAGGTGTAGGCATTATAATCACCTAGAAGTGTTGAACTCATTATGTTCTTTGTCATTTAGAGGCTTATAGGTTAAAGGAAAGGATTCAAAAAAGTTCTATAAGCCAAAAAGCTGGGTTCAGCTTTATCAAAGGGTAGTATGTGTATTGTAGAGCTCAGCAGGTATGCTCTAGAAGTTATAGTCCTTGAAGACATATAACTTAAAGTACTTAAAATATTCAGACTGAAATGTGAGTCATGCTTATAATGACAGCCTTTCATGTTCGGCTGTTCTAATATGAGTGTCAGGCCTCCGTTCCCGACTAATAATTGTAGTCTTCTGTGAAAACATAAAGGAATATAGTGACTTGTGTCGACACATCCAAACAGAGTGGTGTTGTCAGAATTTTATGCAAATCTCTTTTTTGCAGTCTCAATACTTAGGGTGTTTGTTGTCATTTTACCAGTGTCTTGTGATGTTTTATAGATTAGCAGCTCAACAAGCCAATCATATATACGCACATACACACACACACACACACACATATATATACACAATACAGCATATATAATCATGTGTGTGTGCATGTGTATGTGTATATATACCATATATACTCGAATATAAGCAGAGTTTTTCAGCCCTTTTTAGGGATGAAAAAGCCCCCCTTGGCTTATTGTCATGACACAGCCGCCTCTTAAAAAGCCACACACATAAAGGAAAGTTCTTAAATGTTTATTAAATGATATTTTAAACTCAGAAACACTTAACTGCAGTGTTTCTCTTCAAAAGTAAACGTCTTAGTTCAAAAGGAGTCAAAAGTAAGAACAAAAGGATAAACCGGATTATCTGGCTTGATAATCCGCATCAAATGTAACAGAAACGTTACCAGAACTGACGCCGCTCAATGCTGTGGCGCAAAGGGCTGGAAAAGAGAAAAACGCTCCCAAAAGGCAGCGAGCAGAATCATAGTCGAAGCCAGGCCAAGTTCCAAAGACCAAAGGGAGAAAACCGGAGACGCCAAGCTAGGAGCAAACACAGACAAAGGTCAGGAGCCGGACCGGGTTCAGAGGCCAGAAAAGCTGAAGTAGGAGCGCCAAAGCAGGGACGCCTAAGCAGGAATGGCAAAGCCGGGACGCCAAAGCAGGAACACCGACGCAAACGCCGAACTGGAAACGCTGGAGCAGAAATGCCAAGGCAAACGTCAAACTGGAAGCGCTGAAGCAGAAACACCAAGGCAAACGCTGAACTGGAAATGCTGGATCAGAAATGCCAAGGCAAACACCGAACTGGAAACGCTGGAGCAGAAACGCCAAGGCAAACGCTGAACTGGAAACGCTGGATCAGAAACGACAGCTAGCATTGTCACAGACTGAAAGTTTCAAGGTGTTAACTATATAGGAATGTTTCCTAGCCTTGATACCTACTCAGAAGGAATCTCCACAGAGGCCCTAATTATATGTTAATTTGTACAAGCACAATGAGCTGCACCATAGCGCCTAACCCCAAGATTGTGTAATGAGGGTATTCCAAACCTACTGACAGTTACACGTTTAGCATGAATCTGTGATGAGAAACCCTGACCTGCATGCACATATAGATGTTTCTCTTTGAACTTCCATACACAATGTGTGGTCACTGGAGTAAGAATAATTCAACAGCTCAAGAGTACCACATCTTCGCTTCTGCTTCTATGTATGAATCTGTTTTCCAATTGAGAAACCTCTGAAGTAGACTTGTTATCAGTGGAGATTATCTCTAAGAAGTGTGCTTAGGCATAGGATTCACATTTACATAGGAATAAACCCTATGCAGACAAAGATAAACCAACACAGAGGTGTAGAGGGCAACCTTCAGGAGGTCTCTATGGGTACAAACATAGCAGGTAGTGGTACATCTTCAGAATCTCAAATTATAGAAGTTAAGAATTGTGAAGTACTTGTGACTGCAATGAAATAGATTGATATGTATTTCAAATTAAATGCAGCCAGTTCAGTGAGCTTTGCTTGCAGGAGAATATGGATTGCTTGTATGGGGCCATGAGAACCTGTCACAGTAAATGTACTAGCTGTTAAAAAAAACCTTGGAGAATTAAGACTAATAAAAAGGTTGTCATGTAATATCATTCATAACTGAACTACTGCCTGATTGTGTATGGCTTCAGCATTACATTTATTGGTCTTAACAGTAATTTTTAAGTATGTCTTAAAGCTGACATAAGAGTTTACTGGTTTTGCTATAACAGAATAAGAATCCCAGATAGCTGTAGTTTCCAGGGTTATTAATACAGCTAATAACACAACTACTTTGTTGTCTGCAGAAGATCTGGGGTCCATCTGCACTTTCCCCTTGGACTTGTGGGTGCATTTATTTCAGGCCTCAGCCAAGTCATGGGAACAAAATGGCTGTTAAATGACCCATTATCATTTAACCCTAACAAAAGGTTTTGCATCATTGGAGATCTTTTTGCAATGTTTTATAGTTCCTGGGTCTAAAGGTGTCCCAGAAACTCTACAGATTACATGCCACCAATTGGACACACAAAATGCTGCTCTATGTAGATCATAAGATTGTTGCTGTTGTCAGAGAAAAAGAACCTGAAGCAAGGAGCATGCATGCATCTACAATACATATGCCTTGTAGCAGTCCACTAAAGAGCAATTCTAAATGCTATGTACACACAGTTATTGCCTGTGAAATCTTACTTGATAGGCAGAAAAGCAAACAAGAGGCAGATGGCAGTACAGAATATTGGTGATGTGAAGGGTTTCACTGAATAGTGGCATTATTGTACCCAGGAGAATATCTGGTATTCTTTGTTCTATTTAGGACAATAGCCAAGATGATAAAATCATCTTCTTGTTGCAGATGACACTGATGCATAATTTCCTGAATAATTTACCCAGGAAAGAAGTACAGCTTCATTTATTAAATTCATCACTGTAATATCGCCAGAGCCAAACCAAGTTAGTTTCTGACAGAGAAAGAAATGGAGCTCACAAAGGATGTAACTGAGAACTTGCATGCAAAATAAGCTATGGATCCTCATCAGGAGAAGGGCAAATGCAAGCAATTCATCCAGAAATGAAAGGAGAGAGTCTCTGAGGGCCCTTCCACAAAGTCATATAAACCATATTATCAAGGCAGATAATCTACAATATCTGCTCTGAACTGGGTTATCTGAGTCCACACTGCCATATATTCCAATTCAAAGCAGATAATGTGGTATTTCATTCAACTGTGTGGAAGGGGCCTCAATGTATCAAGAGCTCTTTGTTTTGATTTTACCTGCATATTCCAAGGCATGCATCATGCATCCAAACTCTTTCTTGAAATGTCCGTTTCCCTCATTCCCCCACCATTTGTGTTCTTCCTTCTCTACTCCCTCTGCCTATTTGACACAACTAGATTCATGCAATTCTCACCAATTTCATTCTTTATTATTATTCAGGAATTACAGTCAAAATGCTAGAGGGCTTTAGCAATATTGCACTAACCAGTGTAACACTGGGATCTTTTTTGTTTTGGTGCAACCATTTCTCTTTCTTCACTTGCTGTTTGTTGAATTTGTGTCCTGGAAACAATATCTGTGCTCACCTGCAGTGGCCATCTAAGCTAATTCTAAGACAGCCACATAGATATTTAATTTTGTAATATACTCAGTCAATTTAAACTGACATGAGGAGTAGGATTGAAAAATTTCAGAAATTTTAAAAAATCATGTGGCTCTCCAAAAGAAAATCTATTTGTACAGGAACAAAACCTGGGGCTTTCAGAGACTTATTTTTTTCATCTGGAAGATCTTAAGAATGCATTGTTGCTTATGGTGTTGTTGATGTTGTTATCAAGCTAGGCATCCATCTTTTAGCACATTGGTGTTAAAACTTTTTTCTCCTTAATCAAGGGCAATGATTTTATCTTTCAGCTCACCCTGCTAAGGACTTCCCTCTAAACTTTACTCTGGTCCTCATAGTAGTTGTAAGAAAGTGGTGCATTTTCCTGAAAAATATATAGGAGCTGGCTGATATACTCAGGCCCCTTCTACACTGCCAGATAATCTAGGTTATCGAAGCAGAAAATCCACATTATCTGCTTTGAACTGGATTATTTTAGTTTACATTGCAATATAATCCAGTTCAAAGCAGACAATGTGGATTATATATGGCAGTGTAGAAGGGGCCTTAGTTACTAGCCTCTTATATTGCTGCTTCCAACCATTAATAGGCTGCAACAACACCCATTAGGCTTGACAGCTGCTAGGAATGACATAATACTGCACGATAATATACTCCACTGGACTAATGCAGAATTTTGGTCATTGTTTATATACTATGGAAAATAACAATAACAATATGATTCAGGTATGCGCAGGATTTTGGCCACTGCAATGCTTTAAAGAGTTGTTACATTCTTTGATTCATTGCTCTTTATGGTTCCATAACTTTTTCTTTCAGCCATGAGAAGATTGTTAGGGTTGATAAGCAAACAGCCTAACATTGGAGGGAGGGTATTGAATACTGATAGAATGTCGCTTTGAGTCCCCTTTGGGGAAGATAAAGCGGGGTGTAAAGAAATATAATAATAATAATAATAATAATAATAATACCTCTAAAATGTTCCTTAAAATAACTTTTAAACATAACAAGTGACCCATTGCTTCTGATTACACCAATAAATTAGCCCAGTCACTATTTATTATGTTACTTTTACAATTTGACATTATTGTAGCAGCATTGCTAAAGAGGATGATGCCTCATGGGTAATTACATTGCTTGAAACTTGTGCATCTAGGGACTGGCATCTCTTATTTATGACCATGGCCTTCCAACTGAGTGTGGTACAGTAGAATCTCACTTATCCAAGATAAATGGGCCAGCAGAACATTGGATAAGCTAAAATGTTGGATAATGAGGGATTAAGAAAAAAGCCTATTAAATATAAAATTACATTATGATTTTACAAATTAAACACCAAAACATCATGTTTTACAACAAATTGACAGAAAAAGCAGTTTAATATACAGTAATGTTATGTAGTAATTACTGTATTTACGAATTTAGCACCAAAACATTGCAACATTTACCACAAAAGCATTGACTACTAAAAGGCAGACTGCGCTGGATAATACAGAACATTGGATAAGTGAAGCTTGGATAAGTGAGACTCTACTGTATTTGTTGTCTAACTGAATCCTCAAGACATGGCAGACAGTGTGTGTGATTGTACGTGGTATAGATAGATCATAACACTGGCCACTCAGTTATCCTTTCCTCCCACTCCTGGAAGGCAGCTTTCAAGAGAGGGGACCCACTGCCACAATTGGCCAAAGGGGCAAAAAGGAGGTAGATCACTAGGTAGCACCAAATGAACCTATTGCCATTTTGAACCAGCAATAGGTTTGTTTATGTCAAGGCAATAGTTCAGGGAAAATATATCTATTTATGCCTTCAAGTCATTTTCATCTTATGGCAACTTTAAGATGAGTTTTTCTTGTTGAGATTTCTTCAGCAGGGGTAAGAGGTTCCTTTACTTCCTTCTGAAGTTGGGAGTGTGTGGTTGCTGAAGGTCACCCAGTAGATCCCCATGACTGAATGGAGATTTGAGTCATGATCTATAGTCATAGCCCAATGCTCAAATTATTACACCTTGTTGTCTCTCACATGTCAATGATTAATGCCTTGCAGTGTGTTTCCATGGCCAAAGAAAGGTTCAAGCCCTGATCTCCAGAGTCAAACTGCTACATCACAATTCCTGCTGCTACTATTACTACCAGTACTACTACTACTACTACTACTACTACTAAATAATTTAGCACTATCTGCTAAAAACCATGATACATTTCTTTAAAATGTATAGTAAATATTCTTCAGCAAGCAAGATAAAGAGTAGATTGAAAGTTAAGCCTTTTAAGACTTCCTGACAAAAAGAAATCCATAGCTATGGAGCTACCTCCCTAAATCCCTGGTCTCTGATGCTTGCCAGTCTAGCATCTCTCAACTCTGCCTCAACTGGCAGAATATTAATATTATCTGATTGGCCTTTCAAAAGGAGCACTGGCCAAAATTGTTGCAACTTCCATCTATATAGTTTTGGCAACCTACTGGATTTCTGACTTACATTTCAGATGTTGCTCTTATCCACCCTAAAACTGCACGTAGCCACCTTTTCCACATTCACATCACTTCTCTTGGATTCACTGAAGGGAAAGAGTGAAAGTGCTGTATATCATCTGCTGACTGATAACATGGAAGTCAGGATCTCCAGAAGATTCTCCCAGTTAAAAAACAAAAAACAAGCTAATGGCAAATCCAGGCACTAATCTCGCTATTAACTGAAATATGAAGTTAAAATGATCACAGGCTATAGATTACCTAATACACTCTCAAGAAATAAGAAAACGCAATGCAGCACATAATGTGATTTGTCCTTTTGTTGTGACAGCCACCATTTATCTTTGTTATTTATGTCACTTATCTAGAAAACTATTCTGAGAAATCTAGTATAACAGGCTTATTTTTAAAATATTAAAGATGAGACTACCTTTTTAGTAGGTGTTTTGCTGAGGAGTGTTGTCTGTGGGAGACAGTTGCTCTGGGGTCTCCTTAGGTAGCCCTGCAGAGAAATTATGGAGACATATGTCTATGTTCCCTCCAGACAAATATCTTGGCATCACCCATCTCCTTGGCCTCTGCTTTGAAAAGGCACCTTTAAGATTCAAGTTTCAGTTATATCCTAAACTATATAGTTCCACCAGATTTGACAACATGTACTGTTTTTGGGAGAGAGTATGAAAGTGAGGCATACTATTTGAGTGAATAACGTGGAATGGACAGTTAAGAATTCATAAAGACTTTGGCAAAACAGGGTGAAATAAGAGGCATTCCTTCATTCCATTTCTCCATTCAACCCCTGATTGCTCCCAGCTTGAAGAACTAGGGACAAAACCCATTCCCCACAATATGCCAGTACTTTAAAAATGGAAGCCCCAAGGCATAAATCTTCATTTGTACTGTGTTGTGTACCCACAGCCATTTTGGGGGGACATCTCATTCATTTGCATTGCTAGTTGGAAACCAATAGGGACTGATTCAGCACATTCATGCTTATTTCTAAAGGCATCCAAAAGCTGTTGTTTTGTGAGACTGGTACCAGTATAGTATGCATACAAAACAAGAGCTATGTTGGTAGAACTGCCGTTGGAAACAGGTGCTGCAGCTAGTATTTTGTTGTAAAGGACATCTGCTCCTATATAGCTGGTATCTATGAGTTAAAACTTCCCCTTTCTCAAATTTCATCGCAAGCTCACACTGCAGCTCTGAGGCATTATCACAACCCTTTGAAGAGGGAGTAAAATGTTGGTGAGCCAAGTCACAATCTGAGCCTATGTGGGCAGCCTCATCAGATTCCTTCATCATCAACAAATGGAATAGAAACTACTGCACAGGCTAGGAAAAAATAAAAGCAGTCACTACAACCAATGATGGACTCTCACTGCATATTTAGGCTCATAATGTTAAGACAGTGATTCCAAACTCTTTGTGATTAAATCCATCTCATGAGAGTTGGGTCTATGCCAGGGAAAGAAGTAATTAAATCAGCTTCTATTGTTTTCAATAATTACCAGGGTGGAATCCTCACTGAATGTCAATGGACTTATGTCTGAAACACCAAGCCACACAATCCTATGCATGATTATTCAGATTTGACCCGCACTATGTTGGATGAAAATAATCAAGAGCTTGGGAAAGTAATATTTTGGACCACAACTGCCCATATCTGCCAGCTGGCAGTTGTCATTCAACTATACTAACTGTTGTGACTCAGCCTCTGCGTGATTCTGATGAAGATTCTGGGATGCAGTTTCAAGATGATGGGATTCAGGTTTAGGATGAGTTTCAAAATGACTCTGATGGGAATTATGGGATTCAGGTGCAGGGTGTTCTTGCTGTGGAAAATGAGGAGCAGGTAGGCTTTCCCATGGGAAGAAATGATGTTGTTAATGAGGATGGTTCTCAGGTGCAAGAAGCAGGAAGGGAGCTCCCAGCCTCAGCCTGACAACACTAATGAGGCCTGTGGCCCTGACAATGGAGCTGCATCTCTGAATCGAGCTAGTCGTTTGGAATTTCGGAGGTTGCGCAGAAGTCTTAGAATAGCAAATAAGAGGGAAGTCAAAGGGCAAAGAAATGCTATTAAAGCAGTCAGCTGAAAGGGAAATCTTCGTCAAAGCAATTTCCTCGCTTGAATCAAGAACCAAGAATACTTTCCTGTGTTATCTTATGGTTTGGATGTAACCTCGTTTCTGGGACTTTGGTGTCTATTGAAAGGACTTTGTTTTATGTCTATTGTTTCTATGGATTTGTTTCTTACAGCATTGTCTTGCAACTATCTTTTGGAACTAAACTTTTACTTTTGCCTTTTATGAACTGCCTTTTCCTTATTTCCTAATAAACTACAAAAGACTACATTCTGCATGCAGCCTGGTGTCTTTAGCAAGGTGAAGCTAACCTGAGGTGCGACACTAACTTTAACTGGCTTGAGGCCAGCCAGTTCCCTGGCTTTGCCAACTGTCAGCCCTCTGCTACAACTGCTCTGTACAGTTAATCTTACACTAAATGTCAGGGCCATACACACAAAGGTATTTAGCTACCATTTCACTCATTTACCAGACAGCTTTCATTGCCACACATTGTTTAAAGTGTTACAAATTGCTGTAATATTCTGTTCCTCCCACACAGCAAACTGAGACATTTTGATTACTTTGTTTTTCTTGTTTCCACAGCCACATGTTGACCTTAATAGAATAGCATAGCTATATTAAAGTTGATACATCACTACTGAAAAGGCAACATTTTTGGAATAAATATAAAAAAGATATATTAAATCACAAACTGTCCACTTGTGTAGGTTGACACATGAGACCTTATTCTATGATCACCTCCATCTCAGATCTTACTGGAGCACTCTTCTGGAGTATAACTGCACAAGAAATGGAGCAGTGAAAAACAAGGCTTGAAAGCCAGGATACCAAAGTCAGCCTTCTTATGCTTATCCTAGAAAGACTTCAGGTGACATCCCATTAAGGTTCAGGGATTCAGATATGCAAAAACAACTCAAACTAGTCAGAAATACAACAAACCAAAGGGAGACTCTCAACCAAGCAGCAATTACATGGATTTCCAGCATCCGAACCAAGTACAAGCAAACCCTAAATTACAAGCATGCAACTTAAAAACAATTCATATATTTGTATTCTTTGTAAAAAAAATAATAAATTTTATTGTGTTTGAATGACAAACAAAAAGCAAAACTCAAGTAAAATAGTACAGTAGCTAATCAAAACTGTACAATTACAACATCTTATCAAAC
Organism: Anolis carolinensis; assembly: GCF_035594765.1. Classification (NCBI taxonomy): domain Eukaryota; kingdom Metazoa; phylum Chordata; class Lepidosauria; order Squamata; family Anolidae; genus Anolis; species Anolis carolinensis. The sequence continues at coordinate 78,575,359 of NC_085843.1, read as the reverse complement.
CCTCATCCTCCTTCCCCACACTTGTGAACTGATGACTTCCATCACTACTCAATTTAAAACTTATACCTAATGAAGCCTACTCTTACATCTGTTTTAATAAATTCCCCTTTCAGCTAGTTTAAAGTCTACATATGTCTTCCTTTCCAAATATCCAAATGCCAGCCTTCATTTTTTGTGAATTCTTCATTGTTCCCTCCCTGAATACCATTAGTTAGCTTGGTCATTTGAATATATTCTGATAGATTTTTCTCTTGAGTTCTCTATAAGTAACTCTTTTTCACCCTTCCAAGATTTTCCTATTGCATCAATAAGCCATACTGGCACATTTCTTCATCTCCTATGCTGATTCTCTCTTTGAATAATACTAAGACATATTTCAAGTTTTTCTTAAACTTTTTAGTAATCATTTTTTTTAACTGCCTTTTTTAAAAAAAATTGTATCAACCCACAAGTCCAACAAACAAGGAAAGAAGTACCTTTCTGCACCTTGAACCTCCAGCTTTCCCCTTGATAAGATTTATCTATTTTAACTATCATCTCTGGTGTTGTGTAGCTTCTACATAACATTTTGTACATATTTTCTCTAATGGGTCCAGCTTTGAAAATTTAAATCCTCTTTTCCATAGATGTTCTCAATTCTCCAAATCAATATTTTTCCCTATTTCTTTACCCCACAAAATCATGGCTGTTTTATCTGGTTATCCTCTAGTTTGTATTCTAATTTGTATAAATGTAAACTTAGGTTTACAACACATCTGTAGTACCTATTAATTTCTGTGAAAATGTTTCTGTTATAGGTTTTAGTCTGAATTTTAAAGACAGGAATTCTCAAACATAGTTACCTGGAAATCCAGAATTCTTTGAAAAGTTGATAAAAGTCTGTGAATTATCAATATTTCTTTTTTTAAAAAAAAAATCATGATTTTTTTAAAGATGTAGATGTAATATCTTTATTTGGAGGGGGGGGGGCTGAGACCTGAACATTATTTCAAAGGTTTCTTTGGAGATAAAAGGATTAAGAAAGGCAGACCTAAATCTAAACTAGATTCAGAACTTTGGATAGCTCCTTCCAATTTCAAATGAATAGCCGGACCCAATTCTCTCTCTCGAAAACAAATAAAATGTTGAAGATGCCAGCTGCTTTCATGCTATTGGTATGATCAGAAATATGACTTGGCGTTTAGATTCCCATTTCTGAAGCTGTCTGCTATGTCCCTTGTTACTCTTTCCCATTTTTCTCAAAATAAATCTAGTGTTGGTAAGAAGGAGGTGGCAGCAGCTGCTAACTTAATTCACTACATCATGTATTCCAAATACTAATATCTCTGAGAATTACAGTTCCCCAAGGCTCTTGATACCAATAATGCTTTTGCAGGCACAGCTTGGAAATGTTACTTTTGAGACTATGGGTCTCAGAATCTCTCAACCAGCATTGGGGGGACCAAAAAAATGATTCCCTGTAAAACACAAAAAGAGGAAATATTACACAAAGTTATTTTTTCTTCTTCTGAAACTATTGTTGCTACTAGATACATTTCCACTACAAAAGGAAAAGACATACTACCATAAGGAAAACTAGTTGCTCCACTGTCTGAAAATGAATACTAATGATTCCAAGCTTACAGTATATGGTGCATAGAGTAATCTTACAAGTATCTCAAATGTATTGACTAAGATACCAAACTTTACACAGATCACAGAAATAATAGAAAGAATTTGTTCACCTATTAAAGACCACAACAGGGACTAGAATTTTTCCGTGCTGATACTTCAACTGTAGGGCAGATAATGGTTTGCTTTGTATTATAACATAAACTTGCCTGATTAACACTTCCCAAGTAATATGCATACCAGAACACAGCTACTGGTATCAGTTGCTGTTGAGTTTATGTTTTAATTATTGTTTAGATGTTTTTATGTAGTTATGCTTTGCAATGTACATGTATTTTATAGTGTTGTATTTTAATTTTTGCTCCACTGGACTTGGTCCCCATGTAAGCTACCCTGAGTCCCTTCAGGGAGATTTGGTGGGATATAAAAATAAAGTAGTAGTAGTAGTAGTAGTAGTAGTAGTAGTTGTTGTTATTCACCCTCTCCTGAATGGCAAGTAACCCCCTGATCAAGATATGAATCCCACAATATCATACATTGAGTAAAATACCAATAATAAGGCATATGCTAGGGAGAAAGTAAAGTATCTGTACTAGAGGAAATCATGTAAAATGCTTGCATTGCAGATAGTAATAACACAGGCAATTATTAATGAATGGATCAATATAGGATCCTATGCTTGGATGCTAGACTCCACCAAAGAGATATTATCTTCTTTCTTCTTGAGATGCACTGATCTTAGACTGGCTGCTTCTAAAGCCCAAGCCTGCTGCAGAGGGAGAAGCAAGCACCTCTGGTCAAAAGCAATGCATATCCCAGTGAAGGTAGATAATTCCTGTGTCGGCAGGGCAATGAATTTGCTGTGGTTTGTAGTATGGAGCTGTCCAAGGTGTTGAATTTTACCTACAGAATCTATTCAGCACTTTGGAGAGCTCCTTTACAGTTCAAACTACAACTTGGAGCCGATTCAACACCCCACTAATATTAGAGCTCCCAGTCTGAACATTTCAAGCCTCCACCTCCTGATCTGCTGTCCCTGTCACCATGGCACCAGTGTCTCTCTTTTGCTCCTCATGTTCCTGCCTCCTCTCAGATCCCATCATGCATACGCAGCAGCGCTGAAAGACTTGGCAGGCAAATAGGATGGTGAAGCCAGAAGAAATGCAAAGAACAAAAGATGGAATGAAAGGGAAATCATCATGAAGACATTTCCCAGTGAAAACAGGAGAAAAACTCTGCTTAATCTAGTTTTAACCTTGTTTTCTGGCATTAGCAAACAGCATAAAAGAGAATAAACACTGAACATTGAGTCATGCAGCTGGGAGCAGCCAGTTTCTGCAGCTACTGTTCTTGCTGCCTACACAAAGATCTAGATTTTAGTAAAGTAAAACGTTTTCATTTTTGATTGTCACAATAAATAAAAAAAACCCTGTAACTAAAAAAAAACCCCTCTTTCCTATGATTATTTTTTAAATATCTTCCTAACACAAACCACTATTCTAAATTCTGGACACTAGTTAACTTTTTATTTCTCCCTCTGGCTTGCTGATTTGTTTTTGTTCCCATTAGCAAACAGAATCATAATGAGGATGGCCACTTCTTTGACTGTGCCTTATGCATAAAATTAATCAATGCTTATTAGAATACATTTAACAGCATGGGTGTCACTCTAGACCCAGCTAGAGTTGCACAAAGGGTGTGTTACCAGACTAATGCGTTTTGGTTCTTTCTACAAGATACACCATCATTTTTCTCTTCCAAGACATGTGGAACTCTGTTGTTTGTTGCAATATGAAAATCTCCAGCACTGGAAATCTAATTAACAAAACATTCAATTTTTCAGTACTTTGTAAAATGTCTATGGTATGAGTTGAACAAATAATTTTTTCAAGATGAAAAAGCAATTGTTTTTGTGTCAGGCAAAAATGAATGTTCAGGGTTCTTCTCTAGCAATAAAACCTTTCCCAAGATAATGCTCTTCAGATATTTTAGTCTACTTCTCCCATGATACACAGTCTGCTGCTGCTGGGAACTGAACTCCCAAATATTTAGAGGCATCAGGTTGAGGTAGGACACTGTAGCATCTTCAGCTTTTGTGGTCCTTCAGTCAAAGGAAGCTTACACACACCTGTTGAAATCTCTGTCAGGGTATTGTGTATTGTGAAATGTTAAAATCAATCTGGATACAGCAATTATGGAGTTAATGAGAGTCTGCTATGATTGATCACAGGACCAATGGGGTCAAGTGTGTTTTGACCGGGAGGTACTATCTTGGTTCCTGTGGAATGCGAGGGAGTAAAGTTTTCCTGTGTCGAACGGAGAACAGCGATGAGCAATGAGCAGCGTGTGTGTGCATGAGTCTTGCGGAAAGGACTCATGGAGGAGAAAGGACTGAATTTGCTCTATCTGTAAATAGATCATGTAAATAAAGTTTAATCAACAGTTGGACTTCGTCTGCTGGAGTGAGTTTATCCAGTGCTGTTTTCACACGGGGAAACAGTCTGGAGAGGAGGAGGTGAACCGGGATGGTGAATTTTTTGGATTTCACTCTGCTACCCATCATCCCCGCTGACAATCTCGATATAGGTGAAAATGAAAACCCTGAACTGTTTCTTCTTATCTTCCTAACTTGAGTACAGTACTAGCAACCCAATCAGCTAGCATAGTGAGATGTCAAGACCTTACCCAGAATGTGACTTTCTCTATACAGTAATAGTAGTGTGGATTGATGAGATTGTAGAATCTGAGATATTTTGATTGTCTCAAAGTATTCCCACATCAAAAAGACAAATTTGCATACCAAGCAATCAAATCATGTTTTATTTTTCATTCTTGTTGCAATCTATTTACCCAATATAAACAAGTATTTGGCACTAGACAGCTGGGAGCTGGTTTTGTGCTCCTGCAAATCCGCTACATGGACTTGCCAATATCCCTGTCCTGCCCGTCCTCCCCCCCCCCCCAAGTGACTTCCACAGGTTACTGATTTGGGCAGAGTACAAGGGAACCTTGTACTCTATTTAGAAGGTCCCTGGAAGATTCTAGGAGGGGCCATTCACATTTTAAAACCAGGGGGGAAACAAAGTGATTTGGGGAATCTGGTTAGTGGGAGATCACAAAAACAGAGAACACCTACAGTCTCTATGCTTTGTTTACCCAAACATAGGTTACAATTCAACACCTCCTTGAGATAAGGTAACTATCTACATAAATAATGAACCATTGTGCATCTGGAGATTAGGATTTGAATTCCCACTTAGACATAGCACCCTAATACGTGACCCTTGCAAATCACACACTCTCAGCCTCTGAAGCAAAGGCAATTTCTCTTTTAACAATTTCTACTAAGAAAGTGGTTCTCGACCTGTGCGTCCCCAGGTGCTTTGGCCTACAATTCCCAGAAATACCAGCCAGTTTACCAGCTGTTAGGACTTGTGGAAGTTAAAAACCAAAACATCTGGGGACCCACAGGTTGAGAACCACTGTGCTAAGAGAACCTCATGATAGGGCCACTTTAAATTTGTCATAAATCAGAAATGATTTTGAGACACTCAACAATAACAGCAGTAATAATAACAGCAGCAACATCTATCTTGCATATTCATAACTGCCCAAGAGGTTACTAGGCATTTTTGATGTAACCTTTTTACTTTTCCTGAAATAAATAACTCAGTGGGCATTTTCCATTCAATTGCAAATCCATGTATTTTGTATGCTTCCAAAATAAGAGCCCTTAATGCAGCCTTGGATTAATATTTTGGGACAGATAAAGAGGGAACTACATTCCAAGAGAAAATAAGAGCTGAACGGAGCAAAATAATTTGTTTCTGCTGCTGGGAAATACACCCAAAATTCCCTACCTCTTTACATTCTTCCTTATGAAGAAACAAAATAAATAGAAAACTGCTTTTGAAGAATGAAATTGCAAATAGCCATCCATATTTCACTTGATATTTCTAAAACCCAAACACGAATTGTGTTATTGAAATGATCCATAAAGATTTTTTTTGACACAGGCAGCACCAATAAAACTTCTGTTTTTATATAATCACCATCCCTGTGTATTGCTTCTTCTGCTGATAACAGAGGAGACTTCTCAGAACAAGAGGAGATTGGGGACCACCATAAATCTTTGTTTGCACAATAACAGGAATAAAGGATTAATAGATGGAGCGGATGAGAGGGGGGAGGATAAGTAGCCTAATAGCATTGTGTAATCTAATTGCTGGAGCTCTATTTACATGAAACACAGCCCTGCAAGCAATCAGATTTAATCAGCTAGAGTCATGAGTGGCTCTCATTTTATATGCCAAAGGTAATTAACAGGGAAAATGATGTATAGATTCATGCTTTCAGGGAATTCAGAATGTTGAAATACGAAGCAGAACATTTAGTAGTTTAAATGGGGTTCTCTGATCTTCTATTTCAGAACAGCAAATTACCTTTTTCACTTTGATTTTGCCAGAATAAATGTATACTTATGCAATCCAACCAGTTGGTTGTACAATGTTAAGAGCTGTTGTACATTATTTGAATGAGTTTAACCATATACACAATAGTGCTTGGTTGCATATGAATCCTTAGTCTGAACTTTTAATGGAAATATCCACTGTGCTTATAGCTAGCTCTTACCCTCGTACCCCCATTTTTCTTTTTTTAAGGTTCAGTGCCTTGGGTGGCTCCTTTAAAGTTCAGACTCAAATCAACAATAAACATGGATCCTATCAGCAGAGAGAGAGGAGGGGGAGTTGATCTTTGTTCTCAGTGATTTGTAAATCCTCCTTACATAAATTTGTTGTTTTTAAACATAATAAAAATATACTAAAAAAAACTTCTTAGAGTCTTTTTCCATGTCTTCTATGAACGTTAGGAACTGCAGAACAGTTCTGACATGTATGCAAAACTCCTGTGGAGATCATTAGGATAAAACAAGGCACTGTCTCTCACAGTTGGTCTGAGATATTCCAAACTTGTATTCCTCTCTAATAGAGTGTATAATGCCTCATACATGAATACCAGAAAATAAAGATGTTGACAAAAGGACAATTTGTGTATAATAGGCTGTGTCATTTGGGGTAATTGGAACTGGCAAGAAAATTCCCTTGGTACATCCAGTGAATGGAAGAAAAAATAATTCAGTTCTCATTGGCTGCGCACATATGACAGTAAATCCACAACTATTGCATTTTCACTTTTATTTCAAATCGCTGTTTCAGAAAATTAAAAAAATTGCTTGGACTTAAGGAACAAAACAATTCAATTTGTGGCAGTAATAGAATATCTGTTAACTCACAGTTTTCCATCTTCCATTTTAATGGAAGCCCAGAGCAGGGAGGATGAGACACTGTTTTGCTACAGCATGCCTCTCGAAATTAAATGGTTGATGAGCTTCTGGACCAGGGAGACTCCTGCTTTGATCACTGATGTCAACCAGTCTTAGCAATGATTCAAGATGCAATCACTAGGGGCATGTAGCCAAAGACTTTGCTGTGTAGTTTCAAATCGATGCAAGAACTCCGGCTCCTGTCTGGCAAATACCTTGTTCCTATTCTTGCTCTGGGATTTGCTTTCTTCAACTTTCCATTGACTCCTTAAAGTTATAAAGCTGTAGGTTTCCACAGCCTAACCAATCTATAAGTCTTGCTCCAGTCATACTGACTGAGTGGGGAAGATCTGAAAGCTGCAATCCAGAAAAGTAACTTTCCTTGGCTCTGATCCTTTCATTCAAGGCATCAAGAAGTCAGGATAGGACATTGCTGTCTGGGTCTTTGCTTCCATACATTCCTCTGGTCTATGCCTACTTGCTCTCTCCAATAACCCCTATAACCTTCTTTTCTCAGGTCCTCAGCTTCCTCCTTGTCTAGTTTTCTGGGTCCCTCTATCTATATCTAGAACATTTCAGTCAGTGGCAGCCAGAGGTACCTTGTGGCTGTTGTGCCATATAAATGCTCAACCCTGAGTCTATTTCTTTATTAATGTAGCAAAAGAGCATTCGGGATTCATGATAACTATGCTTTTAATGAGTATGAATATACATGGCTAGCTCCAGGCCAGAGCTAACGGTAGGAAAATATTTGAAATGTTCATTATTTATTTATTTAAATACTTAATGCTCATTTTCATTTGTGCTCTTATTTATTGACGGTCATAGCTACTAGTTCAATTCATCCCATTTAAGTAAGCAAACTCTCTATTTATAACCAGTTTCTCACTTTTCAATTAAGGTAGGCTAGGAATAAAAGAAGGAAGCCAAGTGCCACAATGTGATAAATTTGTACTAACCAACCCCCCCTCCTGTACTGAATCAATTAAGGCTAAGAGTAATTTTTACTGAAACTACCAACAGCTTACTCTCCATATCTACCAATTTTAGTATGTAGGTACATTTTGAAACCAGTATTGAATTAGAAAGTAAACATTGATTATCTGATCTTAAGAATACCGCATCTCATTGCAAAACATAATTTGAATGACATTTCGTGATTGCTTCATATGACTCCATCTTCATGCCTGGGAACCTAGCATATAAATATGGTTGAGAAATTGGGTGCAGCTTGGGAGCATCATGCTTGCCTTCTTCTTTGTCCACTCCCACAAATCATGCCCATTGCTATTAGTTAGAAATTTGCTATGGTTCAAACTGAAACATGAAAGAGAGGAAGCGCAGGCACAGCTACTACCAATTAAAGAGCTTTCTTTTGTCTAAACAATATTACATTTGCTCTCAGAACAAATGTACCACATAAAAATGTTAATAATTCCCGTATCCAGCATAGATACACAGAACCATTCATTTATGGGTGTTTAATTATACTTACTATAGTTACAGATTTAATATTTCTAGGACTGAAATGAGTGTAGTACTGCCACATTCAACAGTTTGATTTGCATTAAAGCTATTAGCGGTTTCACTTTATATGTGGAAGCGCAGAAATGAATCCAAACCATCACTTCCTTAATGGACTCTGAGCGAACAGATTGAACATTGGTTTCTGGGCTGAAATAATGTACTGGTGATGCATTGAAGAGAAGTTGTATTTAGATGTAATGTTACCACCAGGATGTAGATGTGGAGGTCAAATTGTAATAGGAAGTCTGGGAGCAAAGCAGGAGCCACATCTGGAATAGTATGCTGCCTAACCACAACTTTAAATCATTTCAGGCCACATTATAGAGAAGGTTTGAGGATCATTTTGCAAAGTGCAATCATTTTTCTGAGGGAAGTTGGGAGAAAAACCATTATCAGACATCATTTCTTTTTTTTCTATCAGGGAAAATACGCCATCTGAGACATGTCATCTTACAGCTAGAAGCCTCATCTAATGAGATCAAGAGGATATGCTTACATTTCCCCACCGCTTTCACTATTAAATACCATTTAAACACATAGGAGTGTTTAACACAGTTTTGCCTGTCCATTTCAATGAAGAAAGCAATGTATTCGCATATCTTTGCACTGCATATCTATGTCTTCTGCATTTAAATGAATCAGATGAAAGCTCTTTATTGTATGACTATTTGTAAAACAAAAGTTCAGAAAGTTATTTTTTAAAGTAGTTGCCTTTATATAGTTTTTTTTCAAGCCATCCCAAGTAATTGCATATTATACATACACACACACACTTGTTTCCCTATTTAAGGATTGGGGGAAATCCAACCCCAAATAGGGAAACAAGTTGTCCAGGAACACTTGGGCTCTCTAAACGAATTCAAGTCCCCAGGGCCAGGTCAGCTACACCCAAGAGTACTGAAGGAACTAGCGGAAGTTATTTCAGAACCACTGGCAATTATCTTCGAGAGTTCTTGGAGAACGGGAGAAGTCCCAGCAGATTGGAGGAGGGCGAATGTGGTCCCTATCTTCAAGAAGGGAAAAAAGAACGACCCAAACAATTACCGTCCGGTCAGCCTCACATCAATACCAGGCAAAATTCTGGAAAAGATCATTAAGGAAGTGGTCTGCGAACACTTAGAAACAAATGCGGTCATTGCTAATAGTCAACACGGATTTACCAAAAACAAGTCATGCCAGACTAATCTGATCTCTTTTTTCGATAGAGTTACGAGTTGGGTCGATACAGGGAATGCTGTGGATGTAGCGTACCTGGATTTCAGTAAGGCCTTCGACAAAGTCCCCCACGACCTTCTGGCAAACAAACTAGTAAAATGTGGGCTAGACAAAACGACGGTTAGGTGGATCTGTAATTGGCTAAGCGAACGAACCCAAAGGGTGCTCATCAATGCGTCGTCTTCATCATGGAAAGAAGTGACAAGTGGAGTGCCGCAGGGCTCCGTCCTGGGCCCGGTTCTGTTCAACATCTTTATTAACGACTTAGACGAAGGGTTAGAAGGCACGATCATCAAGTTTGCAGACGACACAAAACTGGGAGGGATAGCTAACACTCCAGAAGACAGGAGCAGAATTCAAAACGATCTTGACAGACTAGAGAGATGGGCCGAAACTAACAAAATGAAGTTCAACAGGGACAAATGCAAGATACTTCACTTCGGCAGAAAAAATGGAAATCAAAGATACAGAATGGGGGACGCCTGGCTTGACAGCAGTGTGTGCGAAAAAGACCTTGGAGTCCTCGTGGACAACAAGTTAAACATGAGCCAACAATGTGATGCGGCTGCTAAAAAAGCCAATGGGATTCTGTCCTGCATCAATAGGGGAATAGCGTCTAGATCCAGGGAAGTCCTGCTCCCCCTCTATTCTGCCTTGGTCAGACCACACCTGGAATACTGTGTCCAATTTTGGGCACCACAGTTGAAGGGAGATGTTGACAAGCTGGAAAGCGTCCAGAGGAGGGCGACTAAAATGATTAAGGGTCTGGAGAACAAGCCCTATGAGGAGCGGCTTAAAGAACTAGGCATGTTTAGCCTGCAGAAGAGAAGGCTGAGAGGAGACATGATAGCCATGTACAAATATGTGAAGGGAAGTCATAGGGAAGAGGGAGCAAGCTTGTTTTCTGCTGCCCTGCAGACTAGGACACGGAACAATGGCTTCAAACTACAGGAAAGGAGATTCCACCTGAACATCAGGAAGAACTTCCTCACTGTGAGGGCTGTTCGACAGTGGAACTCTCTCCCCGGGGCCGTGGTGGAGGCTCCTTCCTTGGAGGCTTTTAAGCAGAGGCTGGATGGCCATCTGTCGGGGGTGCTTTGAATGCGATTTCCTGCTTCTTAGCAGGGGGTTGGACTAGATGGCCCATGTGGTCTCTTCCAACTCTACTATTCTATGATTCTATGATTCTATGTATGTACAGTAGAGTCTCACTTATCCAACACTCGCTTATCCAACGTTCTGGATTATCCAACACATTTTTGTAGTCAATGTTTTCAATACATCGTGATATTTTGGTGCTAAATTCGTAAATACAGTAATTACTACATAGCATTACTGTGTATTGAACTATAGTACAACATGATGTTTTGGTGCTTAATTTGTAAAATCATAACCTAATTTGATGTTTAATAGGCTTTTTCTTAATCTCTCCTTATTATCCAACATATTCACTTATCCAACGTTCTGCCGGCCCGTTTACATTGGATAAGTGAGACTCCACTGTATGTATACACACACACACACACACACATATACACACACATATACACACTCTCTTTGGTCTGTCATATTCAAAAGTAACTACCTTTGTTGTGTTCAGTTACTTTAAAAAGAAGCTATTGAATGCTTCAAGCCAGTCATTGAAAATAAACTGCCTCTTTATGTATGTATTGGTTCGACATTCACACAGCACCAGATCGAGGCATAGCACAAACTAGAATTTGAACCATATGATATTCCTCATCTGTTGTTTAATTATACCACAATCTAAATGAAAGTAGAAAAGTTACTTGATAAGATAATATTAAATTTCAACAGAGCTGAAATTGCAACTGAATTCTAATGGAGTCATAACTTTGTTGAGTTAAAATGAATTCCAAGTAACCAGTTATGGTATTTGTAACTAGATAATTGTACTATTAGTGTCCAATTGTCATTCCTATAATTATAAGAACATGAATGCAATGAGAAGAATTGCTGCTTTTTCCTTGGTACTGCAAACGCATGATAAAGTGCCTTTGAAAGAACTGTGAACGAAAAAGCAAACAAACATAGCTAACGACACACATCCTTCTAAGCCGCATTGTGCAGTTTAAAAATCAATACACTGATTACTTTTGAGGTCTTCCTCCTGATGTCTTGGAGGGCCACTCAAGGGCTTTCTGCAGTCCATCACAAGTGACTCAAGCAAACAGAGAGCACAAAGCTAGAAAAGTTGAAAGCTGGCAAATGGATTTTGCGAGAGATTACATTCCTCAGCAGCCTGTAGCAGGCATACTGCAGCAATGTGTGGGCGTCTGGCAGGCTGCCCACCTGCCTGCCTCTTTGCTTTCCTGCCATCCCTCGCACACACGAGCCATACAACACAAAGCCCCTAATAGAAGCTACTCATGCTGAGCAACAGAGATTGCTAAGGACTCCAAGGAACTCTTGCCGCTTTGCTAGGCTGGTAGAGCATGTATGCGTACCAGTGCTGCTGATTTGGCCTGCCTTTACTGTAATCCCATTGACGAGTCTTTGGTTTTAGAAGAAATAAGGGATTTGCTCAACGAAGGCACAAATGATGCTCAACATCCAAGAACAAAAGCAACAATCCAAGAAGAAAAATACTATTTTTGCAATGATCCATTTGAGGATGAAAGGAGTGCATTTCATTGCTGTTAGTCCATTTTAGCATTTCAGCATTTCCACGTTACTTAATATGCACAAACACCTAGAGATTAAATGAAAAGTCTGGAGAGCCCAAGAAGTGTGCCTTTGGATCAAATCAAGGTTGACCCACAGCTTAGAAAAGTAACCCTTTGGACTAAAGCTTTCATAATTCCCAGCAGGAAAGTTACCTTTCCAAGCTCTTTATTAATCCAGGGTAACCTTTCTGGTGCCAGTAGCAGCCAGTTAGGAATTTTGAGCTACATAAGACATGAACATGTGGAATGACCACCTCTTTTGTGATGCAGCAGAGTCAGGCCTCACAGGACCAACATGGTGGGAATGGGTTACTAGCTGGGTTAGTAACATCACCACTCCTAGGCTACGTTGTTCTCTCTGAGCACAAATGAAGTCCTCAGAGAGGCTGGAGCTGAATATTTTGTGATCTGTTGTGGTTTACTGGCACATGACTTGGTCTTGAATGTGTTGGGAATGCAAAAACGCTTAACACTTGAAGATATCTTAGAGCTGGTTAATTAGTTTTCCATTGACTCCAAGTCGTCTCAACTCTTATTCAGCTATTCTAACCTCTCCGAGACATACAGTTTTAGGGATTTTTCAGCTGTTTTTCTTTGCCCTTCTTTATTCTCCCACTTCTACCAGTGAGATCACTATTGACTTAACACTCTTAGGACTTCCTCACATGCAAATCCCCCCCCCCCAACCCATTTCCACACACTTCTAAAACAGTTCATAGATTCAAGTTCAATGCAGACAAACTTCTGGCTATCATCTGTGGTGTTTCATCAGTGAACGTGTCCCAAATATGGAGAAACAAGAAAACTGGAGCTAGGGAGAAATCGTTTTATGAGCTCCTGACATGCCTGGGAATGGGTGCAAGTGCTTAAAAACATGTGGGATGGGATCTGTCAGATTTGCCTGTGTTGAATCATTTCAGTGATGTGAGGAATGTGCATTATTATGGGTGATCTCATATGCTCCACTTCTTTTACAAAATCCTCCTGCATAAGTCTGGAAGAGTAATTGTTTTTTTAAAAAATGTAATTCTAAGAAATAGGACAATTGTAAGATGTCACCACTTTGCTTTTGCTGCATTTTCTCCTTTATAGTAATCTAGGCTTTTGAAATTGCTCTATTGCTAACTTTTTAACTTTTTGTTCCTTTTTAAAACCAAGAATAGCAAGTTAGAATGGTGCTTTGGGTCTCCTCTAGAGGAACAGGATTGAGACGGAAAATAAAGTATCCCAGAAGTGGTGTCTGTTTTAAGAACGGTGCTTTGGGACTCCTCTAGAGTAACAGGATTGAGGGCGAAAGGATAGAACCCTATTGAAGTCTTGAGAATGTTGCCTTGTGTTTCCTCCAAGCAGATGCTTGAGGTGGGAGGAGGAGATCCTGTGAGATGGGGTAAGTAAATTCTCCATCTTCTTTAAATATACACCCTGAAAAACATTTCCCCTCTACATATTATATTATGCAATGGCAGCCCCCAGGGTGGACTCTCATGTGTTGAAAAGTGGATGCAGGAGAGGAGGCATTCAATCCCCCTCTACAAACAAGTACCCTGTTTTTAGTAATTTCCCATTACATTAAATATGACTACAGTAGAGTTCCGGTTATCCGATTTAAACGGGCGAACCAAATCTCAGATACCTGGATCTGTCGGATAACCGGATCTGTGGTAAAGCGCCCCAATTTAGGGAAGTGCAGGGTGTGCCGCTGCTTAGCAACATGCTCTGTGCTTCTCTAAAGGCCCAGGTGCCTACTGAAGGGAGAAGTGTCCTCCCTTCGGTAGGCTCCCCAGCCTAGGGAAGGGCGTGGGGTGCCACTGCTTAGCAACACGCTCCACACTTCTCTAAAGGCCTACTGGACCTCTGCTGCTGCCTCTGCCACTGCGTCTGTTTCCCTCTCCACTGCCACCGCCTCCTTCGCATCCTCCTCTTCTTCAAAGGTGAGCAAGCGAGGTGTGGGGAGAGTGCCACCAAGCCCCTGGCGGCGCCTCGGATAATCCAGAGTGTCGGATTAGCGGAGCTCGGTTTAGCAGAGATCTACTGTAATAGCAAGTGTGGGCACTAAGATAAAAGCTTAGAGACAAGGATGAGGATACACCAGAGGGGGAAGGGGGCAAGCTGCTTCTCCCTCCCTGTCTTACCATATGGGTGCCTGTGTTTGATCAAAGGAAAGAAATGTTTCATATTGTTGTTATATCTTTCAGCTTATAGGGACCTTATCATAGATTTGGTAATCAGAGCAGGTTTCTGTTTCTGATACCAAATTTTCTGCTAAAGAAGTGATGCCTAGGAACACATCTACTTCATTCAGTGACATATACCCATAGATGTGGTGTCAAATATGAAATACACCATATGCATCTAACTTGTTTACTTCCCCTCCTGTGCTTCAATTGAGGGTTTTTTTTTCACCTAAAGAAGGATGATAGGAGATTCCTTGTGGAAACAGAGGTGGAGTGATCTAGTCCCCAAGGTCTGGCATAAAATCAAATATTGAGCAGAGGCTTGCCCATAGAATGAGCTCCTCTTGGTGAAACTCCATAATTAACACAGTCCTTGGATGGCAAGGATGGACACATGTTTAACGAGCAAGCCATAGCCTCATCCACACATTTGTAATAGTGCCATTGCTCATTGTTATGGCTTCACTGTCTGTTGTATAATGAGCAATGAAGCTAACACAACAAGCAATAAAGCTATTTGAAATGTCAGGATGATGGTACTGGTTGTTTAAGCACAAGCCAATTTTTTTTGTCAAGATAGCCATAATGATGGCGATGATTCATATTTCTAGAAGATCTTTTTTCAGCAGAGAAGTCTGCTAGAAAGTCTCTGTCTTCTGTGACCATGCCAGTTAAGTGTGTTTATACTAACTGTGGGAGATAAATTCTCCTATGCCCTTCCCCATATACACACACACTTTGAAATGTTGAAGGACACCTGTTTGTTTCAGCTTCACTTTTAAATGAACCTTTGGCCAGGTTGTCCAACTCTGATTATTATCTCAATTGGTCATGTGTGTTGCAAAGAACAGAAAAGGCTGCTCACAGCAATCTCTCCCTCTGTGTGTGTGTGTGTATTACGCAGTAGAGAAAGAAAGAAAAACAGCAACTTCAGCTTTCTTGTTGCAGATGCAGAACACAGAAGCTCAAAGGCTAATCTCATTCTCAAATGTTTCTGGGCTCAATTTCTTTTGTTGGGGATTTTTGAAGGTAAAAAAGTAAAAATGAAATCATAACAAGCTGCAGGAAAAGGACAAGTAAAGTGCAGGACACAATTTAACATTACCAGAGGCCCATAGCTATGCAGGCTGCACTGTGAATGGC
The DNA here is from genome assembly GCF_035594765.1 of Anolis carolinensis. NCBI lineage: Eukaryota > Metazoa > Chordata > Lepidosauria > Squamata > Anolidae > Anolis > Anolis carolinensis. Next base: position 78,559,679 of record NC_085843.1, on the reverse strand, counting down.
TTGAAAGAACATATTCCCTTCCCATTAAACCATTATTATTTTTTCATTAAAATGCAAAGAGAGTTCACATTTTATGGGAACAATTTGCTTTAACTGAAATAATAATAATAATAATAATAATAATAATAATAATAATAATTGATAACCCACTTTTTGTCTCTACAAAAGAAACTCAAAGCAGCTCAAATGCCTTCTCAACAATAAAGGAAACCTCTCCTTATTCAATATATTCATCAAGATAATCTAGGCTATCAGAGGGGAAAGCTTTAGATATTTTCTCACAATCTCATTGTATTCAACAATGACTTCTCCTTTAACTAGTTGAATCCCACTATCTATTACATTGTTTATTACAGTTTATCAAAGCTACCATTTGGATTACAACTCTCACATCCTCCAGTCAGCATGATTGTTATTCTGTCATGATAGGAATGGGCAAAAATTACTTTGGAGCTGCAGCCCTCAGAATACTTCATCCAGCGTGGCCTTTATTGTTTTATGGTATGACCAGGCAGTTTCCAATGTGCCATAGACTAACCTTTGCCTTCATCAACTAGTGTCGCCACAGCCCAACACAGCTCCAGAAATGTTTAAAAAAAGATAAAGGGGGATCCAAACTGGAAATGGCCAAAGATAGACTTCTGATTTTTTTTTTTAACTCCCAAAGGATTATAATCAATCTGATACTCCTGGAATTGCAAACACCCCCCCCCCCCCTATTTTCAGCCCCTTTTCCTACCCAGGAAATGATAGAGGCTATGGGACACACAGAATGCCTGGAGTGTTTGTTTTTGTTTGTTTTTTACTTTTTGTCATTTTTTGTTTGTTGGCATGTTTAATATATATTACTCTGTTTAATTTGTTTTTTATTTTAGTCTGGGATTGTTTTAAATTGTCTATCATTTTATCTGTATGCTACTCCACATTCCAACAATAAAGAAGGGATGGAGAGAGAATGAGATTGACAGGGAGGGGTTTAAAATAATGTGATGTGAACCAATGATTTCCCATAACAACATACCTTATTCTATTAAAGAAACCATTGTGATCTCCTTATTTCATCTCTGGGTTGATGCATGAGCAACAGTCTGAAGAGATCCAGGAACCGAGTTCAAAGGAAAAATCAGTAGCCAGGACTGGAGACTGAGGGCACTTCCACACAGCCATATAACCAGCACATCAAGGCAAAAAAATCCCACAATATCTTCTTTGAACTGAATTATCTGAGGGTCCTTCCACACAGCCATATAACCCAGAATATCAAAGCCGACAGTACACAATATCTGCTTTGAACTGAGTTATCTAAATCCATACTGCCATATAATCCAGTTCAATGTGGATTTTATACAGCTGTGTGGAATGGGCCTAAGTCACAAAAATGGGCAGTCCAGGAGACATATAATCAAGCTACAGAAACCCATGAGAACTCAAGAAGAACCTGATCTTCATCAGGGCTTAACTACAACAGGAACCTCCCTTGCATATTTTCCTGTCCAGGAGGATTGGTTATTTAACCTGTATGGTTAGAGTCACCAGTCCACAGGCTAAGCAGCACTTTGAAGTTATCTGTAATTCAGTCCCTCATCTCATGGGCCAGCTGTCCACAGTTCTCAATTGCTCCTGCCATCTTAATTTTAACATCATATTATTGTGAGGTATGATAAAGCTACAGAGGCAAATCTGTCGCAGAGACCTATTAACATAACAACTGGCCAACAGTGTCCATTACTGAATACTGGAGAAGACTCTTCTTGTAATAGACAGCCCAAAATTGAGCGCACATCACTTGAGAATTTGACTGGTAAATAAGACATTTGCATAAGCTGCATGATTTTTGTAGACACACGCATCTGCAAACACTTGTGTGTGCTACATCTTTATCTATGTACATTTATAGTGCCCCTTTTCAAACATTTTGAAATAGATCCCTTTATTGCATCAGCTATTACATACTTGGAGTATTACCAAGAAATGGAAATAACTTTCCAAGTTTTATACTGTAACAGATTAGTGGAAGGTGAAAGTCAGCCCTTTGGAAGTGTAATTATCTATTTAGGCTGATTTCTAATGGCTCCATTTGGAGCTTTGTTTATCATTCTTTTTGCAGTTTATATTAAGCCTCCTGGTAGTTAGTAAAAAGGCTCTTTACTATCTATAGATTAGCATACAGTTTTTAAAACATTAAAAAGAGCCGGGCAGCAAATAAAATAGGGTGAACATTTGGAACCAGACACCACAAAGTGTGGTAGCTGTTGAAAGAGCAGAAAACTTCAGCTCATGGTTTACTTCCTTAGTTTAATTCATCAAGGAAAGGGAGGAGTACTTAGGCACCTGAACTATTGTCACTTTCATAAAATCATAGAGTCATAGAGCTGGAAGAGACCTCCAGCCAAGAAGCAGGAATATTGCATTTAAAGCACTCCCGACAGTCTCTGCTTAAAAGCCTCCAAAAAAGGAGCCTCCACCACACTCAGAGGCAGAGAGCGCCACTGAACAGCTCTCACAGTGAGGTAGATGGATGGAGAGTGTTTGTATGAATTATTTGAAAAAAACATGAACAAATTCCTATGCACACTGCATATATCTCATTTGTAGTGCCAAAAAAAGAAAGGAAAAAATACAATCTTTAAAATGAAGAATTTTAACCAACATAAACTTAACAATAATGATAATGATAACAACAACAACTTTATTCTTGTATCCCGTCCCATCTCCCCAAGGGGACTTGGGGCGGCTCACATGCGGACCAGGCCCAGCAATATACAAATAAAATACAACAGTATACAAAGCCATTCCAATCACAACAATACATCAAAATATAAAACACAGCATCACAATCTAAAAACAAAGTCCATGACCAAGGGCAACATAATTGGCGCTTCAATCCTCAATCTTGAGAGTGAGAGATAAAGTTAAGGTAGTGTAAAATATTAGGAGTATTAATAACATGGGACAGAGATAAAGTTCAGGAATGCTAGGATATAGATAAAGGTAGGGACTCAGTCAACTGTTCATCTTAATCAAAGGTGGTTTGAAAAAAACAGGTTTTCAGATCTTTCCGGAAAGATGTCAGTGTAAGCGATTTCTCTAGGAAAAGAATTCCAGACCCAGGGGGCCACGACCGAGAAGACCCTCTCTCTTGTCCCCACCAATCACGTTTGAGATGATGGTGGGAGTGAGAGAAGGGCCTCCCCGGTAGATCGTAAGGTTTGTGCACTTACATAATAAGAGATACAGTCACAAAGATAGGCAGGACCTGAATCGTTTAGGACTTTATAGGTAATAACCAGCACTTGGGATTGGACATTTATCAATAGCAGGGTAGTCCTCTCCCTATACTTTGCTCCAGTTAACAACCTGGCCATTGCTCGTTGTAATAATTGAAGTTTCCGAGCTGTCTTCAAAGGCAGTCCCACATAGAGTGCGTTGCAGTAATCCAATCTGGAGGTAACTAAGGCATGGACCACTGTGGCCAAGTCAGGCTTCTCAAGATATGGTCACAGCTGGCGCACAAGTTTTAACTATGCAAAAGCCCTCCCAGCCATCGCTGACACCTGAGCATCAAGTGCCAGCACAGAGTCCAGGAGGACCCCCAAGCTGCAGACCTGTGACTTCAGGGGGAGTGCAACCCCATCCAACACAAGTTGCCGCCCAATACCCCCTGACCCCAGGGGCCATCCATTCCAACCCTCTTCTGCCATGCAGAAAAAGCAAGGAAGGCAGTTCCGCTCCCAGGAGGAGAAGGAGGAGAAGGAGGAGGAGGAGGAGGAGGAGTCTGGCTTTGCGATCCAGGTCTGGCTTTGCGAGGTGCTCCCAGTGGCCAAGTTCAGGCATGTCTCGGCCTCCTCCTCCTCCTCAGTAGTGGTGGCATCTGACTGGGTGAGAGAGTGGAGGAAGGAAGGAAGCAACCCCAGGATGCACCCCTCGATACCCATAGCATCATGGCAAAGGGCCCTCCCTGAGGCTATTTGTGGAGCCTCAGGGAGTGCCTGGACCTCAAAGAAAGAGCAAAAGGAGAAAAGAGGAGGAAGCAATATGGCAGTGCTGCCATGTGCCTTTTGAGAAGTGGGAAGATGAGGAAAGAGCAGAGCCCCTCAGTATGCCTTGTGGAGCCCCAAAGGCTCTGCGGAGCACACTTTAAGATCCGCTGTCTGAGTCTATTAATTTCCATGCCAAGCTTGCAGGAGGATATTGAGAGCCATCATCCAAAACAGCACTTTTTTCAAGCTCTGGCTATAATCCATAATCCAAAATATAATATGTAATAAAAAAGCTCATTTCTTTCATGGCTACAGTTCCGACTGGTTAGTGGGTTCCCCGTCCTTTCTATTTCTCATATAGGTTAATGAAGTTGTAAATTAGGCAGAACAGAAAGAAGCTCATAATCTGATTATCAAATATCATAAAGTCGTTGCATAGCACATTTACAACTGTCTTTCATGGGAGAATGAGCCAAGCACCAGAGATGGCAATGGAGGCAATAAAATCAAAGCAATTTGGTATTTTTATATAGCAGGGCAGTCAGTTGTCAAACAGTGAATGCCCCAGCCCAATAGAAAACTCTTTGCATATTATCAATTAAAGTTAATTATTAAATATTACATCTAGTCCAAACACAAGCCATTTAAAATGAGAAAAAATCACACTCTAGAAAAAGAGTAAAAATGAAAGGATTGTTTTATGTTAAAATTTGTATGTCAAAATATGTTGCCAAATACTGGACTTTTTAAAAGAGAAGAAACATCACAGACAGAAAGGGAGGAAAAATCTTTCTAAATAACAACTGCTGATAACCAGACTTTTTTTTACCAGAGTAACAGGAATAATTTGATAATTTTTTTGTAAGTAACCTTAAGTAAACCAGATTGAACTTCAGCAGTCTTCCAGGGTGATCCCGGCAGTAACACTGGAAAATACGAAGATATGTGATCATTACATATCCCAATTAATGTCTGGAAGAATAAAAGCTAGAAGGAAATATATTGTTTGCTACATAAGCATTTCTGATGACTGTTTATGTGCGAATCCTGACTTAAACCCCCACAGGCTTGGAAGTATAGGTAAAAAAACTGATTGAGCTGAAAAACAAATACCAGAGAAAGGGGAAAGGGGGATTTCCCTCTAGTATGACTCAAATAACAAGGCTGACTTGGCTAGTTCCCACACACTGCTGTCTTTGTTCCCCTCCTGTTCTCTGAATTTTTTTCCAAACAGATGGTATCATCTCCATGAGACATCAGAGTTGCCTTTACACAATAGCAGAGTTTGGCTGTTTTTCTTTTTTTAATACACCTTACGGGAAAGCTGTGCATCATTTTAATATATTGCCAAATCTGAAGTGAAACTAACTGAGATTATCAGAGGCAAGGGAGATGAGCTGAAACTAATATTTCATGAAAATGCATCACTGATGGTATCAATGATAGCCAAGGCTGGGCAGTGTGAGGCAACTTCTCCAGATGGCAAATCCTGGACACCAATATGAGCAGTCCTCCCGTAAGTGGTTTGGTGAATGCACTCTGTTTTCATCCTACTAAGCTTGGGGCAGGATCAGTACCTTGGATAGCTCCTCCGAGACTAAATCCCAGGGCACCTTCACCACATTCCTAGCATGGAAAACATTGGCCACCATTGCACTCTGGCCAGTTCTTCTGAGTCATTTTCATCTGTTAAGGAACAGAGTTATATAGGTCACATGGCATTGTGCTCTCAAGTGTTCCACTGAAAACGGAGTCAGCTTTACTTCTGTGCACAAAATGGACCATGTTCCTTTTTCTGGTTGTCAATGGTTTTTCAAATCAGTGGGAAATGGTCTGGTCCAAAACTAATGAGAATGATTGTTTTCACAGTATAGAAGAGCCGGGAAAGAAAAGTGGGGGTTGAGACAAGTGGAGGGAGAACCTAAGAATATGGTTTGACCTTCCTCAGTTGAGCCAATGTCTTTGTAGAAGGCAGTACATTAGCAAAGTGCATAGAAATTTCTGTGTCTTGTCACAGCAGAAAATGCTGTGTCCTTCAAGCAGTGTCCTCTAACTTTAGGAACTGAGAATGGAGAACAAGTGACTAAAGTGAAGGCTGATCTGAGTGCTTCCGCATCCACAATACAGCCCTGACTTGGCTCAATATGATTTATTTTCTCAAGTTCAAAATCCACCTCAAAGAACTTCACTTTGAGACAGTTAAAAATGTTCAGGCATCTGCATCAAAGACTTTGAACAAAATCTCAAGAGATGACTGCCTCCACAGCTATGAAGAGTGGTAGCAATACTAGAATTGCTGTATTCCATCATAATGAGTCTATTTTGAAGGGGATACATTGTAATTGCATGTATGCTCAATAAATAAATGTAAATAAATCTCATTACTTTTGGGACAAATCATGCATATTTTTGTAAGCCTAGGAGAAAGTTTGCGAGTTTCAGCCTAGGAGAAAGTTGAGATATAAATAAAAGATTGATTGATATTATTTCTATATGAGAGGATTTAACTTAAAATGCATGTTTTTAATTTAATAAAAATAAAATCTTTTTGGTAAAATCCCAGTGAAGCAGCTAAGATCATTAAAGAAGTGATCACTCTTAGATGGTCATGAAAAGTGCAATTCAATATGTAATTGATAATGTCAGCTAGTCTCGTTGATGAATAGGTGAAAGATTAAGCTTCTGGAAGAACAAGACAGTGTTTATTTATTCAGACATTCAGCTTCACAGTTGAAAAACTCAACTTTAAATAGGTGCTGATTCATTTAAGCAAACCTGATGAATTATGAGAATGTAAATAGGAAAATTAGCACAAAGCTCAGGTCAGTATCAGCTGGTGACTTCGTTGTCAAAAGGTAAAGGTAAAGGTTTTCCCCTGACATTAAGTCTAGTCATGTCCAACTCTGGGGGTTGGTGATCATCCCCATTTCTAAGCCGAAGAGCCAGCGTTGTCCGTAGACACCTCCAAGGTCATGTGGCTAGCATTACTGCATAGAGCTCCGTTATCTTCCTGCCAAAACAGTGCTTATTGATCTACTCACATTTGCATGTTTTCAAACTGCTAGGATAGCAGAAGCTGGGGCTAACAGCAGGAGCTCACCCCGTTCTCCAGATTCAAACTGCTGACCTTTTGATCAGCAAGTTCAGCAGCTCAGCAGTTAAATCCACTGCACCACCAGAGTCTCATTTAAATCTCGATTTAATAATTTTTATTAGATTTTGAAAATAACAATAAAATGGATTAGGAAAGTGTGGGGGGGGAAAGAATGGGGGGTAGGGAGGGGGGTGGTAGAAGGTGAGGGGAAGGGTAAACGGGGACGTAAAGGGAAAAGTACATTGGGGTGCAAGGGGGGGATTGACTTCCAGCTGACTTCAAACATTATTCTTCTTATACCACATCATATTCATTTTCTTGACTTCAAGTAATCCTCGAAGCATGACCAGTCTGTTGCCTTTGTTAACTTCCCATTGCTTCTTCTGATCACCAGAGTTAAGTAGTCCATATCCTTTATGTCCAACACTTTGTCTATCCAAGATTCTTTAGAAGGGGCTTTATCGGATTTCCATTCTTTTGCTAGCACCATTCTGGCTGCCGTAATAAAAAAGGTAAACAATTTGTCTGTGTTATTATTGATTTTAGTCTGAGGGTCATAAAGCCCTAACAGGAGAAGCTCTGCCTTAAATTCAAAGTTAGTTTTTAAAATTATATTACATTCCCCTAAAATGTTCGCCCAGAATTTTTGTATTTTTCTACAGCTCCACCACATATGGTGGTAGGAGCCTGTTTGATCTTTACATCTCCAACACTTATTACTGACGTTCCTATACATAAAGCCTAATTTTTTTGGGGTCAAATACCACTTGTGAATAACTTTTAACCAATTTTCTTTCATGTCTGTTGAATAAGTAAATTTCATTTTCCTTCTCCAAATCGATTCCCATTCGTGCTGGTATATTGGTCTGCCTATGTTTTGAGCCCACTGGATCATAGAGCTGGTTATTTCTTCTGTTTCAGTGGCCCACGTTAATAATTTCTTATATAGTATTGAGATATTCTTCTTGTCTATTTGAAGAAACTTGTCCCAAAAGTTCGGGTCAGTATCAAAACCTGTCGTTCTATCTACTTTAAATGCCTCTTTGATTTGCAAAAATTGGTACCACGAGACATTTTTATATGTAGATTGGATCTCTGTTAAATCCCTCAATTGGGGGTTGTCTTTGGCATTTGGTATAATACTTAAGATTTCTTTATAGGTGGGCCAGTTGGTCCATCCCAAAAGCCTTCTATGATGTGCTTCTACTGGAGAGAGCCAGAGAGGTGTTTTTGTGTGGAAGCGGTTTTTGTATTTATCCCAGGTTCTAAATAGTGTAGATCTTATAAAATGATTCCCAAAATTTTTTTCAACTTTTATTTTGTCATACCATAGATAACTGTGCCAGCCCCTTCTCAGGTCATGTCCTTCCAGAGTCAGAATTTTAATTTTCTCTAATTTGATCCAATCTTTTACCCAATGAAGCGCACAGGCTTCATGGTATAATTTTAAATCTGGAAGGCCAAAACCCCCTTGCGAATTAGGTAATATCATAGTCGAATATTTTATCCTCGGCCTCTTTTTCCCCCATATGAATTTTGTAATCTCCTTTTGCCAGCCCTTAAAAATTGTTGCCTTCCTAATAATCGGGATATTTTGGAACAGATATATTAATTTGGGGAGGATGTTCATTTTTATAATCGCTATTCTACCCATCAGCGAGAGTTTTTTTAGATTTCCCCATTTCCCTAAGTCTTGCATGATTTCCTTCCATTTTGTTATATAATTTAAATGCAATAATTGATTATTCTTTGCGGAGAGCCAAATTCCCAGATATTTGATCTTTGACGGCGTTTCAAGACCTGAAATGGCTCTTAGCACATCTTGATTTTCTTTTGATATGTTTTTCGTAAGAATCACCGTTTTATTTTTGTTTATTCTGAAACCCGCCACTGCCCCAAACTCCTCAATTTTCCTGAGCCAATTTTTAATATTTTGTCTCGGACTATCTACAATACATATTAGGTCATCCGCGAAAGCTCGATATTTATAATTCTGCTTGTCAATCCTAATCCCTTGGAGATTGTCATCTTTTTTAATTGCTTTTAGCAAAATTTCCAGAGCCATGATGAAAATTAAGGGTGACAGGGGGCAACCCTGTCTAGTACCCTTGCTAATTGTAATTCTCCCCGTCTCTTGCCCATTAATTTGAATTTTAGCCCATTGATCATTATAAATGCTTTCAATTCCATTTTGAAAATAATATCCCATATCTAATTCCCGAATTACCAATTTAAAAAAATCCCAATTAAGATTGTCGAAGGCCTTCTCCGCGTCCAATGAGAGAAGGCCCACCTCTTTCTGGCTGTTTTGTTCGTAATATTCAATTGAATCGATAATGACCCTAACATTGTCCTTTATATTCCTACAGGGAAGAAAACCAGTTTGTTCTTCTCCTATCCATCCTTCTAAAAAGTCTTTTAATCTGTTGGCCATGATTTTCGCAAAAATTTTGTAATCATTGTTCAATAAAGAGATGGGTCTGAAATTTTTCACCTCCGTTTGATCTGATCCTTCTTTTGGGATCATTATAATTGTTGCTTCCTTCCAAGAGTCAGGGATAATCTTGTTATGGAGGGCTTGGTTCATTATTATTTTCAACGAATGGATCACTTCCTCTTGTTGTAACTTGTAAAATTCTGATATAAAGCCGTCTGGCCCTGGAGCTTTGTTGTTAACCAATTTCTTAATAACCTCAATTATTTCCGTCTCTGAGATGTCTCTGTTCAAATATAATCTTTGTTCGTCTGTGATTTTGTCTAATTTTTGGTTCCCTAGATATTCCGTTATGTTCCCTACTTCTATTGAGTCTTTGGTATATAATTTCCCATAGAAAATTTTGAACTCTTCTCTAATTTGTTCGTCTGACAGGATAACCCTATCATGTGCTTTAATTTTAGTGATCTGCTGGCTATATTTCTTTTTCCTCACTAATCTTGCTAACCACTTCCCCGGTTTGTTTGCGTTCTCAAAATTGTTTTGTTTAATCCATCTCATCTGCCTAGCCAGCTTATCCAACTCCCAGCTTTTTTTCCGTCTCACTAGCAACTCTAAGCCTCTTTTAGTTTTTAGATTTTTAGGGTTGGCTTTTAATTCTTTTTCTTTTGTCTCTATATCTTTAATTAACTTATTCCAGAGTGCTTCCTTCTGTTTCCTCTTTTCTGCTTTTAGTTTTATCAAAAAACCTCTTGCCACCGCTTTATAAGCATCCCAAACTATTTGTGGTTTCATCCCAACGGTATTGTTAAGTTTAAAGTATTCCTTGGTCATGGCCTTAATTTTGATAATATCCTCTTCTTGCTTTATGAGGTTTCCATCTAGTCTCCACTTCCTAGTCGTATATCTCCTATTAATTTCTAAGATTAGAGGGCAGTGGTCAGATAAGTCTCTGGCGAGAATTTGGATCTTATTTATCTTTACTAAAATTGATCTAGAACACCAGATCATGTCTATTCTAGACCACGCCTGGTGTCTACTAGAATAATACGTGTAATCTTTTACATCACGATTGTATTCTCTCCACGAGTCTACCAGATCATACTCCTCCATCAGCGCCAGAAAGTTTTTTGGTAGAGAACTAGCTGCTTTGCTGTTCTTTGTCTTAAAAGTTTTATCCATCATCTTGTCCACCACCCCATTAAAGTCACCAAATAATATTAGGTGATCAAACTCCGTTTTGTTAATGTTGTCTTTTAAACCTTTGATGAATTTGAATTTCGGCCCGTTGGGGGCATAAATATTAACAACTAGGGTTTTTTCCCCCTCTGTATCTAACCTGGCTGCAATTACCCTGCCCTCTTTATCTTTGAACTGTTCTTCTGCTTTAATATTACAGTCTATATATAACGCTACCCCTCTTTTTTTCTGTACATCCGCTGATACAAAGACCTTCCCCAACTGAGTGTTTTCCAAATATTTTGTATGATTTTGGTCAATATGCGTCTCCTGCAGGGCTATGACACTGTATTTCCCTTTCCGTAATTTGTTAAATAAACTTTTTCGTTTACTGGGTGAGTTCAGCCCGTTCACATTACTGGAATAACAAGAAAGACTAACTTTACTCATCATTGGGGTTGTCTGCGACGTCTTCCAGGGCCCTTCCAACCTCCAAGTCTTCATTGTCTTGATCCGTAGCCATTTCCAGCTGGGCTATTACTGATTCCTCGCTTCTCGGAGAAAAGAATCTTCTTTTCTTTGATGAGGTGGGGTATTTCCCCGACTCTATTTGTGGGGTTTGTTTACCAGGGATCATGTCTCCCTTCAGAGTTTTATAAAATTCCTTCGCCTCTTCTTCTGTAGATATCCATATCTTTTCCTCTTTGTATGTTGCCATCAAACCCTCGAATTTGTCCCATCTGTATCTTATTTGCATCAACTTTAACACATCCGTCAGAAAGTAATATTTTCTCCTTCTATTCATAATAGATTTTGGGATTTCTTTCAAAACCACTAATCTCCTATCCTTATATGTCACTGGGTTAGTGACACTTCTCCTCAGGACTTCGTCCCTTGTACTTTTCTTTAAGAAGTGTACTACCACATCTTTAATTGCTCTATTTTTTTTTGTATAGTTAGTTTGGATTCTGTAGACCCGGTCTATTTGTCCACATGCTTCCTGTTCAGTGCAGTTCAGCAGCTTTGCCGTTAGCTGGGTTATCACCCACCCAGTATTTTCATTCACCTCCTCCTGGACGTTCCTGTATTTCAGTTGGTATTCTAGCTCCCGAAACTCCATTTTTTCTTGAATTTTCTCTAACTTCTTATTTTTCTCCTCTAGATTGTCAATTTTGTTATGTAATTTTGTTTGGATTTTGTCAATTTTCCTATTTTCCAATCTCAAATCATTTATATCATTTGAATTTTTCAAGGATACTTTTTTCATTGATCCAATCTCCTCTCTCAGTTCTCTTTTCATTTCAGACATTTCCTCTTGAAGTGTCCTGTTTTGCTGTTCTTGTTTCCTGGCCATAGCTTGTACTTCTCTTTGAAGTAAATCCTGCTTTTCAGAAATTTTCTGTACCTCCCGTAAAATATCCTTCATATATCCTTCGTCCGGTAAAGATCCTCTACGAGTGTTCGGGATGATTTTCATATCCTTGACTTCTTTCTCCGATTTCCATTTTGACATCGCCATCTTATCAGTTTGTCAGCGAAGTCCAGTGAGCAGTCAAAATCTCCTGTCTGAGTTGGTGTGTTGGCTGTGGTTGTTAATTTTAGTCTTAGCTGCTGTTCTGCCTAAGTGTAGTAGTTGTGACGGGTGGGTTTGAATGAGCCTCAACCTTATATCTCCTTCAATCCCCCCACCAGCCCCTCGGTTCCCTTTGGGAGATGCTGGGGGTTAGAGGGGTGTCGACTGGCGTTTTATTTCCTTTTTGGATTTGATATGAAATTAATATTCCCTATGCTCCTTTGGACACAATGTAAAAGGAGTCTTGAGTCCGGACACTGCGTAACCTTCTCTGTCCGCGGCTCCTATGGGTTACAGCAGAAAATCATTCATACAAATCCTTAGCAATTGATACCAGGGCTTTCCAGTGATTCCCATGAGATTAGTTCCAATTAAGTTCATTTAGTACATTGCACACATCCCGTCGAATCACCGCCCTTGAGTTCATTTAATTTAATTCAGTTAATACCCTAGCCTGCCTTGGCCTAATACCGCCGGGGTGGGACTCTTCGGGTTCAATTCAGATTAACAATACTCTAGGGGTTACGCTTTGCCTTCTCCGCAACCGTCTAGTTTGTTTGTTTCCTTACCCCTTGCTTGGTGTTGCCACCCACGGTGTTCTTTTAGGCTGATACGATGTTCTATTAGGATAACAGCACTCTTTCCTTTCCTTTCGCTGGCTCCTCCTTAGACTGTCCTCCGGCAGCTGCTGCCAGGTTGTGTGTTACTGAATTACTTCCCTCCACAAAGCAGCGCCCTTCCCTGGCGTTCCCAGCGCGAACCTTTCTCCCTCTTCCGGTCTCTGTTAGCTCCGCCTGCCGGGGCTCTTCCTTCACAGATTGTTTACAAGAAGCGGCTCGTAGACATAACAATCCCCACCAGCATGGCGGCCAAGGTCAGCAAATCACAATCCTTGTTATGCTCTCTACTTATTTGTATGTTGGGTATCGTTATTCAGCTTAATCCTTACTCCGCTTCTTCCGTGTGACCTGCGTCTTTGCCGCACCTTCTAGGTGTCGCTAGCGGAGGTTTATCTTAAACTACAAGTACTTAGACTACTTGGTCCTCTACTGGCATGGAAGAGAAGCAATCTCGATCCCAGATTACTATTCCAGCGGGGGGTGGTCACCTACCTCCCTCTTCTTAATTCTGTCCGTCTTGGCTGGTGCGAATGGCTGGCAGTAGATGCGAGTCTAGCTCGCTTCCCGCGGGGCGATCCGCCGGCCGCCGCTTTCGGACCCACTCGATCCTCGCCCTTGAGGGGCGAAGCTCTTTGGGGCCTTCGAAAGTCAAGCGGTGTTGGCGTCTCCCCCCAACTCGATCAGTGGGGGTGAGAGGGAGCTGACACTCTACCAGATCCTCCCCTCGCGGTTGGATCGCCAAGAGCCCTTAGCGAACCCGACCTGTCGCCATGCTCGCGCCACCGGAAGAGTCTCATTTAAATCTGTGCCACAATGTATGAATATGAAAAGAGCCATCCAATGTCCAGTAGCCTTGTCCCCATTTTTTTTTTCAGCATCTTGGATATTTATTTCAAATTTCAGACCAAAACCGGAAATAGATTCACTGTTTCGTTGACATGGAAACTGCCAGCCACAACTGACTCAGGTTGGTTCAAGCAAAATAAAATACTCCTCCAGGGTGGAGCCTGCTCTCAGTGCTCCTGTTCAGCACACAGAGGCGGTCCAACCATAAGGCGAAATAGGCATTTGCCTGTGGCGCCATCGTCCCGGGGGCACCATCATCCTGGGAGGAGGGCACCACTCTCCACCTCCTTCTCTTTCGGGCCTTCCAGCGGCTGCGCTGGGCCTTCCGGCCAGCGCAGACCCACCTTCGCACCACGCAAGCCCACCTTTGGGGCCTTCAGAGATTGAGAGGTCTGTAGGAACTTGGAAGCTAGGTATGTGGGGTTTATATATCTGTAGAAGGTCCAGGGTGGGAGAAAGAACTTTTCTTTGAAGCAGGTGTGAATGTTGTAATTAATCACCTTGATTAGCATTTAATGGCCCTGTGGCTTCAAGGCCTGGCTTCTTCTTGCCTGGGAAATCTTTTTTTGGGAGGAGTTAGCTGTCCCTGATTGTTTACTGTCTGGATTTCTTCTGTTTTCAGAGTGTTGTTCTTTATTTATTGTCCTGATTTTAGAGGTTTTTTTTTTAATACTGAGGGCTATCTGGGTTATCTAAGTCCACACTGCCCTATATCCCTGTTCAATGTTTAGTGCTAAATTTGCAAATATAGTAATTCCTACATAACATTACCATGTATTGAACTGCTTTTTCTATTGATTTGTTGTAAAACATGATGTTTTGGTGCTTAATTTTTAAAATCATAATGTAATTTGATGTTTTATAGGCTTTTCCTTTATACTTCCTTATTATCCAACATTTTCGCTTATCCAACGCTTTTATTTTTCAGTGATTGGTTTGGGGGGGCACCAAAATTCTGTTCGCCTACACTTGAAAAATACCTAGGGCCGGCTCTGTCAGCACACTTCAGTGGTGCAATAAATAGCAGTGGCACGGTGGACCCAAGACATTGTTTGTCCAAAGCAAAAGAGGAGCTGGTGCTCCTAATGAAACACTGCCAATGTCCTCCACTGCCCCTGAAGACGTGAGTGAATAAAGTAAGCTGTATGACATCTACAACCTTGGCAAGGAGGAGAGAGAAATAGTTCAGTCATTTGTGCCATAAAAATTCACTAGACTCACCTTTCATTCTACACATGCAACTTAGTTCAATTATCCTTTCATGTGAGAGAGATCTAAACTGGATTCATTTTCAAAAATTGCTTTGAATCATTCTTTCAGTGCAAAAATATTATAGCTAAACTGAGAGGTAGGTACAAAATCCTTTTGAGCAGCCCTGTCCACCTGTTAGTTATTATTTAACAATCGCAGATGTGCTGCCCCTGAGCTACATAAACCAGTGCATAGTTCAGATCACAGGAGCTTCCAACAATGTACACAGATTATACCATCTACAGAGGTAGCACTATTAGCCTGTTATAGAAAAACAGGAAAGGAGTCCTAGTGTGGCACTTTAAAAGGTTTCACATTTATTCGTAGAATAAATGTCTGTGAAGCATCATCCACCTCATTAAATACACAAGATTGCAAAAGACATCTTAAACTCAGATTTCAGACTTGTTCCCTTTAGATATATGATGGGTTATTCTAATCTGATATTTTCACCATTTTTTCCTTCAAGACTGAACAAACTGTCCACACAAGTCAAATATCATGAAGGTGGCCACTGTTGTTTTGTTGTTTGTCCTCAGCAACTGACAATTGAAGTTATACTACCAATGAAGTTCTAGTGTGATCGTGTAAAGATTTCAAGAGCCACTAAAACAGTGTATCCAGTCCCACTAGGCAGAATTCCCCAAATGAGTTATTGAATGGGTTGTTATATGTCTTTCGGGCTGTGTGGCCATGGTCCAGAAGTATTCTCTCCTGACGTTTCGCCCACATCTATGGCAGGCATCCTCAGAGGCTGTGAGGCATGGATAAACTAGGCAAGGAAAGGAAAATATATATACCTGTGGAGAGTCCAGGGTGTGGCAAGAGTCCTTTGTCACTGGGAAGCCAGCATTAATGTTTCAGTTAATCAAATGCGTTAATAGCCAGAATCACTGGGTTGCTGTGAGTTTTCCAGGCTGCATAGCCATGTTCCAAAAGCATTCTCTACTGACGTTTCACCCACATTTATGGCAGGCATCCTCAGAGGTTTGTGAGGTCTGTAGGAAACTATGCAAGTGGGGTTTATATATCTGTGGAATGCCCAGGGCAGGAGAAAGAACTCTTGTCTGCCTGAGACAGGTGTGAATGTTGCAGTTGACCACCTTGATTAGCACTGAATGGCCTTTCATCTTCAAAGCTTAGCTGCTTCCTGTGTGGGGAAATCCTTTGTTAGGAGGTGTTAGCAGGCTCTGATTATTTCATACCTAGAATTCCAGTTTTCAGAGTGTTGTTCTTTATTTAGTGTCCTGATTTTAGAGTTTTTAAAATACTGATAGCCAGATTTTGTTCATTTTCATGGTTTCCTCCTTTCTGTTGAAATTGTCCACCTGCTTGTGGATTACAATGGCTTCTCTGTGTAGTCTGACATGGTGGGTGTTAGAGTGGTCCAGCATTTCTGTGTTCTCAAATAATATGTTCGGCAAAGGACAAGAGGGATCCTCTCACCTCTGCAGGAGTCTACCGTATACCATGCAGCTGTGGACAAGTCTACGTAGGTACCCCCAAACGCAGCAGCATTGCCCAAACACAAACCAAGGAACAGGAAAGGCACTGCAGACTAACTTGATGAAGCAACATGGACACTGCATATTATTTGAGAACACAGAAATGCTGGACCACTCTAACATCCACCATGTCAGACTACACAGAGAAACCATTGAAATCCACAAGCATGTAGGCAATTTCAACAGAAAGGAGGAAACCATGAAAATGAACAAAATCTGGCTACTAGTATTTAAAAACTCTAAAATAAGAAACAACACTTGAAAAACAGAGGAATTCCAGACAGGAAACAATCAGGACCAGCTAACACTTGCCAACAAAGAATTCCTCCAGACAGGAATCAGCCAAGTTTTGAAGCTGCAAGGCTTTTCAATGCTAATCAAGGTGATTAATTGCAACATTCACACTGGCCTCCAACAGACAAGAGTTCTTTCTCCCACCCTGGACCTTCCACAGATATATAAGCCCCACTTGCCTAGTTTCCAACAGACCTCAAAATCTTTGAGGATACCTGTCATAGATGTAGGTGAAACGTCAGGAGAGAATGCTTCTGGAACATGGGCATACAGCCCGGAAAACATGGAGCCCCTGGTCGTACAATGGGTTACGCCCTTGTGCCGGCCAACTGCTGACTTGGGTTGCTGACCTGAAGGTTGACGGTTCAAATCCAACCCGGGGAGAGCGTGCATGAGCTCCTTCTATCAGCTCCAGCTCCATGCGGGGACATGAGAGAAGCCTTCCACAAGGATGGTAAAAGCATTAAACATCCGGGCGTCCCCTGGGTAACGTCCTTGCAGACGGCCAATTCTCTCACACCAGAAGCGATTTGCACTTTCTCAAGCCGTTCCTGATATGAGGGTAGGAAAAGCCCGGAAAACTCACAGCATCCTAGTAATTCCGGCCATGAACACTGGCATACTTCCATATTTTTACAAAGCTGCGTGGTTTGCCTTACATGCCTTGCCTTACTTAAACTGACCTGGAATTTAAATATGTTTTTTTGTGCAGCACAGAAATTCCCTCTTCAAAAAATAACGACACAACATGCATTTCCGTGAGGACGTGCTGTCTCTCCATTTCGAGACCCCCTTTTCCCCAACGTGTTGCCATTTTCCTGGTCCAGAATTAACTCTCAACCCACTGCCATGTTTACAGTCTCTGTGTACTGCACATAGGCGCGGGTTGTAGCCCAGCTCCGCCAGGGAGGGGGAAAGCGGCTCCTAGGAAAAGCGCTCCGGTTGCGCAGACGGTAAAGTTTCCACGTCGCCGGAAAGGAAGGCAACCAGGCTCCCCTCGGAACAGGCAAACAGACCCCCTCCTTCGCTGCCCTCCGTCCTGCATTGGGTGCGCTGCCTACTCTGGCCACTAAGTGGCGCTGTGCTGATCCGACGATTGCCTTCATCGCCTTGTTTTCGAAGAGAGCGGCGGCGCAAAGGTAGGCAGGCAGCCTGGCGTAGAGTCGCCTTCCTTGAGACCGTCGGCGAGGGCTCCGTCCCTTTCTGCTCCGCGATGGGTGTCTCTGCGAGCGTCCCCTTTGCCCCGTGGGCGAGCCCGGCGTCGCCTCTGCCCTCCCAGCTGAACGACTCCTAGGCGAGAAAGAAAGGAAGGAAGGGAGAGCGCCCAGAACTGGAGCCAGAGCTCGCTCGGGGGGAAGCGGGGAGGAAGGATGGAAGCGCCCGGCAGCAGCGCTGGATCGGCGTAGGAGCTCTTCAGAAGCAACAACAACCCCCAGCTGGTTATTACCTCCTTCGCCCTCGTTATTTCTTCGAGCCACCCACCGCCCTCCTTCCCTTCGTCGGCAAAGCCCTGCTCGGTTCCCAAGGAAGGCAGGAAACCATGATCGCGTGAGCGGGGGAGAAACGTGCAGCGACCAGGTAGGGCTCCGACGGGCCCCACGTCCAACTCTTCCTTTCCCTTGCAAAGTTCTGGTCTTCGTTGCATTCCTCGCCCTTCGTTACATAACAAAAAGAGAGAGGGGGGGATTCATTTCAGATCCCTTTCGGAGCTTCTTCATTCGCGAGTCAAATAAAATAAACTAAAGCCAAACAAGAAGAGATGGGAGAAGGGGACGCCTGCGAGGAAAGCAACCCCTTGGGTTTTGCCGAAGGCTTTCATGGCCGGAATCACTGGGTTGCTGTGAGTTTTCCGCGCTGTGTGTTCTTTATGTTCCAGAAGCACTATCTCCTGACTTTTCGCCCACATCTATGGCAGGCATCCTCAGAGGTTGAGAGATCTATTGGAAACTAGGCAAGTGGGGTTTATATATCTGTGGAAGGTCCAGGGTGGGAGAAAGAACTCTTCTCTGTTGGAGGCAAGTCAGAATGTTGCAATTGGCCACTTTGATTAGCATTTAATAGCCTTTCAGCTTCAAGGACTGGATTCTTACTGCCTGGGGAAATCCTTTATTGGGAGGTGTTAGCTGACCCTGATTGATTCATAGAATCATAGAGTTGGAAGAGATCTCGTGGGCCGTCCAGTCCAACCCCATCCTGCCAAGAAGCAGGGAAATCACATTCAAAGCACCCCCGACAGATGCCCATCCAGGCTCTTCATAAAAGCCTCCAAAGAAGGAGCCTCCACCACACTCCGGGGCAGAGAGTTCTACTGCTGAACAGCTCTCACAGTGAGGAAGTTCTTCCTAATGTTCAGGTGGAATCTTCTTTCAGGTCTGGAATTCCTCTGTTTTCTGAGTGGTGTTTTTTATTTACTGTCCTAATTTTAGAGTTTTTTAAATACTGGTAGCCAGATTTTGTTCAATGCTAATCAAGGTGGCCAGTTGCAACATTCGCACTTACCTCAGGCAGACAAGAGTTTCTTCTCCCACCCTGAACATTCCACAGATATATAAAACCCACTCGCACACTTTCCAACATACCTCACAACCCCTGAAAACGCCTGCCATAGATGCAGGCAAAATGTCAGGAGAAAATGCTTCTGGAATATGGCCATACAGCCATTGGGTTTGTTTTTCTTCCCCCGAATGGGATTCTGTTTTTGTTTGGAAACTGGGATGTTGGCAGAAAAGGCCGGTGGTAGAGTGGGTCTGTGTGTGCGTCTTTCTTCTTTTGCTGCTTCCTTCCCCAATTTGAGGGTAATCCTTGTTCCACTCTGAATTGGCGGGGCTTCTGTGTACCAGAAAGGAAAGAGGGCTCCCACTCTCAGCAATGGGCTTTCCTTCCTGCCCTCAAAGCCAGAGGGTGAAGGGGAGAAAAGAGGGGAGGAAGCATGAGGCCGTCAAATGCTATCTCGCCCTGGACGCCTGGAAAGTTGAGATTTCTTGCTCCCTTTCCCAGGGAGTAAAATGAGGCTGACATTACATGGTTGTCATTGTGTGTGTGTGTGTTTTTAAAAAAAGACATATTATTAACTCAAGTCTATTTGGATCCCTTGTGTACAAAAAAAAACCCCATGATTTTATGAAGAAAACACTATCGTGTTCGGGTTGCTGTGAGTTTTCTGGGATGTATGGGATGTATGGCCATGTTCCAGAAGCATTCTCTCCTGACATTTCATCCACATCTATGGCAGGCATCTTCAGAGGTTTTAGGGTATATTGGAAACTAAGCAAGGGAGGTTTATCTGTGGAAGGTCCAGGGTGGGAGAAAGATGTCTTGTCTGTTGGAGGCAAGTGTGACTGCGGCAATTAATTACCTTGATTAGCATTGAAAAACCTTGCAGCTTTACAGCCTGACTGTCTGGAATGCTCCTGTTTTCAGAGTGTTGTTATTTATTTACTGTCCTGATTTTAGAGGGTTTTTTTAAAATACTGGTAGCCAGATTTTGTTCATTTTCATGGTTTCTTCATTTCTTTAAAATTATCTACATAATTGTCAAAGGATTCCCCCAGGCAGGAATCAGCCAGGCCATGAAGCTGCGAGGCTTTAAAATACTAATCAAGGTGATTAACTGCAGCATTCACACTTGCCTCAAATGGACAAGAGTTCTTTCTTCCACCCTGGACCTTCCACAGATATATAAACCCCATTTGCCTAGTTTCCAGCAGATCTCACAACCTCTGAGGATGCCTGCCATAGACATGGGTGAAATGTCAGGAGAGAACAATTTCAGAACATGGCCATACAGCTCGGAAAACTCACTGGAACCCAGTGATTCTGGCCATGAAAGCTTTCGGCAACACTATTGTGTTTGTTTGTTTCATGGTGGCAGGGAAGACGCAGAACGGTCTGGTTACGAAACAGATCAAGAGAGTTAATTCCAAAATTAAAGCACTTGGAGAAAGCAAGGCACTGCTTCACAGAAGACTTAGTTTGGCAGTGCCCCTTAGGCAGGGAAAAACCTTCCCATGAAGCTTGAACTGGGAAACAGCAGGGCTGGTATACCCTTTTCAATTCATCCCAGATGGAGTTGGGATGGGGATGGCATTGTCCCTGATTTCAGTGGCACCTTGAATTTGTTCTGCAGCCGGACCATGGCTGTGCTAGAAGGGGAGATGAAGCCCTGTAGCAGGAGATGTGTGGCACTGTGACGCAATGTCACACAACCAGGCAGAGGCCCCCGCTGCCTTCCTGGGTCTTCCAAGGAGGAATCGTTCTGCGATGGCAGAGCAGCAAGCTGGAGAAGTCTTCCAGCTAATGAGGTGGTGCCTAATTTGACTTGCTCTAAAGAACAGAGCACACTATCACCATGGCGACCCAGGGAATATTCACTTCACTTCCACAGAACATACAGAGAGGGGGGAATCTATCCCAGTTGTGAGCCAGGTGTGTGGGGTAAGGAAAGGTTTACTATCAATGACTTCTAAAGTTCAGGGCTCTGGAGCTGGATGTTGATTTTAGAGCTTGTCAGCCACAGGAAGGGAAGCCTCGCAAACCCAGCATCAGGACCACGGACAGTGCCAAAAGGCCAGTGAATGAAGTCATCTGCAGGAGTGCTAGGAAACCAGTGTGGCTTCCTGAAACTTTCCGCTCTGAAGTCAATGCAATCATGAAAAAAATGATACTCACAGATAATGTAATGAGCTTGTAGTGCAGAGGTATATGACATACATTACACTGTGCAGGTACACTTTAAATGAGCAATCCATTCTGTTCCTGGCAATGGTGCAATGGCAGAATAGTTCCTTGAAATAAAGACAGCAAAGGCTCCAATGGCACCTTGAAAACTAACATATTTATTGCAGCACTATAGCCGATAGTTCACAAAAATCCACAGTGTTAGTTTTTAAGAAACTGAATGGAGCTTTTAAGGTGTCATAAAAATCTTTGTTGGTTTTTAGCCACAAGAGACTGACACAGTTACCTTCTCCTGGAAACTGAAATGCAGAGCAGCTCCAGGAGGTACAAAATGGAAATTCTATGGATCAGGAAGTTTTGGAAAGGGATTGAGAGTGATCTGTAAAACATACGTTCATTTGTTCTCTGTTGGCTCAATGCTTCAACTTTTCATGTCACTAGATAATAGTGAAGCAACTGTTTCATTCAATGCACTATGTTGTCAGGGCGCACTCTGAATGGAAAGAACAGCTTTTCCAAATGAAAAAGAATAAAAGGGAGGCTTAGGTACCACTCACCTCCATTCATTTCTACATAAGCTTGTAAAGCTTACTTTTTGCCTTTATTTATACATGATGGTTATGCATTGATGGCACTAACACATCAGTTAGAATTACAGTACCAGGACAAAGATGGGGAGAGGTGGAAAGTTGATTTGCTTCTGCAGATAAATATTTGGGATTTCCTATAGATCAGTAAGAATTTCTGATTGCCAGTTATTTAACTGTAGCAGCAACAAAATGATCCCCACAAACACATATGCAACCACACACTCTAAATTGTACCATCAAAATTACTAATCCTTGAAGCATCCAGGAATGTGTGAAAGAACGGTGTGAACCCCATTCAGTTCAAAGATTCAGAACAAAGCCTTGGATTCAGAATCCATTAATGTTTTGTCTACATCATTTGCAGTAGGCACCCATTGATGGATCTTAGGGTCTGAGTAAAGAACAAAGTTGACCCCACAAGCCCAATGTCTTCCTACTCCTACACACATCAGGAGAAACGTAAATGTCCTTAGTCTTCATTTGTCATCTTAAAGATAAAGCAAGATAACTATATCAAGCATGCCTTCACAGAAGTAATCAGCAGCATTCATGCTGCATTTTGCCCCAACTAAAAGTGGATTATCAATGAGGCCCTTATACAGGTTGATGCTTTCTTATCCAGAAATCCTAAAATCTCCAAAAAAAACTTACGTATTTATTTATTTTTTTGCCACCAGCTGCCCACTTCTGCCTTTGAGGACACAGCTGCTGGTGGTGAAACAGTTTCATTTTCTACTATTTCTCAGATCCTCAGCCTTTCTTGTTTCTCCAGCCTTGTGCCTCATACATATGTTAAATATGAATGAGACACTTCTGAAAAGGTACTGTATTCCAAAATCCCCTCCTTGCACACAAAAAATCCAAAATACTTCTGGGCCCAAGCATTTTGGATAAGGGATAGTTAACCTGTAGTACACAATAGCACATGAAACACGGGATACTGGAGCAAAATACTATGAAACACAATAGGAAGAAGACTCTCCCTTTTTGAAAATGTGGGAACTTTTCAGCTGCTGCATAAGTCTTGGAAAGTGTTTTGAGTATGTCTTCTGAGTGTGAAAAGTAAATAGGAAAGTATCCCCTGCAAATCTTCTAGAAAATCCTCTAGGTCAGTGGTTCTCAACCTGTGGGTCCCCAGATGTTTTGGCCTTCAACTCCCAGAAATCCTAACAGCTGATAAACTGGCTGGGATTTTTGTGAGTAGTAGGCCAACACATCCGGGGACTCATGGGTGTCTCAGCTGAGGGTGTCTTTTTCATTCCCAAGCCTAGTTGCAGAAATAATTACACAGACATCATAATCCTTTAGTGACATATCTGTGAATAGGTGGTAAGCCACCACTGGGCTGATGGAATTACTATAGCACCAAATGGATATTGAATAGTAAGAGAGAAAACACAAAAGTGAGATGGAAGGGGAGAGAACCATACCTAAAATGGCATAAAAACAAAATCAACCCTCAACATATTCAAAAACATTACCAATATCACCAATCAAGGATTGTGCTGGCAAAAATTCTGAAATTCCTCCCACATATAGAAGGCACCATTAGCACATTTGCCTATTATGGCAAACTTGCTAAAATAAGGCACAGAAGACAGGTGTATGCTGTGGCAGGTTTGCAAAGCTGCGTGGGGTGCCTTGTCACTCCCTGTTGTTAGAGTGGGGCCATGTGTTGGAGTTTGGAAGCCCAAAGGCATCTATCCCATGTACCTGTTAAGTAAGGGAGTTCCTAAGTACTTGTGTGAGCTCTGAGGCCAGGTTGTTTTGCATTGGTTATCTTGATGTTCAAATGGCCTGTTTTTCATAATTTCCCAGTCTCAGAACTCCCCTTTGTAATTCTAGTCTAGAGATAGATTTCTCTGAATTCAATCAACATCCATGAAGTTTGCATACCGTTGATGATTCAGTGCATATCTAGGTGCTGAACTATACCATACCTATATTCTCCCATAGCAACATGAGTGAAGGAAATCATTAAGAAGCAATTTCTTAGTTCATTTCTCCTTCTCAAGGACAGGGAATAATTTGAGCCAGGTCTGGAGCTGGTGTATTATGTCATCAGTGGGGGATATCACCATAGATTGAAGGGACATATAATACATTATAAGTGTGCTCTTCCTTTCTACCTCATATATCCTGCCCACAAATCTGCTCTGAAAGTTGCTTTCAAGTCTTTATTCCCAGTTTTTGCCCTTATGTTTTTCATGGCATAGTCATATCCGGCATCCTACTAACCTAGTGTGACTTCTCTCAAATCCTATACCCCAGGAGTTAATGGCTACCTCCCGCTCTGGTCCTGCCAAAATTGAGGAGCAAACTGTGCCACCAAATGGGAGCAGTAACTCAGGAAATCTCACTTTAAACAAAATACTTGACTTAAATGAGGTTTATTTTGTTGGCACCTAAATCCAGTGGCACATTTTGTTATCAAACTTCAACAGCATGTTTTTGTAGGGCCGTTTTGAAGTGCACACACCCCTGTTATACTCTCTCAGCAGGTAGATATTCAGTGCAACATTTTTCCCTAAATGTAGATGCTATAAAACTTCATCATTTCAATGAAATTCGGAACAGTGTTGGCACAGCCACATTACTCTGTGGACTGCACCATATGTACACAATTTTCTTTTCACTTGGGAAATTAGAAGCGAGGCTACCAGCCAATATAATTTTCTTTTTGTAAAGTGCATGGATTTTATTTCACTTTTGTGTTCACATTCATGCTGAGAAAAAATGGTTAGGGCTAATTTTTATAGAACCATGGAAGAAATTGCCATTAGGTCCTATGCTCGCACTCAATAAACCATTTCTTCCACAAAAATCTCATTTCAGCTTAAATCAGCCCACAGCTTTTCTGGAGCTAGGAGTTTGTCAATAGAAGGATTTTTGCACATCTAAAATACAGAACATAAAACTGTTGTCAATAACCAAATATAAAGGACTCAAAGACAATTGCTACATCTCTTCATATCATGACTTGAGGGAAAATCCTATTGAACCCAATGGGACGAACTTCAGGATATGTAAGATAGTTTCAGTAGTTATTTCATTTCAAAACCACTGGGTAAAATTAATTTCTACAACAGGAGGCGACTGCAAAAGTAACAACTATATTCACATTTTAAAAATGTTATGGTTTGTTTTTCATGTTGATTGAGAACTTCTCTGAACTATAGTGTTGGCATTGCTAGTTCCCTATTTCTATTTCTTGCAACCATTATTTCTGTCTATAGTTAGAAGTGCAAGACGATTAAGAACAGAAAGGAAAACAGGAAAATAACAGTGTTCGTTTAGAGGAAAAATCTTTGCATGAGTCATTTTAGTTCTGTTCCCTATGTCAATGTATTTTCTTTCTCTTTTTTCCTCCTTTTGGATTTTGCAAATACATTTCCCTTTTGTTATTTCTGCAGTCTCACAATATATTTAATGCAGAGAGAGAAATATTTGAAAATACACCATTGAAATTAAATGTCAGGTGTCTATGGTTCACTAAATTACATCATGATATATCTCAGTGCCAATCATTGGAATTGAAGGAAGGAGAGTGTGTATCTGTGTAATTATGCCCATTTCAAACTCCATGGACCTAGAAATTAATAACAAATTCTTAGAAATGTTGAAAATAAAAGCTCCAGATTATATGAATAGAGAGAATATATTGTGCATTTTCACTGTGCATTATTCTAATTTCAAACTTTTTTTGATCATATTGTGAAAAGTAAAGAAACTGGCAATAACTCAACCTACTCCTAATCTGGAACCTGTCATGTGTGATAGACTACAATTTCCATCATCCCATGTTAGTTTGTGATGATGGAACATGCAGAAATCCGCAATGTATCAATTTGGGTTGACTGGATGAAAGTGACTACGGGGATTTTAAAAAGAATTCAGGCAATTAAAAGTCATAAGGAAGAACATTTTTGGTGTGTGCCTGCCTTCATTCAGCTGCTGGCCAGTCCCTTTATGACTTGGGTAAATTTACATTTGGCAACAGCTTACGCAGTATGGTGGAACTCAATGGGATGTTGTTCATACTTTTTCATATCTTCAAATCAAAATACGCAAAGGCTAAGACAAGCAAGTCAAAAACATTGGCTTTCCTAAACAGTGATACAGATGTTGCATTCAGCTTACACTAGATATGTATATATATCACATTAGGAAAGCTAAGAGATTTGTGGCCTTTTTGTTTAATAATAAAACAGAGGTGTTTGTGTGAATGTGCATAAGTGCAGAGAGAGCTCTTTCCACTGTCACACATGTAATTAAAATCCATCATCTGATGATGTTAAATGACTGTAGATCCGGAATGGCACATATCCAAGATTCAATATCCTAGAAATCTATACTTTTATTTCTCAGCCACATGTGTCCAATAGGGAAATGAGCAAAAACCAATATGGGCTTTCACAGCACTATATCTTCTGAACAGTTTTCTCTTTTGAAAAAAAAAATGTCTACAAAGGTTAGTAAATCTTTGCTATCCTTATTCAAACTCTGTGCTTCTGCCTGGAAATTTTTCTAAAACAGTCATGTTTATCTGCAAATAAATCCCACTTATTCTGTGGTACGTGGACATAGGATTGCAGCCTAAAAGAAATTATATGAGTACTGGAAACAACATAGTTTGCTATATTTGAGGTATATTTATTATATATAAGCCAGTATTCTCATATGCCTAACAAAATGATTTAAATCCAATTTATATTCGATTGCAATGGATTTCAGATGGAAAGAAGAGAGAAATGAAAAGGGTGAAAGAGAAAAAGAATGATTGTTACATTCATCCTGGCTCCAGACTAGATCATGGGAAGAATTTACTGCTGTTTTCCACATTTAATTCACCATGCTGTGAATGAATTTTTGCATCCTACAAATGTATGAACATCTTGTCAAATGCGTTATTGTTATGTTGCTCATTCAGTCAGAATTCTGTATTAATTTGTAGGAATAAATTATTCCAAAGACAAAATATTTAAAACTGCAGTAAGAGAAACAGAATTTCTCTCATCTACATCTGTATCTGAAAACTGCTCAAATGAAAATGTTATAAAAGCAATGCACCATTATTTGTGTTGTATGATGCATGCCTGTAGAAGACTTGGGTAAGGGTCAAATGATACAGTGTGGCATTAAAATAGCCCTTTAATCCATGTGTTACTTCCACATTCTGATTTTGAAGTGCACAAGGGAGACAGGACATGCCAAACTTCTACTCCATAGAAATACTTTTGCTTTAAAACATTTTATTCTTTCAACCTTTTGAAAGATGATTCTTTAGCAGATTGCCATTTTACAGCTCCTTTGGTCTTTATGCTTCGTTGTTTGGCTTTTTGTTTATATTTACTTTTACTTTTCACTATTTTGTTATGTGCCGTGAACATTTCATACTGAAAAGTGAAATAAAAATAACACAAGGAATAAAATTAATTAACCAGTTGTTTAACATTGGTGATGAGCAACAACATGATGTTGCTGGGATCCACATGAGAGGTATATGTAGGTATATGCCTAAAGTTTCTACACAAACTCTTTTGTTATATGTTCTATTTCTGGCATTACACATTGCCTACAAAATATGTCTGATAAACAATAAGCTTTGCCCAAACTTAGTTTAGCTATTGGGACAACACAAAGTATCAATGTGATTGTTGCTATGGTCTGAATTTGCACTTGATTATGATATCACCACCAGGATCATAGCAGCTTTTGAATGCATGGATTTGTATTGGCAGCTGTTAGAATTTGCCATCAATATTCATACAAGCTTTGTTGGGACCAGTAAGTAATTTGAAGTTTCTTTCATCACAGTTTTGATTCTTTTGAAAACAGATCTCAGAGACACATTTGCTGAGTTTGACAGCAAAATATGAAGTTATGAACAGATCCAAATTATAGTGCTGAAAAAGAAAAATCGATCCCACAGAGCATGAAACCTTGGATAATAGCAAACTCTATTATTTTCAGTGGGAGGAGGAACTGAGAAGAGGGTTTTGCTTGTATAGAAGGCCTTAAGGGAATAAGTGAAACTATGAATAAATGAAACCACATATTTTGGTTCTGCAAATATGGGGTTGTACTGTATTAATATTGCATCGTACTCCATTGAGCTCCTGGAAGGAAACACATTTTCTTCCAAAAGAATGCCATCTTCACAGCAG
This sequence comes from Anolis carolinensis, assembly GCF_035594765.1. Taxonomy (NCBI): domain Eukaryota; kingdom Metazoa; phylum Chordata; class Lepidosauria; order Squamata; family Anolidae; genus Anolis; species Anolis carolinensis. The sequence continues at coordinate 78,531,469 of NC_085843.1, read as the reverse complement.
CTATGTGGAGTAGGAGACTAAGAAATATGGAGTATCTCAAGATCACACATTAAACCTTTTGGTTGGTTAAGTGAGGTGTTATGAGATTTTTAATACAATATGCTTTGGAGGTAAAGTTCAGCACCTTGGACAAACCCATTAAAGTTCATATTAAAGCCCAGAATGTATTCACCAAACCATCACTGCCACCACAGCATGAAAGCTACCAGATATCACTAATTTAATTGTTAGCTAAGAACAAGCAATTTTTACAAACATCTTAATGCCCAAGAGCCTAATTAGATTGACACACGGTGCTGAGGTCATCCAAGGACAGCTTTTCCATAGAAAGACTATAGCACTTCAGGTAATTTTTAATGTCATCAAAAAGCAACAAATTACAACCTCTTTATTTAATATTGATGTGTTTTCTACAATGTTTAAGTGATTTTCTTTCTCATATCCCAAATTATACTGGACACTGTGCACCTTGACTTGGCAGGGTGGGATTTGATGCTATGCCTCAGATTGTAACATGTCTTGGTCCAGCCTTTTTCTTCAAGTTAGGTTAAATATGAGGCGAGGAGATTACATATAAGAGCCCAATTATGCAGAAAGTCTGGATTTTTCTTCTGTTTGAAAGAAAACAGTACAACTTTTCCTAGAATGGTAAGTCAGGTATGACTGGAGAAGATGACTGGAGAAGATTTAGAAAATATCAGTAGTAACTCATTGCAGCTCAGGAGATTTGGAAGGAGATGGGTAAAACATCCAAAAGCAGAAGGGACTGGTGTGCTGGAAAACTGCTGCCTTTTGCCTTTTCATAGACTATGCTACATTTTTGCTGAATTTGCCTTGAGTTTCTTTCTAAGGAAACAATGGTATATAGATTGAAAAGTAAGAAGAAATAAGCTGGAAGCAAAACAAAGTGACAAGAGAATGAGCTGTTAATTCAATGGTGTAATCAACTCTGTTCTGCAGTATTTAATCAGAGGATCCCTCCATTCATTTATCCATCTCAGACTTATGCTGCAGCATTGCAGGATGCTCTCTGCTTCTCTCATTCTCTGAATCAGAACAACATATTTTTTCAGTTGCATAACTAAAAGAGAAATGATGTATGTAAGCCCTTTTATAAATTTACATGGGGCAAACACAGGTTTGCCACTGCAGATATACTTCACAGGGAACAGTATCCAAGTATGGCTGGCTAATAATGGGTATATGCTTTGCAAACACCCAACTGTTGCACTTGGAGGTACACACTGAAGGCCTCTTGCGAAGGACATGAAAATGAAATGTGTGATGCATTCTTCTTGATAACGTTGCTCATAATTTGCACCCTGCCAAAGGTCATTCCATCCCACTGATGATGAAGGGACATGACTTGTGTCTCTTCTGCATTTGGTTTTACTAATTAGGAGTCCCATCCCCTGAGACATACTTGAGGGATCAGGGCAATAACGTCTTACTCCCGTCCCCTTTCTCCTATAAAACCTTCAGCTCTCACAATCACCCCCACAGGTATCTAGAAATGCCTTCCACACCCTGTATGTGTGTTGTATGCCTTCAAGTCACCTTTCAACACAAGTACCCAATGAATTTCATAGGATTTTCTTAGGAAAGGAACACTCCGTAGTAGGTTTGTCAGTTTCTTCCTCTAAAAAATAACCAGCAGTTCCTGATATTCATTGCTAGGCTCCATTCAAGTTTTAATCAAGACTGATCTTGCATAGCTTTCAAGATCAGACAGGCTCTCAGGTTTTGAGAGTTATTTAGGTCTTACTTTCCTACCCTCCCAAAACTCCCAAATCAGCTCTGCAGGAAATGTTTGTTGAGTACTTTTCATCAGTCTATAAAATCACTCTCTTGCTCTTTCTAAGAAAGCTGATTGAGATGGGGAAGGACAGGCCTCCTCTTCTGACCTTATTACCCCTTTCTTTTAGCTTCTTGGTGGATTCTGGGCACCACAATTGAAGGGAGATGTTGACAAGCTGGAAGGTGTCCAGAGAAGGGTGACTAAAATGATCAAGGGTCTGGAGAACAAGCCCTATGAGGAGTGGCTTAAAGAGCTGGCGATGTTTAGCCTGCAGAAGAGAAGGCTGAGAGGAGACATAATGAGGGCCATGTATAAATAAGTGAGAGGAAGTCATAGGGAGGAGGGAGCAGACTTGATTTCTGTTGCCCTGGAGACTAGGACCTGGAACAATGGCTTCAAACTACAGGAAAGGAGATTCCACCTGAAAATTAGAAAGAACTTCCTGACTATGAGAGCTGTTCGGCAGTGGAACTCTCTGCCCTGGAGTGTGGTGGAGGCTCCTTCTTTAGAGGCTTTTAGACAGAGGCTGGATGGCCTTCTGTTGGTGGGTGCGTTGAATGTGATTACCTGCAGGGGATTGGACTGGATGGCCCACAAGATCTCCCCCAACTCTATGATTCTATGATTTACCCCAACGTTTCCTATTTAGGAGGATCCCCAGTGGCGAAGTGTGTTAAAGCACTAAGTTGCTGAACTTGCAGACCGAAAGGTCCCAGGTTCAAATCCCAGGAGCGGAGTGAGCACCCGCTGTTAGCTCCAGCTTCTGCCAACCTAGCAGTTCGAAAACATGCCAATGTGAGTAGATCAATAGGTACTGCTCCAGCCGGAAGGTAATGGCGCTCCATGCAGTCCACATGACTTTGGAGGTGTCTACGGACAACGCTGGCTCTTCGGCTTAGAAATGGAGATGAGCACCAACCCCCAGAGTCAGACATGACTGGACAACGTCAGGGGAAACCATTACCTTTACCTTTCCTATTTAGGAGTCAACTTTATCATTTTACTAGGGAAAATACTAAATAATTTGCTACTGTCCTATTCTTCAGTTCCTTGAATCCAAGTTTCTGCTCATGTTCTGGAAGCTGTCTTACATATATCAAAGGACATTGTTTTTTTAGTAAGGAGTCCCAGTTTAATTCCTAGTGAAGACTGATATGCCCATAAGAGTTAAAAACTTCAAAGATGCTTGCATACAGAAAGGCTTTGGCCTGATGGAGTTACTCTGGCCTATTTCTATAAAAGTATACACTAAGGAGCTTACCTTATGAACTTTCTATGGTGCTCAGAATACTTTACTATATGCTGTTATATTACAAGCTAAATCAAGGAGGGCTACGAAGAAAAATACTCACTGCCATTTCTAGATCCACCGAATCTATGTGATGCTGCTCCTCTGTGCCCTGCAAGCTAGTTCTTCTCGAGGCCAGGGTTACTCTCATACTACAACTTTTTCTCTAAGAAATGTCCATTTGCCTTGGATGTGTCTGAATCAATGTGCCATTTCCTTTTGGGTATGGCACCTATCAGATAAGAAGTACAGTCTTGTATTTCAAATGTATATGAAGAAGGCAGGATGATCCAGAACAGAGATGGAGTTCCTTTTGGAGACAATAGGTCCCAGAATTTTCTAGTCACTCTATATTGGCCATGCTAACTGGGGAATTCTTGGACTAGTCATCTCAAAAAGGTTTTTTTTCCGAGTTCTAAACCAGAACTTCCATAGCAAGATGGCTTCATCTAGAATTTGACCAGAGATTGGGTAAATTACTTTTTCAGATTACAGTTTTATTAGTATAAATGAAATTGGCTCCTGGACACACTGAATCCTTGCTAGGACACTATTTTCCAGTGAGTGAACAATAAGAGGAAGGCATAGAACCTGATAGATGGCTCCAATGGTGTCCTACTGATCCCTAAAAACCCTTCTCTTAAACACGTGAAGGATTCCTTCGGCAAGCAGACAGGCACTGTGTAGCTTGGTATTTTTTCATCATTCCATATATGATTATGGTCTCTGGCTTTCAAAACACCTGCAGAAAGCCATACATATTCCTCTTTCTCTACCAACATTTTGTTGGAGAAAGTAGTCTTCAATATTGTTAAAAGGGTGGAAAGCAGTCTTGTATTGAAATTGAAATGTCTCTTTGAATCTTGCTGAATTACAGAATCTAAATATCAATAATAGTTGAGGTATATTCTACCTGCATAGAAATTTGACAAAAATTAGATTTTTAAATTTATTAGTTTTCTGACATTTTACAAAAATTATCTTTTCCTCCTTTGTCTCCATTTATTACACAGTATAATCACTGGATTATCCCATTTTACTGTCTAGAGAGAATAAAGTCCATTTTTAAAAGTATTTTTAGCTTGTGAAATAGTAATATTTGTTTAGTTGCTTTGAAATAGCACAACTGAAATGTTGCAGAAACAGTCCCTTAACAGAAGGATGTGATCTCTGCTGAGTTTGACTTTAGGGTGGTCATTGCCAGGGCTTTTTAAAGAACAGAAATCATTTGCATCAGCTCCAATCCAGTCTAATTTGCTCTTGTATTATTCAGCTTTTCACTGACTTATATTGATGTGATAATAGGTCTGTGGGGAGGAAAAGCTTACTATGACCAGTCTAATAATCAAAGAGAAGCAGGTATACTGCTAAAAATCGATAATTTTGGCACCACTGCACCATTTTTACTTGATCTATTTATATCTCTTTTCTGTTTCCTTGCCATAGTAGTTTCCCTCAATGTTACTATATTACAATGTTACAAGAGGATACAAAGGGCAACTTCATATTTACATGGTTGCTCATGTTTGTCTCCATATAATCTATTCAGTATGTCCGCAGATACAAATTGCATGAATCAATACAATTCATAAATCAATAGAGAGTTTTTGCTACATCATATCCATGATACCAGCGCCAAAGGAATTACTACCATCCATCTAAGAGTGACCTCAGGAGACCCCACATGGAGTCAGAAAGCAGGTTTGTTAACCTAAGCGTATTGAGCACTTGTATCATGGCTTCCACTAGAAGTGCTGGATTTAAAGCATGACTGTCACCAGGACATGTGCACCGTAATTTAAACAAAATTTAGAAATCCAGATGTTGAATATGCATTAGTGTGTTGCATTGAGTCAGGCCATCTAATTGCTTTGCCACGTGTGTCTGCTCTGATTATGTTGGCAAGAGTTTTTCCTCAAACACAGACCTTTTACAGTCTTGCTATCTGGGATCCTTTTTAGGAAGGCAAGCTAAGAAGAATTCAGAATATAAGCATGTCTGCATTTATTTATGCCCCAAAATCCTCATCTAACCTCCTCTCTTCCTCAGACAGATAGCAATTATCCACCAAAAATTCATCACATACCTAAAGTCCTCTTATTCACTAACCATAATTATCATTCTTTGCAACAGCAAATTCTGTCAGTTACATATGCATTGCATAAAAAAAAATATTTTTTGTCTTTCTAGAAGACATTGCCATTATTTTCATTAGATAATCCAGAATTCTAGTGTTTGTGAAAGAGGAAGAATGTTTGCTGGTTTTGCGGATTTTCTGCATATAATTGCATCATCCATAATTTTATCACCTTTAATCCTCTTTTTTTATTCCAAGCTAGGGAGTTGCAAACTTGAGGAATAGAAAATGTGCTATCTTCCAGTGTTGGGCCACAACTTCCAGAACCCTTGTCCATTGGCTATTCTGGTTAGGACTACTGGGAGTCTCAGTCTAACATATGACATTGTATATGACTACTAACATTGTAGTTTCCTTTTTGTGCATCTTTCCTTATTCTGCAGTATAGTTTCTGGTACTATACCCAGGCTCAGGTCTGTATGCCATATTGCAAAGAGAACTAAATAGCAGATTTATGTAAAAGCATTATAATTTTATTTCTCACGCCTTCCCAAATAATCCCTAGGATAAATTTTGCCTTTATCATACCCACCATACACAAAGATGACATTTTCATGACTGTAGGAGTGCTTTTTTGCTTAGCCACAGGCCTAATTTGCCAGCTTAGTGCTTGATCATTTAGGTTTGCTAAGTGTGTTGTCCACACACAGGTTCATCCTCTCTCGCTCTCTGATTCATTCTGTTTCCCAAACCAAAAAAGAAATTCTTGCTCCATTTTATTGCAAGAGTACACATTCAGTATACAATCAGACAACACATTAAATTAATCATGTAGTCCAAGAGTGGAGCACCTCTTTCATCCAAGGCCAAATTCAGAAACCTTCTCAAATCGTGGTTGGAGATATTCCAGTAGTGGATGTTGTGTTTTAAGATCTAGATTCTCTGAAGTCATGCTGTAGGCTTCCCAAATATCTCAAATGTAGACTTTATCGTTTAGTACTTCTTTCCCTGTCCACATTCATTGGACAACTGATCTAGCCTTCATAGACACACAACAGAAAACCTGGGGTAGATTCTCTAAACCCAGTTCAGGACATTCCAACAACCTGGCCCCAATCAAGGAATGCATCTGTTTCAAAACATTATCGTAGGCAGACTGAAAGGAAGAATAAAAAAAAAATCAGCATATTTTATCTTAAAGCTCCTGCTACCAGCAAATAAGCCCAAAGAGAGGCATTTCAAAGTCTTAGAGTGGGGAAGACCTGTACAAAAGCTAAAAAGCCACCAAAGGATGACATGGGACATTTGGGGCAACCATGGCTATACTCACACTGCAGAATTATAGCAGTTTGATGCATTAACTGCTATGGTTCAATACTATGGAATTCTGGAACTTACAGTTTTATGAGATTAGCCTTCTCTGTCAGAGTTCTGATGCCACAACAAACTATTAATCCCAGGATTCCACAGGATGAAGCTATACCAGTTAAAGTGTAGCCAAACCTCTATAATTCTGCAATGTTGATGGTATGTCAGGGGAGCAGGCTAGAATCTTAAGAAGGCTTCTTTCAGGCACATGGTAAGGGGTTTCCCAACTCTGGTGCAGTTCCTCCTGCAGCAAGTAAGTAGGAAGTTACTTAATATGTCTTCCCAAGTGAGCTACTGCCATGAGGAACACTACTGCCCTTTGTCAAAATTGCAAATATATTCCTGTACCTTGTTTTATGGTGACAATAAGATCTCTCCTTCTAAACCCATGATTGTAATTTTTACTCAAGAGCATTTGTTGTAAAATATCTCCCGAAGTTTTTGAAACCCCATCTTCATAATATTTAGAAGGCAAGAACATGATTTCATTATATATTACTTACCTATCTGCACATTTTATAATTTAGTTATAGCTTTTCCTAGAATTGGAGGAGCCTTACAAGCCAACATTGTTCTCTGCGCAGAAACTCAGAACTAGCGCATGCCCAAGAGATGGCTGACCAGTCTTTGCTTATGGCCCTCCAAAGAGTTTCCAAAGTCATAGCTCCGTTATTTAACTATTTTGTTTCCATGGTTAAACGGTTTGTCCTAATGTCCAACCAACATTTGCCCTCCTTTTAACTTAAGCTAATTTGCACTCGTCCTTCCTTCTGAGGAAGCAGAGAATCCATGTTTGCTTTGTATGAAGCCTAGGTAGTCATTGGCTCGGCATTCTTCCTTTTCAATTGCGAAGGCTCCTAAGATGAAATTACTGTTTTTTGGAAATGATTGTGAACAACTTGGTTCCGTTGCTACCTTCCTCCTCATTCTTCCCTCCACATGCTGTGCTGCTGCACCATTATATAACTAACCAGCCATGTGTGGAAACTGCATGCATAGGCTTAAGAGGCAAGATTAAGTTTGCCAGTTCATTGCAATACAATCAGAGCAGGAAGCTTTCTTTAAATTATAAGAAAGTCGAGCCACCCACTGACCTTCACTCATTGCAAAGTAATGATGCTGGCATTCTGTAGGATTGCTATCCTGCTGTCTGGCATTGTGTGCCAGTATTTGCTAGAACAAAAATATTTTCAGATCAGAAGGGCTTGCTATGCATAGAAAAAGGATAAGACCATGGGCTGAGATCACACACACACACACACACACACACACTGATTTTGATGGCCATATGACTGGTCTCTGAATCATTCGTAGTATTAAAATAATGCTCTAGTCTTCTTAATTCATTTTCAATAAGATTTCAAACATTTCTATTAGCAATGCCAAAGATGGTATCTGTGATAAAGAAAGATTCCTAAGAGAAGAGTAGTTGTTCTAAAGAGGAAATGGCAAGCTAAGTGCTTAGGGTTTAATGAAGAAATATTTCATTTGTCTGGTGTATGGACATTGATATGAAAAAGAAGTCTTATCTTATTTAGTTAATACTGATTTAATCTATGTCCTATCAGAACTCATGGGAGATGCCAATTCTTTTTTGAGATAAATCTCTTCCTGAAAAAAATATGTAAATGACTGTGCTAGATTGTTAAACAAACACAATATTATATACACACTAGTATTTTTGGTAGTATGTGTTTCTAGACATTGACTATTTAGAACAAAGTCATTCACTTCTGACACCCAACTCTTATCCATTCCCTTCCTTTTTTTTGAGCTTAATCAACTTGTATTTGTGAAATAAGCGATATACCTATTGACTCAGAAAGAAGACCCATTGCCTTCAGTAGGACTCATTCACAGGTACTGCTGTTTAGGACTACAGTTTTACCATGCAATCTAAAGCAGACCTTGTAAAGCAGAGATGGGAGCTTTGCTTCCCTACAGACGTTGCTAAATTTGTAGCTCCTCCCTTTTTTTTTCACCATGAACTATACAAGTTAGGGTTACTGAGCAACAGCTGGAGGGTTCCACAATGACTTGAAATGACTTTTAGGAAAATGGATTATATCCACCTCCCACTGCTTATTTATGGATGGCTTCAATATTTCATTACTCTGACTTCTTAAAAGGAACTTTATGAACCCAGCTCCTCCTTTTGCGTGTTTACTCAGAAATGTATCCCATTATGTCCAACTGGACTTATTAAGGATTGCAGGTATGATAAATTAGATTAAAAAAATATTTTACAGAAAATATATTCTGTTTTATATTCTCATAACCTTATAGCCTTCAGTGCTATAATTTAAGCCTGACACTTAAACTGAAACATGCCACCCATCCCACATACAATCCTGTGCTAGTTGATTATTTGGACAGTAATATCCTCATTTATTCATCACCCTGTCACTCTAAAAAGCCTTTCAACAGGTCAAGGTAAGCTAGGACCACACATGAGAAACAACAAAGAAATGGGAAGAAATTATCAATGCATTTAACAAGAAAAAGACCAAAGACAGTACAAGACAGTTTACCCTAAGAAGCAGCTTAGGAACCTCTTTGTGCATCTTCTTATTATTCCCATATTGTACCATAAAGCTGAAACTTGGAAGTTATGATTTGGTTTTGTGTGTACCAAGCTGTAGAATTTGCTAGCTCAAGTAACTTTGTGTGTCCTCTGGGCCATATCTTAAAGTGTCTTTTGGAAGAAAAATCATGTTTATAGTGAATCAAGACTTCCAAGTAGAATCTTATAGCACTTCCCACCCTCTCTCATTTTATGAGAACATCACTGATATCAAAAACAAAATACGTTGTCAACTATGTACTGGAGAAGAAAGAAATACATCAGTTAGAACATGCTTTTTAGGCTAGAGAGGGTTAAAATCCTTTCTGTCAGTGGATAGATTCATTATTGTTGTTGCTACTGCTGCTGTGTGCTTTCATGTTATTTCCAACTTATGGTGACCCTAAGTCCAACCTATCGTGGGGTTTTCTTCGGCAAACTTTGAAACTCTTGGTTTCAGCTGAGGTTAAGAGCATGTGGCTTGCCCAAGGCTACCCAGTAGGTTTCTATGGTCAATAAAATATTCATACTTGGTCTCCTAGCGTTGTATTCCAACATCCAACCCTATATCACACTGGGGGAAAATACTAGTTAAAAATGCATAGGTTGCTGAATTCACCAATAAAGAATTCATATCATCTCTGACTCTCCTGCTCCCCCCCCCCACACACAACACGCACACACGCACCATCCTATGGTTGCCTGAAGCTTCAGAAGCTGCCTTTATGAGTTGTGCACCTTCATGTTTCTAAGATCAGCCAGTTGCATGGGAGGTCTCAGATTAAACAATGAACATTAATAAACCATACCACTGAACAATCAAGGAACTAACATGGGAAAGTCTCACAGTGTAAAATAGAATGGTAATATGTGTTCCTGGGAGCACATGTAGTTCTCCTAAGGCTGTTTGGTGGCTTTCAACATCCCTTTACTCCCAGGCTGTCCTTTTTTACAGCCAAAAATGTAGGGAATTACCTCTCCTTGGGGGACCACCAGAAGTGACACATTGCTTTTTATATAGGTTGCAGGAATGGAACCCTTGTAAAATTTAACATTTAAAAATGAGAAGTGGACTCTTGATTAATCCCAGGATGTTTTATTGTTGTTTAGTTTAGTTTGTTAGCATTTTCGGCAGTCTGCATAGCCATCCAAGTGTCCCAGCAGCAAAAATGGCTTCTTCTCAACTTCTCTTAATTGCCCAGTACCCCAATGTCAAATTTCATCATAGGATAGTCTGTTTAAATCCATCAGGGAAAATGACAATCTCATGAATTCATTGTTGTTTTATAGAGTATGTTGATAAGTAACCATTACAATAACTTCCTTATTGCTTTAAGATTGATTCCTTATTCAAAGAACAACTAACTCCCAGAGGACCTGAACAAGAGATGGATCTGAGGGCCCATCCAGACAGGCCTTTAAACCAAGACCTGTCTCACTTTTACTGGAGGCATCCAAACGACACCTCTGGTAAAACCGAATTAATTCAGATCAAACCAGGGAACCAAATTAATTAGCTATTCCATTAGATCTGGGCCTTCCTGAAAGGCCTAATGGGCATTGAGCTTGTGGGAACTCACCCCCGGGTAGTTCCAGGACCAACTGGAACTATCCGGGAGTGAGTCCCCACAGTCGCCTCACACCTTTTGGGCTCCTGGAGCCCAAAGTTGTGGGATGGCACCCACCCCCCTCCCCCAAGCCCCCCCCCCAAAAAACAACCCTTAAAATTAAAAAAATATACTTACCTGGCCACCATTAAGGTAACCTTTCAGTCCTCCTGGTATGTTGGAATTACATGCCAGGAAACAAGGGGAGCTGAGGAGGAAAATCATTCTTCCCCCCCCCCTCCCCCGGCATGTCTCCTGGCATGTCGTTTCTACTGGCATGCCAGGAGGATTGAAGGAATACGTTACCTGGCAGCCAGGTAAGGTTTTTTTATTTTAAGGGTTGTTTTGGGGGGCTTTGGGGTGGCATGTAAACACCCCCCTCCCCCGGAAAAGCCCATGTTTTGGGGAAGAGGACAGAAATGTGCACCAAAGCAAGTTTTAAAAACCCACTTTGGCATGCTTTTCTCGCCTGTCTGGAAGTACCCTGAGGTACTGGCCATTTAATTTGTTTCCTCCTGGGTGATCTGGGACTTGATCTTAAAGAAACACTAACATATACTACGCTTATTCAGTACAAGAATCAGAAATAAGTGTGGTTCTTTCTTGATTAAAACACCAAAGCGTTGCAGTTCCCAAAGCATTAAATGAATAACAGTTGGCATGCCTTATTATTATGCTGCTGATGCTGTTGTTGTTGTTGTATGTATGGCATGATAGTTAGAATAGTGTATGGTAGTTGACATGGATTTTGGAGGGCCAGGTTCAAATCCCTACTCAGACATGAATTATACAGGCCAGAATTTGGAAGTGGGCAGCTGTATGCATTATCTTAAGCTCACTGAAGAAAATGTGGGATATAAACATAACTAACAAATACATTCTCACTGGATTTTTTTTTACAGAATCATATACATATTTAAATGGCTGATGTCCTAAAGGAATCTGTTGTTGTTGTTGTTGTTGTTGTTGTTGTTGTTTATTCGTTCAATTGCTTCTGACTCTTTGTGATCTCATGGACCAGCCCACACGAGAGCTTCCTTTTGGCCCTCGCTGCCCCCAGCTCCTTCAAGGTCAAGCCAGTTACTTCAAGGATATCATCCATCCATCTTGCCCTTGGTCAGCCCCTCTTCCTTTTCCCTTCCATTTTCTGCAGCATCATGATCTTCTCCAAACTTTCCTGTCTTCTTATTATGTGGCCAAAGTACTTCATATTCGCCTATAATATCTTTCCCTCCAGTGAGCAGTCAGGCTTTATTTACTAGAGTATGGACTGGTTGGATTTTCTTGTGGTCCAAGGCACTCTCAGAATTTTCCTCCAACATTATTTTAGAATAGTGCTCAGTGTATCTGATGTGGGTAACCAGCAAATTGTTTCCAGCGTGTCCGTGTCTTGCATCATGTTTGTGCCATTGGCTGCAACTACTTTTTTCTTTGTGTTGTCAAAAGCCTTCACAACTGGAATCACTGGGGTGTTGGGTGTTGTGTATTTTTTTTATTTTCTGGCAAAATTACCAGGAACTGTCAGTAGCAAGCTAGATATCACCACTGTGAGTAACACTGCATTAAAAGATTATGCACCAAACAATCTTATACAGAACTACTGAAAATGGATGTAGAAATGTATGCTCTCTGCTGAATGAAAACGATCGATCCATTCCATGCAGTACTGTCAGTTATAATAAGCAATGATGTCCTAAGATTTCAGGCAGGAGTCTCTCCTAGCCTACCTGGAAATGACAGGAATTGAACCTGGGGTCTTTGACGTGTACAATATGTGTTCTGTCTCTGATCTATAGTCCCCTGGGCAAAAAAGCAACAGGCATTGATTCATTTCGGTAAGGCTTATACAGAAGCTTCGTAAGTGGAAGTCAATGAAAGATCCACCTTTTTATAAAGGTAAAATAAATGTTCAGGGGCTTTGCCATGATATTTTACTTTCCTCCACCACCCTCAACTTCAAACACACATTTCCTTCAGTGAGAACACAATGTTCTTCAGGAAAAATGGTTCCCCTCCCAACAAAACCCAATTCCTTTTGGGTGTTTGTTCCCATCCTTTTCATTCACTTCCTACCGATGCAAGAGTACAAAGTATAGATTAGGAAAGAACTGATGGTTATTAATGGTAACTCAGCAAAGCAAATAGAAATATAATGTGTTTGGTTTAAAACGAAAACAGTGATCGACAAGTTACAATAGCAAGTAGTGCTGTTTCCATCAACAAGCAATATAAAATCAGCATCCAGTGCAATTTCTTGATTACAGTTGAAGTTTGCAAGTCCTCACTGTTGTCACTGGTAATTGCCAAGCCTTACATTGTCTTTCAAGACAAATGAAAAACATGAAGTTGTTGTTGGATTCAGCTTGGTTTGCAGCTTTATTGGGAGAGGTACCTGAAGTCTAAACTTTAGTTTCTAAAGCTTTTCCTATGATTCTTTGATTCTATTATTCCCAACCTGGAACATGGTGGAAGTTGTAATCCAAGAAGTCTGGAGCGGGCCAGTTTAAGGAAAACATATCTAAAACAGTGCTATTCAGAGTAGTGGTGCAAAGCCTGAATTAGTCCCCAATATATTGGCAGCCAGTCTCTAGCAAGTTTCCAGGGGGTGAGATACAATTGTAGTTAATGAGGAGGGGAAGTTTGCTGATATTTAGAGATCCACAATTCCAATTTTTCCTTACCATATCCGTTTGCCTTGTTCCAGGTTTACACTATTATAGCAATGAAATACCTAAAAGTAGCTTTTTTTTACAATCTAGGCATGTGAAAATCTGTCAGCCACGTGTTTCATTGTGTTTCTCAAACTCCAAGTTCTGTATCAGACTGTGACAATTCCCCAACACCAATACCACATAGAAATGTGTGCATATTTTTGTGTGCACTTGTTCACTCTGTTTCTTTTTTGTGTACTCTTCCAGGATAAACATTCTTCAGTTTGCACATGGTTTTTATATATATGTTTTCCTCTCCAAAGTCAAAACAAAATCTTGACTATATTATAGGGGTTTCTGAGGTATTGTGGGCTTTATCCCTTTGCCATTCTCAAGAGCCGGGGTCCCCAAACTAAGGCCTGTGGGCCGTATGCGGCCCTCCAAGGTCATTTATCTGCCCCCCGCCCTCAGTTTTAGACTTAGGCTCGCCCAAAGTCTGAAATGACTTGAAGGCACACAACAACAACAACAACAACAACAACAATCCTAATTAACTTGACTATCTCATTGGCCAGAAGCAAGCCCACACTTCCCATTGAAATCCTGATAGGTTTATGTTGGTTTAAATCCTTATTTTTAAATATTATATTGTTCTTGTGTGTGTGTGTGTTTGCACTAGAAATAAGACATGTGCAGTGTGCGTAGGAATTTGTTTGTATTTTTTTCCAAACTATAGTCCAGCCCCCCAACACTCTGAGGGACTGTGGACCGGCCCTCTGCTTAAAAGGCTTGAGAACCCCTGCTCAAGAGGTTCAAGATGTATATATTTAAAGGCTAATGCATGATATGAATGTGTTCATAGAGCTTCTAGGTTGGATATGATAGGCCTCACAATTCTTTTCCATCTCTATTCTTACCTTACCTTTTTTAAATTGCTAGCTGTGGCACTTCCAGCTTATACAAACCTTATGGATATCTCAAGGAAAATGTGTTCTTACTTTCTTACAGAAAACCATTTTACAAAGAGCTATTCCAGTTATACAGTGAGAGTTATGAATCCATTCTAATCAGTTTTTAACATGAAAAAAATATATGCTTCACAAAAATCTATCATACACTCACTCCTGAGTGCCGCTCCCTGTGGGGCTGTGACTCTGGCAAGACTCCAGAATTAGGCAGGCATAGCCACCCTCCAAGAATATTTAAAAGAGGATGGGGAAAATCCCTGAGCAATTATTGTAAAATAATATCCACTTCATGGATGCTTGATGCAGGACAACATCCTGTTTACTGACAGGAACATTTCAAAGAGAATATATGGGTGTGTGTGTATTTATCAGATATGCAGTTCCCAAATTCAACTTTCCAAAAATATTTTTGAGTTCAAGGAGTCTTATATGTTTGAAATGTTTGCATAGAGAAGGGTGAATTGAATCAGTAAAGTAAGCAGTGTCAGGAAACAAAGCTTTACAGCCCAGGCTTTAATAAAGACATTGTAGAACTCAAAAACAAATGTTAAAAAGAACAAGCTAAAATAAAATACAATGAAAACTTGTAAGTAAGAAGCAAGAATTAGAAGTGTTAAAATTTGTATTTCCAGGTTCAGATTATTATTGGCCCAAATAGGTTTTATTGATTTCTAAACTACAAGCCAATGCTATGATATAAAAAGGTTAAAAAGGAAATGCATTGATTCTAGATTAGAAGTGGAAATTCTATGGTGCTGAATTCCATACCCTAACATTCTTTATCATTGGCTAGGTAGAAGGGCTTCATCCCAAAGTGCATACAAACTGAACAAACAAAATTTATAGCAGCTGGGGCGGGGTACAGATTTAGATGAGATTTAGATGAGAAAGCCAACATGATGTAATGGTTTAGACACTGGCCTATGACTGGAGATGAAAGTTTGAATCATCACTTGGACATGGAAATCCAGAGGAATTCCTCAGCCCCAGAGGAAGGTGGAGGCAAACTCCCTCTTAACAAATCTTGCAAAAATAGTGATAGGTTCGCTTTAGGGTCATCATAAATTGGACACAATTTGAGGGCAAACAACAATCCAGATTTAGACTTGAGCAACAAAACAACAGAAATGGACATCTTTTATACCTCTTCTCATTGGCAAAAATTTAGTCAGTCATTTCATTTATTTTGCACCCTTTCCCACAAGAGTAGAGCTCAAAGTAGTTTACGGAATAAAAAGTGATGTAAGTAAGATTGCATATAGTTAAAAACATACATAAAGTTTAGATTAAATTGTCCATGGAATTAAAATCATTAATTTTTAAAACATAAAATAAAAACAGTACAGCACTAAAACTGAAACCCCGTGATAAAAAATAATCAGCTCTGTCTGCTAGAACAGAAAAGTCTTCACTTCTCAGCAAAAGGGCAGCAAAAAAGAAACCAACCCAGCTATCTTAGGAAGGTTGTTCAAGAATGTAGAACCAGCCATGGACAAGGCCATGTCCCATGTTCCCACTAAATATGTCCATGAAGGTGGTGAATGAGAAGAAATGTCTAATCCAAAGATTTTAGTGTTTGGACGGGCTCCTATGGTCCTTCAGATACCCGAGACCCAGTTAAGTCAACTTTTCCCCCCAGTGATGCCTGAGGGGCAAGAGACCATGGTGACGGGGTGAGCTGTATCATGAGTAAGGAGGTATTTGCTATATCACCAGCTGTGAGCTGAACTATTCCATCCATAGAAGATAGATCATGGATCCAGCCAGTGACTTTAACTTTTTTATGTCCACAAAGCATCTGTTCTTCTGAAGCTGGTTGTGTTTCTTCAAAGCAGTCAATTATTGCTCCACCCCATGTATTTTTCCCAAATGGTATCAACTAACTATAAGAAGTTTTCTTTCCCGTTGTTGGAGGACAGAGCCGTATTTGCCACCAACCCAGTTCTTCACCCTGTTAACTATCTTGCTGCCTTCAGGGCACCATGCAAATGAGGACGCCATCCTAAATCCAGTATTGAAGTAAGATTCTCCTGGCAACATTTGTACATGAAACAAGAGACAGGGAACATTATCTTGTCTTTCATATAAAGGTACTAAAACTACTTGGGCCAGTCCTGGGTTTGCATGTGAGATGGTGATAAAATTCTGGGTTGCTATGTTCAGTGAAATACTTATAATATTTTACAATTGGATCCCTTATTAGTCCTATTATTTATATTTGAAGAAAAGGAAAATATGTGCTTCAAAGACTAGATAAACTATCTATTGTATTCATGGCAGTCAGACTACAATGAAACAACATTACACCGGAAAATGGTTTTAAAATGCACTGTAAATGTCCGGTATGATAAAGTGGGGTGAACAGTATTAGATAAGAAGCTCATACAGCAAAACTCTCCAACTTAAATAAATTATTATTTTTCTCCATTTGTTTCCATTGTTAATGAGAACATAGGTTTTATTCATCCTGCTAGCAACCGATGATCCATACAGAAAGAAACACTGTGATGACTTTGACTTGTTTTCCTTACAATTTTTGCCTAAACCCATTCTTTTCCCTGCAAAGGATTATAAATCTCTCTGCAGTAATGTTTGATAAATTCTTCTCTGATTTGGCTGCATTTATACTTAGAGCTGAATACGTAATCTGAAACGACAAGGATTTGTTTGTTTCTGCTGTGCTGTGATACACAATAAAAGTTTTTTTAGAAATAATATTGCATAAAATATCATGGTTACATATTACAAGCTCACACAGATAGAGCAATATTGTTTAATGCAAGCTACTCACAGTTGGAATGCATTTGTCGGGAAAATATCACATTCTCTTTTGTAAAAGAGAAGCTGTTTTCCATAACTGTAAAAATTATGCAAATTGTGATGTTTGCAAACATGTTCTTAATTGGTTTTGTTGGTCATGAAGCAGCAAAGTATACCAAAAATATTTTCCTTACTGAGACTGAGCAGTAAGTGCTCCCAGCAAAATAAGTGCAAAGAACCCAAATCCAATGCAGATGCTTTAGTAGGCAAGACTCCCCACCTTCCTATTCCTGATATTAAAAATACAATAATAATAAATGGAATGGTTACATTTGCTGCTGTTTAAAAGCACCCATACTTTCTTGCCTGAATATTTCTGTCTCATTGTCCAGCAGTAGGCCTGGCCAGTGAGGCAGAACAAAGCATCATGTACTAACTCTCTTTGGGATGACTAATAGAAATCCTTGCTACAACTAGCCCCCCACACATATCCACACATGCACGCACACATACAAATATCTCATATCCAAATAGCTGTTGTAAGGCTGTTTTTCTCTCAGAGGGACTTGCATCACAGCTGGCATCCCACCAAGGGAAAAAACAGCTTTTTAAAGCTGCTATGAGGGAGCGTTTAAATTGTTCCAGTTTAAATCATACACACAACACCATCACTTCATAAAATTGGTAACACACTTGCAGCTCTAATGCCATCCAATGGTAGCTGATGCCCACTAGGGCTGGTGGGGTGGCAGGCCGGGTCATTCGAGGCAAAGCCAAGGATTCGTAAGAGGTGAAATTAACCAGCTCTCTGGTTTGTACAGCAATCTCATCCACAAGGTCAGTCCCTTGTTAGAAGGGAGAGCTTTTACACACTTTGCGGTCATTGCTTCATCTTTCCAAAAAAGTCAAACCACCCTTGCTTCCATCACATTTCAACTCTCTCTTTTCTTTGTCCTAAGGCAAGTGATTTGCCATCCCTACTCAACAACAAACATATTGGTTCATCTTGACTAACCCAATCAGTTTCAGTTCCCTGTCTTAAAAACAGAAATAAGATTAGCCTACCTTTTATTTTTTATTTACTTATTTACTATATTTATATCCCAGCTGTCTCAACCCCAAAGGGGACTCAAGGCAAGCTTACACATAGGCAACAATTCAATGCCTCAAAAACAATGTACAATTAAATAAAGATTTAAATTAAAATTAAAATACTTTAAAATGTTTAAAAACATTACCTTTTGCCATTTTTTGGAAACGCTGAACAGCAAAGATTGCTAAATGCTGTGTTGTTATGTATTTTATTCAATGATGTTACATTTTTAAGGTGACACCTAATGACACTGCTTCAAAAAAGGGCAGGCCAGCAATTCATTTAGAATTGTAACCACTAACCAGAATGTTTTCACTGTATCAGTGTCTATTGTATCAACCTTCTGCCACAACTTGGTGGTCTAAGACCAATAGCCATATTGGTTGGCGATGATGGGAGTTGTGGTTCAACATATTTGTAAAGCATATTTTTAGGGAAGACTGCACCAAGAGCATCTCCTCATGAAAGTCTGTGCCATAATGCAGTCATTTTTATCTTATGGTACCATGAGTCCTTTTTTATGGTCCCCTTCTAGAGTCTACAGCTTTCTTGTTTCTTTCCCGCTGGCCAGCCATTTTTCACCACCATTCCTTCATTGTGCCGCTGCCTTTGCCTTCTTATCTCTTCTCAAACATCTTGGAAAAAACAAGCCACTACAGCATTTTGACAGGCAAATGCATTTTTGTCTTTCAGCCCAGCCATGACTCCACATCCTGAAAATGAAGGCACAAATAATGGCAAATATATGAAACATCTTAAATAAAGAAGTGGAAGTGCTTGAACAAATAAAATGCAGTATCTTTCCCAGACATTATTAAAGTAGCTGTTTCTAGGAGTCAATCTTTAGACAAAAGGACAGGCAAGAAACAAAGGAGTAGAAATCAATTTGAAATACACAGATTGCTATGTTCTCTTGGCAAGGAAAATACAACTGTTCACTTGAGCAGGCATTTTTTTAAAGCCAAGGTGTTGTGCAGTTTTATTTGCATCGCTCTGCCCTGCTTGTCATATTTAGATTCAATATAGACTTTTGTGACTATACATCTGTTACTAACAAAGCAATGCAAGCGAATGTGGGTTGTCTCCTCCCTCATGCTCAAACAAGGAAAACATTAGTTTATTTATGACAGAGCATTGTAGGAAGGGGGGAGCAAAAAATATCTACACTTATAAAATTATTATTATCAGCCGAAAAGGAGAGGTACCCTAGTTAAGATACCCACGTATATACATGCAGCTGTAGATAAGAGGAAATGTTTGTTTTCTTTGTATTTAGTTGTTCATTCCTAATTTTTATTGAGTCCATCTATATTTAGCCACAAACAGACCCATAGTGGCACTGACTGAAAAGCTCTATTGACTGATTTGTATGTTCACCGTTTTAGAGCCTAGGAATAGAGCCAGAGAACATTGGGAGATTTTCAAACTTCCAAATCAAAGCCTTTAATACAGGATACTGTGTAATTTTCTTTTCATGATTATTTTTTATTGATCACATTTTCAAAATGTACTGGGCACAGTGCAGTTGAAATGCATAGCTTCATGCTTGCAACTCGTATTTTCAAAAAGACTGACATAATTAGATTTTTTTTATTTTGGCTACGGAATTACCATATTTCTTTGATACACATTGATTTCAGTACCACCAAGAGGGGAAAAAGCTTTACTCATATTTGTTAAAAATCCTGCGATTCTAATGGGCACCCCATTTTTAGAGATGTTTATATGGGATAAAAAGTGTGTCTTAGAATTGACGAAATACAGTAGATTATTTATAATATCTCTACTACCTTTTCTCATACAGATTTCACAAATGTCATGTATCCCAGTAATCTCAAAATGGCATTCCATGGTCTGGTTGTGGTTCTCAAACCAGCTGCTGACCTACAACAAGTTTCAAGAATAGAAATACAATCATAATATGACACATATAGGGTACCATTCCCTGGTATATTGGAGGGAAGAAATTATGGCCTGCCAAACAAGATCCTGTACTACTGATGTACACCATCTTGGGATCCCTTGTGAATGAAGGATAGTTTGAATCCATCACAAGCTAGTACTGTATATACTCAAAGATAAGCTGAGTTTTTCAGCCCTTTTTATGAGCTGAAAAAGCCTCCCCCGGCTTATAATCGGGTCAAGGTCAAGCCGGCAGCGGGACCTGGAGGCCATTGCTTGCAATATATGATATATTTATCTCTCCTCTTACCCTCCCTTATCAGTGTTTACTTTTCCAAAGCCTTCCTCGCTCTTAACCAAGGGAATGTTTTGAAAAGGGAAAGAAGCCCTTGCAAGTCAGGAAGAAGAATATATATACCCATTAATCTTATAAAAGCATCTTCCCCTGAAATATTTATTAATATCTGCTACAGATATATAAGCATTAACCCCTTTTGCAATCCTTGTGTACCTCTGTCTATCTATCTATCCATCTACATTAATTTTATATATGAATTTTCCCCTCATATCCCCTCAGGTCTTTGCAAATCCTATGTACATATAGATTCATGTACCTGTATATCTGTAGCCATACATATACATTATTTTTATATATGAATTTACCCTCATATGTTTGCAAATCTCCAAATCCTATATAGATATAATTATCTATATAAAGAGAGATGTCTGGATAGATATGAATATGTTCTTACCTACCTATATATAGGGCTTGCAAATATTACAAGGGGGAAAATGAACACACAAATATATATATATATATATATAGAGAGAGAGAGAGAGAGAGAGAGAGAGAGAGAGAGACATGTCTAGATAGATATGAATATATATGTATGTATATATAGGGCTTGCAAATATTGCAGGGGAAATGCGCATGCGCGCACAAAGGATTTACAAACGTTTCAGGAGAAATGCATATGTGAAATTAGTATATATAATTATAGATCTATATCTAGCTCTGCATTGTTTATATAAGCATTGAATGTTTGCCTGTTACTATGTTGGCAGCTGGCCTGAGTCCCCATGGGGATATAGGGTGGGATCTAAATGAAGGTTTTTATTATTATTATTACTATTATTATTATTATTATTATTATTATTATTATTGGGTTATTGTTGATACCATATTGTTTTTGTTGCCCCTACTTCTCCACTTATAGAGCTAGTTTATTGTTTTTCTTTGAAATATGGTAAATATTCAAAAACATTTAACCTACTGATGTCTCGATTAATGTAATTTTATTGGTATCTATTTTTACTTTGAAATTTACCCATAGCTCCTTTTCCTACCCTTGGCCAATACTCGAGTCAATAAGTTATCCCAGTTTTTAGAGGTAAAATTAGGTGCCTCAGCTTATATTCGAGTCAGTTTATACTCAAGTATATGCGGTATATGATCTGAAGATTCTGTGAAATTATTGTTGATAAGCTTTCACATATTTTCATTGAGCAGGGATGGTTTGTTACTGATCAAAGATGGTTTTGTTACTGATGATCATTTTTAATTTTGCAGAGGTCTTTCGCAGAACTCTTTCAAACACTGAGTATAGGCTTTATTAAAGATTAGACAAAGCTTTGGAAAATGCAGAATTGTCTCAGCAGGCATTAACATGAAAGTTAAATAGAGCACTTGGATCAAGAATGAATTCTATATTTGAAGCCATTGCTAATTTAGATCGAAATCATATTTAAGTTGTCTATACTATCCCAAATGATTTAAGAGAATTGCTCCTATTAAAATGTCACTTTGTTCTGTATGTCACTGACTGATTTATTATTGTACCTTTTCTAAGCAAAAAGTAGTCTCCATAGATGAAAAAAAAACCATGTTATATTCCATCTTTGATGAGCATGTGCAGGAAAGATCCCCCTCTTTAGATCCAACTACCTAAAAAGGAGCACTGCAAAGGAGTTATTCAACACACAAAAGGAGTTCAGCACAGGGAAATCTTTAAAGTATCATCCCAATGGATTGTGATAATAATTAAAGGTGGTTTGCATAGTAATTTCAGCACATGGTGCTACAACAAAAGCTTTCATTTTACAAATAGTTTTAAAACTATATACATATAAATGTCAAACCCTATAGAACTCCTTGCTTGTATACTGCCATTTTATGAATTTGACACTGACCACTTTGATCATGCTGATTTCCCAAGATCAGCCAAAGAAAAGAAAATTATGTGCATCTATGATTTGGCTTTTTCTAAGTATAAAGACATATTTAGAATTAGCTGAAGTAGATGAAAGCCAAATCCTATTGCACTGGCAATCCAAATGCACATGTTCATATCAGCACATTATGGGCTGAAATCAGCATTGGCAGCTTTTTTTTTACATGTAAATAAATAGGTCTTCTGTCAAAGGGACAAATTAGGATTAAAACAAGTGTTTAGTGAGAAGGATCATATGGTTGTACAACTATCAGGCCTTGAGCCAAAGTAGACCTGTTCAGGAAAGGATGTTAAAAGAAAATACACCAAATTACAAATGATATCTCCCAACAACATTTAGTCCAGGACATTTGGGTTCCTTATAAAAGTGTCCATGTCCCCAGATCATCCTCAGATCACTGCCCAATTGAGTTGATATTAAATCACAGGAAGAAAACCCAAAGATAGAGATTAGATGAAAACTTAATCAAAAAGACAGAGGACATTACAAAATTTAGAAAGTTACTAACAAAATACTTTGAACTAAACTCTACACCTGATATCACAGAGCAAACACTCTGGGATGCGGGGAAAGTAGTAATGCGTGGTTATTTTCTGCAACAGTCAGCACGAAAAAACAAGTTGAAGAAAGCAAAAGAAAAAGAGATAGAGGGAAAAATAAGCGAAGCAGAACAGAATTGGAAGAAAGACCCGGAAAACAAAAGACTTAGAAACTGTCTAGAAATGTTGCAAATGCAGAGGAACCTCTGGGAACAAGAAGAAAGAGCTAAACAACTAAAATATATAAAACAATATCACTTCTGCAATGCTAATAAGGCAGGCAAGTGGCTAACGAGGAAACTGAGGAAAAGAAAAGAAAAGCCATATATAAATATAATAAAAACCAAGGAAGCAACGTTCACAAGAGAGGATGACATATTGAAGCAATTCAGAAATTTTTTCAGTAACCTCTACAAACAAGAAAACATAGAAGAGGATAAAATAATAAAATTTCTAGAACAACAAAATCTAACCAGGACCACAGAAGAACAGAAAAGAGATCTTAATAAAGAAATTACGGATAGAGAAATTAAAAACGCAATTAAAAATTTGAACTCGCAGAAGGCGCCAGGTCCAGACGGACTGACTGCCGCATATTATAAAACATTTGAGGAAATTCTTACTCCACATTTAAAAATTATCATGAACCAAGCAATGTCAGAATGCAAAATCCCACAGACCTGGAAGCAAGCAACGATAACAATGATCCATAAAGAGAATTCGCCAGAAACTGATATGAAAAACTATAGACCTATCTCATTGTTGAATGTGGACTACAAACTATTTGCAAGCATATTAACAAACAGATTAAAAGTTTTTTTGAAAACCTGGATAAAAGAGGAACAATCAGGATTTCTACCACAACGAAAAATAAGTGATAACATCAGAACTATTTTAGATCTAATCGAATATTATGAAGAGGAAAAACAGAAAGAAATACTATTCTTGTCATTGGATATAGAAAAAGCATTCGATAGTGTAAATTGGCTCTTTTTCAAAAAATTACTAAGAAGATTGGATATTGGAACACATATGCAAAACGCAATAGAAACAATTTACAACTCTCAGGAGGCCAAAATAATAATAAACGGATTGGAGTTGGAGAAAATAGAGATTCAGAGAGGGACAAGACAAGGATGCCCGCTGTCACCTCTTATTTTTATATCGGTCATGGAAATATTATTAAACCATATCAGGGAAGATGAAAATTCAAGGACAAAAATATAAATGCAGGGCTTTTGCGGACGATATGATGTGCATCATTGAAAACCCGATAAACACCACAGAAAACTGGATAGAAAAGGTGAAGAACTACGGCGAAATAGCAGGCCTTAAGATAAATTTAGGGAAAACCCAAGCAATGACGAAAAATATGACAGAAGATAGACAAAGAAGACTATCAGACAAAACAGGTTTAAAAATCATAACCAAGATGAAATACCTGGGAATAAATATATCAGCAAACAATAATCATCTTATAAAAAACAACTACGACTGCAAGTGGAAAGAAATTAAGAAAGATCTAAACAGCTGGAATAGTCAAGATTTATCATTACTAGGAAGGATAGCAGCAATCAAGACGTATATACTCCCAAAGATGCTATTTCTATTCCAAAACCTACCAATCATTAGGACGCAAAAACCCTTTCATGAATGGCAAAAAGATATATCGAAATTCGTATGGCAAGGAAGAAAGCCGAGGATAAAATTCAAAAATCTTACACATGACAGATCCAGAGGAGGAATGAATCTTCCAGACCTACAACTATACTATGAATCCTGTGCAATAACATGGGTAAGAGACTGGTTGCTCCTAAAAAGTAAGAAAACTCTAAACCTAGAGGGCTTTAACCTCAAATCTAGCTGGCATGTATTTACATGGGGCACCCCAGACAAAAAAGAAGCGAGAACTTTCAAAAACCATACAATAAGAGACTCATTGAACAAGATATGGACAAAATATAGAAACAGGATGTTCCCCAAAACCCCACTGTGGTTAGCTCCTCTAGAAATAATATTGAAGGAACAACGAGGAAAACTGAACTGGCCAACATATAAGGACATGGTTATAAGACAGGATAATGATTACCTTTTAAGATCACAAGAAGAAGTACAGAAATTATCCCCGCAAATAACATGGCTACACTACAGACAAATAAAGGAGCAATTCAACAAAGATAAACAGAAAGGTTTCATGAATTTGGATTCGGACTGGGAAAAAATTCTGAACTCAGAAAATAAGTTGATCACAAAAATATACAAAAAATTACTGGAATGGGACACTGAAACTGAACATGTAAAGACATGTATGACCCAGTGGGCAAGGGATATAGGAAGACCAATCCTATACGAAGAATGGGAAAAGCTATGAGGAAAAAATATGAAATTTAATTACGCCTCGGATCTTAGAGAAAACCAGTTCAAAATGATATATAGGTGGTACATAACTCCGAAAAAATTAGGTCACTACAAGAAAGATAAACGAACGAAATGCTGGAAATGCCAGGAGAAAGAGGGAAATTTTTTCCACATGTGGTGGGCATGTGCTAAAACGAAGAAATATTGGACAGAAATACACAAAGAATCCCGGAAAATATTGAAAAAAGACTTACCATTTAGACCAGAACTATATCTGTTAGGGGTGACTAACACGAACTTAGGAAAAAATGAAGAAAAGATCTTAAATTATTTAGTCACGGGGGCCAGAATTGTTTTTGCAAGAATCTGGAGATCAAACCAAGTACCTACAACAGACCAGTGGCTGACAAAGATAAGTGATATAAAGAATATGGACAAGCTGACATTCCTAATGAAGAAACAACAAGGAAACCCAATAAAAGAAACGGATTGGTCAAATTTCGAGGAATACATAAGACAAAGAATGCTAGATTCAGAGGAAAAGAAATAGAGATTAGAGCTCTTGGAAGAGGAAAAAGGAAACACCCAAAAGTGATCGGGACACTCGAGGAATGGTCATCTGATGATGAAATCTGCAGAGTTAAACAAATGAAGAATACACACTCTTAAATCATTCCACCTCACACCCCCTCCCTCTCTACCCTCTCCTCTCCCCCCTCTTGCATGAAGTACCCCCTCCCCTTACCAGTACACCACCCCTTCCCCAAAATGTGATTTTCCCCCAGTTTTTTTTAAGCATTGTATTAAAAGATCTCAATAAAAATACATTTAAAAAAAAAAGTGTCCATGTCAAATTAGTTCAAAGCAATGAAGAGTTTCTGCTATTGTTTTTTTTCCCTTGGGTGGCCACCCTCACTTCCACTTTCCTTGGTTTGCCAGGACATGGATCTCACAAGTGGAACTTGCAAAATAAACTAATTCTATTATGTTAAACCCTCTTTTCAGATTACAGTTCCATCAGTCAACTCCATTTCTTCATGCATCCCTTTTTGCTGGTATAAAATCTCAATGGAATGACTTCCAAAGAACTTCAAAAAACTGCAAAAATTGACAATTCAGGGTAACAAATTAATATCTAGGGATTCAACTAAAGGCATAGTAGAGATGGCATTTCAATGATATGTTAATCAGGGATATCAAGCAGTTACAATCAATACTGTCTTTTAGAGTAACAGCATTATTATCTGGTGCAGAGAAATATATCAATCTTGGCATTTGAAGAAAGACATTCACACTGACTGCCTCCAAATGGTAGCACTGTTGCAAAAGTATTCTATTGCCATGCTAAATTCTGGGTTATTCTTAATTTGTTCTCATTAAGGCATCTTTCTTGCCAAAGTGATATTTGGGGTAATTGGATCTCCCAGCACAGATCACCTGTGGAGAGGAGAGTGAATCATCTGGCATTCCCACTTAAAACACAAAGATCATGGAGCAGAAGGTGGGCAGAGAGGTTAGCAGAAAGTTGCTTCATCTTCTAAGAAGGTGCCTCCTCAGTTGTGCTTCCAGATTTGTTAACCATGCCCTATTTCTTTCTCTTCTTTATAAAGTTTTAATTAAAAATACATAGGCACACCAACTAATAGAGGAAAACCACACACAGAGAGAGCAACAAACACTAATATCGGAAAATCATTAACCCATCATCTCTTTTCACCAAGACTATGCTATAGGTGAGGTTTGCTGATGTGTCAATAAAACTTTTTTTTAACTTGGACATAGTGGTGATGAGGGAGATAATAGCAAACAACCCCATCAAGGGATAAGGCTGTCATATGGGCTCACAAGTATCTTGGGAGATGACAGAGTAGCATCATCTCTCAATGAACATCACTTTTGATAACACCCCACCACTGCAATGGCATTTGCATACCCCCTATATCTCCATCTATGATCTAGGTGGAAAACCTCAAGCTGTGGGACAAAATCAAAAGCTCCAGAGAGCCAGCCACCTGGAATTCCCCACATGACCACGAGTCCCTCATCACACTGTTCGGTAGTTTTCCAGTTTTTGAATGTGTTTTCTCCCATTTTAGAGTATTTAAATACTTCTAATGATTTGTTGCTGGCATAACAACCCTTGAAATAAAATGCACTAGCATTTTTTTCATCCTACCCTTTGCTTTGGTGTATCCCAAGAACATTGCTGAAATTGTCAGGTAGTGTTTCAGTGATCTAAAATCTCTTATCCGGCTATCCTAAACTTTTTCAGATATAAACTGATATTCTTAGGGATCACTCCACCCCTTTTTTCCACCTCATTCTATTATCTCATTGTTCCAGAAGCAAGACTAATCCAGTCCCCATCTGTCTGTTCTAGCTTGGCCTAACCTAGCAGCTGAAAGCTTTTCTATTTCTAATGGATTTTCTACAATAAAAGTTTAGTTTGGTTTCTATATCCATTAGTATGAATGCTCTTTCATCATAATATGTAACCACTGCATGCACATGCTCTACCACATTATGGGCCCAGGAAGCTTCAAACAAGATCAAGGAAGCAGGCTATGTGTTAAGAAAGAAATAATGGCAACTTTGCTTTTTTTTTCTATCGCCATTTGTGTCAATGCTCCTTAATCATAAGGATGGCTACAGAGCCTTGCATTCAGAATTCAGCTCTGACATTTATTTCCTTAGCCAAGAGAAAGACACGGAACATATGACAAGAACAGCAAATCTTCTTCCCAAGGGGCATTTTAATGAGGGACAAACAAGAACTGGGCACTTAGTTTCATACAGTGCACAGTAAGTGTATGGAATCTGATTCTGCAACATGCAGTGATGAGAGTTTGGAAGTGACATGTCATTTGTAACGAGTAAATCTAGCTGCTAATTACTTTTTGCAGTAATTTTTTAAATTTTACCTGTAAGAGCCAGAGCTGTAATTGATTACTTTTTCTTGTGAGTTAACATGGTTCCCCACAACCATCACCACCACCACCACCTCTTTTTCTTTCTTTTTACTATAACACTTTCTATTCTGGTTCTGTCTGAAATGGGAGAGGCAGGAATAAGAGTCACAAGAGTAGCTGCAATGCTTCCCTTCTTTGTGCAGCTAGTGAGGAACAAGGGAATGATAAGGGAGTGGGAGGGTGGAAGGAAGATGGAGAGGAGGAGGAAGAGAAGAAGCAAGAGATTGAAAACATGTGCTGCTCTTCCTTAGTCAATTTTTAAACAGTTTTAATTATTTTTTCCATCCTTTATTTTTCCCAAATGAAAGAGATAATGCCAAAGAGGAAGGAAGGATGGAGAGAGTTAAATGAGTGTTGGCTCTTCAAACTTGCCCAAAGCATTAGTGTGTAGTGAGCATGGCAGCTGCATGTTGCCAAGTTGTGGTGGTGGGAGGCATAATCTAGATAAGCTAATTAATTCAAAATTATGTTGATCAGAGATAAAGAGAACTAAACACTACCTTTCTATATTTTTCAGTGGCACAATAGTAGCAGTAACAATATTACAAGAACGCTATTTCAGGACTGCAGTGACTATTACAATTAAGATCTCTTGAAAGAACAAAATAATGAGTGCCCAGTTCCTTTTCAAATGTAATGTCCCATATTCTTCTACTGTATTAGATCTTCTTAGCAGCAAATGTAATACATTTGTGGAAAAATAAAGAAACACAGCCAGGTTGTACTACTAGATAGGGTGAGGCTACTAACACAGGAAGATTTGAAGTGTCATTATAGAATGGAAGTGCTTGTCAAATTTTTGAATCTGCCATATTCCAAAATTACCTGGTTGGCCTTAGGAGCTAAATGTGTTGATGCAATGATGGTGTGGTGTTCATTGCCACTCCATCTCAGACCACACACTTTTTCATGCTATCTAATCTATATATAAAAAAAGCTTCTGACCATTTTTACTTAAAGGTAAACAATGAAACTAAACAACCCAGAGCCACAAAACTTGGCAACACAACCCAGGGGCCTCCCCGCTAGGTTCCGACAACACAACCAAAACTCCAACTCACATCCATGGCCCAAAAAAGCCAAAAAACAAAAAAAACATCTGCGCATGCACAGAGCAGGCCGCAGCATGCGAGCCTCACGCATCTCACCCTCCTCCTACACTTTTGCTCGCCCGCAGCCGCCGCCATCATCACCACCATCCCCATCAGAGCAGGAGGGGCGGCCCCAGGAGAGAGAGAGAATGGTGAAAGCAAAGAGAGAGGCTTCAGTTGAGACGGGCAGGTGAGAGTGAGGTGGGTTTACCGGCTGCGGCCCCACGCACTAAAAACGGGGAGTGGGAGGGAAGGAGGGGCGGCCCCAGGAGAGAGAGATGACGGCGAAAGTGGTGAAAGAGGCTTGAGTTGGGACGGGCAGGTGAGAGCGAGGTGGGTTTGCCGGCTGTGGAGCTCGCAACCCTGTGGGGGGGGGAGGGAGGAAAGGGGGCAGGCGGGGCCGGAATGAGGGAGATTTGAACAGGCTACGCAGCTGCCACCATAACTGCCGCCCGCTTGATTTCCTGCCGGAGTGAAGGGTGGAAAGCAGAGCTTGGCACCCTAAGGAAGGGAAGGAAGGTGCGTAACAGGGGCTAGAAGGGAGACATGACAGGGAGCATGAGAACATCCACACAACAAGGCAATGACAAATTGTAAAAAAAAAAACAATCCAAGCACTCCCAACAGATGGCCATCCAGCCTCTGAATAATAATAATAATAATAATAATAATAATAATAATAATAATAATAATACAGTAGAATCTCACTTATCCAACATAAACGGGCCGGCAGAACATTGGATAAGCTAATATGTTGGATAATAAGGAGAGATTAATGAGAAGCCTATTAAACATCAAATTAGGTTATGATTTTACAAATTAAGCACCAAAACATCATGATATACAACAAATTTGACAGAGAAAGTAGTTCAGTATGCAGTAATGCTACGTAGTAATTACTGTATTTACGAGTTTAGCACCAAAATATCAAAATATGTATTGAAAACATTGACTACAAAAATGCGTTGAATAATCCAGAACATTGGATAAGTGAATGTTGGATAAGTGAGACTCTACTGTAATAATAATTTAAAAAATCATAGAATCCAAAGGTTTGGAGAGACTCCTAAGGACCATCCAGTTCAACTTCCTTCTACCATGCAGAAGGACACAATCCAAGCACTCCTGACAGATTGCCATCCAATATCTCCACAATAATAATAATCGAAACATACAATCATAGGAGAGACCCCTAAAGTCCATCCAGTCCAACCCATTTCTCCCATGGAGGACACAATCCAAGCACTCCCAACAGTTGGCCAGCCAGCCCCTGAATAATAATAATCATCATCATCATTATCATCATCATACAATCCTAAGGTTAGGAGAGACCCCTAAGGATCATCCAGTTCAACTTCCTTCTACCATGCAGAAGGACACAATCCAAGCACTCCTGACAGATGACCATCTAATATCTGCACAATAATAATAATAATAATAATAATAATAATAATAATAATAATAATAATAATAATAATCTAATCATAGAATCATAGAGTTAGGAGAGACCCCTAAAGGCCATCCAGCCCAACCCATTTCTGCCATGGAGGACATAATCCAAGCACTCCCAACAGATGGCCAGCCAGCCTCTGAATAAGATTAAGAATAATAATATCATACAATCCTAAGGTTAGGAGAGACCCCTAAGGATCATCCATTTCAACTTCCTTCTACCATGCAGGAGGACACAATCCAAGCACTCCTGACAAATGGCCATCCAGCCTCTGCATAATAATGAGGATGAGGATGATGGTGATGATAATAGGAGAAGCATAGAATCCAAGAGTTTGGAGAGACCCCCCAAAGGGCCAGCCAGCCCAACCCTTTTCTGCTATGCAGCAGGACACAATCCAAGCATTCACAACAGATGGACAACGTGTGAATACTATACAATACTACACAGAGACATACACCCCCTCTAGCCTCACCACTTTCACAGTACACAAACAACCTAATGCATACAGAACATAAAGACAACCATACAACATACATTCAATACCACCACTTCCTCAACAATTTTTAACCAACACCACCAGACTACGCCACAGCAGCTAGTCCCATATAAAAACAACTCTACTAGATTGGACCAAAAAGACTATTTGATCCAGCATTCTGTTCCTACAATGACCAGCAAGTTGTTTTTTTTTTCATGACAATTTCTGTCTACTAAATAACTAAAGTGAATAAACCACAGCTCAGGGAATAGAGAAAAGAGGTTCTTGATCATAAGGATGATATTTTCCATAGACAGATGGGCCCTAGAATTTTTTTTTCAGAAAAAGCAGATCATACATTGTACAAATAATTGCCTTTTACCTCCTTTTACCTTTTACCTCCACCTATACCCAGCCACCTATAAACAGGAGTCCTTTTACCTCCACCTATACCCGGCCACTGCACTTTATTACTGGCCCATCTTATTAGTGACCTTGCAATATATTGCACATGTATAATTTATAATAATAATAACTATTTTTATACTCTGTCTTCATCTCCCCACAGGGACTCGGGGCGGCTAACATGGGGCCAAGTCCAAAATTCCACAATAAACAAAATAAAATACATTCATAATAAAACAAACATCATTGACATTTAAGATTGCATAAATTAAACTAAACATTTAACAACAATATAATGTTGAATAAACCACCAAGTAAAAACAGTAGAGCAAATTAAAATAATAAAAGGCTGGGCAGTAGTGGATAGAGTACATGATTAAAATCTAATAAGGTGGATAAAAATGCTGTATCAAAGAGAAATTCGAGGTGGGAAAACGAGGAATAGTACTAATTACCAAATGGGACAGAAAACAATACATCAGGCCCAGTAATATCAATACTGAAGAGGTTATTTTTGTGATCAGTTGTTAAATGCACACTGGAAAAGCCAGGTTTTCAAATCTTTCTTAAAGGCTACCAGGGTGGGTGCCTGCCTGATCTCCCTGGGGAGGGGGTTCCCGAGCCGAGGGGCCACCACGGAGAAGGCCCTCTCCCTCGTCCCCACCAGCTGTGCTTGCGGCAGGGGTGGGAGCGCGAGGAGGGTCTCCCCCTTGCCTCCAATTTTTGAACACACCCATTGCACCCAGCTATTGGTTATCGGTTGTTGTTGAGTTTATGCTTTTATGGTTTTTATATGTTTTATGTATTAATTCATTGTAATTGAATGTATCTTATGTTGTTGTATTTTATTGTTGCAATACTGGGCTTGGTCCCCATGTAAGCCGCCCCGAGTCCCTTCAGGGAGATGGGGTGGGATATAAGAATAAAATTATTATTATTATTATTATTATTATTATTATTATTATTATTATTGCCACATTTATTCACAGAAATCCAAGGGCATACAATTTTTGAAGGACAATATTATACTCTGTGAAGCAAAGAATTTGTCTTGTATTTTTTATGCACAAGTAATTTAAGGAGACATTTCTAATTTGGTGAATAAATTGAAATAAAGCTCATAATTAGAGGGGGTGGGGGTTGAGAGAGACTTGATGGCAAAGAACTAAAACAAATGAGGGAGTGTTTCATTAATATGTGGCCATCAAATTGAAAGCCACCTTTATAGAATCTGGGCAGGTGGCTAAAAAGCAATTACAGTCAAGTGAGTATGCTAGGTACATGATGAATAGACCATTTCTAACAGGCAGGTGTCAGCATTAGGAAAACTGTCCATTCAGCACTAATTGGTCTCCATATTAGCAAAATCAACAGAGAGATATGAGAGTATGAACACAGAAAGCAGAGTGCTGGCAGTCGTGATAACTGCACAGATATTTATTTTATTGGGCAGACTACATTTTCTATAAGCTTCTCTAACAGTGGATAGATAACAACTCCAACCTTTCAAAAAATCATAGATCATTTCCCATTGAATTAAAGCATGTTGGTATCTTAAATTATCATTGTAAAAATTCTGTTTGTAACAGGTTGAAAAGGAAGGACAAGGCTAACATAGGCAGACAGGAAAAAACAAACTCCTTACAGAAAGAACCATAAACAATAATGTGTACTGGAGCACAAAAAACTGCTTTATACCAGGTCAGCCCATGATGGGGTGGGGAAGCACACATTGTTGCTGGCTTACGGCAACCCTAAGGTGACCCTATCACAGAGTCTTCTTAGCAGGATTCATTCAGAGGCAAATTGCCATTGCCTTCCCTGAGCTGTGAAAATGCAACTTGCCTGCAGCCAGTTTTAAATGGCTGAACAGGAAATTGAACTGTAGTCTCCAGAGTCATAGTTCAGTCCTCAGACCACTTCACCATGCTGGCTCTCAGGTCATACATACATACACACACACACACACACACATATGTAAAAGCTTTGAATAGTGAAATGAAGTGTTAACAACTCTGTGGTGTCTGTGTCCCTGTTCAGAAGATTTCACTTCACTTTCTGTTCCTGTGATAATTGGATTTTGAAAAATTTGGCTTGTTGTGGAAACAAGGATTTGTGAGAAAGCTTAAGTGGAGACACCTTTTCCCCATGATAACTCTTTCAGCAGTGAATTTCCCCTCCTTGGGGTAGGTTTCTCTCACTTCCTGTTGTCTCACTCCCATTGGATGTTTGTAACTCAGGGATTGCTTGCACCTATAACAGTGGTTCTCAACTAGGGGTCCCCAGATGTTTTTGGCCTACAGTTCCCAGAAATCCCAGCCAGTTTACCAGCTGTTAGGATTTCTGGGAGTTAAAGGCCAACATCATTTGGGGACCCCAGGTTGAGAACCACTGACCTATAATATAGTTTTAGGCAGAGATTCCTTCACAGCCATGCCATTTGGAGGATTTTAAAAGTTGTGGTTCAAAAAAGAAACTTTCTAAAACTTTGATCCTTTACATAATCTGTTGCCTGATTCAAGGAGTAGTAAATGCTGAATAGTAAGAAGAGTGCAATTTATTCAGAACGTGAATAGATTTGTCAAACTCATTTTCACCAAGGACCACATCAGCCTTATTGTTGCCTCAAAGGGCCATTTGTAATTGTAAGACTATAAACGTAACTACATTGCCCTGTCATAAAAAGCCTCGTGGACAACATAAAATGACATGGTGGGCCGGATTCATTCTGTAGGCCTTGCATTAGACAAGTATGTTCTAGATCAGGGGTCCCCAAACTAAGGCCCGGGGGCCGGATGCGGCCCTCCAAGATCATTTACCTGGCCCCTGCCCTTAGTTTTATAATATAATATTTTTATATCAGTTTTAATAATATAATATATTGTATATACATACAGTAGAGCAGGGGTCCCCAAACTAAGGCCCGGGGGCCGGATGCGGCCCTCCAAGATCATTTACCTGGCCCCTGCCCTTAGTTTTATAATATAATATTTTTATATCAGTTTTAATAATATAATATATTGTATATACATACAGTAGAGCAGGGGTCCCCAAACTAAGGCCCGGGGGCCGGATGCGGCCCTCCAAGATCATTTACCTGGCCCCTGCCCTCAGTTTTATAATATAATATTTTTATATCAGTTTTAATAATATAATATATTGTATATACATATAATATTGATAATAATCTTATGTTATACAATATAATACTAATAGTAATACCATATAATAATATTAATTATATGTTATATATTACATATTATATAATAGTATAGTGGTATTATAGAGGACAAGTTCAATATAGTAATATATAATGCTAATATTGTGTTATGCTAATAATATAATATAATATGTACATACAACTGCTCTGAGTCCCCTTCAGGGTGAGAAGGGTGGGATATAAATGTAGTAAATAAATAATTAATTTTAGACTTAGGCTCGGCCAAAGTCTGACATGACTTGAAGGCACACAACAACAACAACAATCTTGACTATCTCATTGGCCAGTAGCAGGCCCACACTTTCCTTTGAAATCCTAATAGGTTTATGTTGGTTAAAATTGTTTTCATTTTTAAATATTGTATTGTTCTTTCGTTGTTGTTGTTGTTGTTGTTGCACTACAAATAAGACATGTGCAGTATGCATAGGATTCGTTTGTATTTTTTTTCCAAATGATAATTCGGCCCCTCAATAGTCTGAAGAATTGTGGACCGGCCCTCTGCTTTAAAGGTTTGGGGACCCCTGCAGTAGAGTCTCACTAATCCAAGCCTCTGGATAATCCAAGCCATTTTTGTAATCAATGTGTTCAATATATCGTGATATTTTGGTGCTAAATTTGTAAATACAGTAATTACAACATAACATTTCTGTGTATTGAACTACTTTTTCTGTCAAATTTGTTGTATGACCTGATGTTTCGGTGCTTAATTTGTGAAATCATAACCTAACTTGATGTTTAATAGGCATTTCCTTAATCCCTCCTTATTATCCAAGATATTCGCTTATCCAAGCTTCTGCCGGCCCGTTTAGCTTGGATAAGTGAGACTCTACTGTATAATATTGATAAAAAATATTATAAAGTTATACAATATAATACTAATAATAATACCATATAATAATATTAATTATGTTATATATTACATATACAGTAATATTACAGTATAGTGGTATAGTTCAATATAGTAATATATAATGCTAATATTGTGCTATGCTAATAATATAATATATTGTATGTACATACAGCTGCTCTGAGTTCCCTTCGGGGTGAGAAGGGCGGGATATAAATGTAGTAAATAAAGGTAGTAAATAAATAAATAAATAATTTTAGGCTTAGGCTCGCCCAAAGTCTGAAATGACTTGAAGGCACACAACAACAACAACAACAACCCTAATTAACTTGACTATCTCATTGGCCAGAAGCAGGAGCACACTTCCCATTGAAATCCTGATAAATGTATGTTGGTTAAAATTATTTATATTTTTAAATATTGTATTGTTCTTTCATTGTTGTTGTTGTTGTTGTTTTTGCACTACAAATAAGACATGTGCAGTGTGCATCAGAATTTATTTGTATTTTTTTCAAATGATAATCCGGCCCCTCAACAGTCTGAAGGATTGTGGACCGGCCCTTGGCTTAAAAAGTTTGAGGACCCCTGGTTTAAGGCATCGAATTGTGCCATATGTAAGCCGCCTTGAGTCCCCCTCGGGGTGAGAAAGGCAGAGTATAAATAGGATAAATAAATAAATAAATAAAATTATATATACAGTAGAGTCTCACTTACCCAACATAAACGGGCCGACAGAACGTTGGATAAGCGAATATGTTGGATAACAAGGAGAGATTAAGGAGAAGCCTTTTAAACACCAAATTAAGTTATGATTTTACAAAGTAAGCACCAAATCATCATGTTATACAACAAATTTGACAGAAAAAGTAGTTCAATATGCAGTAATACTACGTAGTAATTGCTGTATTTATGAATTTAGCACCAAAATATCATGATGTATTGAAAACATTGACTACAAAAATGCGTTGGATAATCCAGAATGTTGGATAAGCGAATGTTGGATAAGTGAGACTCTACTGTATATAAAAGAGTGATGGTATCACGGCGACCCACAAAACAACAAAACTAAAGGCTCCCCAACCTCGAAATTTGACAACACAACCCATCATCCACGCCTCTAGGTTGATACAACAAAAAAAAAAAGAAAAATAAAGTCCTAATTAGAGAGAGAGGAATAATTGCTTTTATCCAATTGCTGCCAGTTAGAAGGCTAAGCTCCTCCAACTTGGTCTCCTAGCAACCCAATAAAAAATAATAAAAAACACTAAAAATAATTAAAAACACTAAAAAATTAATAGAATAAAATACTATAACAGAAAATAACTAAAAATAATACTAGAAAATAATAAATGTAATAAAAAGATAACTTACAATAAAATTTATAAAAAAAATACAAATAACGTCAAATAAAAATTGCACAATTTTTAACCAATACCACCACCACTTTGCCACAGCAACGCGTGGCCGGGCACAGCTAGTAGTAATATATAATGCTAATGTTGTGCTTTGTTAATAATATAATATATTGTATGTACATACAGCTGCTCTGAGTCCCCTTCGGGGTGAGAAGGGCGGGATATAAATGTAGTAAATAAATGTAGTAAATGAATAAATAAATAATTTTAGACTTAGGCTCGCCCAAAGTCTGAAATGACTTGAAGGCACATAACAACAACAATCCTAATTAACTTGACTATCTCATTAGCCAGAAGCAGGCCCACACATCCTATTGAAATCCTGATAGGTTTATGTTGGTTAAAATTGTTTTCATTTTTAAATATTTTATTGTTCTTTCATTGTTGTTGTTGTTTTGCACTACAAATAAGACATATGCAGTGTGCATAGGGATTTGTTTGTATTTCTTTTTCAAATGATAATTCGGCCCCTCAACAGTCTGAAGGATTGTGGACTGGCCCTTGGCTTAAAAAGTTTGAGGACCCCTATTCTAGATTGTAGGAGCTGTCCAGCTGTGCATTATACTATCCCAGTTGGTAGTGGACCCCTTTTCTTTGGAGATCTTTAAGTGGAGTTTAGATGGTCATCTCTCAGGAGTTTTTGCTGGGTATTGATGCATGGCAGGAGGTAGACTAGATAGCTCTCGTATTTCCTTCCAACTCTATGAGTTTATTCAACTCCACAGCTACACTTTGTCGATTCTGAAGAAAAACGTAGAAGCACCCAGATAGACCAAAGTACTGTAAAAGGGAATTGTACACCACTTCTCATTCAAATGATTCCTCCGTATATAGAAGTCCATATGACACCCCAGTCTCACTTGATTTTTTTCTGCTTTTTTGTTGTTCCACTTCTTCTCAAGGAGTGGATGGGTGAAGGGTAACAGACACAGGAGACTGACTGAAGATACCTCTAACATTGCTGGCCCTGACAATGATCTCTGAATCACCAAACACAACCCTCACATTATATTCTGAACAGATACAACTCATATTTTTCTGTAAATGTGATGTCATTCCCCATCAAAGAAAACCACAGTCCTGTCTGAAACTAGTCCAAACAAAAATCTAAATGACTAAGTAAATAAGTAGTTTCCTTTTCACATCAAAGTGAGGTGATTCAAACTGATAACAACAGCTCCATGATGCACCCATTATTAAATAGTAATTATTGTTGCAGGTAAAAATCTGCTATAATATTTAACATTCTGTATTATTAAAACATGGTAAAAATGTTTTCCAGTATTGAGCAGGCAGACTTTACCAAGAAGCAAAAGAAAGGAAGAAAAGAAGAAAAACCAATGCATAAATGCTTCTAGTATGACACACAGAATTATATATTCCAACCACATAGTAAACAGCCCCTAATCTTCCTCATTATAGCACAAATGAAGGCAGAAGAGTTGTAGACACTTGCTTTTTCTTGCACTTAATCCATACAATAACCTTTCTAGGGAGAGTTCAGCCTGATTGATGCATGAGGTAGATCCACAGATTAATACACTCAGACCTTGGCTATGCCGTCTTAAGTTGAAGTTTTTAGGTAGAATAAATGAATTGTTTGCTGAGTACTTGGGGCAAAATGGCAGCCAAAGAGACAGATCACATAATCATAGAAATGTTGAATTGGAAGAGATGCCAAGGGCTGTGCAGTCAAACCCCCTGCCATACAGGAACATATAGGAATCAAAGCACTCCCAACAGATGGTCATCCAGTTTCTGTTTAAAAACCTCCAGAGAAGGGTACTCCATCACACTGAAATGCAACATATTTATTGCTCTGTGCCACATGTAGTTTAGTGAGGCCCAGGACCTGCCTGGCTGGGCATTTCAAAGGCTCCTAAACTACAAGCCCCAGAATGCTGTAGGAGGCAGCAACCAGATTTAAAGTGGATCCATGCTCTAGCGCAGTGGTTCTCAACCTGTGAGTCCCCAAATGTTTTGGTCTTAAACTCCCAGAAATCCTAACAGCTAGTAAACTGGCTGGGATTTCTGGGAGTTGGAGGCCAAAACATCTGGAGACCCACAAATTGAGAACCACTGCTCTAGTGTGATATGACATTGTTGCAAATATTTAAACATGGCTATCATGTCACCTCTACACCTTCTCCAAAATAAACATACTAAACTCTCTAAGCTACTCCTTATAGGGCTTAACTTCCAGACCTTTTACCATTTTGGTCACCCTTCTCTGTCAATATCTTTCTGAATTGTGATGCCCACAACTGGACACAGTATTCCAGGCAAAGTCTAATGACCTTATCACATTGGGATATAATCCGTTTATATCAGTATGCATCCCTTATTTTTAGGACTAGATGCATATTGTATTGAGACGGGATGCATACTCTCTTCATCACACCTGATTATTACGATTGTTATGATTTGAAAATATTGCGCTTTGACTCATCACACCACGGAAGGCTGGCTCCTCCCAATCCATTCAAAACACCCCTGCATCACTCTATGACCTTTTAAAAAGTATAGTTGTTGATGGGATGCATACAGATTTTCCTATCACACCCAAAACAGCACTTTCACAATGGAAGAATCCATAGAATTTCAAAAAAAACCACGATTACGATTCCATCTATAAATAATCAATTTCTGCAACGCTTTGCAGATAGATTCCAATGGAATACTAAAAGAATGGGGCAAACTTCATGTGATGGGACCTGTTCAAAATCATTCTCTAACAGTCTTAGAAATGGAATATTTCCTAATGTGATAAGGTTCTAAAACAGAATATAGTTGTACTGTTATTTCCCTTGATCTAGACATCATACTTGTATTGATGCAGCCCACAATTGTATGAAGCTGGATGGAAGACGAAATGCATTGCTGAATTTGATGCAATGTTTTGTCCTGCCATGAATTTGCCAAGACCAAAGCCTATAGTTGCAGAAGTACTTGCACTTTTTCAGACATTGTGTAACTGTGGCTCGCATTGGAGCCAATAATTTCACAACCTTATATGCACACACACAACTATCACTCTGATTCTTGTCATAGAATTTGTGATAATTGAATAATAGGTACATTCAAGGCCATGATACCCATTGTTCAAAATGTTACACATTCTGGAGCCCATTGTAATTGTGCTAGCATATATAGAATCATAGAATCATAGAATCATAGAATAGTAGAGTTGGAAGAGACCTCATGGCCCATCTAGTCCAACCCCCCGCTAAGAAGCAGGAAATCGCATTCAAAGCACCCCCGACAGATGGCCATCCAGCCTCTGCTTAAAAACTTCCAAGGAAGGAGCCTCCACCACAGTCCGGGGGAGAGAGTTCCACTGCCGAACAGCCCTCACAGTGAGGAAGTTCTTCCTGATGTTCAGGTGGAATCTCCTTTCCTGTAGTTTGAAGCCATTGTTCCGTGTCCTAGTCTGCAGGGCAGCAGAAAATAAGCTTGCTCCCTCCTGCCTATGACTTCCCCTCACGTATTTGTACATGGCTATCATGTCTCCTCTCAGCCTTCTCTTCTGCAGGCTAAACATGCCCAGCTCTTTAAGCCGCTCCTCATAGGGCTTGTTCTCCAGACCCTTAATCATTTTAGTCGCCCTCCTCTGGACACTTTCCAGCTTGTCAACATCTCCCTTCATCTGCGGTGCCCAAAATTGGACACAGTATTCCAGGTGTGGCCTGACCAAGGCAGAATAGAGGGGGAGCATGACTTCCCTGGATCTAGACGCTATTCCTCTATTGATGCAGGCCAAAATCCCATTGGCTTTTTTAGCTGCCGCATCACATTGTAGGCTCATGTTTAACTTGTTGTCCACGAGGACTCCAAGGTCTTTTTCGCACACACTGCTGTCAAGCCAGGCGTCCCCCATTCTGTATCTTTGATTTCCATTTTTTCTGCCGAAGTGAAGTATCTTGCATTTGTCCCTGTTGAACTTCATTTTGTTAGTTTCGGCCCAACTCTCTAGTCTGTCAAGATCGTTTTGAATTCTGCTCCTGTCTTCTGGAGTGTTAGCTATCCCTCCCAGTTTGGTGTCATCTGCAAACTTGATGATCGTGCCTTCTAACCCTTCGTCTAAGTCATTAATAAAGATGTTGAACAGAACTGGGCCCAGGACGGAGCCCTGCGGCACTCCACTTGTCACTTCTTTCCATGTTGAAGACGACGCATTGGTGAGCACCCTTTGGGTTCGTTCGCTTAGCCAATTACAGATCCACCTAACCGTAGTTTTGTCTAGCCCACATTTTACTAGTTTGTTTGCCAGAAGGTCGTGGGGGACTTTGTCGAAGGCCTTACTGAAATCCAGGTACGCTACATCCACGGCATTCCCTGTATCGACCCAACTCGTAACTCTATCGAAAAATGAGATCAGATTAGTCTGGCATGACTTGTTTTTGGTAAATCCGTGTTGACTATTAGCAATGACCGCATTTGTTTCTAAGTGTTTGCAGACTACTTCCTTAATGATCTTTTCCAGAATCTTGCCTGATATTGATGTGAGGCTGACCGGACGGTAATTGTTTGGGTTGTTCTTTTTTCCCTTCTTGAAGATAGGGACCACATTCGCCCTCCTCCAATCTGCTGGGACTTCTCCTGTTCTCCAAGAACTCTCGAAGATAATTGCTAGTGGTTCTGAAATAACTTCCGCTAATTCCTTCAATACTCTTGAATGTAGCTGATCTGGTCCTGGCGACTTGAATTCGTTTAGAGTTTTATTTATGGTATTTATTTATTTATTTATGTAATGCTAAAAAAAGTATAGGACCATAACTAAATTGTGTATATCTTGAAACCAATCATTGATGGTTTTCTCTGAGAGAAGCATAATTTACACTTGGTGAGCTGCATTTTACATTTTGATGAATCTAAAGTTTCTTTTCCTTTCAATCCATTTCAAGTACTCTCTATGGAATAAAAATAATAAA
The DNA here is from genome assembly GCF_035594765.1 of Anolis carolinensis. NCBI lineage: Eukaryota > Metazoa > Chordata > Lepidosauria > Squamata > Anolidae > Anolis > Anolis carolinensis. Next base: position 78,489,453 of record NC_085843.1, on the reverse strand, counting down.
TAACTATCAGTATTTTACTGCTTTGACACCTAATTGAATTACAAGTGACTAAGGAAACTAGTTTCATGTACTGACAATTCACCTCTAACCACTACAAGTTGTATTTCAGTTGTCGATCTAATTACTCAGAAGGCTGATACACAGCATACTGTTAATATCTTAAGCCCTCCCTCCCTTTCAGAGAGGTCTCAACATTGAGAATGGAGTCCTCAACACAAGACAAGACATTTCAGATGGAATCTTATACTTGTGTATCTAGGAATGAGACCCTTTAAACTCAACCAAATTGACTTGGGAATAGATATGTATAGGATTGCTCCATTACCCTATATACCCATGTATAAGTCTAGACATTTTAGTCCAATAATCAATCCAAAAAAAACTGGGTCAACTTATTCATAGGTCAATGCAAATACTGTACCTTATCTTTTATTGAAAAGGAAACCATCCCCCTTTCTGTGTAGAGTAGCAGAGGACAAAATATTGATCCATCCTGGGAGAACCTAAAAGAAGCACCAAATCCATCTGTTCTCTCCACCATGGTGATGCTTCTGTCCTTTCTGTACAAGGAAATGGCAGTGGCAGACAGAGGCAGCTGGCTCTTTTTCATGCTTTCCCCTGTCTGCATAATGACTCTCAACATGAGTCATATCAAAATCAATAATTTAGGCCTCAAAATCTTCTCTCAACTTATATGAGATTGATATGTACGTGAGTATATACAGTAGCTGATTACAGGAACACCATGCAAACCTATTTTGATTCATGTTGATTTTTGCTGTCTTGAGTTCTATTTAAAATTTTATTTCATACATGCAATAAATCTCCAGATTTACTTTTATGTTTTTAATGAGTGCCCTGTACTGGTTCTTTGGTTATTAAGGATATATATGAACTGTACCAAGCTGTAATGACAATAGGAATTGTCGAAATCATTGCAAGCTTTAGATGAATTTACTGATCATGAGTTATGTGGACTCAGCTCACACTTCTGTAATTTTGAAACAAAAGTTTGGAAAGTTGTTCAATCAAAAATGTATATGAAAACGCATATGTGAGAGAAATGCACTATACACACACACACACACATTCATATACATATATATATATGAAAATAAAGTTCAGATAAAGGCATACCAGCAGAAGAATTGTTTGCAAAAGATGCATGTATTATAAAAAGTGTAAATGGAAGTGCATGTATTCAGATAAAGGTACACAAACATTCATATGCATTTTCAGGCAAACATGTTTTAAAAATAGCAATTCCTAATATTTGGGATGGACTTATTATTATTATTATTATTATTATTATTATTATTATTCACACAACAACATTGTATGACACAGCAAACAAGATAGATATGCTGGATTTCGTATCACAAAATCACAAGTCAAACACTTCCCAAATGTCTAGGACTGTGTGATGTATTTTTGGATGATGTGCGCAGATCCCAGTAGGGTGGCCTTTTGCAGTTGGCAGATTGTAATTTTGTCAATGTCTATTGTTTCCAAATGCCAGCTGAGATCTTTTGGCACGGCACCTAGTGTGCCGATCACCACCGGGACCACCTGTATTGGTTTCTGCCAGAGTCTTTGAAGTTCAATCTTGAGGTCCTGATAGCGGCTGAGTTTTTCCTGTTGTTTTTCGTCAATGCGACTGTCACCTGGTATGGCAACATCAATGATCCAAACCTTTTTCTTTTCCACAACTGTGAGGTCTGGTGTGTTGTGTTCCAAAACATTGACAGTCTGGATTCCGAAGTCCCACAGTATCTTTGCGTGCTCATTTTCCAATACTTTTGCAGGTTTGTGATCCCACCAATTCTTTACTGCTGAGAGGTGGTACTTGAGGCATACGTTCCAATTAATCATTTGGGCCACATAAGTTGTGCCTCTGTTTGTAGTCTGTCTATTATTATTATTATTATTATTATTATTATTATTATTATTATTATTATTATTTATATCCCACCCTATCTCCCTGTGGGGACTCAATAAGATCTATGAAATAAAATCATGAAATGTTTAACCACATCAAATAAATAAACTGAAATGGTATCAAAATGATTAAACTTTAGAATGCTAAGACATCAAGTCCAGAATCCAAAATTGCTTTAGAGTGCCATGGAACCCATCCTAGTCAAAATCTTCTCCTACCCAACAGGAGTTGCTTTCTACAGCTGTTTGTGTAGGCTGTTTTTGAGTAAGGCATAACAATGAGTATTCCATTAGCCTACTCATCATCCCTGAACAACCTCTACCTAATTTGTTATAGTAAGATATTTAAGGCTATCTTGAGCATGAAAGGCTGTAAATAAAGTGAAACTCTATTATTCTCCTCTGATAGTATGTCAAGCATCATATTATTTCCATTCAGTTTGCAAAGCAATTTAAGAATCCCAAGACAGTGTTCTGTGAGCTGACATTTCTGAGGAAACTGTCTTCACAGTGCATCCATATCAAATGGGCAGTTAGTGGCTGAATGCTTAATGCCTCAAGAGAATATTGAGGAATTCACAAGGCATTCACCTTCATATTGCTATAGAAAGTAATTATGCCTTAAATCAGATCAGGAATGAACGATATCCCACATTTCTGAAAATTATACAAATGGAGGGATTGTAATTCAGGAGCTTTAATGCCAAAGCAGCCCAAGACATTTTGCTCAATGATGAAAAGGACAAGATGGCACCCTCTCCTTACCTCATGTGACCGGACTGCTTTTGATGGGGTAGCATCCTCCAGAAGACTCCACATCTAAGAGTGATCCTGTTACAGCTATATTAAAATCACTCCACTAGCTACCAATTAGTATATGAACAAGATACAAAGTGTTGGTTGCTACCTTCGAAGTCCTACATGGGATCTCTTTCTCCTTTGTCACCCACTCAGGTCTTCTGGGAGCTGTTAACTTCAGCCAGCCAAGACCAGGCTGGCATCTTTTTCATCAGTCACCATCAAATTGTGGAATGACCTGCCAGAAGGGCTCTTACTGCTGGATATATGCTATCTGTGCTTAAAACAGCAATAAAGACCAGACCCTTCTGGCAGGTCTTTCTAGATGGTTTTTAAATTATGAATGGAGTGTTTTTACTATGTATGTTTTGTTAAATGGATGCTCTGCCCTTTTAACTGTTCATGTAATTGTTATTTGATGTTCTTTTTACTGTATTTTGAAAGTGTAACATGTCTATTTGTTGCTATGTTTTATTCTACTGCACCCACATCTTGTTCCATAGGGAGAAGCAGACAGGAAATTATTATTGATGTTGTTGTTATTGCTGCATCAGTAACCATTGCTTCCCAAAATCTGCTATTTGAAGCAATTATTTCATTCTGCCTAATGGCAGGGTGGGCTCTGTTTATTTAATGCCACATATATGTCTGTCAGTTCTACCTGTATAGCACATCCTGCAATGCTGGGGAAAGCCTATTATTTCAGGACGTTCTGCTAGTCATTGCCTAGCTAAGTGCAAGCTGATGTCCACTATGCAATGAGCATAGGAACAAGCATCACTAAAATTGGAGTGATGAATCAAAGATGCAGTGTTTTAAATTGCTCTCTCAAAAATCACAGGAAACTTTTCTTCTTGCAATGATGTGATGATTCTATATACTCTTCCTTTACATTGCCATCATGATGGCTAAGGAGGCCTGTGTCATTTTTGCAAGTATAAACAGAGTAGTAGTGAGTAAGTGTTAAGACAGGGAGATTTTATCTCTACATGGCACTGGTGAAATTTGTTGCTGGAATAATGTATTCTATTTCAGTGAGTACATTTGGAAAAGAGAAGGTTGGATTGCGAAGCAGAAAGGGATTTCAATAATAAAATATAAGAGTGGGAAGAAAGCTTTGTATCAAGAGGATGAAAGAGCTTGGTAGTTTTATTTCTCAGAAATACTGCTAAGTGCTCATTGGGTTATGTGGTAGAACAGATTTGGGCAGCTCTGCAGGATGAGGGAACTTCTTCTGAATGGATGATGGGCCACCAGTGCATAATACCGCATTCAATTCTGGGGAGGGGGGATAAAGCTGTCATTCATTAGGTAACCTTCAGCAAACCACTCTTTGGGTTGCTGTATGTTTTCTGGGCTGTATGGCCATGTTCCAGAAGTATACTCTCCTGACGTTTTGCCCACATCTATGGCAGGCATCCTCAGAGGTTGTGAGGTATGGAGAAACTAAGTAAAAAGGGTTTATATATCTGTAGAAGTTCCTGGATCGGGGAAAGAAGTCTTGTCTGTTGGAGGCCTGTGTGAATGTTGTAATTTGTTAGCATTAAATGGCCTTCCCAGCCTTGCATCTTGGCCTGGGGAAATCCTTTGTTCAGAGTCGTTAGCTGCCAGATTTTGTTCATTTTCATGGTTTCCTGTATTTCGTGGCTACCAGTATTAAAAAAAAAACCTCCAAAATCAGAACAGTAAATAAGGAGCAGCACTCTGAAAACAAAAGAATTCCAGACAGAAATCAATATGGGGGGCAGCTAACAAAGGATTCCCCCTGGCCAGGATGCAAGACTGGGAAGGCCATTTAATGCTAATTGTTGATTAATTACAACATTCACACTGGCCTCCAACAGACAAAAGTTCTACCCCCCGCCCAAACCCAGGAACTTCTACCAGGCCCGGGCCAACACAGGAAGCCGACTAGGCCCCCACATTGGGCACCATGTTCCCGGGGCACTATTGAGCCCCCGGGAGGCGGGGACAGACATGGCCCCACCTCCCGCGCCACGCGCCCTGGCCCCACCTCCCGCGCAGCGCGAGAGCCGGGGCCAGGGCATGCAGCACGGGAGGCAGGGCCAGGAGAGGCAATAAGTGAAAATCCGTGAAGGAGAGACGCTATATTTATTTAAATATTTATATATTATTTTAGTAGTTACACACAATTTTAAGTCTTTATCAACCAAACGTGTGTTGATAAATCGCCTCCTTCTCCTCCTGTTGCCACTTGGGCTCCCTTTCTCTCCCTTTGGCTTCTCCTTCCTCCCTTCCTTAGGCTGTAAATTGTAATTTTTTATGATTTATAATAGGCTTTTAGAATTTATTGAAAAACTGTGAAACAGCGAATCCACAAAAAGTGAACCGCAAAGTAGTGAGGGAACATTGTAATAGGAACTATAATAGATCTTGGGAGTACCTTGAAGGTCCCCCTCTGTTCTTCCCTCAGTTAGTTAGAAATGCAAATTAAAAATCTGTTAACCAATATGAACAATGAAACAGATTGAACATCAATACACTCTACCCTCTCCTCCCATGCCAGCCTCAGGACAGATGCCATTTGGCTATGTCCGCCTCTAAATGTGACAGGAATTGAAATACTCATTTGACAACACAAGAATCAACTGGGAGAGGAAAAGCCATCATACCTAAAATCAACGATAGACAGTCATTTTCAAATACAAGTTTCATCTCATGTTTGGTTAGGTCCTTAACATGTATGAACAAGCTGAACCTAGACTTGCTACATCCTGCTATGGCTGAATAAAGCACAATCCACAAAAGAGTAGTGTACTTTTGTTGGCCAATCAAATGCACAAAATTCATCACACAAAGCATTCAAAGCTCCACTGGATTAAGGTATCTCAATGCAGGCTGTGGCTCTTTATTTATTATTTTCTTAATTTATTCATTATTTTTAGTATTTGTATCCCACTTTCTCTCAAGGAGATTCAAAGCAGGCATGTGGAGACTAATAAAATGTAAGTTCCAGTAACAGCAGTAAGTCTGTGACTTCTCCTGCATGATTTTTAAAAACATATTTTGTCTGATGAAGAAGCCAGTGGAATTTCAAAAGCTTGCATGGTGTGTTTTGAACGTTTTGGTTGGCCAATGAAAGTATCCATCTTTTGAGGACTTTGGATTTTGTTTTATTTTGCTGCACGGCTGCATATGTTTCTCTCTGTGGCTGACATCCTTCATCAAGGATATGTAGTGTGAAATTATGCCAGCCATAACTATGCCATGTTTCTGTTCTCCATCCCCAAGAACTCACTGTTTTCCTGCATGAACACACAGCAATATGACCATGTGGTGGCTGAAGGAGGGACAGAGAGGGCCACTAAATGATCACTTTGGAGGGAAGTTGCAGGAAAATGAGCCCGCAGAGACAAAACTGGCTGTTGTACATGGGATATTTCACAAAACTGCCCCCTTCTACAAACACAAAAAAGCCATACACAGGTACAAGTTGTACTTATAACTCTTTGTGACACTGACTGGATGCCAATCCATTTTCCAGAGATGGAAGATTAAAGCAATCTATACTAATTGTAGCTTTAGAACAGGCACGGGCAAACTTTGGCCCTCCAGGTGTTTTGGACTTCAACTCCCACAATTCCCAACAACCTACTGGCTGTTAGGAATTGTGGGAGTTGAAGTCCAAAACACCTGGAGAGCCAAAGTTTGCCCATGCCTGCTTTAGAACATTTCATTTTAGTCTTTCACTGATACATTCTCTAACTGCTTTGAAAACTAAAAACAAATCCAAATGTTTTCTATTAACAATGTATGTAACTATTTAATATTTCCATTTTAGTCTGTCTTACCTACTATAATGGATGATGCTAAAAGTGCAACGATTTCTAGTCACTGTAGTCTTCACCACCAAAAGAAAGAAAAAATGTATAACTCTTTTTTTTCGTACTTTGTGAACCAACAGGAAAATCAGGACTACTATAACATCATTTAGATAACAGAATAAAATGTACTATAATGTTCTACTTATGAATATTCAAGCAAAGACTGGTCAGTGCTTTAAAAATCTAGCCCAGAGATGTACAGTCATGGTCTCCAAATTGATGATTAGCTGGATCTTAAACTAATTCATCCCAGCATCACCACTGGAAATGTTGCAAATGACAATAATTTTAATTGTTTTAATTTTAATTAATCACAAAGCGTATATATTTATTTTTAGAAAATCTACACAGAAGCAATGAGCTACAAGGATGATGAAAAGTCTCAAGAATATATTTTGAAACACGAAAAGTCTCAGGAATATATTTTGAAACACTGAAAAGAGCTTGTTTACACAATTTAGAAAATGTGACATTAGGACCAAAGCACTGGTTGATAATTTCCAAAGGCATAAGAATATGAGGTGGGTGTAACTGTTTAGTGTTCCATGGCACCTGTTTAGTGTACCATGGCAAAGTGGTCAAAGAAGAGCTTGGCAGCTTAGCCTCTTGTTGTGGCTTTGTAGTCCTTTCCAGAATTTCTCATGGTCATTTTATATATACGCGGATCAGCTATATCAGCCACGGAGCCCTTTTTGAAGCAAAAGTTTCTCATAGAGCCCCAAGAAATGTTTATATATTTATGTGTGTGTGTGTGTGTGTGTGTGTGTGTGTGTGTGTGTGTGTGTGTCAGGCTTGGGCTGGGCCAGTGGCAGATGGATGGAGAGTGTTTCTGTGCCATGCAGGAAAGGCACAATCAAAGCACCCCCAGCAGATGGCCGCCTATCCTTTGTAATAATAATAATAATAATAATAATAATAATAATAATAATAATAATAATAATAATAATAGAAAACCCAAAAGCCATCCAGTCCAACCACCTTCTACCATGCAGGAAAAACATAATCAAAGCACCCCCAGCAGATAGTCATCTAGCCTTTGTAATAATAATAATAATAATACCAGAAACTCCAGAGATCATCCAGCAGCTATGCAGTAAAAGCACAATCAAAACACCCCAACAGATGGCCACCCAACCTTTGTAATAATAATAATAACAACAACAGAAACCCCAGAGGCCATCCAGTCCAACCCCCTTGTACCATGCATGAAAAACACAATCAAAGCATCTCCTGAGCAGTGGGGGGTAGGGTTTTGGAAGCAAAGAAAGTGGGGGCAGGGAAGGGTCTGGGCAGCAAGGAAAAGAGTGTGCCAGGGGAGAAAGGGCCTGTGCCCTGGGAGAATGCTGCTGCTGCTGTTTCTGGAAGCTCAAAGGTTTAATTTCCCTGCATTTCTCAGGAGCAGAAAAAATGAGGTGTGAAGCAGTATGGCACAGTGGAGCCCCTCATTATCACCAAGGCTCCACAGAGCACAGTTTGAGAACCCCTGAGCTATATTATCCTCTATTCTTTTTCAATACAATTGTCTAAAGCATTTGATGTGCTATGCAGACTTTCGGCTTCTTGGCTTTAAATTGGTTCCTTATCTATCATCCATGTCAAATGGTAGTTCACCCGGAAAAAATTGGACATATTTCAGCTGATCCTCAGACAGCATCTGCCACTCCTTCCAATCTCAGCCTCTAGTGCCTGAAAACAGCTGTCTCACTCTGCCTCATAGTAGTACAAGTCCTTACGCAACATTCCAATAGCTTCTTCATTTAGTGCAGGGATAGGGACCCCAACAATGCATTCATGGGAAGGTCCAAATTGGAAAAATTACCTTTTGAAATAAAGCTGCCAGAATCTCTCAAACAGCATAACCAATGACCATGCTTACTAGGGGATTATGAGTGTTTTAGTTGAAAAAGTGACTTATCTAAGCTCTGGGAAAGTTGTTATTTCTGTGGTAGTGCTAGGCTGGCTGAAAGCCATTTCTATATTTTATTTTTCCTGGAACTGCTGAGTTGCAAAAATGTAAATCTTGAATATCTGGACATCAGCTGCTTCATAAGGCATTATGCATTTGTGATTTCTGCAATTAAAGGAAATGAAAGATCTGGTATCCAATCAACTTTTATATGTCATCCATTCAACTTGACAGAAAGTTTAATTATTGCTATATTCAGTGATGAATGGACTAAATCATGATTATTATCTATAAATGTAAGAAATAAATTAGCCATAAAAGGGTAATCTAGGTACATTGAAGTAGAAGAAAGCTGTGCAGTACTGTCCAAGGCTAGTAGTGACATCCAGGTATGTAATATCTGATCCAGGATCTGATCCCAGGTTTTCTGCTTTAACCTGGATTACATGAGTCCTCACTGCCAGATAATCTGGGATAAACAGAAAACTTGGGATTAGATCCTGGGATAAAGGGCCTGTTTGGTAGGGCCCACAGTCTTTCAGGGGGAGTGTAACCCCATCCAGAACTGGTTGATATACTGCCATCCCTAGGTTGGGATGACAAGCACCTCTGTCTTGCCTGGATTCAATTTCAATTTGTTTTTCCTCATTCAGTCCATTACCTCTTCCAGTCACTCATGTATCACAGAATACCTGCTTCTTCCTATGCAGACAGTATTCTCTCTGTAGCTGAAGTAATAGGTTCTACATGTTGGTCCAGTTGAACTCACTGGCTTTTCACAAATAACTGTATTTTTCATTCCGATACATTTTTTTCTTGCATCTGCTTCCATAGGTAGTTCTTTATAGAGAGAAAATAGTACCCCAGAAGCAAGCTTCTGAAGTAGTTATTAATAATTTAAAATTATGACAAACAGAATTCTCATAGAAATGTGATTTTATTTTATGAAAAATAATATAAAAGAATATGAAATGTTTTAGCATGAACACTTCTCCTTTGATTGACAACACCAAGCCAGTTTTGTTTTTAATCTTCCCTTCTCTAATTCTTCCATTGGTTCTTATCAGTATGCAATGCTGACTCCCTTTTGGACTTTATCTGTGTAGTATCTATACCCCACCCTACATTAAAAACCTTTGAATGGCTCCAAAAAGCACTAATCTAGTTATAGAATTTGAAACAATACAATAATGAAATAAATCAAAACACATTAAACTTCAGTAATAAGTTAAAAACAATTTTAAAAGATTTAAAAATTATTATTTTATGTACACTGTATTTGGAATAAGAAGTCTTTGATAACAGACAAGTTTGAACCTGTCACCTAAATTACATGAGTGCTGGCACTAGTCGATTCTCTCAGAGGAGGGCAATCCAGAACTGGGTGCTACAACTGAAAAGGCTCTTTCTCATGTCCTAACTCAGTGTTTGATCTCACTGGTGGAATAGAGTAAGAAACCTCCAGCAGATCTTAATCCTTGGACAGGGACATATGAGAAAAGGTGTTTCCTCAAGCATTAAGGTCCCAAGCTGTTTAGGGTTTTAAATGTTCCCATGTGTACCTTGAATTAAGATCAGAAATATATGAGCAGCTAATACATTTCTTTTATGATTAGCACAATACACTGTCTATATCAGGCATGGGCAAACATTTTTGCCTTGGGGCCACATTGTGGGGCTGGCCGGGAGCCCTCCTGGGTGAGGGAGGGGCCAGGAGGGGGGTGGAGCAGGGCCCAGGTCATCCTCGGGTTGTCCTCCTGGTATAAGGACAGGGATGCTCACCCTATCCTTATGCCGGGAGGAAAACAAGACATGCGGCGATTGCCTCAATCCTCCTCCCCAGTACTCTTCCTTTGATCTTCAGGCTGTCCTCTCAGCATTATGCTGGGAGGAGGGTGAGGCAGGCAACGTCCAAGAGTGCTCTGGAGGGGTCTCAACCACTGCATGCCTTCCTTGAGCCACCCGCACTCTCCATATGCCGAGAGGAGAGCAGGACACATGTGGCTGAGAGTGCTCCAGATGGCTTTCAGCTGCAGCGTGCCTTCCTCCCCCATCCTTTCTGCATAAGGGCTGCCACATCGTTATGCCAAGAGGTCAGGGAAAATGAGGAGGGCCTGAGATGGCACCCAGGGAGCCGCATCCGGCCTCCCGGGCCTTAGTCAACAGTCAAATTGCTGCATTTTGCACTAGCTGCAGTTTCTGAACCTTGTTCAAAAGCAGCATGTAGAGTATATTGCAGTAGTCTAACTGGGAGGTTACCAGTAAATGGATTACTGTGGTTAGCAGCAGTCAAAACTAACACAAAGCACTCCATGCTCCACTTCTGTCTACAGTGACAAGGACATATCTAGGAGCACTCACTGCTCCTTCATAGGGTGTGCAATCCCATCCAGGACAGGCTGCTTACCCAATTTCCAAATCAATGAACTATAGAGCCTCTTCCATAGTGAGATTCGATTTCAGTTTATTGGCTCTCATCCAACCGAGGCACAGGCCCAGCACCTGCACAGCCTCCTACTGCCATCCCACAAAACCAGTACAATAAGATACTAAGATCAATAGTTTGAAAAGCCATGTAGAGATCCAGGAAGATCATAATGGCAGCATTCCCCCTCTCTTTCCCCCTTAGAGCCACTACAGACATTTCAGTACTGCACCCTGTCCTAAAACCAGAATCAATGTGAGATGACATTTTTCATAGATTTACAGATGCTGAGTCAGTCATTTGAGTGAATGCAAGCCAATTATGGTAGTTTTGATTTAGTACATTTTTCTCAAATTATGGGGAAAAATATGTAATCAGCCACAATCCAGTGAAGAGCAATCAAATGTGCAAAAAGGTTTTCTATCAATCAGTGTTGGCCAACCTAGGGCACGTGTGCCAGAAGTGGCACGCAGCACCCTCTCTCCTGGCACGCACACCATTGCCCGCTTCCACAATTTTCCCATTTCTCCACCCACGCCCTTGGTCACTCGCTCACTTGCAGCTTGTCCGCTTACTCACTCACTTGCCCCCACTTACCTACTCATTTGCCCGCCCATCCGCCTTGCTTGCCCCTTGCTTGCTTGCGCTCACACACACAGACACACCGCACCCCCAGGCTTGCCAACCCCCAAATTGCCAACCCCAACCCATCCTTCCATCCCCCACCCCCACCCCTGTTTGGGCTCTCCATCTCTAAAAGGTTTGACATCACTGCTATAGATAAATTACTCCAGTCATACATTCAGAAGACTGCCAGGGTGGAGGGAAGGTTCTTCACATCAACAGTCTGGTTTCAGTAGAGATAATTTTCCATCTGTCACTTCAGAAGTCCACTACTTTCTGCACAAAGTTAAGCTCGCCATATTACTGGTGACTTCAGTAATGAAATGGTACTTCTTCTGTTCACTACAGGAAAGAAAGAAGGGCCACAATTCTTGCAGATTTCTAAATTGGAGAGGTTGTTGTCTCTTGAGTTGCTAACTCTTCAAAACATCTGATACTCTGAAGGGGATTGGGGATGTAGTCCAAAGGTTTGGGGATAAAATTCACAATCAAGATAAGTCATTTTTAGACTATATTTTCTTATAGCCTGGGAGATTCTGGTTGCTGTTGACCAAAAATGTATGTTTTCCAAGCTCTGCTGGAGCGAGGTAACAAAACACAGAATTTAAAGCACAACTAAAGATCCACCTCTTTTGGCAGATCTAGCCAATCAATTTTAAATGATTCATTTAAAATTAACATTCTACTATTACTACTATATTTTAATCTTTTTACCATGTGTTTCAATATATGTATTTTATTTTATGTATTTTATGTTGATGTGTTTTGACCGTGTTGTTTCCTGCTTCAAGCCATGAGGAGAGGGAGGTAACAATTTTTTTTCTTGTCCAGGCAGAGGATACATTAGGGAATTCTCATGATCTGTACCCTGATCATGAATAACAAACAGTCACAGACACACAACTCTTTGCTAGATATTCATAACTGCCCAAGTGAATTCAGACAGGATTTCTGAATTAAAATGTATATTTCCTTCATTTTGAAATGCATGTTTCACAGCATGTATAATCTCAGATGAGGCATTCATGTGACAGAAAAGAGGAAATGCCTCTTTGAAGTATTTCTTGCTATTTTCAGTTCTTGCATACTGTACTTAGAAAAATAAGTACAGCTTTTTTCAGTTTTTTAATGCATACCATAGTTAGCCAGCATGCTGTAGTAGTTTCAGTAATGGCTACCTATCTGGCATTTCTCAATGAGATAAAGGTCTGAAACATTTTGGTTTCAATAAGAGAATTAAGAGAGTTCTTAAAACATCCTACTACACAATTATCACATCGATGCCAGCTTAACTGTAAAGCCTCTCTCCTCTCTTTAAGGAGGAGCATCTGGAATTCTCCGCCAGAGAGCTGCTCTAGTGCTCATCATATTCAAATGGCAACTAAAGTGGTATCAAAGTACTATAATTATGTTATTTGAAAAATACCTTCAGTGCATAGTCAAAAGAAAAGTCACACTCCACTTCATAGTCAAGTTTCTTCCACTGTACATAACAGACTGGCAGTCTTGTTTTGTGATAACCAAAATGGAGGGTGGTTGCTTCTTTTGTTGTGTCTTATTCTCTGTGGAAATGTTTTGCCAATCTTTTAAGGGCTGTGTGAGCCACACTTTAAAGGGGAAATGTCTTGTTTGCAGGTCATAGTCCACACAGCAGCATGCCCATGCCAATATGATCCCATCTCTATTCCTGACAAGTACTTTGCCAACAAGGGAATAAATAATCCAAAGGCATTCCCACCTCCCTACACACACACATCTTATTTGAGAACTGCTGTTTGCCAGAGACATTGTGCCTTCTGCTAAAAGTCATTTTTCACCATGAAAAGGAACCTCCCCCAGATTCAGCACAGCCTGTAGGTGTTCATTTCCTTCTTTTCTCTGTTCTGTTAATTTTGGAACAGTCTTTCTGGGGGGGGGGGGGAGATAAAATTCTTGCAGACCAAGAACACATTGTGTCAAAAACAGAGGAAGCAAATGGTGTTTGATGCACTTTCCTATTGACAAGGACATATATGAGAACCATTAAGATGTGATGGGGGAAGAATAGTCCCAACTGCTCAGTGTGCATATTTGCTTTTCCAGAAGAATAGTACTTTGAAGCTGTACTAAATGAAAAGAGTAAGAAAGAAGGAGGGACGTCAGTTGTTATACATACATTATTGTTTACCACAGGATTTGACTTTTTGTTGAGGTGGCTGTTGATTGGTAACTTTCAAGTACTTCAGTTGTGTTTTCAGCTAATAAGCCACCCACTCAAGCACCCATGTTAATTGAATTGCTTTTATAAACAAAGACCTGTCATGGGGAGTGTGTTTCGAAAAGAGAAAGATGTCCTCCCCCACTCTAAATTTGACAGAACAGTGCAGCTTCTGTAGCTAAACTAACATACATAGCTGCAAGGTCTCTGCTTTAAAAATAATGAAAAACAGGAGTAGCAAATAAGATTCCAAAAGAAGATTGTTTCATAGAAAAGAACATTATACAGTAGATGCTTCTAAGAGCCATTTCCCCCCATTTCGAAAAGATATGAACCAAACCATTTGTTCTTTGTAGCAGAGAGAATGGTTTGGAAACAACTTGCTATACTTGGACCATAGAAGCAAAGCAGTCTCTTGCTATAATCTCCCCTTATAGATACCACCAGGAAACCTTCAAGAAAAACGGGGATGCATAAATACAATAAAGAATTGTAGAGAGAAGAGTACATCCATGAATTGAGAAGAGTACATCCATGAATCCAAGAATTGTAGAGAGAAGATCCACCCATTATGTCAGAGATAATATAGAGGAGGAAGCATAGTTCAGTGGTAGATGCCATTTTGTGAATCATTGCATGTAAAAGGTCACAGGTTCAATGATTGACATTATCACTATTATTAGTATTAAGCCTTCTCCCTAAAGTGGGTACAGCTCCATGCCTTAATCAGTTTGTATGCTCCAAGAGTGGGAACCATTCAGTCAACAAGCTGCATACAGTGCTTGGAGGTGGTTGATTTGGAAGCCCTCAAGTATTCCCCAACAACCCCAAACTGCTGTCCAAAAAGATTTCCACTGAAAAACTGAGGGTTTTTTTTTTAAATCCAAAATGGGGACCAATTTAGCTCCATCTATGTTGGGCCCCTCAAAGCAATCTGAGGGCCCTTCCAGACAGGCCCTATATCCCAGGATCTGATCCCAGGTGTTCTGCTTTAAACTGGATTATATGAGTCTGTACTGCCAGATAATCTGGGATAAACAGAAAATCTGGGATCAGATCCTGGAATGTAAGATATGTCTGGAAGGACCCTTGGTTTTACTTTAAGAAGTAGCCAAAAAGCACAAAACATCCTTTGAGTTTGCTAAAATGGCACCCTCAATGTGACACTTCATTTCTATAGAGTTCAAGGGATGTCAAAAATGGCAGCATGTGGGTCTTTGAGCTCTATCACAAGATATAGATAACGTGACCTAGATGGTCCAATCAACAAAAGGCAGGTTCCTATACTAATATATTGGAAAGTTTGTTTTGTTTATTTGTTTGTTCAAAGCAGAGATCTTCTACCTTCACAATGTGTTACTAACAAATAGTAATACAATACATAGTTCTTTTATTTTAATTTTTAAATTAAAAATATGGAAATGTGTCTAAATTTTCATCCCATCTACATTTTGAAAAAATGAGTAAATTAGTACTACCAAAAAACCAAGGGTTTTTCAAATCATTGTGTCATTTCATAACAGACACCGGTTTATGCACTAATTTTCTCAAAAAGGCAACACATTGTGAATAATATTATTTTTGTGGTGTTACTTTCAAGCTCTGCTTCATTGTATCTGTTCCAGGGTGAGTTTTTAAAAGATTACTGTCACATTGCTGATTAAGATGTATCTCCCTTATATGAATCAAAAAGCAAAACCCCAGCTGATAAGTAGACTGAATTATTTGGAAATTTACTTTGATAAATTAAGGCCAATTTGTAACCACAGGGGAACTGACAGAACAGTGGGTTGCTGGCTGCTAGCCTGACAACCGTATCAGTGAAGTTTTGCTTTAACGATAACAACAATAAGACATAAGAAAGTAGAGAGATCCCAAAGGTAGGATTTAAACATTTTTCTTTATTTGCTAAAGAAGAGTCCTAAAACTGCTTAAGCCAATGAAGCTGCACATATGTTAATGCAGCTCCACTGATGCAAGCAGTCTCAGAACCACTATCTAAACTGTGGTATTTAGAAGATAATTCAGTTGAAACATTAGCTCTTGCCTGAATAGATTTTACTCTTAGTTTTCCTTTCAGCACGTTCTGTTTGAGCTCTTTGCCTCTTTTTATAGCTTAACTACAATACAGTGATTTACCAAAAGAAATGTTCTTCTTTCAGAAATTACCCCCTTCTAATTTAAAGATTTTTTAGAGGAGCTATAAACAACACTTCCCAGCACTTTCCATCATTCATTAATTCATACCTCAATTTCACAACCAAAAAATATGTTCAAACCAGATTACATTGATAAGATGCCTATCAAAAATCTAAATCTAAATTAAATAGAAAGCAGACATTCATAAATGCAATTTAAAACGCAACAGTGAAAGGAATAGGCCTAGACCCAATTAAAATTCAATCCAAAACCAGCCTCTAAGAGTTTGCCAGCCCCAGAGTGTTTAATAGGTATTTCAGCTGTGTGAAGAAGGTCACAATATGAAAGGATATTATATCTCCAGGTTGTGCTAGTGGAAGTATTTCATTACTGGATGGCCCTGATAGATTTGGATCCTAATCAGAACTCAGTCAGTCTTATTTTAGCCCCAGAACAATGTACCAGACAAAGATATGGTTAAATATCTGCTGGTGGAAGAACAAAGGTTTCCCTCACTTCCCAATTGATTCAGTGATAGATAGATAGCTAGATAGATAGATAAACAAATTTCAAACATACTTTTTGTAACATGCTTTCATCCAATCAAGGATTTCTCTGCCAGTGTGTTGATATCCTCATGCCCTGACATCTAACAGAGGGCTTCTCCAGACAGGGTAAATGTATCTGGAGTTTGTTGGGTTTGTAGCTGCAGTTAGGAGAGGGGAGTTGACTGTCCAAATGACATTTTTGTTGGACCTAACCATTTTCCAGCAATTCCAGAGATCTTTAACGTTTTGTTCCTGTATAAAAGCATATGCATATACACAATTACATTTCCATTGTCCCAGATATTTCAGGGCCATTTCCAAGCACTGGGTGCAACATTTTATTTCTGCACAGAATATATGTGTTTTTTTTTAAAAAAAGATAAATATTTTAACAGTAAAGTTCTACAATAAGAAAGCATTTCCCTCCCAGAAATATGAATATATCTCTCTGTAGTTCATTATCACAAGAGCCAAGGTGGTGCAGTGGGTTAAACCCTTGTGAACTGCTGACCTGAAGGTTGCTGGTTCGAATCAGCAGGATGGGCTGAGCTTCCATCTGTCATTTCTAACTTTCGGGGACATGAGAGAAGCCTCCCAGTAGCACACCCTGGGTAACATCTCTGTAGACTGCTAATTCTCTCACACCAGAAATGACTTTCAGTATGTTCTCAAGTCGCTTCTAACATGATAAAAATGTATCACAGAAAGAACAATTGAAATATGCAGATCCTTTTTTTTCAAATGTGCTATCATTTTAATGTGTAAATTTGAAAGTTGTGTTTTAATTAAAAATATTTTTTAATCCAAACACATTGGCTTTGGAACTGTATTTCACATAAATTGCACGGGATTCCTTCAGGCTTTCAAACCAGACTTTACATCCTGTTTCTTCAGTGCTGGCTTATCATAAGAGTGTAATTGTTTTTGTGTGACTTAAAACAGCTTTTAAATGCTTGTGGTTGCAAATGTGGCTTGACTAATGGGTCTGTACTCAACATTCATTCTTATGTATGTCACTTGATGAGTTTATGGTCCTGAAAGTATAGTTTAATTAATTATGCATATTAATTAAAGAGTAAATTGCATTTGTGTACCAAAGGAATATATGATGGGTTGCTGTGAGTTTTCTGGGCTGTATGGCCGTGTTCCAGAAGCATTCTGTCCTAACATTTCACCCACATCTATGACAGCCATCCTCAGAGGTTGTGAGGTCTGTTGGAAACTATGCAAATAGAGTTTACATATCAGTGGGATTTTCAGGGTGGGAGAAAGAACTCTTGTCTGCTTGAGACAAGTATGAAAGTTGCAATTGACCACCTTGATTAGCATTGAATGGCCTTGCAGTTTCATAGCCTGGCTTCTTCCTATCTGGGGGAATCCTTTTATTTATTTATTTATTTCCAGTATTTATATTTTGCCCTTCTCACCCTGAAGGGCACTCAGGGCAGATCACATTATACACACATAGGGCAAACATTCAATGCCCATAAACACATCAAACAGAGGCCGAAACAGACAGACGCAGAGGCAATTTAACCTTCTCCTGAGGGGATGTTCGATTCTGGCCACAGGGGGGAACAGCTGCTTCATCATCCACTCTGACGGCACTTCCTCATTCCAGGTCGTAAATTACTTGCCTCCCCACTTTTTTTATAAGGGGTACCTTATTTCCTACTTAATAGATGCAACTATCTTTTGGGTTGCCAGGTCAGCAATGAGCAGGGGATATTTTTTATTTTTAATTGACGGGTGCTCACCCCGCCACGGGCTGACCTCGAACTCATGACCTCATGGTCAGAGTGATTTATTGCAGCTGCTCAACAGCCTGTACCACAGCCCGACCCCGACTCCGATCCTTTGTTTGAATTCCCCTGTTTTCAGGGTGTTGTTCTTTATTTACTGTCCTGATTTTAGACTTTTTTAATACCGGTAGCCAGATTGTGTTCATTTTCATGGTTTCCTCCTTTCTGTTTAAATGTCCACATGCTTGTGGGTTTCAATGGCTTCTCTTTATAGTCTGACATGGTGGTTGTTAGAGTGGAATATTTAGAGTGGAATAGTATTTTCACCATACATCATCACAAAAAATAGCTACGTAAATCATTAGACAGTATTACTTTATGCTAAGATAAATCTTTCAAACACCTTTGGATGGAACACAATAGTTCCATCCAAACAAATAACTCATACTTTTTTTTAAAAAAAAAGAGTGTCAAAAAAGCCACCTCACTGGTGCCTGAAGCCATCACTTTGGAAACCAGATGTGCAAAATACAAACCAGTCTAAAAGAAAAGATTGTGAACCTAATGCAAACTGACATCTAAGGTGGAACAGGGAAAAGAGAACAAGTGCAGAACAGGCTGTTTGCAGTTTGGAAGTCTACATTATGGTGAAAAATCATTTATTTGGGTACTTATTCAGTCATTGTACATAATCCTGTGAGAAGCAGGATGCTCATCCTCCAACTTTGCCTGAAGCAGGGCAAAGTCTGATATGCACTGGAAGTGCAGGAATGTCATGAAGACAACTGGGAGACAACTCAGGGTGAATTTGGGTTTTCATGCCCATGTAGACAAGCCCATGAAGTCTGGAAATTTGGATTTCAGATCCCCACTTGCCCATGGAAACCTAGTAGATAACTTTGGGCAAGTAAAACTCTTGTAGCTTCTGAGGAAGGAAATGGCAGACTTCCTCACAGAAAACCCTGAAATAGATTAACCTTAGGGTTGTCACAAGTTGTAAACAATTTGGCAGTGGACAACAGCAAATATAATTCTGTATGACTATATACTATGAATCAAAAAGGCTAGGTAGGATATAGCTAAAAAAAAAAAAAGAAAAGAAAGAAAACAATTCCACTCAGCTCCTTGAGTTCATTTATCATATTTAGAAAGCTACAATAAACGTACAAGTCAAATCACATAATACTCAAGAAGTAATCTTTTGTATTTTCACATTTCATCTATTGAACATCTACTGTTGAATAAAATCATATTTATCTTGCACTTTGAACTATATATTTCTGTGCTATGTAAAGCTGCCCCAAACTTCTGCTAATTGCTCCTTTTGGGGAAGAAAAATATGAATGTTTGAAAAAGAATTCCTGCAAAGTTACTGATTTTAATGGCTTGATAACCTTCAGAGTAATCCACTAAAAGTAATAAAATTGTAAGACAGAAATAAAGTGTTTTCAATGTGTTACAAAAGCGTGTGACTTGCATAGGAATTATTGGGATATAAAAATATTGAATTTTGGTTCCAGTAGGTAAACATGGCAAGACAAATTATAGAGAAACTTGGACAATTTTTCAGAAAAGAGTGATTTTGAAATAAATGTATTTGAGATGCAAGTAAACAGCTGCTCACTGTGTATTAGTCCAGCATTATAATTATCTTGGCACTCCTGAATCGATGGAATCAAAATCTCTCTCATGAAAAGTGATGACTACAGAACCATTCTCCCACAAGGAAAGGGGAGAATGATTTTGGCAAGGCAAAATGGACATCGCTATAGGGCAGCATCAGTATAATACATTACAAACTGTGTAAAAACAATAAACTAGGTCCACTTCAATAATATGAGCCAAACCTATACACTCTCCCATTGCCTGCATCTGCCTGGCAATGTTGCTTTTCTTGTGTCACTTCAAAAGGGCAAATCTGTGTGAAATGTTATTTGAGTAGGGGGTTTTTTATTCCACAATTTTGAAAAAATACTTTTGGGATGATTCTTCAAATCCAGCAGTCATTGTACCCTGAGGATTTTCAAAGGTAATAATAAGAATAACAAGCTTTCCAAGTTCTGTTATTATTTTCTAACTATAAGAGTTGTGCTGAAAACCTGTTAAGAACATGAAGACAGCAACTAATACAAGTTTTTATTTTTTATTTATTATAAATTGCATGACATTGTAATGATGAAGAGGAAACACCAGCAGTATATCGAACAGTGACTGGGAGCAAAAATAGAGGGAAGGAGGAGCCTTGAATATTCAGACTATCATGTTCTTTGGTGGCCCATTTCATGTTCTTCCCTCTGACTTCTCTTTTTCGTTTCTGTTGATGAATTTGACCTCCATCTTCCCTCCACAGCTAGAGGCACTCCAGGGCATAGCTTACTTAGGAGCCCCTCTAGTGGCATCCCAAAAATTGTCTGTGTTTTCCTCTTCCAGCTGACCTCAAAGCAAGGTAGTGATTCAGAAAAGTTCAAATATAAATGGAATGAATCCATTTTAAAAAAATAGTTTTATAAATTCATTCTGGTTCACACACACTTGACATCCTTACAGACTGCAGGTTACTAATTATTTAGGTATCACTTGAAGTCTGATATGTCTGCAGCTCTGAACATTTTTTCCTTCCAGCTTTGCATGAGCAAAAATACCAGGTTTGAATATCATCAAATGTACGCTGAAAATCAGCTTCAAAATTCATGTGACTTTTAACAAATCACACTTTGTCATGGACTCTGGGGCTCTCTTTTCTAAACACACTTTGTGAGATCCTTCATTCTTTTGACAAAAAACCCAAAGAAACCTTTCCTTTGCTTGTTAATGGAATTTCACCTACACTGTCTTCTATAGATAAGATAGGAAGGGCGTCCTTGAAAAATCACTTCTTTGTCTCTCTCCCATTCTTCGTCTCCCTCCCTCATGCACACACAATAATTCCTGCATGTAAACTTCCCCCATAACTGCTTTTCTTCTTATCATGATGTTACAGAGAGTTTTACCTCATCCAGGCCATAGCATAGTGACATCTGTGTTTTATAACATCTCAAGAGCTCATGTAGCTTGGACTAAAGCTCATATTTTTAAGAATCATTTTTACAAGGTAGACAAAGATGGTGGTAGCAGCAAATACATTCTTCAAAAATCTTTACACTGCGTAAACGTATTATTTTGACATGGTTTCCGTCAACTGCTACTACTCATCAATGGAAGTAGCATATTATTTTCAGTCTGAAACTTCCAAGTTGTGAGCAACCAGAAGGCTTCCCATTCCACCCACCTCCAAAATTAACTATACAATGCAACAATAACACTGAAAGCAAAGCAATGAAATTAGACTTTGGGACTACTGGCTTTTGAGAGTAAAAGGGGTTTTTTTCCTGTATCAGGAGCAACTTGAGAAAAGTTTATTGGTGGGGAGTGAGCTTCTCTTCTCTTTTCTACCTGATAGTTATTTCCATGCATGGTTCCCTGCCTCCAAGAGATTTTCTTCTTGTCAGACTCACTTCCTATTTCACAAGAATGTTGATTATGCAGCCTCCAAGTGTTGTTGACCTCCAAATCCCAGGGCCTTAGTCAAGTGTACTAATGGTGAGAAACATTAGGAGTGGCAGTCTAACAAAACCTAGAGAGCTGCATGATTAACATCACTGTATTATAATATTGTTAGGAGAAAAATCAGATTTGATGGTGTGAAGCAGTGAACAGAAACTAGCAGGAGGGTTTAGGACTCCTCACCCCCAGTATGAGAATCAAATAATACTTTAAAGAGTAACCATTTGGTTGTGAAATATCAGAAATCCCATAATAATGGATCTCTCAATAGGGACCTAATCACATTGAGGTCCTTAAGCTGGAGGACAACAGGAACATCCGTTTGGCAATGTTGGGCAGAGACGAAAATGGTGTTAAGTACTCCACATCACCCCCTTACCCATCATATAGGAGAAACAGTCACTGCCCGGCTTCCCTCCATGCTGTACCCACCCGTGTTCTCAGAGCTCTGTCCTAGGATGGAGCCAGGATGGAGGGATGTAGCTCTGCATCATGTGATAGGCTCTGGTGGGCTCCATCCTGGAAACGTCATAGGGTAGAGCCTAAGTCCCGTGTGATAAAGTGGTAAGAGTAATCAAATGTTCAAGACAGAAGCAGTCAATCCCATAGGCACCCACTTATGTCCAGACCCATAAAGAAACAAACCCAGTCGTCTTTGTAAAAATAAAGAGAAGTAGCTTTGCATGCAAATTACTCATGTATGATCAAATTCATAGTCGAAGGTGGGGAAAAGAACAGAAGGGATGCAGGTTGAAGTTATACAGGTGAGGAGGTGCAGTTAAGCAAACAAACAGGATGCTACCAAACATGCAAATTAACTATAGTGAGTCTTGGGATGCAAAGATTGCTCTCGCTAACAGATTTAACAACTTGCGCTCAAAACTAGATGCCTGGAAAATCTATGAAAATCTATAGACAAATTCATAAAATGATGAATACATTCTAAGAAAAAGTGCAGTACAACTCACCATGGTGGGAAGAACATTGACTTGGTGATGCATTTGCCCCTTTAGTAGACTATCCAAGGGCTTATATATCTGTAATATCAAGGTATCTGCTGTTGCCTTTACACCAAGCTTGGACTAAAAAAATACGACATATTCAAATAGTGCACCTTTCTCCAACAGTTCTTTAAATAAAAGTGTCCTAAATAAAGTATGACATCTTGATGGTCACATAAGTTTTTCTCTCAATGAAATGGACCAAGCATGATAATAATGTACATGTTCCTGCTAGTGAAGTAAGTGGAAGAAGTAACCTATAGTTAGTTATCATCTAATGGAGAAAAATGAAATTGGTAAGGATGGGAATCGTGACCCACCAGATGTTGTTGGGCTGCATCTCTTAGCATTTCTCAGCATTAGTTATATAGGACTTGCAGTCCAACACCATTTAGAAAAGCATATGATTGCCATTCTGATATATACAAAAACAAAGATAATAGCTGCTAGAATAAAAAGCAATGCTCACTGGTGTCCTAGATTAGCTACTTAGTTACATTTGCTTATCTAAGTAATGTCTCCTGGCCCACCTTCCCTCAACTCACCTCAAATGACAGCTACTGGATTAGGTGAAATAGGCCCATTCTGCTGCTGATCAGGATGCAAGAAGAATGGCTTTTCTACATCTTTCTTGCCATGTTGCAGCAACTTGTCAGAGGTCCTGTTTTTGGTTGTTTCAGCCTTGTTCACTGTTCCAAGGAGCACAGAAACATCTTCCACTGTCCTAATCAGAGGCTGAAAGGATCTCCCTATCCAATCCAGTGGAGCCCTTAGTAGCGCAATGGGTTAAACCCTTGTGCCAGGGAGAGCGGGTGAGCTTCCTCTGTCAGCTCCAGCTCCCCATGCGGGGACATGAGAGAAGCCTCCCACAAGGATAGTAAAACATCAAATATCCAGGTATCCCCTGGCCAACACCGTTACAGATGGCCAATTCTCTCATATCAGAAGCGACTTGCAGTTTCTCAAGTCATTCCTGACACAGAAAAAAAATCCAATCCAGCAGCTGGCCCTTAAGCTGAGTTAGGGAGGCTTTATCATAGGTAAACAGCAAGACTACAGGTCTTGCAGAGTACAGATCAGTTATAAGTCCATACCTTTAGGGTATGAATATGTAACTGCAATATATCGGCCTACATTTTAATGACTTTTATCATGAATATATCTTAAGCATGCCCACACATACCACAAAACTAGTTTTAATATACTTAATTATCTGTGTAACCTTCGGTAATATTGCTTTATTACATACCACTTTTTAGAATCAAACTTACTTGCAGAACATTTTAAAACAATCACAGTTTCAATTTTCTATAGCCATCAGATTATGACATGCAAGTGCAATGCTTTGTTAATTAAAATGGTATCATATCTATTCCAGCAGGTGATATATGTAGAATCTATGCAATTCAAATATAATCACTGATGTGATGAAAACACAGGTTTTAAACTGCTTAACTCTGTTCTTTAAAAAAAATGAACTTCATTTGAATTACAGTATCATTTAGTACAGTTTTAAAAGGTCAGCATGTCACTACAACAGGGCAAAGTTTAACAGCATGGTCAAAATATTCTCTTTTTTCTTTCTAAAAAGAAGTCATTTTTAATAGATAAAAATCTTCATTTGTGTGTAAAGATTACAATTTCAAATTAAGCCACTATCCTGTGTTACTATAGAAACCCCCATTTGTGACATGTTTGCAGGCAAAAAGTCAAATGATGCATTTTAATGAGGGATAGAAAGAATATTAGCTTCTCTGGAGTTTTTTTAAAATAAGCATTTCTTAATGATCTGGGAACAGCAAGCTAATTAAAAATTCTGGAAAATGGACATTAAATCCTGAAATGACACACGTCATGTTAATTTTAAACAGTAGTCTCCACATTACAGATTATGCATTAGGTACTGCGGGAGGTTGACAGATTGAGAAACATGTTTCCATGGAGATATATGCTGCTTTGCTGGTATTCCCTACAGAAAGTAAAGGGTTCCTTTGCCCTCTTCTCAGTTAGACAAATTAGCTATATATAGCAAAAGATATTAGAAAGCCGAAAACAGCAGTCTGGTTGGGGGGGTGGGGGAGGCAGAGCAAAAGACATTTATGAGTTGAAAGCAGCTCTGCATAACAGAGCTGCTTGCAGTGATGAAGAAGGGAAAAACGCGTATATCATTTATTTATAAGCATTTCTTCCTTCTTGAATGAAAGGCAGTGCTGGAAAAAGGCCGTGTTTTCTGAAAGGGTGCTGCAGCTGACATGAGTTTATTCTGCATGAACTGGTTTATAGCTGGAAGGGAAGCTGAGAGCTAAGAACCTCTCAGACGGCAAAAGAAACAATAGAATTGCCTGTGACCAAAATTGTCTGTGGCAACCACCCATTGAGCTCCCCATGCAATTTATCCCCAACCTTGAATTCCCTCATTTAGTAGCATTCTGAATCAAAGGACTCCAGTAAGCTCAGGTTGCAGTTATTCTTATGAAGGACTAATGCTGTTTCCTCCCAACTTTGTTATACGCCTGTGAGATATGGACCATCTACAGATGTCACACTCAACTCCTGGAACAATTCCATCAGTGTTGCCTCCAAAAAATCCTGCAAATCTCTTGGGAAGACAGGTGGACAAATGTCAGCATGCTGGAAGAAACAAAGACCACCAGCATTGAAGACCACCAGCATCCTATGCCATCAACTCCGCTGAACTAGCCACGTTGTCCAAATGCCTGATCACCATCCCCCAAAGCAGTTAATATACTTCCAACTCAAGAGTGGAAAACGGAATGCTAGTGGACAGGAAAAGAGATTTAAACATGGGCTTAAAGCTAGCCTTAAAAACTGTGGCATAGACACCAAGAACAGGAAAAGTCTTGCCCTTGAGTGCTCTGACTGGAAGTCAATTGTAACCAGTAGTGCTGTGGAATTTGAAGAGGTATGAATGGAGAGTGAAAGGGAAAATGTGCCAAGAGGAAGGGGCCTCAGGCCAACCCTGACCAGGATCACCTTCCACCTGGAAACCTATGCCCTCACTGTAGAAGAACATGTGGGTCAAGAATAGGGCTCCACATTCACCTACGTATCCACCACCAAGACACTACACTTGGAAAGCCATCATACGGGGACAACTAGG
Organism: Anolis carolinensis; assembly: GCF_035594765.1. Taxonomy (NCBI): domain Eukaryota; kingdom Metazoa; phylum Chordata; class Lepidosauria; order Squamata; family Anolidae; genus Anolis; species Anolis carolinensis. The sequence goes on along the minus strand of NC_085843.1, from coordinate 78,463,626 downwards.
GGTCGCCCAAGTAAGTAATACTGTTTCCTGCACAGTACAACAATCACAGAAGGTGTTAGTTAGTTGCATTTTGTTTTTGCTGAAATTAATAGTTCTGAACACCATAACACCACATCCCTTTTGCTGCTCTCCTTCAATATTTGTCCTCCAGATCGCACCGCCACTTTATGACCCTGTCCTCTGTGGTTTTTACTCCTACTTCCTTTCTCACCTCGAGTTTTAATCTAGTGTTCATGTGGCCCGCCCTTGGTTTTATTGTTCTTTGATCTTGTTTAATGTAGTGTATATTTTCTTTTATTGTGTTGTTTAATGTGCTATGATTTGTTGTTCTATTATATTTTGTTATATTGTATTGTTCTGGGCATGGCCCCATGTAAGCCACCCCGAGTCCCCGTTGGGGAGATGGTGGCGGGGTATAAATAAAGTTTATTATTATTATTATTATTATTATTATTATTATTATTATTATTATTATTATTACCAGAGAACCAGTGTGGTCTAGTGGTTTGAGTGTTGGAGTTCTCACTCTAGACTTAGAATCCCTGCTTGGACATGAAAACCTGCTGGGTGACCATGTACAAGTCACATACTCTCAGTCTCAGAAAACTTTGCCCCTGAGTGGCTATACGTTGAAAACAATTTGAAGGCATACAATGACAACAAATATTGATTTTAGCGAACTCCATCTGTATCCAGCACATTTGTTTTGATATCTCCACTTAGATTTTGCTAGAATGGATATAAACCAAGACTAGTCAGATGGTAACAAGTATTGCCATAGGACTCAATTTCTCAGAGGTGCTGAGTACTGAACATAAGAGATCTGGTTTTTGATGTTCGTCACCTGTAACAAACAAACACCTAATACCTAATCTATTGGAATGGACACAAATGCTGTGGTATTTCATATGGTTATTCCATATTTAAAAAATAAAAAACAAGTTACGTCAGCCTTAGCAAGTCTACAGTTTGAATGGTATTGGTGTCTTCTTCCCCACCTCTTTTACATCTTCTCTTCCACCAGTCTGGTTTTGCCATGACATTTTCATCTAAAATGCAAGCAAGTGTATGTTTTTTTCTGGACCATTGCTAAAAAAAGAAGAAGCATAGCTCTGTTATTAACCTCATTGTCCACCCTAAAGTCATTATAAAAATTTCAAATGTCACATTTGAAGTTGAAATGCTTAATTTCAAATGGGTAAAATAAATGCTTGTCTCACACTGACAATGGCTTATCCAGTTGTCTAAATAAAATGTTGGGGGAGGGGGAGAGAAGGTGTCTGATACCTTGTTGGAAAGCTTACCTTTTAAAATGCAGTATGATTGCCCAGTCCTAAAAAAATGTCCCCAAGCCCTTAACTTTTTTATGGGGGGGGGGGGGTCTCATGGTAGCCTCGGAAACAGTGGGTTTTGCCTTAAAACAAGATGGTGATGGTGTGGGGCTTCAAATCATTTCCAACGTATGGCACCCTAAGCTGAGCCTATCATGGAGTTTTCTTGATAAGATTTGTCCAGGGGCGATTGCCTTTGCCCTCCTCGGAGAGTGTGCATTGCATAAAGTTACGCAATGGGTTTCCACAGCTGAGTGGGAATTCAAATGCTGCTCTCCAGGGTCATCGTCCAATGATCAACTACAAACAAGGTAGAGATCCCCATTCTTGTTTTATCTAGAACCCTGCCACCCCATTTTTAAAAAATTGACTATAGTTAGTATGGGTTTTGGAGTTTGGAGGATTCATTGTTATTACTGTAGTTATTACATTTTTCTGGGTTGGTGTAACCAATAATGGATGCTAGTGGTAGAAAAGTGACTCCTCAGAACGTCCAGGGTTTGCTCACTCTTAATCTATAGCAAATGACAAGACAGGAAATACACAGTTGTTACCTGAGACATAGCAAAATATTCCCACACCTCCATGTAGAATTTAATGTTCTGTCTCAGGGTGGGTTGTATGTGATGATAGAACACACCAATACTTCATGGTGACATGCCTTTAAAGCAGCTCTTCCATGGGCCTGTTTCTGGAGAGGTAGACACAGCAGTGTTCTAAATCTGCACAGTAAGGAGAATAGCCTAGATCTGCATAAAAATAGTCACCGTTTGCATAATGTGACATGTTGGCATCATCTTGGCACAGAATGCAAGTGTTATCAAGGCAAATAGCTACCAGCCCTGCTGTCAGGTTGTTCTAGAAATTGTGATTATCAGCAATGCCAGTTGAACAAAAATTTGGAGGAAGGGTATCCATGTGCCATATTTTACAGGGACCAATCTGCTTATTTGACAGGCTGTTAAAAACGTTCATCTTTTTGAAAGTATCCTCTGCTTGAAGAACTCTCCCATCCAGTTGTATCTGGTAATCAGAATAAGCATCACCTTGTCAAACTTTCCCCTATTATGGTGATATATTTCTATTAAATTATAATAATCATTTCTAAATGTCACATACACATAAGCATATGGAAATCAACACCCCATTTTCTCCACTTCATTTTCAGTGATGCCTTGGCTTTTTCTGGGTAATGTTTAAGCAGCCACCCTTCCAAAATTCATCATTAATTGTTTGATTATTTCAGAGTAGTAAAACAACATTTTACATCAACACAGATAGAAGAAATAAAGAGATTGAGGTGCCCCCTTTCCCCCTCAAATAAGAAAATATTTGCATAGTGATCTAGCTATGAAAAGTGCTAAGCCCCTTGAGCAAATCACAATATTTTCATTTCTGGCATCTTCTGTTAACTACAACTACAAAACAGACAGCATTTTCTCACTGTCACTTCCTAGGTGAGATTCAGCAATGGGTGGCAGGGAATGCCAGCATCAATCCTGATGTAATGTGTGATTTCTTACATTAAAATTAAATTTAAGCTACCAACAATGAGCATACCTCATAAAGTATCAGAAGCATGTCTGGTGGAATGGGCACATTATGGGATTATGGAGGTGACATAGCATGTCCTCCAACTCTCTCGATTCAACAGGAACAGTCCCAACTACTTCTTTGTTGATCCACTTTTTCAGCTGCTATTAAAATGTTCCAGCTGTTCTCTCCCCCTGCTTGTCCTCAACTTACATCAGTTGCTGTAGACTTCATTCAAGGTACAAAAATAGTTTTAACTCCATTTACTAAGCAAAAGGGAGAGGTATGGGTGGAACCTTGGCCTTCCCAGTAAGCTCTGGCAAAAGTGAACTGTTGCGCCCTCTTCTTGCTTGTGCATTAATAATTTTTGCCATCATGACCACACTATGATGTTGCTTGGCCACACATGTCCAAGTTTTCCTCTCTGAAATGTTGGAGAGTATGACCTGTGTATCTTTGACCAGTAAGATTGGCATCATGAAGAGAAGAAATCGACTGTCAAACAAGATGTTGACTATTGAGGGGCATACATGTTCCCTGCCATTAGTCCAGATTTCCTGCACAATGTCAGTTCCTCACAGATATGTATCTCAGCAATCAGGCTTGCATATCTTCTAATGACTAGAACAAAACCAAAAAAGATGCAAGATTCATAGGTATGTGAAACCATGTTCTATAACAACTAGATATGGAGCATAATGTGGACAAAAATGACTCTGAGGGGGAATGATACCTGTTTTGGCTAGTTTGACCATGAGAAAGGATTACACTTTGGACCAGGTCTCCTTGAAAAGGCTTCAGCGAGATCACTGAGTTGGAGTATACTTACTAGCTGTTTTTACTAAATAGCTTTCTAGATTATAAACTACTGTTGTACGTAATGATTCTGTGGGGTAAATCCTGCAAAAGGTAGATCTAATATACTACTGAATCTGTGCACGTCTACTGTTGAACCAGCAAATGCAGATACCTGAATCCTGTTCTTTTGTGCCACTCTCTCAATGGTTACAAACGTCCCTGTTTAACTACTCCGTCAAAGCACTTGGGAGTTCTTAAGTACTATTCAATGTGATTGCTGAAACCCACTAGGATTAGGACAGAAATCACTAACACTGTATTATATTCAGCTCTTCACAAGTCCTATCTAGTAGCTAGCTACATAGGCATTGTTCTTGATTTTCAAACTCCTTGCAATGGATTAGTTTTCTGCTCTCCAAGAGTTCAAAAGGATCTCAGAATATTTTGTTGCATGCATGTTTTTAAAGTGCTGCTTGGAAACTGCCATGTGCCAAGCTGCACATCGTTGAAACAGTTGTTGAATGCTTCTGTTTGCTGTGTGTCAAGGATCACAGCAACCTAGCCTTCAATTGTCTGCTGAGATGTGGAGGAAGAAGCAATGTCAGCTCCAACAGTCTTGGCTATAACATCAATTTGGCTGTCAACCCTGCCTCCACAGGAAGCACTTGTGACAACAGTTCAGAGGTTCCAGCCATTATTAAGAGTGGAATAAGAGCATCGGGGAAAGGTGCCCAACTCATAATGATAAAAAGAAAGTACAAATGGAAAACTAGAATATTACACCCTCACCATATGATAACCCCACCAACATCTCTAACTCTTGGGCCCTTTCCACACAGCTGTACAAAATCTACATTGAACTTGATTATATGGCAATGTGGACTCAGATAATCCAGCTCAAAGCAGATATTGTGGATTATCTGCCTTGATATTCTAGGTTATATGGCTGTGTGGAAGGGCCCTTGGATTCTGTAGACATAGCATTCAGCATGTATAAATTGAGTAATAATAGCAGCCACCCCACAGCATCCCCCCCCCCCCAGTATCCAAGCAAAGGGTAAGCTATTAAAAGAAGTGTGACCTTTATTGAACTCTCTCAATCTGGAATCAATTTGGAATGCTAATCTATTTGGGAACATTATAATTTACAATCTGCCATGTAGATTGTTCACTGGTTGTGAAGTATTGACTAGTTTGTTGAACAGTGTGATTAGAATGTGGGCACTTCCAACAGGAAAATCTTTGTGCATTGCAGAACCACACAATGACCACTTTCTCTGTTGTTTCATGTTTTAATTTATTTTCTTCATAAAATCCATAAAACTTGACTTTGGCAGGTTTTATTTTCATATTCATTTATTACCCTTCTGCCAATTAGTTTCTGGGCAAGGTACGTACAAAGTATTGGCTGTTACCATTTAAACCTTACAATATTTTGCACCCACAATACCTACAGGATCTCTTCCTCCCGTATACCGTAATTCATCCCATACATTCTCGGGGAAAATTACTTCAGTCAGCCCCAGATTAGCAACTGTTAACCAGAAGACTCTTTCATCGGTCATCCCCAAATTGCAGAATGACCTAACAAAAGATCGCTGACAGTTAGATATACTATTTGCACTTAAACAGCATTAAAGAGCAGTTATTGATCTCTCCTGGTAGTCCTGTGCAGTTTGTTTTGAAATTATTAGTTTTGAAATTATGAATCGATTGCTTTTAATTAATATGCTTTTACAGGTGATGTTATGCCCCATTAGCTGATAATGTACATATTTTTAATTAATGGTTGGTTTTATAACTGTGTTTGTTTATTGCTGTATTTCAATCTCTTGTTCTCTGCCTCCATCCCTATGGAGAGGCAGGTAAGGAAAAAAAGGTTGTTACTTGCTATGTTTCTAAGACTCATCAAACAAGGCCATAATAAATAATTATGCCCCAAACAAATTATAGAAACAGTATATAATATTTCAGACAATGGCAATAACAACAACCTAGACAGATAATGACAAAAATAAGCATAACAATGCAGGGCTGAATAGAATTCCAGCACATCTGTCAGTAAATGTTTTTGTTTTAATTTGGAGTTTCTTGGGTATATTAGAGCCTCTATTTATGGTTTATGAGCTACTTGTTATAGGCGGATGATCTGAATCAGGTATTTAGCTTTATTATGTTTTTCAAACTATTTGCATAACCTGTTAGCTTTGGTTGGTGGGAGTATAGATAAAATAAGGTCTGTTTAAATTTCCATTTGTTTGCACAGGTTAATGGTATTAACATTGTTTGATATGTTATGTACTATTACTATCATTTGTTTGAGGCATCTTTATTTATTATAATTTATGGTATGAGCTTTTGGATTTGAAACATTTCCATGTTGTATTAGTTGATGTTCCTAACACTTGATATGTAGATATTGGGTTAGATCCAGCCTTAGTTAACACAAGTAGGCATGCACTACCCACTCTACAAGGAAGACCATTCAGACCCCCTAAGAACATGATCTCAGTAGCCAGGCACCCCTGCTGAAACAGTGACCGGCTAAGGTCAAATAAAGAATGTTGGAGTGCTGAAAACTAGGTAGATGTGTTGTTTTGGAAAATAGAACTACCTTTTTGTAATAGAGATGCTAAATAAAATTGTTGAATTCTTTAAAAAGTATAAATTTCATAAGGTGACATGGAATATATTCAAGCAACATATTTCATTCTCTGGAGTTTTGAAAGAAATACCATTGCTGAAATGAGGAAGAACACACAATCCTGCCATGCTTAACCTATAGCCACTACAACAGTATTTCAGATATCCTAAACACTAAGCTTAAAGTCTGATCAGAAACCAAGGTTCCATAATAGGAACCTTTCCTCTGCTAGGAAGATGTCTTGTTAACAACCTGATGACTGCTTGTTACCTTGTTCCAAGCTGACTGTTAAGAGATGCCCTCTAGATACCTAAAGAAGTCTCTTGAGTGCCAGCTGCCAGTGTTTGCTGGGTGATATAAGAGGGAGGGTGAGTGTGAAGAAATAGCAGGTCAGTTATTTTAGGAGCATACACACAAAGCAAGCTGAGTGTTAGGTAAAAAGTGTATGTTGTCTGGTCTCACTTATGTTCTTCTTATATATTTGTAAATCACGCAAAGATTATAAAATAGACCATACACCTCCAAGGCTCTCTCAAAAGAAAACAAACTTGACTTGACCTGCCTGGGATTTCTTACTGCTTGAGGAAGTGAGGCACATGCCACAATGATGTCTGGTCCAGCAGTGCATTTCCTTAAAGACAGGACCAGCTCAAAACATGTCTAGCCTGAGGCACAGCAGTCAGTAGCACAGTATCCTAAATAAAGTGAAGTTGCATCATACCCAAGGCCATGGAAGTTATTTTGAAACCTAGGGCAGAAAATTCCACACGCTCCTCTTCCCCTCCCTCCCAGTAGAAACAAAAAGTTCAAGAACTTGTGTGAAAAGAAATGTACAGCTCTTTCAAGAACTCTGACTGAGATATCCACAACAACCAGCATCATGGTAGGATCAAACCTCAGGGCACTTCCAGACATGACTAAAACCCGCAATGAAACAGGTTAAAGTAACCCACTTCAGCACGGGTTCTAGCCCTCACTTTTTCCCACAATCCTCCCAGGGTGGCTACATGCTATCCTTATTGAAATCGGAATAGCATGAAGCCACCCCAAAGCCCCCAATTTCCCCCCTAAAACTTAATGAAAAGGTCTCTGTGTTATGTCTTCCTCTTCTGCCTCTGAGGAGGAGTTGGAAGAGGAGAAAGCTGAAGAGGAAGGGGCTGTGGATTCTGGGCAGGTGGTTAGGTCTACTTGGGAGGAAGAAGAAGAGGGAGACATGCTGGTTGTTCTTACTTTTCAAGAACGCTGAAGAGAGCAACAAGCAAGGCATAGGTCAGCCAGGATTGCTGAAAGGGTTCGCAGAAATCAGACCACTCCCTAGAGACACAGGTGCTGTAGGCTGAGAGCTATAAATCAGGAGCAGCTGAAACAGCCATTGCTGGCAGCAGCCAATCCATCTAGCCTTGATCCTGCATCTGTACCACCCAGAAACCTTGTTTTTGTAGGTGTCTGTTGCCTGGAGAAGAAATTACCTAAGACTATTTTGCTCAGTCAAGAGACTTTTGCCTTGTTCTGTGAAATTGCCTTTTGTGAAATTGCTTTTGTGAATGTGATTTTGCTACAGTAGAGTCTCACTTATCCAACATTCGCTTATCCAACATTCTGGATTATCCAACGCATTTTTGTAGTCAATGTTTTCAATACATCGTGATATTTTGGTGCTAAATTTGTAAATACAGTAATTACTACGTAGCATTACTGCATATTGAACTACTTTTTCTTTCAAATTTGTTGTATAACATGATGTTTTGGTGCTTAATTTGTAAAATCATAACCTAATTTGAGGTTTAATAGGCTTCTCCTTAATCTCTCCTTATTATCCAACATATTCGCTTATCCAACGTTCTGCCGGCCCGTTTATGTTGGATAAGTGAGACTCTATTGTACTTTAAACTTTGCTGAAGTAAAGCTTTTAGAGTTCCTTTAAACTTGGTTTTAAAGCTATTCTTGGGGCAAAACTAGAACCCTGACTCCCATGAAGCCTCTCCTTGAGTCCTTCTGATGCAAGAAAATGACACCAGAGGAGATGGGGGGAGGGGGAGGAGAAAAATCCCCCATCACCTTACGCATCATTTTCTCGTGCCAGGAGGACGCAAGGAGAGGCTCTATGAGAGCCAGGGACATTTTCAGTTAGGAGGGAAATCAGAGGCTGGGGGGAGGGGATGGGCATCATCTGGGAGCCCAAAGGTGCTGTGGAGACTCACCCAAGGGAAACCCATGACATGTCCTGGTAGTGAGTCCTCACAGGCCTAGCACCCCATTAGATCTGGATCCAATGAGCTGTTTAATTAATGTGGAATAAACCAGGGAAACCTTGGTTTACTCCGCATTAATTTGCTTTTACCAGAGGTGTTGTTTGGATGCCTCTGGTAAACTGAGACAGGTCCCACATTTTGGGCCTGTCTGGATGGGCCCTCAGTAAAGATAAACTACAAACTGGTGCACTGAACCAAAATAGATGAAGAAAAAGCAAGATGTAGCTACCCAAAGCAATTCAAATGATTCCAAGATGTTTCTGGGACAGGGCCTTTTCAATAGTTGCAGCACCATCATTACATTGCATTTAGCATGAACCATTAAAGCCTCTTTCTGCTGATTTTCCCATATGTTGCTATTATTCCTTTTTTTTAAAATGACAGCCCTTTTGGATTCTCATTGGGTTGTATTATGGTTATGATACTATAATTACCTTAGAGCGCCAACATGGTATGCTGATTTGAGTATTGGGCTGTAACTCAGGAGGCCAAGATTCGAAGGCCAATGCACTGGGTTATCTTGGGCAAGTCACGTTCACTTAGCCTCAGAGGAAGGCAAAATCAACCCCCTTCTGAACAACTCTTGTCAAGAAAGCCCTATAATAAGATCACTTTAGTGTCACTATAAGTTAGAAGCAACTTGAAGACACACAAGAACAACAACAACTTTAGATAATGATTATTTTAAAAGAGACAGGCAGAGAGATAGAGGCTACAGTAAATTGAGATCTTGCAATGACAAAAAACAGAAAAGGGAAAGTTTATAACTTCTTAGAGAGGACCTGAAAGCCATGCCAAGCAGCCTTACTTGAGCAACCAAAATGTTCTCTTCTAACCCAGCAGTCACTCTGTTGTCTGTAGATGAGGAGTTCAAATCATCATCATCCTCTAATAAATTTGCATTTACTACCCTCCTCTCATTTTGGCTCAAGGTGGGACACAACACAGTTTGCAGTATATAGTACTGCAGTTTTGTGGTCAAGAACTAAGAATCAAGTTCTGTCAATCAAGCTACAGGCTGTGATGACAATGAAAAGGTGTAAACTTTGGAATAGCAAAAAATAGAGCAGAATGACACTGTGAGAGATGAAGCTGAAGGAAGTGTAACCATTGTTGAAGTTAGAAATCAAACTACAGTTCTTGGCAGAGAAAGTCCAGATTTACCTGAGGTGTGAATTTTCAGATTCAGACCTCTGCGTACATCTGTATCTTCATCATGAGTTCATGTACATTTACCCCAATCCACAGCTGCTGTTTTATAGCCCTGACAGTTTTACTCAGAGGTATTTTCTATTCATTTTAATATAACTTGCAATAGAATACAGAGATTAGGCAGACTGCTGGATTCATATAGAATTGCTGCTTTACTCCTAACTACATAGGCGAATCTTGCTCATTTCATCAATGGTAAATTACTATCAGATACAATTTTTTGTGTTCAAGAAACACATTTTAACAAATTACAAAACAAACTTCTTTATCCCCTGCAAATTTAAAGCTGCTGATATAACATGAATGGCTAAAGGGCTATGAACTTTGAAAGAAAGAAATATTTAAACCACATCAGTTTTAATAGTCTTAATTTATACCCTTTTGTTAAATAAAAGCTTTAAGACCTTTTTGAAAAAATAATTTTATTGAGTCACTCAGGAAAACAAGATAGACTTCTCATATGGTCCTATCTGTCATCTATCTCGCATTGTGAAGCTTACATCAAGGATGGAAGAAGTTTAGACTGGGCTACATGTAGGTTCACTGACAAAGTCCCTAGACTTTGAAGGCAAATGGGATCAAAAATACACCAAAGCAGTAAATACTCTTGCCCGTCATTTTTAAAGCACTGAATTCTGTATGTTCATGTTTTCCCATGTATTATTATCCCTATAGGGATAATCTGCCCTACACGCTGCCTAGTCTTTTCCAATGACTCCTACAATATGAACTGCATTTTGCATGAGTGACACATCCTTCATGCGGTGCAGCACAATTAGAGGCAGTTTTCTGGCCTTTCAACCCAACGCGTGAGTGACTCATTCATTATTGCACTGAATTATTCTGCTTTCTGGACATAGAAAACACTAAGTGATGGACTCAAGCCAATGAGTAACAGAAATCTGCCGCATGACACACCATTTCTGTCAATCAACAAAGCAGAAAAAAATCAGAGCAAACATCTGCTAAAATGTGCATAACCTATTATTAATATTAATATTTCTTCTCATATTATGGAAAAATCCAAATAATTCAGACATCTTTTAAACATTATTTTTGTAATTTTAGTGTACTATCTGTACAATGTTTTGTCGAAGGCTTTAGTGTACTATCTGTACAATGTTATTTCTTAGTAATTATATTTGTCACTTCTCTTTGAAGACCAACTATTTTGCAGTATGATTCTAGACTATGTATAGCTACTGCTTGTAAGAGAAAGTAAGGCAGAAGTGGATAGAGGGAAAACCTTTCACCCTCCAATTGTTCCATTCTACAGTTCTGATCCTGCCCATTCCCATATGACCAATGGCAGGGGATTATGAGAGTTGTAGTTTAGAATATTTGGAGAACCAGAATGTCCTTACCCCAGCATAGGGAATCTAACCCTTCTCCTAACACTATCTTCCAGATCTTTCATCTTGTACACTGGTCCTCTCTGAACCGTCATTGTTATGTGCAGCCCCAGAAGCTGGATCAAGGGAGGAACTCAATCTTCACAAGCTATTATTACGTGCAATTACGGAGCTACCAAATTCTCCTTATTCAGAAACCTGCTTCTGCCACAAAGCTGGCTAACAAGGTGCATTATGTGTTTTTAAAATACATCAAAATTTGAGGAGGCGGGAAAAGCCATTAGCATAGGCTTCATTTCTTAACTACGTGACGTGAATCATTACCTCCCTTGCATAGACAAGTAATCCATATGAAAAGTAGCCAATTCACACACTCAGTAGCACTGCAACCATCCCTCAATAGATAGAGCAAAAAGGCAGGGAAGAGTTCTACTCCATCCAATTCTCATTTTGTACCAGATAGGTTTGAAATAGTCCTATGAATAAGCATAGGTGAAGAAGGGGAAAGATGCAAATAGATTGCAGATCATTTCTTCTCATCTTATTCCCTTTGAAAAGATAAACCAAAAATTATAAATCTCTCAGTGAATACGCAGTTATTGATTTCAAATAATGGCAGAATGAGAAAAGAATGAAATGACAGACAACAAGCCATCCAGATGTTGTTAGACTCCAGTTCCCATTGGCTCGAGACAGCATGGCTAATGATAGGAGGTGATGGGAGTTATATTCTAACCATATTAATGAAGACCCTAATCCACAGCTTTAGTTTTGGGTTCTTATCTTTTTTATCTTAATTTGTTTTTCTTCCTATAATGTATCTTCAGGCAAAAAAACAAATTAGCAAATTATGTGCCAAGGATAACCACTGGAGTACTTGGGTAATTTCATATCAAGAGTCACATTCCCTTCCAGATTTGTCCAAAACAGTGAAATGTAAACAGATGACACAGTAGAGGCTTATGTGATACTTCCACCACTAGAAAATATTTGCTAGCTTTCCAGACATTTGTGTTTATTTGATTGATTGATTGATTGATTGATTGATCATTTCTCTGGGGAGCATACTTGATTCTTCTTCCCGTTTTTATCCTTGGAACAATCCCATGAGGTAGATTATACTGAGGGATAGTAATTGTCCCAAGGTCTTCAGGGAGCTTCATCTTTTGACTAGCTCTTTAATCACTACATCATAGCTGTATAAGCTATAATTTTATCAACAAAGTTTAGAATGGGATGGATGGTCATAGAATCATAGAGTTGGCAGAAACCTTGTGGGCCATCCAGTCCAACTCCCTGCCAAGAAGCCAAACAATTGCATTCAAAGCACCCCCAACAGATAGTTATCCAGCCCCTGTTTAAAAGCCTCCAAAGAAGGAGCCTCCATCACAGTCTGGGGCAGATAGTTCAACTGCTGAACTGCTCACAGTTAGTTCTTCCTAATGTTCAGATGGAATCTCCTTTCTTGTAGTTTGAAGCCGTTGCTCTGCACCCTAGTCTACAGGGCAGCAGAAAACAATCTTGCTCCCTCCTCTCTATGACTTTCCCTCACATGTCCATCATGTCTCTTCTCAGCCTTTTCTTATGCAGGCTAAACATGCCCAGGTCTTTAAGCTACTCCTCATAGGGCTTGTTCTCCAGACCCTTGATCATTTTAGTCACCCTCCTCTGAAGACATTCCAGCTTGTCAACATCTCCCTTAAATTATGGTACCTGGAACTGCACACAGTATTCCAGGTGTGGTGTGACTAAGGCAAAATTCTCAGTCTTATCAATCTCTGATACTTTATCAAGCTACTCGGAGTCTAAGCTTGGTTTACGATGCTTCACATAGGAAGTTCTCTTTATTTGGTTCTACCTTTGGCACAATTAATTTACCAATCTACTGCTCATAAAGGAAGCTGAGCTCTTCCCACAAATCCTCTTCAATTTACCCCATTAAGAAAGGACTCTGCCAGTAGAGCAAGCAAGAGAAATTGCCCAAGAATTTCTGAGGGCCAAGCTTGGCAATAGCTGCTGTAAAACAGAAAGAGTGAGATACCATTAGGCTGTTTCAATATCAAAAACCTGATTATACCTTGAACCTGATGGTGCACTTGATCTTTCATTCACTGAAAGGAGTTCCTATAGGTATACTGAATTTCTCACAAAAAATTATTCTGCTGACCACTTCTGGCACTTCTAGATAATACTATTACTGGCAATACTACTCTGGGCTTTTCCCTTTAAATTAATCTTTTTGACAGAACCAGAATAGGTTCCTTGACTTTCCTACATTACATTTACAGCCAGAGAATTCTATATTTTACCAGTGCAGTCCATCCTTCCCTTGCCCTTTCCCCATCTATACATCTATCTTTTGGGCTGCAGGAATCCATCTCTATTCCCAAAAAGGAGACAATGTGGATTCCTCTGACATATGGAATTGTTGTGCGTATCTATTAACTAACACCTCTGACATAACTGGAGTCAAGCAACACTTCACACATGCACACCTACCCAATCAGGCACACATGCCTACCGCCCGTTTGCAACTGTTTGGAGGCGGTGTTATTTCTTTTGAAAGGAAGGATCTAATTGAAGGCTGAACTCACAGGCAGATATGCAAATTATTGTCTCTTCTTTAAAAACAACTAATGAAGAATTTGTGTCTCAATTGCTGTCATGTCTATTCTTTTAAGATCATTTCAATTTCTGATCAGAATATGTTCCCATCTCCAGCACTAGAACTAGTCTAAACTTTGTTGTTGTTTTTTAAGCAAATGACTTTTCCTTTCTACATTGACAATATCCCAAATCCATCTAAACAACACTTCTTTCTTCTATTGTATGTTAGCATTTATTGTCTATCCAATTAAGCAAAATAGCAGCATACTCAAAGCTCTCCCTGGAATGATTTATTAAATCACATTTATTTGACAGAGGTTACAGAGCAGAAATGTACATTACTGTGAGTAGATCCTGCTGCAGAAAATGGCATTTCTGTGTTAAGACTTTCCCTTTTGTCACACAAAGCCAAATTTACCCATGTTATTCTGAGCCTGTTAACACTGTGCATTTCCTCATCTCCACTGGTAATATTGGAGGAAATGGGTGACAATGATATCGGGTCATAATATAGATTGTTGCTTTTTTAAAGCATATAAATTAAGGGGTTAACAAGAGACTGGTGATTTTGGCACTTTGTAAAAGATGTATGATAAAATAGAAGGAAAATGAAGCAGTTTGTAAACAGGTGAAAAGCTTCACCTGTTGAGCATCTAATCAGGTGGGTCTATCTAGTCATATAGTCTTCCAGCAGCATCTATCACACTTGGAATCAATAGAAATTGCACTGATAGGTAGTGGAAGTGTGATGCTTTATAGCTACTTTAGTAATGTGCTAATCTAACTTTTATAAATTTGTCAAAAGAAAAACAATTATAAAATAGAGCTTTCAAGTGCATGGAAAAGAGGGTAACACCTTCCAAATTCTCCTACTACTTTAATGATGTCTAACTTTTCTAAGTTCTGGTTTTGATATTACTAAGGGCAATATCCACCTGGACCATTTGTTGAGGCCATGGCTGTACAGTGCTTCTGTTCCTTCTTACAGATCTGGTCTCAAAAAGTGTTACTAGAGGTCTTCTTGGTGCTTGTGTCATGTGACCCTACACGATTCTCTCTCGATCATTATATGCTTTAATTGCTATATCAGGAAGGAGACAAATGGTAATCCTGGGCTACATCCAGTCCTCCAAGACTCTTTCTGCAGCCCTCAACTGCTATAAACTGTAGTAGTTCAGCCTGTGTTACCTGTATTAGTGTCTGATGTCAATGAGGTTTCTGGGCCAGGGCTTCTGTCTGATTCTGGGCCTGTGTCTGATTGTAATGGGGATGATGGTCTTTACATGTTTGCCTTGGAGCCAGAGGCCTCTGGAGAACAGAGACAGGAGCCTCAAGGCAAAATTCCTGAAAGGGGCCACTTTTTTGAGGGAAATTCTTCAGATAACAGATGCAGCTACAGAGGATAATCAGCTGGCAGATAGGAGGCAAGACTTTTGTAAACGGAGAGAATTCTCAGCTTCTTCATCGGTCATTTCGTCTTCGAGAAAAAAGAGCAGATAAATTATCTGCTGAGAAAGTGAAACAAAATGTCTTTTGTGTTGTCGAAGGCTTTCATGGCCGGGATCACAGGGTTGTTGTATGTCTTTCGGGCTGTGTGGCCATGTTCCAGAAGCATTCTCTCCTGACGTTTCACCCACATCTATGGCAGGCATCCTCAGAGGTTGTGAGGTATGGATAAACTAAGTAAGGAAAGGAAAGAATATATATATCTGTGTAGAGTCTGGGGTGTGGCAAGGGTCCTTTGTCACTGGGAGCCAGCATTAATGTTTCAGTTAATCACCCTAATCAGCACTGGAGATGTTTTTGTCTTTTGCCTGGGGGCATCCTTTGTCAGTCAAGCCCTCAGAGTTTTGGTTCCCATCTACTGTTTTGATTTTGTAGTTTTGTAATACTGGTAGCCAGATTTTGTTCATTTTCATGGTTTCTTCCTTTCTGATGAAATTGTCCACATGCTTGTGGATTTCAATGGCTTAGTGTGTAGTCTGACATGATAGTTGTTGGAATGGTCCAGCATTTTGGTGTTCTCAAATAATATTCTGTGTGCAGGCTGGTTCATCAAATGCTCTGCTATGGCTGATTTCTCTGGTTGAATTAGTCTGCAGTGCCTTTCATGTTCTTTGATTCTTGTTTGGGCGCTGCGTTTGGTGGTCCCTATGTATACTTGTCCACAGCTGCATGGTATCCGGTAGACTCCTGCAGAGGAGAGAGGATCCCTCTTGTCCTTCGCTGACCATAGCATTTGTTGGATTTTCTTTGTGGTCTGTAGATAGTTTGTAGGTTGTGCTTATTCATCAGTTTGCCTATGCGGTCAATGGTTCCCTTGATGTATGGTAAGAACACCTTTCCTCTGGGTGGATCTTTGTCTTGACTCTTATGGCTTGTTCTTGGCCTTGCAGCTCTTCTGATGTCTGTGGTGGAATATGTCTTTTTCTCAGGGGAGGAGGTTTATTAAGGCAAAGGGGAAAGCCTGTTACTTCATTGGGGTCAACACTGGTGCTTCAAGCCAGTGCCAGAGTCTGATAATGGGCTGCTTGAGTGTTAATAAACTGAAGCTAAATCTTGAAAGGATTGAAGTACTTTGAGCAGGTAGATTTTGTGTCTGGAGGCCAGAAATTCAATCTGCTCTGGTTGAAGAAAGAACATGTTCACAGCCTGTGGATGGTTTTGAAATTTAGTTTTGCAAGACCAAAAAGGCCTCTGAAGGATTGAGGATCTTTCCCCAGTAGATGACTGGTTCATCAGCAGCTAGCCCTCAAGGAGAGAGATAGAATGGTTAAGATTATACATGTTCTGACAACTTCAGTTGATTTAAAGTAGTTCTTTATGTGTGGCTGAGTAGCTATCTTCGAAGACACCCTGGAAGCTTCCACTTAGTACAGCATCCAACTGTTAGATGTGATGGAAAAGTTCATATAGAACTAATTCTGACAGCTTCATAGGCTAGCAGTCCATTCTGAGCCCCAAGAAAACCACTTGTACTCTAAAGCCCTTCCTTGGCTTCTCGATACCTTGGTTGTCAAACTGATTGGGGATTCTGGGAGATGAAGTCCAAAACACCATGAAGAATAAAAATGGAGAATTGCGTAATCTTAGCTGGCCAAACACTATGATCATCTACTGAGGACTTCCTCTGAAAGCTTCCCCAAGTCAAAGGCACAATTGATATCAACAGTAAGTCAGGTCTTATCCATTGTGGTCCCATTTTCAGAGTGTTGTCCCCACAAAGCTGATTTGACACTAAGAGTATTATCTTTTAGTAATCAAGCAACCCCTACTTTTTAAACTAGTCTAGACATTTCACACAGCAACGTTGTTGATATTGTTTTATGTTATTGTTTTATTTTAGTCTGTTGGCATAATGTCCTGTTTTACTTTATTTTAATATCATTTTATATCAATTGGGTTTTAGATTTGAAAAGCTGGTACAGCAGTATTTTAGATACAGGAAGCAATGGCTCTTGAACCGTGCTTACAAAGCAACCAATTATAGCAAACTCTTAACATTATTATAAGGAGAAAACAATGCCACACATATAATTCTGAATTAAACCATTAGAATATGCAAACCCTTCACAAGATCTTATTTAATGGGCCAGAGCTTCAACAGCAATAGAGATAAAAGCTGGATATGCTTACATAATCTTGAATGTCAAGCTTAAAGGAAGTAGCTGGTTCTAATCACTTCTGTGTTTGTTTGTTTGTTTTAAGGTTTCAAAGCCACTGTGCTTAATATTATGACATTTATAATCTAGGAAAGTAACTTTCATCTAGAGACAAGCAATTCAGAACCTATAATTTATATTTGATTTTTAAAACTCTAGCTTTTTTGACACTATGTGATATTTGCACCCCACCCTAACACTGAAATACATTTCTGTGATGGATCAGTTTGTTATAGGCTAGATGTATTTTGCATATATGATTCACCAAATTCAGACTCAAAAGTGGTTGATAGGAAATAGTCACATGAAAGTGAGTGATGCATGAGGCAAGAAAAGGTGTGTTGAAAAGGGTCAAGACAGCTTGTTCCAGAGTAAAAAAAAATTTGTTGTACTTCAGTCCAGGCATTTGGCCAGTTAACTATAAACAGATAAAAATATCAACAAGAAAGCCGGTGAGTTATAGGGGATTAAAAACAGGAACATGGCCTAGTGCAAGTACTGTAATTAGGACATCTACCATAAGGCATGTTTGATAGCAAATAGCCTAGAGTAATTCATCTCTGATTGGTGGACAGATCAGACAAGGAGTGTCTAAAGTCACCCCTGAAACAGAGCCTATTAAGACCAAAGATTGGACAATGTTTACAAGCTAATTGCAAATTCTGTAAAGCCTACCTCAACAGATAGACAGACATCACACAACCTTACAATTGCTTTAACCCAGTGGTTCCCAAACTTATTTGGCCTACCGTCCCCTTTCCAGAAAAAATATTACTCAGTGCCCCCTAGAAAGGGGGGGGCATGTCTTAGAGGGGTGGGTGTGGCTCCTGCTCAAGTGGGCGGGGCTGAGCCTCTCCCCTAGGCCAAGATGCAGGGCTGAGGGGGAGGGGAGGTGGGCGGGGCCACAAATGGTTGGCCAGAACTGGGATGGGTGGAGTTACGAGATCTGAGGCAGGGCTGAGCTAATATCCCTGTCCTGAGGCGCCTGCCAGGACACAGGGGGCAGGGCTAGAGGAGGGGGCGGGGCCTCTTACCAAGTGCCTGACGGGACTGAACATCTATACCCTGCCCCCATGTTTCTAGCAAGCGCCTCAGGGGAGGTATACAGAGGCTCAGCCCTGTCTCGTGCTCTTGGGAAGAGGCCCTGCATCCACCCCAGACCCGCTCTTTAGTTCTAAAAGGCCTCTCAGGAGAGGTATAGATTCTCAGCCCTGTCTCGGGCTCTTGGGAAGAAGCAACACCCACTCCTCTAGCTTTGCCCCTTGTGTCCTGACAGGCACTTCAGGGGCTCAGCCCTGTCTCCGGCACTTGGGAAGAGCCCCCGTCCCGCCCCTCCCCTGGCCCCACCCTGCCCCTCCCCTGGCCCCACCTCCGTGTCCTAATAGGTGCCATTACCACCCCCCTAGATCGCTACAGCACCCACCAGGGGGCAGTAGCACCCACTTTGGGAATCACTGCTTTAACCAGTTTCACTTCAAGCTGCTTCTAATAGCGGTCTCTTATGGCTGATCTCCAGACTGTTTTTCCTATTCTGTCTTGACAGTGGATTCTCATATAGAATACAGCTTAGGTGTTAGAAAAATCAAAAGTTGTAGCACATCCATTTATTTTAATATGATCATAGGTTTTTATGATCTACATAGTCAAACATTTTGCCGCAATCTATAAAGCACTGGCTGACTTACTTCTGTAATTATTTGGTGTGTTCTCTCATTCATTGTATGTTTGCAGTATGGACTCTTCTGCCTATTTATTTTCTGAACACACCTTGAACCTATAGTATTTTTTGCTTCATGTGTGGTAAAACTCTTTGTTGTACAATTTTGAATGTCACTTTTCTCAAATGAGGGATTAACAGTACTTTGGCTATTTGACTTGGAAATTGGAATGTATTTTGAGTATTTACAAAAATTCTGTGGGACATCATTTAGTTTTCTGTATTTGGGGGAGATTATTGTTTTTAGAACTGGGGTAGATTCCATCTTTATAGTTTGAAACAGTGATTAGGCCATTTGTTTCTGGTGATTTATTTCTTCTGAGTGCTTTGAGAGAAGAGCTTCCACCTTCTAAAATTGTGACCTCTAGTCCTATTTCTGTCCTCTTTTACTTCTTCTCTTTCATGATTTAAAGAATTTCATCAAATATCCAAGGAGGATTGGCTTGCTTTTCTTTTTGCTGCATATTTTAATGTATATTATGTATTTTATCATTTAACACATTTATGCACTTTCCATGACAAACACATGTTATATTCTATAAGCATTTTATATTTTACTTTTATATGCATTTCTCTAAACACAATTTTATAGTAAAATTGTTATCGAGACTGCGATTTGCCAGGATCTGCACTGTGAGGGAGATCCGACCGCTCCTCCTATGAGGGAACGAACCTTGGCGAGCCTCAGGGAAGCAGAAAATAACCCGGAATATAAATTTACCTGAGACCGAAAGGAAAAAGACTCTGCCAAGTTGAAGGAAAAACTGTCAAAGTGTTTATTAAAACAATTCAATTGAAAAGGACATCCGCCGCGATAGATAGTTGGGCTTCCCGCTCTGTGGCCGAGCCAATGAGGAGCAACCCTCGCCTCTGCCAGGGCCAATCAGGTTGGGGAAGGCGGGAGTCAGCTAGACAATGGGTTTTGGTGAATGAATCATTGGAGTTATCTTATGCAAAGCGATTACCCGAGGCTAGCGCCTTCCAGGATAATCTTAAGATTATTGCTGTTTTTGAATAAGGTCATTTGGGATGTCCGGGGTCTTTTACGCACGTACACAGTTCATGAATACCTTGAGGTATGGCGGAGATGTCAGCTTATATTGACATTATGAGATTACAGAAACAGGACCAGTGGGGAGTCTTCCTTTGGCTCCCCAGGGGTCCAGGATGGGATTGTGGTCAACATTTCCATATGAGATTCAATCACCCGTGGGGCTGCTCCGATCTTAGGTGACACTCTCTAGTTATGGGTCATGCAGATGCAAATAGATAAAGTTTTATGGTGACCGTTTATCCTCTTTTGTGCGAAGCCCAGAATCTAGGGTGAGGAAAGGCAGGGATTTCCGGGTCAGCTAGAGTTCAGACTGTGCCTCCTTTGATTGAAATATACTAGGGAATATAGAGAATCATATTATAGTCATTTCACCCCAAAACTACCAAAAAAAGTATTAAATATTAACACATAGCTCATTTTCCCTCCCTGCGCTAATAGCGTTGATCGGGAGGCTATTTACACAAAGAGCGCTGTCTGACAATCAGTTGTTGAGCCGAGGAAAAATGGTCAGAAATGGTTTCTGCTGGTTGTATTTTTAAGACTAGGCGATTATAGGCATAAATATGAAAAAGGGTGATTTTGGTGTGAAATTGAGTGAGTTCTGAGTGGAAGTATAGGCTGGGTGTGTGTGTGTGTAAACAATCTGGCCATATCGCGGGTTTCCTGGGGACCAGGAGGAAATTCAGGTTCTCTCCGGCTTTAAAGCGGAGAGTAAACCCGGTTTCCTTTTTTTTGTAATATAATATATAAAAAGGGGAAATATATGAATTTGGGAATCTTCCAGGGGACCTACAGACCAAATTACATTTGGCTAAACAGTTAATAAAGAATTGATTCCAATATTTCATAAACATATAAGCATACAATTCATAGAATCATAGAATCATAGAATAGTAGAGTTGGAAGAGACCTCATGGGCCATCCAGTCCAACCCCCTGCCAAGAAGCAGGAAATTGCATTCAAAGCACCCCCAACAGATGGCCATCCAGCCTCTGCTTAAAAGCCTCCAAGGAAGGAGCCTCCACCACAGCCCGGGGGAGAGAGTTCCACTGTCGAACAGCTCTCACAGTGAGGAAGTTCTTCCTGATGTTCAGGTGGAATCTCCTTTCCTGTTGTTTGAAGCCATTGTTCCGTGTCCTAGTCTGCAGGGCAGCAGAAAACAAGCTTGCTCCCTCCTCCCTATGACTTCCCTTCACGTATTTGTACATGGCTATCATGTCTCCTCTCAGCCTTCTCTTCTGCAGGCTAAACATGCCAAGCTCTTTAAGCCGCTCCTCATAGGGCTTGTTCTCCAGACCCTTAATCATTTTAGTCGCCCTCCTCTGGACACTTTCCAGCTTGTCAACATCTCCCTTCAACTGTGGTGCCCAGAATTGGACGCAGTATTCCAGGTGTGGTCTGACCAAGGCAGAATAGAGGGGGAGCATGACTTCCCTGGATCTAGATGCTATACCCCTATTGATGCAGGCCAGAATCCCATTGGCTTTTTTAGCTGCTGCATCACATTGTTGGCTCATGTTTAACTTGTTGTCCACGAGGACTCCAAGGTCTTTTTTGCACACACTGCTGTCAAGCCAGGCGTCCCCCATTCTGTGTCTTTGATTTCCATTTTTTCTGCCGAAATGAAGTATCTTGCATTTGTCCCTGTTGAACTTCATTTTGTTAGTTTCGGCCCATCTCTCTAGTCTGTCAAGATCATTTTGAATTCTGCTCCTGTCTTCTGGAGTGTTGGCTATCCCTCCCAGTTTTGTGTCGTCTGCAAACTTGATGATCGTGCCTTCTAACCCTTCGTCTAAGTCGTTAATAAAGATGTTGAACAGAACCGGGCCCAGGACGGAACCCTGCGGCACTCCACTTGTCACTTCTTTCCATGATGAAGATGACGCATTGGTGAGCACCCTTTGAGTTCGTTCGCTTAGCCAATTGCAGATCCACCTAACCGTAGTTTTGTCTAGCCCACATTTTACTAGTTTATTTGCCAGAAGGTCGTGGGGGACTTTGTCGAAGGCCTTACTGAAATCCAGGTAGGCTACATCCACAGCATTCCCTGTATCGACCCAACTCGTAACTCTATCGAAAAAAGAGATCAGATTAGTCTGGCATGACTTGTTTTTGGTAAATCCGTGTTGACTATTAGCAATGACCGCATTTGTTTCTAAGTGTTCGCAGACCACTTCCTTGATGATCTTTTCCAGAATCTTGCCTGGTATCGATGTGAGGCTGACCGGACGGTAATTGTTTGGGTCGTTCTTTTTTCCCTTCTTGAAGATAGGGACCACATTCGCCCTCCTCCAATCTGCTGGGACTTCTCCCGTTCTCCAAGAACTCTCGAAGATAATTGCTAGTGGTTCTGAAATAACTTCCGCTAATTCCTTCAATACTCTTGGATGTAGCTGATCTGGCCCTGGGGACTTGAATTCGTTTAGAGAGGCCAGGTGTTCCTGGACAACTTGTTTCCCTATTTGGGGTTGGATTTCCCCCAATCCTTCGTCCATTCCATGTTGCTGAGGTTGAAGATGGCTTTCTTTTTGTGAGAAGACCGAGGCAAAGAAGGCATTGAGCAGTTCTGCCTTTTCCCTGTCCCCTGTCGCCATCACCCCATCTTCTCCTTGCAGAGGCCCTATCACCTCCTTTTTCTACCAACGTAAGCAAAAAAGCCTTTTTTGTTGTTTATGAAAAGTTCATAAACAGCTCAGGCAATTGGAAATTCATAAAAATAATAAAGTGAAAGAATTCCTGTTGATCTCTGTTCTTGGTAACCCGGCGATTCATAGAACTGAAAACAAGTATATGAATGAGAAGTCCGGTCATTCATAAAAATGAAGATGAATGAATAGGAGAAATTCATCCGGGAGCTCTTTCCGCAGTAGAGATCACAGCTGGTCCTTGAGGAAACTACATTTCCCTTCCAGGGGAGATGGCAGTCCACTATCAGCAGCCCTGAGACAAGCTTGTGTCCCTACAAAGGCAATCCGCCAGCCGCGGGAGCCGGGAAGCGGCTGCGGCTGTAAAAGAGCGATCGGAGCCGGCTTTTTGACAGTCAGCTGATCCGAAGTTTTAAACTGGACTGATTCTGGCGCTGTTGGTGGTCCCGGAACCAGGGGCTTCCAAAAGTGTTAGATATAAAAGATGGGCATGCTTGGAGTATTTTTGGTAAAGTTATGGGTCAAGTTGTTCCGTTCGCCATGTTACGCAATGGCAGGGAGAGCCCAGGAGGCTTTCCGCCAGAGTTGAACGGCGGCTGGGTTAGTGGAAGATAGAAAAAAAGGTTTTGCATGCAGAGAGGCCAGAAAAAGGGATACAAAATAACCACTGGAGAGAGCTTCAAGTTAAAGGAAAGGATACTTTTATTGGGGGATTAGTTACAATGTTAGGACTGGGGGGAAAGTGATAAAAGAAATTAATAATAATTCGTTGTGGTCTGTGCACTCTCCCGCTCCGCTGGTGATCCGGATCTGTGGAACTCCCCGCAGCAGGTCAGATGAATTTAAAAGCGGGGGTCTCGGTCATCAAAATGCTGATAAATTAGTCTACCTAAAGTGAACTCTTTTAGTTTGTGTTGCTAATCAGTAGTTTCATCCTGGGCCCGGGCTGTGGCGCAGGCGGGAGAGCAAGCCAGCTGCAATTAACTGCAATGAATCACTCTGACCAGGAGGTCATGAGTTCGAGGCCCCTTGGAGCCTATGTTTGTTTGTCTTTGTTCTATGTTAAAAGGCATTGAATGTTTGCCTATATGTGTGATGTGATCCGCCCTGAGTCCCCTTCAGGGTGAGAAGGGCGGAATATAAATGCTGTAAATAAATAAATAAATAAATAAATAAATAAATACCATATTAACTAAAAACCTTTCTATGCATCCTTACTTCCAAGTAAACCTGCATATGATTGTAGCTGTAATTATGTGTCTGTCTAGCAAGTAGGTGTCCTCTTGTAGTGATTAGTCAATATATCTTAATGCAACCTTTGACTGCTGTAATAATGAGGTGAAATAATGATGATTTGCTCAGACAGATTATGGCATTAGTGACCTTTACCCATGGCTGTAGCCGGGGGGGGGGGGGGGGGGGGGGTTAGGGGTTCAACCCCCTCTGCCCAAAATTTTTCAGGTTTTAAAAAAACCTGATTTACTCATGATTTTTAACTGATTAACCAACTCCCCATGAGTGTCCACTGAAGTTCATCTGTCTTCAGTGTCCACTGAAGTTTATCCATAGAGCCTGATTTCTAAAATATTTTGTGTTATGGAACTACATACTCTTCATGATTCACTAATCCCCCCCCCCCCCCAAAAAATTTTTTTGGCTATGACCTTGCGTTTACCTCCAAATCTGTGAAATTCACATAACATTACATGACTTAATTGCAATTTCAAACTATAGAATGAAAAGCCCTGCTAGCACAACTGCACTGGATTATATCTGTGTGTCCAAGGTTCTGCAAAATTGTCTGGTAGTGCAACCACCTGTACAACTGGTTGTGCAAAATTGCACAATTGAAACTGCATTGAATGGAATTCACTGTGAAACTGCAAACAGCCTCATGGTAGCAGTGACTTCATTGGATGCAAACCTCTATGGTTTTTAAAGAGCAACAAAATTATTTTAAAAGTTTCCCCATGCCTTGCTTTGGTGTGCTGTGAGCCATTGATTTGGTTCCTTATGTTTGAGGAAAATAATTGTCACAGGATGTTAGTGACTCCAGCTACTCTAAAAAAAAGAATGTAACATGACATCCCTTGCCAAATAGTTATTACACCAAGACATTGCTGTCACAGTCGATATAAAAGAGAGAGTGTGCACAGTGTTTTAGTAAACACGGGTTACACAGCAAGCTAAGCAGTGGATGATCATTTGGAAGGAAGGAAACACGTAACTTTGACAGAGAACCCCACTCAGCCATTTTGGCAGGCTTCCTTGTGCAAGCAGATATATTCATTTGGTAACCACTTCTTCGACTTGTGCCTTCTGAACCCAGGAATTGCTACGGGGATGCTGTTTCATTCAGAATCTAAAGGAGAAGGGAAAGGAAAGTGTTTTCATAAGGGCAAACGGTCCAGATGATAAGAAGTTGGCATTTTGGCAGCGTGAGCACATGAACTTAATCTGGACTCCATGTGAGTAGCTGTGTTCCCTTTGGCTGTACAAGTGCCTGGGAACATTAAAGGTAATACATTGTCACAACTGACGTCCACGCCTGCAGGAGTGTTTGTTTAATTAGGCAGGAGAATGAGCAGAGCCAGAGAGATAGAGGCTGTGCTCTAAGATGGCTTGCCTGCTGGGGTTTGATATTTCGAATTGATTTTCCTCATTTAATGAAAAGTTAAGCATTTTGTGGGAGGAATTGGAAAATGGAATGCCCCAGTTCCACAGTAGGCTGTCAGTGGGTAGAGTGTTTATTCTTTTGCTTAAATAGAGCTTAAATAGAGCTCTTGTTTCCTTCAGAAATGGGCCTGCATATACATGTGTGCTTTTGTAGTGTTTCAATGCAAGCATTTTGCATGATTTCATAACATAAACTACATTGATGCTAATGTGGAATATACTAGAAGGTGGGGCATTTGTAGTATTGAAGTTACATCAAAGGATAACTTTCTGGAGAAAAGAGAAGGGTCCCTTCTTAACTGTTTTTGAATTGCTCTGTGCAGAATAAGAAATAGACAAATCCCAGAAGTAATGTTCAACATAGACTGCAGCATGATTTATTTCCCCTCATAGTCATCTATTCTATATATTTAACGTAGATTTAGATATTCTGTGAGGATTATGAATTTGCTTTCACATGTAATTTTAGTGGATATGACTTTCCAAATGAAATACAATCATGCTACCCTGCCATTCGTTGTACATTTAAAATAAACACTGTTAAGTGTATATAGTTCTGATTCATCTGCTATTCAGCTTCACAGTGCATCTTGAGCAAATAGTAATGAAACTCTGATACTCTGAATGTTTATGGAAAAATAATCTTCTGTGGGGCTGGCTTTTATGGAAATGTACATAAGAATACGGTTTTAATAAGAAAGAAAAAATGCTCTATGTATCAAGGAGACTAAGCATAAGAGCCAGAATGATGTTTTAGGGAACAAAGTTCAAATCCCTGCTGGGCCAGGAAACATACTTATTTATTTATTTATGATACTTGGTGACCTTGGGCAATTCTTGCTCACAGAAAGGCAAAGGGAAATCCCCTCTGAAAAAAAAACCATGCCAAGAATATCCCATGATAGGACCTTAGGCTCCACAGAAGTCAGAATCAACTTGAAGGCTCACACCAAGGATAGGTTAAAGGTAAAGGTTTTCCCCTGACATTAAGTCTAGTCATGTCCGACTCTGGGGGTTGGTGCTCATCTCCATTTCTAAGCCGAAGAGCCGGTGTTGTCCGTAGATACCTCCAAGGTCATGTGGCTGGCATGACTGCATGGAGCACCATTACCTTCCCACTGGAGTGGTACCTATTGATCTACTCACATTTGCATGTTTTTGAACTGGACAAGTTCGAAGTTTTATCACACTCCACTCTTATTGATTGAACTCTGTAATGAGATATTTAATTCCCTCTTGTAGAGTCTGCTGAATTTTATCTTACAGTTTGTATATTATGTTCAGACTCTAATGTTCTATTGTTTTGATGTTGATGTTTTATGCTGGTTTGTATGTTTATACTATTTTACCTGTTTTACATTGGTTTAATTATGCTGTATTTTATTGTATGTTGAAACTGGGTTTGTCGCCATGTGAGCCGCCCTGAGTCCCCTCTGGGGAGATGGGAGCGGGATATAAAAATAAAGTTATTATTATTATAAGTTGGCAGAAGCTGGGGTTACCAGTGGGAGCTCGCCCCATTCCCAGGATATGAACAGCTGACTTTTTGGTCAGCAAGTTCAGCAGCTCAGTGGTTTAATTCGCTATGCCACCGGGGGCTCCGACACCCAAGGATATATTTCTATAAAAGAGCACTGTGTGTACAGACAGTCTCCTCTGTGAAAGTGTTACAACTTTGGAATAACTTCCCATGGGAAGAACACTTGGCACTAACATACTGTTTTCTGTGCATGTTTAAAATCTTTCTATTTATCCATGGAGTTTATTTTTTGATAGCTCATTGTAATAGTTTACATGCTTTACAACGTTACTGTAAACTATGGTTTTAACTGTATTGAATGGTTGACTTTTATGTAAATTGCTCTGAAATCCTATTGGGAATGATGTTGTAGTTGATATCATTTTCAACACAAATCAGTACCAAGTATCTAACATTTAGCGCATATAGCTCAAACAATGACATCCAGACAGTTCAAGAAAGAAAATGAAAGCTAATGAACAAGACAGAATAATAGAGGCGCCCAATATTGAATCTGTTTTCCTCTGGAGATGATGTGTGGCTGGCAAAAGAAAAAGAAGGCTGAGAAACTCAAAATATTGCCCCAGGGTTCAAGTTATTAGACTGCAGTCCCTGGCAGTGTCACTAGGTTGTATGATACATTACGAGTCAACTGTAATTGGACAAGTCTATCATATGAGGAAAATATCTACACATGTTTTAAGGCAATACAGTAGAGTCTCACTTATCCAACATTCACTTATCCAATGTTCTGGATTATCCAACGCAGTCTGCCTTTTAGTAGTCAATGTTTTTGAAGTCAATGTTTTCAGTACATTGTGATGTTTTGGTACTAAATTCGTAAATACAGTAATTACTACATAGCATTCCTGGGTATTGAACTACTTTTTTTGTCAAATTTGTTGTTAAACATGATGTTTTGGTGCTTAATTTGTAAAATCATAACCTAATTTGATGTTTAATAGGCTTTTCCTTAATCCCTCCTTATTATCCAACATATTCGCTTATCCAACATTCTGCTGGCCCGTTTATGTTGGATAAGTGAGACTCTACTGTACTCACTCTAAAATTCCTCTCTCTCAATCTGAAACATGGAAAATATTGTCCAGGTCATGAGTCTTCAAGTGAGGCCCTGAAATCTTGGAACCTTACTTGAGGCGCTGAAATCACGCTAGTGCCAAGTGTCTCTCAAGTGTGTATTTAATGGAACCAAAATCTTTATTTCAATCAGTTCACATCACATTGCTTATAAAAACAAAAAAGTTAGGGGGCTTCATATAAAAAAGAAAGAAAATGCCTCACTTTCAATAAGCTGGGACAAATCACAATATTTCTGAAGTATTTTGTAACAACTAAGGGAAAATGTATACTATTAACAGCATGGATCCAGAATGGTGTGGGCTGGAGTGTGAGATTAGCTTCCAATAGTAAGAGTAAAATCATGTTTCTTAAGGAAATCAGATTTTTACAGGCATTTGGCAGGGAGGGAGTTAAAAATACAATAAAATTCTTTAAAAATCACACTGAATTTGATATTCCAGCCCATTGACATACTTTCCTTGGTTGCATTTGAGCACGTTTTATCAGGACAGTGGGATTTGAATTTAGATACAAGGCTTGTGGGTATGATGTCTGAGTTTAAAATATCCTTTAACTTTTCCCAACCTCGAAGCCACAAGTGCTGCTGGATTGTAATTCCTACTATCCCCAGTCTGGATAATAAAAAATGATGGGAGTTGTTGTTCAATAACATCTTGGGACCCAAACAGTAAAAACTAAAGACCACAATGTAAAAAAAAACCTGTGCCCATGGATTCCCCATCCAAGGCAACGACAAGGCTGATGTGGCCCTTGATGGAAATGAATTTGACACCCCTGCATTAGAGGTAAGGATTCAAAACCAAGGCTATCTTTAAAGGAAAGCCATTTTGGCACATGCAACTAAGATACCAGGGGAGGAAAAAGAAATGCTCTCCGTCTTATAAGACACCTTCCTCAATTCCATCCATGGTCTAGCTGACCATGGTAGATGTCCATGGCCATCACCGGCTTCAACAAATGGCAATCCTCGAAAGAGAAGCCTTCCAAAACACCCTATTATTAACAGTTCTGTTAAGATCTTGCAAACTCAGGGCTATGGCTTCCTTGTTTGAATGACGTAGTTGTCTGCTTCTTTTCCTAACTGATCATACCTCACTCTATTGCAATAAAGCTAATTTTATTCAAAAAAGATCAGAGAATTTTCTGCATTCTCATATCTTTGCCCCTGAGGTGACAGGAAGACAGATGATATGCTGGCCATCAAAGGCAGGTGACAAAAGCTTCCTCAGCAATGATCAGAGCGCTTAACATATTATAGAACAAAAGAAAGGGTTTGGTAGAGGACTGTTAGGGTCAAACTAGATGCAGCATTAAAAGTGCCTTTACTTTTAACATGGAAGGGTTTTTTAAAATGCAAATGCAAAATGCTGAGGATTGGAATATATAATCAGCCCTCAATATCCATGGATTTTGCATCTACAGATTCTACCATCCACAATTTGAAAATATTTTCAAAATAAATTCCAAAAAGTAAACCTTTATTTTTCTATGAGGGACCGCATTTTACTACATCATTGGCATCCAGGGATTTTGGTATTCATTGGAGGCGGAGTCCTGGAACCAAGCTGCAGCAGATACCAAGGGCCCACTGCATTGGAAAGAAGCAGGAAAGAAGATGAATTTAATCATTCCCTTCCTTCTTTAGTTTTGATTTTTTTAAATCCCTCCCATGAAGCTTCTCTATGCACTGGAATGGAGTCTTTTGACTGAAGCTAAACACTGAACATAAGTTCTGAACAGTCTCCATGTGAAGAACCCTGTATGAACTTGAGGTTTTCAAAATCTGATCTATGTTCCCATTGAGAAAATTGCCCGTATCCAAATGTTCCTTATTTTCAAAAGACATGCTGTTCTGTTCTGTTTATTTGTTAAACCAACCCTGGTTCTAAAATATTGCAACCTGGCACACATACAATATAATGACTATGCTTCCTTTCTAAAACTCTAGTTATTTAGAGAGAATAGAACGAGTTGGGGGATGATCAGAAAATAACAGAACATCCACTATTTTCCATAACCCACACATTTCCTTTGGGAAACTGACACAGAAGGAGGGTGGGATTGTGACCACCATAGTCAGCATTATGGTAATCAAAGAAGCATTTAGGCTTCAATCAATAGTAACTCTGGGGTTGATCTTATACAGAAATGATAAAGAACAAAGACTGCAGAGGAATATATGTGTTTTTGTTCTTTCTTTCATATCCATCCATCCATCAATGGATGCATATATTCACAGACAAAGGACAGGCCTCCTGACCTACTGTTCAAAAACAAAAGAAACTAGAACGAATTTTGAAATGCTGATCAAAGTGTAACTGAAATGGACAGTTGCACTCCTACTACTTTTGAATGTGTCTGAAAGCTAATTGACACATACATCCAAGAGCTTTGGGAACCAAGGGACCTCACCATATGAAAAACCAATGAGTCTCATTTCTTCTTTCCCACTGGAGTTGGGGTAAAGGGGATTTCAGAGAAGTTGGGCAAAGAACAAGAGATCCTTTGCTGACTGGACACACACATACTTACTAGATCAATACATTATTTTTAGCAGTGCTGTGGAGCCTATCAAACTATTAGTTTGGTCCCCAGTGGTATCACTATTGACCCCACTTTTTATCCCAGTCATCCACACACTTGCCCCCCTGCTGCTGCTCCTTTGAGGAAAGGGCTGTTGCCTGGAGTTTGTTCCACATGTTAGTGTGTAGTTTCATGACTCTGAAATTCATGTCTTTTACTTGCACAATACAGACTCAAATTACAATACAAAATTTATCATGGATGTACGTTATTGGGAAGAAAATGAATCACTGCTCCCATTTTTGGAGGCATAGTTCTGTGAAGCTTGAAAATTAAATATATATATCATGTTATGTTAGTGGCTTTGAAGCACAAGACATTAGCAGAATGGCTTTATTTGAATAAATTGCTACCCTTACTTCTCTCCTTCCTGCCTCGCTCCCTCATTATACTTCTCCCTGGGACCAATGACTTTCTAATTTCATTGGCCATGGATGACAGAACAGAGCAGCCAATCCAGTTATTTTTCTAAGCATAAGGATATTAGTGCTAATTTTAAGTGTTGGAACTTTGTAGGGTAGATGTTGCAATGCAACTTCCAATGCATAATTGATGGATAAATAAATCAGGTTTAGCTGCTCAGTAATAGTGTTAAATTATGCAAAATATGCTTCATAAGATGTCTGCATGAAAACAGATTCATAGGTTTATCGGGTGTTCATATTTCATTTCATTAATGAGGCAGAGTGGCTACAAAAGAGGTGAGCAGATTTCAGACTTTGTAGAACTACTTTGCATTTTACCAGAATCAGTGGCTTCCATGCCACTGGGGCATGACTTTGCTCTGGGTTTTATTGTTTACCTTAAATGATGCATCCAAGAGGCTGGACTCTCCTCTCAAAAATAAGCTCTGCACTTTGGATAGATAAAGGTAAAGGTTTTCCCCTGACATTAAGCCTATTTGTGTCCAGCTCATTTCTAAGCTGAAGACCCGGCGTTCTCTATAGACACCTCCAAGGTCGTGTGGCCGATATGCATGGAGCATCGTTAACTTCCCACCAGAATTAATCTACTCACATTTGAGTGTTTTCGAACTGCTAGTTTGGCAGAAGCTGGGGCTAACAATGGGAGCTCACTCGTTCCCTGTATTTGAACCACTGACCTTTTGGTAAGCAAGTTCAGCAGGTCAGCAGTTAAACCCGTCGCACCACAGGGGCTCTGTGCACTTTGGATAGCTTCTTTAAAAATTGGACTGAAACCCTGTTCACCACTTATTGATATGGAGGCCACTAGCCACCACATTGTTAGTTTTGGCCCAGCTCTCTAATCTGTTAAGGTCATTTTGAATTCTGATACTGTCCTCTGGAGTATTGGCTATCCCTCCTAATTTGGTATCATCTGCAAACTTGATAAGCACGCCTTTCATCCAAGTCATTAATAAATATGTTGAACAGAACTGGGCTCAGGACCAAACCCTGCAGCACTTCACTAATCGCTTCTTTCCAGGATTAGGAAGAACCATTAGTGAGCACCCTTTGAGTTCGGTCACTTAACCAATTACAGATCCACCTAATAGTAGCATTGCCTAGACCACACTTTACTAGTTTGCTTGCAAGAAGATTATGGGGGACTTTGTTGAAGGCATTACTGAAATCAATTTATGTTACATCCACAGCATCCCCTGCATCTACCAAGCTTGTAACTCTATCGAAAAAGGGAATAAGCTAAGTCTGGCATGACTTGTTTTTGAGAAATCCATGTTAACTTTTAGTAATCACAGCATTTAATTTCTAAGTGATTGCTGACTGCCTCCTTAATGATTTGCTCCAGAATCTTTCCTGGTATTGATGTCAGACTGACTGGATGGTAATTGTTTGAGTCCTCTTTTTTCCCTTCTTGTAGATAGGGACAACATTTGCTCTCCTGCAGTCTGCTGGGACTTCTGTTCTCAAGGAATTCTCAAAGATTATTGCCACTGGTTCTGAAATTACTTCTGCTGGTTCCGTCAATACTCCCCTGAGTCCCTCCGGGGAGAGAGGGCAGGGTATAAATAAACGATTATCATCATCATCATCAACATCATCATCATCATTTAGAGTAGCCAGGTATTCCTGGACCACTACTTTACTTACTTTGGGTTGCAGTTCCCCTATTACCTCATCCACTCTGTATTGCTCAGGCTGAACAGCAATCTCATTTTGGGAGAAGACTGAAGTAAAGAAGGTGTTGAGCAGCTCTGCCTTTTCCCATCCCCTGGTAGCATTTCATCAGCTTCTCCATGAAGATACCCTACCGTTTCCTTTTTTCCCCCACTTTCTACTGACACGACCAAATAATCTTTTTTATTGGTTTTAATCTCTCTGGCAAGCCTGAGTTCATTTTTTGCCTTAGCCTTATGAACCCTTTTTCCTTGCTGGCATTGTTTGCAATTGTTCCTCAATATCTCACTTTTAAGAAATTCCCATCTATCATTAACAAAGTCTTTTTAAGCCCTTTTTGAGCCTAGAATTTTGTTGTTAGTAGTAGAAATGGATTGAGCTCACAGTTTCTTCCCACAGAAATCAAGTACCATTTACCCCAAGCCCAATATTGTAATAGAGGGCAGCTATTAGTTCTTGTTATTATAAAAAACAATCTGGGCTCAGAAAAATTTGCTCTTCTACTGCCAAGTTACCCTGATGTATCAGCAGAATTCTATCCTTTCTATTTCTGCCTGTTTTTCTACTGCACTATTATTGTACCTTGATACCACTTTAATTGCCAAGGCAGCATTCTACAAAATTCTGCAATCTGGGGATAACTGTATGGAGGGAAATTTTAAACACCTTTCCCTAATCTACAAATATCAGGATTCCATAGAATGGAGTGATGACATAAAAGTGGAATGCTATAGTTTGGCAGTGTGTAAGGCCCCACAACTTTGAGGACTGGATATTAAGGGAGATATTTGAGCTCCAAACACATGGCTTCCTTTATTCTATTTTACATTGCCATATCATGCAGAGAAACCAGCAGGTCTGCTATGGTTAGCACATTTCTTTTACTTTGTTAATTTGGTAGGCCTATGTTCATGCACATACATTTCAAATAACTCAGTTCATTTATATACCATGTGGTTGACGTGCGCATATATTGCCATTCTGAGTTCAGTGGCTCAGGCTAATTATGAAATTGTAAATCAGCACATTACAAGTTAAATGTTTCTTTTTTGAAAGCTATATAGATGATTACTTCATAAAGCAGCAGACACAGCCTCGGGTTATCATGTTATGTGTTTATTTTGCTACCACCAAACCATGTTATTAAAAATGGTCATAATGTGCTTTCACAGCTCAGAAGCCTTTGGATGTTTTTGGTTTTTAGGCTAAGCATTCACATAATCTAACTCTTCACACATAGTTTAATAGTAGCTGTACTTTGGGTTTAAAAACAAAAAAGATGAGTCTTAATATTATTATTTATTTATTTCATACATTTGTATCCTGTCCTTCTCACCACCACCCCGCCTTGGGGGGGGGGGGGGGGGGGGCTCACAACCGGCAATCATTAGATGCCAAACACAACAATTATAAAACAATTACAGTTAAAAACAAATAGTTAAAACGCCCATTATAAAAACATCCATTTAAAAATTGCACAAGTTCAAAGTCATAGTCCAAGGTCTGTGCATTGTGCATTGCTGTGAAAGTACATTATGACCATATAAATCATTCTCATTATTATCCCTGCGTCTGCTGCTCGAATGCCTTGTCCCACAACCATGTCTTAGGTTTTTCCTAAAAGACAGAAAAGAGGGAGCCGACCTAATTTCATTAATAGTTTATAAGTCCAAGGTCTCACCAAGCAATACTGGAACAAAAAGACCTACTAGCATAGTAACATATTAATCATTACTGCTGGTTGTGCTTTGTGAACAGAAATCCATTTTGAAAATGCAACCTTTGCTTGTACACTGAAATGTTGTGTGTTTCACTACACAAGAGCAAAAATGTGAAATCGCTTGTACTCTGGTCCATTGCACGAGTTATCTGATGCAATAGGGTCTTGGCTAAAGCAAGGGTTCAAAATGTATTTTTTTTTCTGTGTAATAGTCAAGTTCCTGGAATATTCTGTCAATTAGTTCTGTTTTTGTTCACATTCAGATTTCTAGATTAGTTGTTTCATACCAATATTCTATCTCCTTCCCACTAATGTCATCAATCTGAAAAAAATGGTTTAAAGTAATGCCTCGATCAGTTATAGCCAGACAAACAGATATAACCAGAAACAGATAGCACATCAAATAGTAGCAGCTCTAGGCATTGCACTTATCAGAAGAGCTAACAGTCCTGTGGCACATTTTTGGTCCCTAAGCCATACCATTTAGCACAACCCTGCAGCTGATTCATTGATATCATGTTTGGACATGATAGAAGAGGCCAATGGTGGCCATCAGCAAGAAAAATAATTCCAGGAAAGGCAAAATGCTTGTGATAAATTCCCAAAACAATATATCCTGGGGTAGGAATTTGCTACAATCCTCCTGACACATATAACATCTGGGCCAGCTGTTATTTTTATTAACACTTTAGCAGTTCCCCAGAGCTTCACATAATCTGCTTCTGTACTGCAATATATTTTATAGGAAGTCTCATCAGCAGAGTCTGTGTGTGTACCTTTGCATTTTATTGCAGTCATAAATAAGGCAGACCGTGCAACATGAAGGAAACAATGAATTAGATTATATTTTGATTATTACATTATTGAACAGTTGTGTAGAATAAATGACAGGAAAGGCCAACACTAAAAGAAGAAAAGTCAATGAGGCTTTTATTATTTAATTTGCTTCTCCATCTCTTGATTAAAAGAGTTCCAGTTGATCAGTCATCCAACCAGTTTTCTCAACAATAGGATGGCAAATTTTACTACGTTCCAAGGGCTATTTTTAATTCTGACTAAAGTAAATTAATTTAATCAGTGGGATTTACTCATGTGTTGACACATAATTCAGTGAATGTTGTCTAGCTGGGACAAACAAATAGAATTCAGGCCTTTATCTCAATCATAGTGGAAATCTGAATAGAAATTTGGTAATTATTAATACTTTTGAGCTTTATTTTAATTTTGTCACTAATTATGATGCTGGGTAGTCCAGCAGTCAATGCAGAGGACTTAGATCTGGCCTAGTCAAACACTAATGGATAAAAGAAAAGAAATCCTATAACAACTGGAGCAAACCTTCATGTAACTCATTGGTTCTTTGCTGAGTGGTATAAAACAACACTAACAGTCACAGATCACAGTTCTTGACTCCCTTCAGAATTGGAAAATAAGAGCGAAACTGTACTGGTCGTTTTATGAAGACATACAATGCCACATAAAACACACAATGTTATATTCAATGCCAAAGACCTTAATCAATAAGAAAGCATTATCCTTAAAACAGAATGCTACAAATCTTTTTTTAATACAATATGCAGTAGTCAAGAAAGTCAATTAAATGTTGAGTCATTTGGAATTGCTTGCTATAGAGGTACATTTAAATCTATTTTCTTTAGTGGCACATGGCCATCAAGACTACATATGTCATTCCTTGGAGAAATAATGAGGAATTGATGCTTTTTGGTACAGAGACTAAGGACCTCTTCACACATGGGGGGGGGGGGTGTTTTGCCGGTAATTGCCGACAAAAGGGAAGGCATGTGGGGCAGCATGTGGCGCCCTTCTCGCCCTTCCTCCTTCCCCCATCACATGTGAAGGATGGAACAAGGCACGTTAGTGCCCTGTTCTTGTCCCCATCAGTTAGGAGAAAGGGTGGCAACATGCGCTGCCGCATTGCCCTTTCCCCCATCACAAGAGCCCAAAAATGTGGGTAGCTCAATTTCAACACTTCATTGGCACTGGGAAGGTAAATGGGGTGGGAGCTACTGAGCGTCATGTGATGGCGCTTGGCAGGGATCTCTTCAAAGTGCTTCAAAGGGGCAAAAAGCCCCAGTGTGGTAGATTGGTATCTCTGAACTGTTGTGAAAAGCAGCAGAAATTACTGTGAGTATCCAAACAACTGAAAAATTGATGACACCAGCTAGGTCAGATGAGGATTTCAGCTGCTACTATCAGCTGAGGCCCCTTCTACACTGCCATGTAACTGAGATTATCAAAGCAGAAAATACACATTACATGCTTTGAACTGGATTATATTTGTCTACACTGGCATATAATCTAGTTTAAATCAGATAATCTGGATAATCTGGATTTTATATGGCAGTGTAGAAGGGGCCTAAGTGCTTACTGTCATCTTCAGCTGCTACTCCAGCTGCACTTCATCCTAGAGCTGGAGGACCTAAGCATTGCAGAGCACACATTGGTAACCTTGAGGCTGGGCTTCTGCAAAGGAAAGTACACTGGTGTACTACTATACCAAGTTCAAAAAACTTCAATCATTTAAAAAATGGCAATCATGATCACACTGCACCACTATTACAACCACCCCACTGAGTTTACAGTGTTTGTTGTTAGCTTTCACATTCTACATGGATTCAGGTCATCTGGGAGATATCTACTTCAGTCAGCCAGGATTAGACTAGCAACTGTGGTACACAAGACAACAATTCTGCCTCCCCCAAATTGTGGAATTACTTGTCAGAAGAGATTAAAAAGCTGGATACACTATCTGAGTTTAGACAGCACTAAAGGCTAATCTCTTTGGGCAGGCCTATTCAGTTTATTTTTATATTATGAGTTTTTAAATAAATTGTTTTAATATATGTGCTTTTTTAACTGGTTATGCATTGTAATTGGTGTTCTGTGATTTTAGCTGGTATCTCTCTGTCATATTTTTATCTCTAGTGCCTTACTTTGATCCAAAGAAAGGGGCAGATAAGAAATTATAATTATTTTATTATTAACATGGGTAAGTACAATGTGACCAGTGAGCTGCTAGTGATCTCTTTTCAGTTTTCCACAAATATACACACAGGATACAAGACCTATTTTACTTGTGTAGAACTTTATTTAATACAAGTTAAAATCAACACATTCAAAAACCTTGAAGAGTCTAGGAAAAACAACAAAGTAAGAAGTGTTTGTGTGACTCATGCAGCATATAACACAAATTTCAGCCACCCACCATTTCTAATTAAAATTTCCCAATGTCTCTCTGGGAAAACATACAATTTTAGAAGAACCAGCAATCAGAGTTGACACTGATGGGGCATTTAAGGAGCACAAAGATTGTACCTATTTTTCCTCTCTTACACAATTATTTCAAAACATATTTCAAAACCAAAAGCTGTGTTGCTATAACACAGTGGTTCCCAACCTTTTTTTAACCAGGGACCACTCTCCAACATTAGTGCCAAAAGGGTTACGAATCAGTTTTTGGTCAACTTTACATTCAGTTTGGTTATTTGGGGTGCTGATTCAGAAAAATTGCATTAGATAGACCACATCAGCTCTAGTCTCTGATACAGAACATATGTCATCCAGTAGTCGCCATTTGCTTGCCCACAGAATACCATATTTAATAATCTAGAGCTGATGTGGTCTATCCAGTGCAATTTATGAATCAGCACCCCAAATAACCCCAGGAACAGGCCTAAAAATGAAGACACCAAGGTGCCTCCGCTGCCAGGTGTCACAGGAACAGCTCCATTCAGGGGGATGGAAGAGGAGGAGAAGCAGCAGTCAGGAGGCTTGTTGTCACACCTTTCATGGGTAGTCAGCGTCTCCCCTTCCTGTTGCCTCGGAACTATAAAAAGCAAAACCAGTCACTCTCGTTGCAATGTTGTAGTAACGGTGAGTCCGTGGACCATATTTTAGTTCTTGGGGAACACTGGTGGTCCATGGACCACAGGTTGGGAACCACTGTTATAGCAGAAGGTATGTATGGGCAACTGATGGGTACTTAAGGAGTTAATAGAGTTAATAGAGTTGGCAGTTGGCAGGGCCAAATTTAAAGAGGTGAGACTTTTTTCTCTGTGTCTTTTCAGTCTCTTTTTCACTCTCTCACACTACCAAACAATTCACGCCCACAAGTACTTATCATTTCCCTCCATCCATGTTCTCTTGCATTTAATCTCTTTTCCTCATTTGTTTTCTAACACACTGCTAAACTCCCCCTTGCCCCGCCTATTCACAAATATCTATGTACACACTATTTCCATCCATTCTGTCTTTGTCCATTCATTCTCTGGTCCTCACTTTCTCTATCACTCACCCAAACCAATCTTCCATTTCTCTTGATTTGTTTTCCTCCCCATCTCAATGCCTTGCTCCCAATACTATACTGTTCCTGGTACTTTGGTAGGCCTTTCTCTGTGCCAGTGGTTCCCAACCTTTAGTCCCCCAGATGTTTTGAACTTCAGTTACCACAGTTCCTAACATCTGGAAAACTGGCTGGGACTTCTAGGAGTTGGAGTCTAAAACAACTGGAGGACTACAGGTAATCAAAGAAAGGGGCCAGCGTTTTCCCTTTAGTAAAAAAAAAATCCAATATGGCCTAAAGTTTTGGAAAATGGCATTCATACCTTTGGAAAATGCCTTTTTGAGAAGAGCCAAAAATCTTAATAGTAGAATCTTTTCTTGCGGTATACAACTAGATATAAGTATGCTAGGCAATGGTTTCAGCTGTTAGACTGAATAACCTGTTATCTCTGATATGTTAGGAAAACAAAGATTTTGCCAGTGCATAAAAACAGCAGAGCTTTAGAAGTATTTTTCAGTGGCCAAATATATATATACTCTCCCATATAGCAACCTGTTTTATATCATGCACTCAAGAGACAAAAATTAAGTAGACCTTGATAAAAAAATAACATATTTGGTTTACTCACAACCTTCATGTGTTCAGCATACACAGGTTTTAAAAAAACTTATTTCTCAAGTTTCAGATATGTTTGAAATAATTTTTTGTGCCATCCGGCCAGGACATCTCTAATAGCAAACAAGTGTGTGATCCTGAGGTCTGAAGTAGTCTGCAATCTGTCTGTGTGCCTGCAGTTCCTTTTATAACTTCTCAGAAACCATAGAGTAAAGGAAACTGCATACCAGAACATACATACAGGAACAGAATCATAGATAAACAGATTACTAGAGTTTGAAGAATGTTGTCATTTCCGACACCAGATCCCCTCTTGAAAGCTAATCAGGGTCAGCCTGTCCTATACTGTTAATGTTGTAGATCGAAAGTAATGAATAAACAAAAGATCCTTGATTTCATGATACCCCAATAGGTGTTTGAGTCTCCAGCATTCTGTACACATAAACAATAGAAAATAAGTCTCTTTGCAAGAACTGCAACTCTAATTTCTTTGCCCCCAATGGCTGGGAGGAAACATCTGGAGCAGAAATCAACCCTCTAGGCTTGGAGACAATGTCCCGTTATTAAGCTAATTCAGAGCTCTTTTGGGGAGTACAACTGCCAGAGGCTTCCAGCCGGCATGACTTGTGATCATGCAGAGTTGTAATTTCCCCACGTTCTGAGTCAGTTTAATATTAGCCATCCTCTTCACCTCTAAGCCCAGAAAAATGCAGTGCTAAAGGGAACCAGTGACCTCTAACAGGACATTTTAGTCTACCAGTCTAAGGGTATCAATTTTTTTGAAAACCGTAAAATGGATAAAATGTGTAGCAAAAACTGGCTTCATTCAAGAGTACTGAATACTTCTCTACTAGTGAATAATAAATTAGCCACTTTATTTTTCCCCAGAAATCTTTTATTTTCAGTGTAGTAAACACTGACTGCTTTGTGCATGTTTGGTGTATACATCCTTGTTTATGTACAGCTGAGATTACCCCAGAAGTACTTTCAATAAACTAGTCTACAATTTTCTTTTCAACATCAATACATTGCTGGAATAAGAGGAGTCAGCTCCATTTTTAAAGCAGGTGGCTTTTCACAGATAACATTACAAGAATTGGAGGTTCATAACTTGAAAAGGGAAGAAGAAATGTTTCTATTCAATAGGTATTTAACTGGGTGTGTATAAAGAGAAGTTTTCATTCTCTTTAATTTGGGGCTGTACTTGAGGACTAAATGGATAGCAGATGCAATGAGCTTTTGCCTTCTCCCTACATATCTCCTGTGATACCACTAGCCTCCTCTGCCTTCCCCACAGCTCCTGTCTCCATCCCCCTAAACATCCCCAGGGCTTACCACATTCCTCCATGTTTACCTCCTGTAGTTTGGTGATACACCAGCGCTCTTTTGGCAAAGAAGCACGCGTGAAAAGGATCTTGGAGTCCTCATGGACAACAAGTTAAACATTGGCCTACAATGTGATGCGGTAGCAAAAAAAAGCCAATGGGATTTTGGACTGCATCAATAGGAGTCGGGAGCGGCCCTAGGTTTTTTCAGGTTGTAAGCCAACCTAGGGCTGTGCACACACACAGCCCTCCCCGAAATTACCCCCCACCCCACCCCAAACTTACCGCTGGCGGCAGGGGCAACCATTGGGTGGCTCGCCGCAGAACCAGGAAGTAGCTTGTATTCTCGTGAGATTTCCGTGAGATCTCACAGAAATCTCACGATATTTCACGAGATCTCGTGAAATATCACGAGAATACAAAATACTTCTTGTCCCAATGGTCGCTGCCACAGCCGCTTCGGGTGCGCCCAGGAAGGGCTGCGCCTGAAGCGGCGGTTTCAGCGGTGTCAATGAAGAACCGGGCCTGATAGGAGTATAGTGTCTAGATCCAGGGAAGTCATGTTACCCCTCTATTCTGCCTTGGTCAGACCACACCTGGAATACTGTGTCAAATTCTGGGCACCGCAATTGAAGGGAGAGGTTGACAAGGTGGAAAGTGTCCAGAGGAGGGCTACTAAAATGATTAAAGGTCTGGAGAACAAGCCCTATGAGGAGTGACTTAAAGAGCTAGGCATGTTTATCCTGCAGGAGGGAAGGCTGAGAGGAGACATGATAGCCAGGCCTGTAGCCGGGGGGGTGGGCGTGGGCTAGAGGTTCAACCCCCCCCCCCCCCCAAATTTCAGGTTAAAAAAAACCTGGTTTACTCATGAATTTTAACTGGTTAACCAAATCCCCATGCTAGGTCTATGAGGCACAAAAAATTAGGAGTCCTTCCAGGCACTATCTCAAGCAGATATTAACTGGTCTGTAGCCGGGGGCGGGGGGCGGTTTAGGGATTCAACCCCTCCCCAAAATTTTCAAAACCACCCCCGAATTTTTTTTTCTGGCTACGGCCCTGATGATAGCCATGTATAAATATGTGAGGGGAAGTCATAGGGAGGAGGGAGTAAGCTTGTTTTCTGCTGCCCTGGAGACTAGGACGCAGAACAATGGCTTCAAACTACAGGAAAGGCGATTCCACCTGAACATCAGGAAAAACTTCCTCACTGTGAGGGCTGTTTGGCA
The DNA here is from genome assembly GCF_035594765.1 of Anolis carolinensis. Taxonomy (NCBI): domain Eukaryota; kingdom Metazoa; phylum Chordata; class Lepidosauria; order Squamata; family Anolidae; genus Anolis; species Anolis carolinensis. The sequence continues at coordinate 78,421,652 of NC_085843.1, read as the reverse complement.
GTGGAACTCTCTGCCCAGGAGTGTGGTGGAGGCTCCTTCTTTGGAGCCTTTTAGGCAGAGGCTGGATAGCCATCTGTCGGGGGTGTTTTAAGTGATTCTCCTGCTTCTTGGCAGGGAGTTGGACTGGATGGACCATGAGGTCTCTTCCAACTCTATGATTCTATGTTTCTGTGAAGGCTAAAGACTGTAAAACCACAACTCCCATGATTCCATAATATTGAGCCATAGCAGTTAAAGTGGTGCCAAACTATATCCATTCTACAGTGGAGATGCATCCAGAGAAAGAGAGAGCACTTGTAAATATAGAAAATTCTCTCAGGCAGAAAAAGGGAATGGGGTGGTGTTGGGAGATTATTGGTGAAGCTGCCACCTGAGGTAGCACTGGGACTTTAATCATTCCACAGAATGACCTTCGACTTATACACAGGTCATATAACAATCTATCACTTTAGCCTTAAAACGTACTCTCGACATATATATTAGGTCAACTTATATACAAATATATGTGATAAGCCCTGGTCAGCGCTGCCAGTATAACTCAAACACCACCATAAGGAATGCTGGGTTGACTGATATTATCTAGCGTGAATACCCTGAAAGTACCAGATCCTGTCTGATCATGGAATTATTATTACTATTATTATTATTATTATTATTATTATTATTATTATTATTATTATTATTATCATCAACACAACGACGTTGTATGGCACAGCAAACAAGATAGATATGCTGGATTTCGTTTCGCAAAACCACAAGTCGAACACTTCCCAAGTGTCTAGGACTGTGTGATGTATTTTCTGATGATGTGTGCAGATCCCAGTAGGGTGGCCTTTTGCAGTTGGCAGATGGTGATTTTGTCAATGTCTATTGTTTCCAAATGCCGGCTGAGATCTTTTGGCACAGCACCCAGTGTGCCCATCACCACCGGGACCACCTGTACTGGTTTCTGCCAGAGTCTTTGAAGTTCAATCTTGAGGTCCTGATAGCGGCTGAGTTTTTCCTGTTGTTTTTCATCTATGCGACTGTCACCTGGGATGGCAACATCAATGATCCAAACCTTTTTCTTTTCCACAACTGTGATGTCTGGTGTGTTGTGTTCCAGAACTTTGTCAGTCTGGATTCGGAAGTCCCACAGTATCTTTGCGTGCTCATTTTCCAATAATTTTGCAGGATTGTGATCCCACCAGTTCTTTGCTGCTGGGAGGTGGTACTTGAGGCATAAGTTCCAATGAATCATTTGGGCCACATAGTTGTGCCTCTGTTTGTAGTCTGTCTGTGCGATTTTCTTACAGCAGCTGAGGATATGATCAATGGTTTCGTCGGTTTCCTTGCAAAGTCTGCATTTTGGGTCATCAGCTGATTTTTCGATCTTGGCCTTAATTGCATTTGTTCTGATGGCTTGTTCCTGGGCTGCAAGGATCAGGCCTTCTGTCTCCTTCTTCAGGGTCTTCTCCTTATCAGCTTTTCCTTCAATTTTGTCAAGGAACTTTCCATGCAATGTTTTGTTGTGCCAGCTATCAGCTCTAGTTTGTAGTGCAGTTTTCTTGTACTGGTTTTTTGTTGTTATTAGTTACCTCCCTCTCCTCACGGTTCAAGGTGGGGTACAACATGGTGGGTGGAAGGTAAGTAGAGCTAGCCCTGGTTAGTACTGAATGGGAAACCCCCAAGGAATGTTGTAGGAAGGCAATGGCAAACTATTTCTAAATTATCCTTGCATAAGGAAGCTCCGGAGCCTCTGGTGGCACAGTGTGTTAAAGTGCTGAGCTGCTGAATTTGCAGACCGAAAGGTCCCAGGTTCAAATCCGTGGAGCGGAATGAACGCCCACTGTTAGCTCCAGTTTCTGCCAACCTAGCAGTTCAAAAACATGCAAATGTGAATAGATCAATAGGTACCGCTCCGGTGGGAAGGTAACGGCGCTCCATGCAGTCATGCCGGTTTTCCCCTGACGTTAAGTCCAGTAGTGACCGACTCTGGGGGTTGGTGCTCATCTCCATTTCTAAGACAAAGAGCCGGCGTTGTCCGTAGACACCTCCAAGACACCTCCAAGGTCATGTGGCCGGCATGACTGCATGGAGCGTCGTTGGGGTTAGGGTTATTGAAAGTACTTCTGGAGTAATCTCAGCTGTACATAAACAACTATGTGTACAGAAAACATGCACAGAGCAGTCAGTATTTTACTGCACTGAAAATAAAAGATTTCTGAAAAAAAAGAAAATAGAGTCCAATTTATTGAATACCCTTTGCAAGGAACAACAAACCCATACACAGCAAGCTGTGAGGTGCATAGCATGCAGATTTGATGACCTTTAAAACAGAGCTTAATATTTACTTAGTTTCCTGTTTTTTCCATCTCTCCGGTTCAGCTTTTTATTCCTGTTATTAACTGGAAAATGTTTGCCTAAATAGAAATAATGCAAGCAAACATGCTTATCTTGAACTCTCCCAAACAACATAATGCAGAAATATAGTTGTTCCTCATAGCTTTAAACGTTTCCAAAATGTTACATGGTAATCGTTTCTTCTGGAAATGAATTAAAATCTCATTTGCCTCCCCGACAAAAGTGTGTCAGCATTAATCTCTCTAAGCTGAAAATCAAAGGTTGTCATGACCTGTCCATTCCATTTATTATTCTCAAGATCAGTTTGCTTTAATAATGTGTTTTGAATGTGATTTTCCTGCTTCTTGGCAGGGGTTTGGACTAAATGGCCCATGAGGTCTCTTCCAACTCTATGATTCTGTGATTCTATGTACATCAATTCACAAGCAATATGAGCAATAAATACTACCATTTTATTTATGGAGTAAAGCCATCTTTCAGTTCTCTGTGTTCTCTACATAGAAGTCCCAGACTGAAGTCTTTTCACACTGCCGTTATACCCCTTTAGTGCCATTTCCACTGCCATGACTGCATCCTGTGGAGTCCTGAGACTTGTAGCTTGCTGATGAGCTGGACTCTCTGGCAAAAACATTGAAGCATTTCAAAAAGCTATAAATCTCAGGATTCTATAGGACGGTATTACAGCAGTTAAAGTTGTTTTAAAGTGCTGAAGTTATGTAGTGTGAAAGATACCTAAAATGAGAGTAGGGATGAAACATGTAAGAGCGTTTTATAGACTGGAATAGGGAACTTTGTTGTTCCATTTATTTATTTTTTACTTCAACCCCTATGTTGTCTTATAGGTGGCTTTACTGGATGGTACTGCTGTGTGTTGTAGATTAAAACAGTAGGAATTTCTTCAGACCTGCATTTTACAACATGATAGCTGACCTAATTTGAAGCTCTAGTACTTCATATTTATAAATGTCCCCTAATATACTCTCCAACTGTCGCAAGTTGGGAAAGACACTCCTCCTGATTAATCTTTTCATCCCACTTTTTCAGCTACTTTTAAAATGTCCTTTATGCTCCCACTTTTGTCCTCAGCTTAATTAAATTGTTGGAAACTGAGTTCAAAATGCAAAAGTTGTTTCTGCTCAATTAACTTGTCAGGAAAGGAGTGAAGTGAAATCTTGTCCATCCCAATAGGTGTAGGCAAAAGCAAACTGGTGCAGTCTCTCCTAGTTTGTGTGTTCTTCCTCATGAATAATGTTTACCATCTTGATCACACTCTGATGTTGCTTGGCCACACATGTTCTGATATTCATCTATGAAATGCTGGAGGATATGTACTGTATCTTAAACTGTATTGCTTAGGATTTTCACTTAATCTGATGAAGCAGGTACAGCTTGTATTTTATTCATTATTAAAAGGTCTCTGCATTTATTTATGATTTTCCTGTTTCAAAAATATCCTGCCGGTACAGAATAGTTAGGAGGGAGGATAGTAAAGTTGTGACATTGGGGAGATAAAACAGGCTGAATGTTAGAAGGGGGGCACATAACCTCTGTCTGCACTACACCGTTATATCAAGTTTCACATCACTTCACTTTTCATGGATCTGTCCTAAGGGATCCTGGAATGTGAAGTTTAGTGAAATACTGGGCTGTGGCGCAGGCGGGAGAGCAAGCCAGCTGCAATTAACTGCAATGAATCACTCTGACCAGGAGGTCATGAGTTCAAAGGCCTGCTCGGAGCCTATGTTTGTTTGTCTTTGTTCTATGTCAAAAGGCATTGAATGTTTGCCTATATATGTGTAATGTGATCTGCCCTGAGTCCCCTTCGGGGTGAGAAGGGCGGAATATAAATGCTGTAAATAAATAAAATACTTAGAAAGTGCCATGGTACCTGAGAAGAGAAGGATTAAGATTTACACCCGTGAACTAAAGCTCTATAGTATTTCACCAAACTACAAGCCCCAGGATTTGGCAATTAAAGTGAAGTGAAACTAAAATTTGGCAAGTAGAAAAACTTATCCTGCTGAGCAGCAGAAGACATGCTCATTCCATGTTTCAAGCTTCCCAGTGTTTAGGGATGATTGAAGTTGTAGTCCAAAAGATGTAGTTTAGCCAAGTACTTTCTTGGACTACAGTTCTCATGATCCTCATGCAATACTGACTACATAGATATATTTGGGAGGTATTTTTAACAGAAGAAACTGGGGAAGATAACCCTTTTGGCTGCCCATAGTAGACCAAAAGATCTAGCCTGGAAAAAATTATGTCAAATATTCATGTTTTATGCAAAGTACTTATATATTCCTGTTGAGGGTGATGATATAAAGAAGATTCCTCCTTTGAAATGGCTTGGCAATATTACTTTGATTTGTAAAGTTATAGAAGTTCTCTCTGTACTTGCTTGACAATGTTAGTTTCTTGCATTAGCAAGAAGGGGAAAGGCTTCAGGAGAAGCAGAGTTTAAGGATTACTTGCTTTGAACAAGGGGTCAGTCAGGAGGGTGAGGGCTACATCCACCTTCTTAATAATTAAGGTGAAACTCAATCCTTGGGACAATTGTATGAATGGCTCACAGCAGCTCATTGAGGAATGAAGGAGAGTCTCCCCAAAGCATGGACCACCAGTAATGTGGAAAGGGAACACAGAATGAAAGAGATTTAAATGGGGGCAAGATTCTTGCAGAATGCAACACTCCAAAGTCAGCCATCTGGATTCCCTCCTAAAATAGTAATATATTTTGTCTGGTGCATTACAATGCCATAAGTCAGTGTAACTTGAGTTTTTTGGAGGGGAGATCAGAACTTACTCCCAACCTACCAACTAAAATCTTCCCTCAACACCCACCTCTCCCCAGCTGCAGCCCCTGACCCTTCAATTTCCTGGGTAATAGATGGATCAGCAACCAGTCATGTAGGGCAATGGCAATATCTCCATGTGGAAGCCTGTTACTGGGCATACAGCTTTCATAAAATGTAGCAGGAAGCTTGCTTGTGTATTTCTCACTCTTCATCAACCAGTAAATAACTGTTTTGGGAGAACTTCATCTGAGAAAATATAGGGTAAGACAACTGGGTGGGAAACAATAATCATTATTTCTGGTAGCTATATCTTACAATGCAGGACACCAGCGATCATTGCAATGTTATCGGAGAAAATGAAAAGTAACACCTGAATAATGTTAGAACTAAAGTGTGGAACCCCCTCAAGCCCTGGGAAGCTATTACATTCTGATTTAATACCAGAGCTCCCAAGTCCTTAGTTGCCACAGGCCACAATGAATCTGTCTGGAACGGTGAATCAGAATGTTTGCTAAATAAAGTGCTTAGCAAAAGCCATGTATTTAGTACTTCAGACCCATGTACATCAGTAGGCACAGAATGTGCAGTTCCAATGTTAGTAATATTGAGGAAATATTTTCAAATTTTAACAGAACAACAGAGTACCATACAGTAAAGGTTTTCCCCTGACATTTAAGTCCAGTCGTGTCCGACTCCATGGGATGGTGCTCATCTCCATTTCTAAGCTGAAGAGCCGGCGTTGTTCATAGACGCCTCCAAGGTCATGTGGCCAGCTCTGTTACCTTCTCGCTGGAGCAGTACCTATTGATCTACTCATATTTGTATGTTTTTGAACGGTTAGGTTGGCAGAAGCTGGGACTGATAGCGGGAGCTCACCCCGCTTCCCAGATTTGAACCGCCGACCTTTCAGTCAGCAAGTTCAGCAGCTCAGTGGTTTAATCTGGTGCACCACCGAGGGCTCCTGTATTATCTAGTATTGACTAGGAAAATTGAGTATAGTCCGTAAAATAATCTTTCTCTTGAATGCCATTTTAAAGTATCAGCAGTATTGCATTACAAATGTGAATGTACCTCCCTCTGTCTGAAACTCAGTGTTGCTTGGCTTTCTCCCAATATGGGATTCAATAGAAATGTTTTATTTTAGGGTTATTCAAAAAGTCAATGATCTACATTAGGTCCTATATCTGTCTTGGTGGTTTGGTTTTCATTCAATTAATTGGCTTTCCAAGGTTTGTGGGGGCACAGCAGTAGCAATGGCTTTGCTCAGGTTGTATCATGAAATCCAGATTTCCCAAAAAGGTGAGAGCTTCCAAAGTTCTGAGGGAAAATCCATCCCAGTACTCAGGATTTCTTCACATTTTTATAAGATTCTGTATATTAACAAATATACCAGTGGGGAGCACAGGTAGAAGCAAGCACCTTGCATATGCTTACAAACAACATCACCTCACCACTATTCCATATGCAATCTCTATTATGAGACATACTACACTAGAGATTCTCAATCTTTGGACCTCCAGATGCTTGGACTTCAGCAGTTTCTACTAGGATGGCCAAGTTCAAGAATTTTGAGAGATGGAAGTCCAAAATGTTTGAAGAACCTATGGTTGAGAACTACTGCCTTACAGAGCAACTAAGCCCCAGCACCCCCTCTTTTTATATCCAGTATCCAAAACTAATTCTAGTTTTTACACATAACTCTTATATTAGGGGTGAATTGGCCAATGGTGACCTCCCACATGTTTCTGGGCTGAAGCTTCCATAATCCTTCACCATTGATTGATGAAAGTCTCAAGTAAGCCAAAAGTATTTGGTGAGCCACAATTGCCCGCTCCTATCTTACATTAGTCACCTCCACTTAGTTGTCAAGGAAGGAGAGATTAGGTCACCTTCTAAGTTCTGAATGTTCTCTCATTGATGTACCTACCAACCAACCAAAGCTATTAGCAAGATATATCCCTAACCCAGGCTTTATGGAAACACAGGTTCACTTGAGCAGGCTCCAACAGGTCCTAACTGCAGGAGAACATGTATCTGTTGATCCGTTCATGCCAGGTTTCTGTCCACTAAAAGCCACCATTTACAATGTCTTACAGCAGTTGTTCTCAACCTGTGAGTCACCAGATGTTTTGACCTTCAACTCTCAGAAATGCTAACAGCTGGTAAACTGGCTGGGATTTCTGAGAGTTGTAGGCCAAAACACCTGGGGACCCACAGGTTGAGAACCACTGTCTTACAGTGTCCCAGGGGTCCTGACATGCCACCACTCTGGACATTATTGGAGATGAAAGGAACAGTAGCAAGCAGCTATAAATCAATCACGTTAAACAGCATCAACAAGCCAGTGGTTTAAATTCTCCATAATACCCCAAAGAAATGCTACACCAAGAACCTGGTCTGATAATTACAGCTATTTTCCTGAGATAAATTAAACCATAGCATCCCAATCCCCATTAGGATACTGATTATAGACAGAATTTTATGGCAGCTACCTCCCATGCAGCAGCTTCCAGGTGTTTTGTGCTAAACTATCATCAACTCTGGCCATTAGCTATGCTGACTAATGTAAATCATCTGGCTTATGCCACACTAAGAAAGACTACTTTATGGCAAAACATCTTTAATAAAGCCAAAATAGAAATCTGGACTTTGGCTTGCTTGAAACTCCTTTCTCGTTGCTCTTTTCTTCCCCTTGCAAGCTATTCTCTATTGCAGTTAAGAGTGTGCATTACAGAAACTGAAGAAACTCTAAGAGGTTTGCTTCTCAAAGCTAGTTACCAATGGTTACTGGGTTATTTAGCATTTGAGCAGAGAACAACTTAAATCATGAGTTACAGAAAAGTTGTATCAGGGAACAAACACAAATTAGCCAAATGGATAGATTTTGCTTTGCTTTGTATGTTTTTCGCCATATAGAGAGGATTTCAGAAGCATGAGAGTAACATCAAGACAAATTAAGCATATTTCACTATGGATTAAAATTTTAAATAAGAGATACAAAGCATACAAAGTAAAATGTTCAGTCTTAAGCAGCCCAATAGAACATTGAAGTTAATTATGGTCCTCTTTTCCATTAGATGCATTACTTGAAGTAAAAAAAGTAATGAAAATGTAATAACCATGCCTTTAAAGGGCACCTCTTCAAAATCCTTAATACACTTCATTTGGTTGTAAACAAACATATTACTGTAATATAGCACTCATTTAAAAATGTAATTTGTTATAATCTACAAATATACTTTTTGTCAAATATTTCTGTTTGAAAGGAAGAGAGAACATTGTTCATTTTCAGCCCTTGAGACTGTCATATCACTGTGTTTTGGTAATCAAAGAGGAAATGTGGGCAATATCCAGGCTGGACATCTAATAACAAAACATGAATCCAATGAAACAGAAGAATCCAGTCCCTCATATACTCTAAAAACCCGCACTGGGGGGCTAGGAAAATTTCTGGAATCAATTTTGGTATATAGTATAAGCAAATGTCTTCTAATTATTTTAGATATTTTGATAGACCTTTTAACTTCCCTTTTAAAAACATTTTTGTTCTCTACCATAAGTTCCATACCTGGAGATATGTGGGATAAAAATTTAATATGTCATCATTTGTTTAAATTTTGAAACTAATGTATAATGTGGTATGGTAGTCCTTTTTTGCACATTACTTCAACTGAGGTACTAATGGAAGAGAAAAAGTGGAAGTTCTTCATCTCACACACAATTTCTCAATCCCAAGTTATATCTCCCTGTGACTTCTCCCATATAGTTTCAGTCAAACAGGCAGGAAGAGGGGATGCTCATAGGCATGCTATTCCTGGCATCTCCAGGGAGAAGAATTAGAAATCTCAAGCTCTGGAGACACATCTGGCCCTCTGGGTTTTTCCAGATAGCCCTTTTCTTCATGGCACCAACCTTTCCAAGATTTTGTGTGGGTTTTTCCCATTGTAGTTATAAGTAGAAGGGGTTTATTATTTCATTTATTAAAACCTTTATCTCACACTATCTCAGCCTGTCAGAATAGTAAAACAATGAGAATAATGTTTATGAACTAAAAACATGTTAAACCATTGAACTCTTAAGATCAGACAATTTAAAACCAATTAAAAGAATGTGATATAACATAAGCCCCAACACTGTGCAAATTGGATGAAATCAGTTAGGCCCCAAAGGTTTTCATTTTTAAAAACCATGTTTTTACTTAATGCTAGAGTAACACCAACATTTCCCACCAATTCTGGAGGACAACCCATAACAAAGATGCCACATCAATAAAGGACCCCCATGTGAACCGTTCTGATTCCCCTCAGGGAGATGGAGGCGGGTTATAAATAAAGGTATTATTATTATTATTATTATTATTATTATTATTATTATTATTATTATTATATTTCCATGAGGCCTCCAATGGCGCAGTGGGTTAAACCGTTGAGCTGCTCAACTTGCTGACCGAAAGGTCAGTGGTTCGAATCTGGGGAGTGGAATGAGCTCCCACTGTTAGCCTCCGCTGTTGCCAATTTAGCAATTCGAAAACATGCAAATGTGAATAGATCAATAGGTACCGCTCTGGCGGGAAGGTAACAGCACTCCTTGCAGTCATGCCGGCCACATGACCTTGGAGGTGTCTATGGACAATGCCGGCTCTTCAGCTTAGAAATGGAGATGAGCACCAACACCCAGAGTCGGACATGACTAGACTTAATGTCAGGGGGAAACCTTTGCTTTTACCTTATATATCTTTCCAATCATGTATTTCACCCTATTTGGTAAAATCATCTGATAATTGATGACTGTCCTCCAACAGACATCAATTATCAGATGTTTTTATATAAGGAAAGGTGCTTCTTCAAGTAATGGAGTCTCAACTGTTTAGGGATTTCAGCTAAATTATACTGAAATATTTGATCTCTCTCTTTTGCCCATTACTTGAGTGGCCTCCAGGAACATTCCTGAAACTGAATTCATTCCTTGCCAGAAAGCAGTTTCCTATTACCTGTTAGTAAGTGATGCAGAAGACCTCTCCCTGAGAGCCACTGACAATACTGGGATAGATCAGTGAACAGTATGACCCGCTTTAAGGCATCTTCCTATTTTGCAGTGTAGGAGTCTTTATTACCTGCCAAGCAAAGAATCAGCAGGCAAGCCTTTTCATGTTCTTCAGATGCAGTGACAAGGAAAATCTCTGCACAGAACTCCCCTTGGGGGTAAAAATACTGACAACTCTAAATGTATGTATAAATAATAAAGGCAATGAGGAAAAGGTGGGAAATGCAGATGGAAAGTAATCAGGCATAGCAATATTGTAACAACTGATCAAACAGATGAAAAGCAAGATGAACTTGCTATTGAAGCACAATGCTACTTCAACAGGAACTTGTCTGAAATTTCCATGTGAATGAGACGGAGAGTTTGATTGCCCAATAGCAGGTCAACCATGTAATGCTAAAGTCAGTGGCAGATAATAGAAATTTATCACAGTCAGCTGTTATATTAATGGCTTGCCAGATGTTGTTTGCAGAACCTGAAGATGGGTATATTTATGTATGAGCAGCAGACAACAAGGGTAAATATATGGAAGTAACCAAGGTGTGTCAGATGTCATTTTGTTCAGAACACCATCTGCTCCATCTTTCCAGGCCCTTTCTCTGCCTTTGGGAAGGCAGTGCCTAGTGGCAGATTGCATTTGCAAGGTATTTTAGCACCAGGTATTGGCCTGAAAATCATCCACGGCTGCAGTAAACAGATACAAAATTAAAAGAGAAAAACTGAAACCCCCTTTTAGCCATTAAAGCTATTTTTAATTTTTAAAAGCCTTAGTTTTCAGTTTTTCATTTTAGTTTTCTATTTATGGGTTTGCATCTTATTACAGCTCAACTTTTATAAGCTTTGCAAACATTGTCCACAACATTTTCCACAAAATTCTAGCTACAAATCAAAGAAGCATTTCCACTCTCATTGGGGATGCAAAATAGGATAGATCTGTGCCACCTATAACAATTCAAGGGAAGCAAGGATTTCTACAGGTTTTGGAATGGGACTTGAGTGATTTAGGTGTGACGTTGTTTTATGGCCTGACCAGCCTTTCAATGTTATTGTGAGGATAAAGAGAGGGGAGAGGGGGTGTTCTGCATGCTACTTTATGCTCTATAAAGGGAAAAGTGAGATAAAAACATAACAGTTCAATTAATACATTCTCTCCCCTACATAACTATTAAAGGGGCAGGAGCCCTATTCTTTTTTTAGTGTGGTTATCCTACTTTCAATTTGGGTTGCCATACTCGGAACTGCCATATTCTGCCTCCCAACTGACTACTGTATCACACATGGAGGGGACTTTATCCATACAACAGTACACAATCCCCTTCTCTTACTAAGTACAAGTGGAAGGTTATCTGTTTCTCTGATCCCTGCAAGAAAGGAAAACTTATAAAGAAGTTGAAAAAGCTACTTTTGCCCCTTCCATTCCCAGAATCCCCCAGGCAGCGGGCCAACGGCCCTACTGCCTAAGAGATTCTCAGAGTAATTTTCCAGCCACTGAACAATTTTCCCAATGACTGAGAAAATTAGCATAGAGAAGGCTAGGCTAAAACAGTACTCTCAGGCATCTTATCTTTTTTTTGGAAGAGATCTGTCAAACCACTAAATAGACACCAGGTGCTATAGTAGTAGCCTTCCAGAAAAATAGAGCTATGTGCTTCCAAGTCATTTCCAACTTATGCCAACCCCATCATGGGGTTTTCGTGGTGGCATTTGTTCTTCTGTGCCTGTACGTGTGTGTGGCTTGCCCAAAGTCACCCAGTGTGTTTCATGGCCATGTAAGGATTTCAACCTCCAGAGTCCTAATCCAACACTCAAAGTGCTGGCTCTGGTATTCCTAAAATGCAACAGATCAAAGAGATTAAATGTATTCAATTTTCTGTTTCCCACTGTGAATTACAAAAGAGTCCTCATTTATACACTTTCAGTTTTAGATCGGAAATCATCCTCATACTTTCTTAAAAGTTGAATTTCCTAAGTTCCTTTACTCCAACCAAAGAATAAAGAAACTTTTGAAAAGTCACTTTTTCTATCGAGAATTCATAAAGCTGTAGAAGCTTTGAATTATTTGTGATCCTGCTGAGCTATGCTGGATATATTTTAGGATGTATAAGATAGGCAGGTTGAAAAGATCATGCATCAATATGGAATGAGGATAATTCTAAAATATATCACTTTGCCGAACTCTCATATAACAGTATGTGTGAACAAGTTGATTAACTCCAGTGAGAAGGAGCAATGTTTCCTTGTTATGGCCTACTATGTCTTTCAGATCTCCGTTTTTGTTGGAAATAGCAACTTCCCAAGTCTCTTAACTGTTTATTTGTTAATGTATATATTTGCTTACCTGTATGTTTATGTTGATTTGCTAGTTTGACTTACCTCTTTGGTGTGGGGGTTATAGACTTGTAATTGAGCATGTTCAGACTCAGGACTCCATTTTGTATTCAGTATTGTCTTTGGTCTTCAATGAAAGCAGATGCATGTGTCCAGACCTCAGTGGATGCATGTTTCTGTTTAGAGACTTCAGTAGAGAAGTATGATTTCGAACTTCAGTGAGTACAACTATACTTAAAGACTATGGATTATTGATTAAGAATGATATCCTGTGTACTCAACACAGAGAAGCTTCATCCTATCTGTTACTAAACTTAAATAAGAAATGTGCCTATATGGTGAATTAATACAAGATGTTTGTGAGTAAACAAGATATATTATTTTTCAAAGAAGACTTTGTTTTTTTTATCTCTGAGTGCATATTTTAAACTAAGAGGTTTCGAGGGAGTGTGTATCTTTTGGGAAACTAGAAATAAACATCTTTAAAACTCTGCTGACCAAATATATTTTTGTAGTAGCATGTTTTTATCTTTGGCAATTTAAAGTCATGATTTGTCAGTTTAACAGCTGAGTTACCTGTGTTCCATGAATGCTTGTGAATATCACTTATTCAAAGAGCTAACTTCTAACAAGGTCATGTTTTTCTTAACTAGCGGTTTTCAAAAGGTGGTCTCCACATATTCATGGAAATTTACATTTTCCAAAGGATTTGTGCCCAGAGAAATATTTTTTTCATTGCTTCTGAGTACAGAAGGTATTCATGTTTACTTGGCAGTACATGGGAAGAGAATGCATAAGGAGGGGAGCCAGTGCAGTGTAATGGTTAGAGCAAGGGTAAATTCATTTTCAGATAAGTTCTCAGTTGGGCCATTTTTTCCATTGTGGCTTCCCGAAAAAGCTTGAAATCCAAGTTAATAGCATATTGGATCTTATGGGCTCACCCAGACAAACCAAATGTAGTATTTAAGTAGTCAATTTCTGTACTCTTACTGCTTTCGGCCCGGTCCCCACAATTCAGACAACTGTGGCATGTTAGCTATGGATATATGTAATCCTTTTCTCCTTCCTAATTTTTCATTCTTTTTCTAGTTGTATTTTATTAAATCATAGAATTTTAAAGATGGAACAAAAACATCTAATTCAGGAATACACAAGTAAAACAATCCTTTGAAAAGTCCACCCTCTCAGGCAATCCATTCCACTGCTGAAAAAAAACCTCTTCAAGATGTTTAGGTACAATCTCTTTTGTTGCAATTTAGATAGAATGTCTTTCTTTGTAATTTCTTGTAGTTTGTGTTCTAGTCTCTGGAGCAGCAGAAAACAAGCATGCTCCATCTTCTGCATGACATCCAGTTATTTAAAGATAGCTATCATGTCACCTCTCCGTTTCCTCGTCTCTAGCCTAAATATATCAGCTCTCTTCTCCATGGGGCTTGATGTCCAAAATTGATCATTTTGGACCACATTTTCTGGACATCTTCCAGCCTGTCAATCTCCTTCTTGATTTATGGCACCCAGAACTGGATACAGTTTTCCAGGTGAGGTCTGACTAAAAAAGAATAGAATGGCACTACTACTTCTCTTAATCTGGACACTATATTCCTGTTGATGCAGCCCAAAATTGCATTGGTTTTTTTGGCTGCTGCACCACACTGTTGACAGCTTAGCTTGTAGTTTATCTATTTGATTAATTGATCGATACCCTGCTTGTTACACAATCTGGAGTACAACAGTTTAAACAGCATTAAAACCATACATTGAATTAAAACACTACTTTTAAAACACTAAAATTAAAACCATTGAAACACTTAAATGCACATTACACATTAAATAGCACAATCAGTTGTACATAATTCCACCTCGGTCAACCAAGGCTGGAGAGCTGTTTAAACAAGAAGATCTTTGCTCGCTGGAAAATGTCAGATCTTTTTCACAAGTACTGTTTTCAAACCAGGTATCATCCATCCTACAGCTGTACATGTCATTTTTCCTGCCAAGATGGACTAATGTATACATTTGTTTAATTTGTTTTGGCTCATTTCTATAATCCGTCAAGATCATTCTGAATTCTCATCCATCTCCTGGAGTACTCACTACCTCACATTCATTTGATATCATCTGCAACTGTGAAACCCTCTATTTCAGCATCTAAGTAGTACACACAAATATTAAACACCTCCATGTTCAGGACAGAATCCTGAGTCTCCCCATTAGACACTTCTCTTCAAGTAGATGAGCAACAGCTGGTGAGCACTTTCTGAAATTGATCTGTTGTCCACCAATTACAGATCCACCTAACTGTAACCCTATCCAGACTACAGTTGTCTTGTTTTTCTGCGAGAATATCGTATGGGATCTCGATAAAAGCCTTGTGAAATCAAGATATATCACATCCTAATCTATTAAACTTGTAACTTTAAGCCATGCAATTGCTGTCTTCCTTTCTAAGGCCCCTTCCACACAGCTGAATAAAATCTCACATTATCTGCTTTGAACTGGGTTATATGTCTGTGTGGAACGGTCCTAAGTATGCTCAAACTGGTTGTAAATTAGCAGTCCTGGAATCCTTCCTGTTATTGAGATCAAACTGAGTGGTCAGTACTTGCTTGGATCATATTTTCCTCTTTTGAAAATGGACTCAATATCTGTTCCTCAATCAACTAGGACTGCTCCTTTTCTCCAATAAGTCTCACTGATCTCACTGAGATTACATCTGCATGCTTTTATAGTATTCCTAGATATAGGACCTCTAGCCCTGGAGACTTGAATTCATTTAAATTAGCTAGATATTCTTTTACTACCTATTTACTGATTGTGAGCAATTCTCTCCCTTCTGCATGATTTATTCTATTTTCACCAATTGAAGCACTTTTTTTCCTTTTGGGAAAGGACAGAGACAAATAAAGTATTATACAATCAGCCTTCCCTCTGTCCCCTATTACCTTTTTACCAGCTTCTCTACACAGTGGCCCTACCTAGAATCCCTTTTAGACTGCTTTTAGGTATTTTAAAATATTGTTTTAATGTGTTTTATCTTTCTATTGCCTTCACTGGCTTTTATTTGTTCATTACCTTGGGAGTACTAGTAGGCTGAGAGGCGATACAGAAATACTTTAAATGAATAAATAATACATTTCCCTATTCTTCCTCTTGCTCTGCACATAGCACATAGCCAAAAACATATTTTCATTCTTTTTAACCTCTCCAACAAGCAATGGTTATTTATTTGTATTTCTCTTCATGGTTTCCCCCTTTTTCCATTTCTTTTGCATGCCTGTTTACAAGTTTGAGTTCTTCATATTCTCTTTCTTCTCCAAAGGCTCATGTTTTATTTATATATTTTAAAAATTCTCTGTAGCATTAGTGCTTAGGTGGCAAGCTGAAATTCCCTTGCAAACCAGTTCAGTATTCCTTTGGTTAATGATATCCTCACTTCAGGCTGTCTCTGGTGCCATCTCTCATTTGCACAAATACCCATGGAGTTACTCCCTTTCCCCATCCTATGGCTCTTCTTTTGAAAAGAACATCTCCAAATTAGAGTTGACTCAGCAAACAAGATCACCCTTTCTACCAACAACCCTGTTTCCTCTTTTCAGCATATGCCAGTAAGCTCTACTGCTAATATACTTGAATTTTGTGACAGCTCTGTCAAGTTTTGGTCCATAAGCCAGAGTACACAATCCGAACATCTATGTCTACAGGCAATTGATTGGTTTGAGCAAGAGGCCATTTTCACACCTTGCAGGTAGATTTTCTGGTAAAATCTGGTATGGCTACAAAAAAGACAAAAATACTGAGAGCTTGGTTTGATCCAGTAGAATAATATTTTGAATGTCTAGGTCCATTTTAGCATGGGTCTAACTTTAACTTCCTTTCCAAAAACGAGAGTCTGGAGAGATATTTTCTGTTGAGCTTCAAATGACAAGCTGTAGAAATTTGTACGAGAACCTTTTTTTTATCAAATGTTATCACTAAATTCCCATTTAGTGAGCACAGATAAGATAGCTTTTCCCATAGTTAATGTACTTGGGAGTACTGTAATCTTTAAATAATAATATGTTTTTATTCACCCTCATAACTGGCACTGGATGGAAAAAAGCAAATCCAGCTGGTTTCTCTCTATACTCTGCCACTGATTACAAAGGATATAGCTCACTGACATGTGATGCATTAAATAAAATATATTAAACACCCTTAAGCAGAGGTGTGTGCTTTGACTTGGTACAAATCAAGTGAATGAAATAGCATAGAAAATAACTGCAGGTTAAATTTTAAACATAGTTATAGTGGAGGGGAGAGAGTAAAATGGGCTTTCATATGAGATGGTGAGCATTAAACTCCTGCATCCCTAAAATTATGTTATTCATTATTTCATTATTTCAGCAGTGGAAAATTTCAGAACCTGGAATCAAACTAACCTCCCTTGGGGTCCTTTCTATAGCCAGAACATTGTTAAACCAGAGTGTCAACAAAAAGGCAGTTGTGTTGTCAAAGGCTTTCATGGCCAGAATCACTGGGTTGCTGTGAGTTTTCCAGGCTGTATGGCCATGTTTCAGAAGCATTCCATCCTGACGTTTCACCCACATCTGTCGCAGGCATCCTCAGAGGTTGTGAGATCCTTACAACCTCTGAGGATGCCTGCCATAGATGTGGGCAAAATGTCAGGAAACAATGCTTCTGGAACATGGCCACACAGCCCGGAAAACTCACAACAACCCTAAATAACAGTTCTTTTGTAACTTGTATCAATTGGCAGTAAAATAACATTTTTGTGAACTGGTTGCACACCAGTTATCAACTAGCCTGAACAATAGGGAACACAGTACCAGACAGCTGAACTGAAGTCTCAAAATCATACAGCCAACAAATCAATATAAAAAGAACACAGAGGAGAGATGGAAGGAATGTTTACAGTTAGTTGTGAGCAGGGAGACAGTGTTTGTGAGAGAGACAACTCTGAGATTGCTGAAGGGAAAACTCCCTTAGGGTACAATTGCTCTGTTTGAAGAGCTTATGTAGAATTAAAGGTCTGCTTTTAGAGTTTGCTCTAGATATGTTTTGCTCCATAAATAAACAGGTATCACAAAACCACCAAAATCCCTCAGTATATTCTCTCATCAAAAGGAATCTAAACTGTCAACACTTGGCCATGGGACACCTTCACACTTGGCAAAGTTAAATGGCTAAAACAGCATTTTGTATGAAAGCTGTTCTCCAGTCTGGAGACTTGCAAGGAAAGGGAATAAAAGTGGAGGGGAACAAAATGTGTGGGGGGGGGGATAAGGGAGGGGGTGGTACAGATGAAGGTATAACAGCTTATACTGGGTCTTCAGAATCATCGCAGCTGAAACTTCCTTTGAACTCGCAGCATAAGAAAAAGAAGTAAGAAATATTTTTGAGACCACGACTCTCAAAACCCCACGGTGGCCATGCTAATAGGTATCTTCTTCTGTGCTCTGATTCTACTGCATTATGTAATATAGAGCAATAGATCTGTGTAGGAGCTGCTGTACCAATTGTAACATCAAGGGTTTTTTCAATGCTATATATATTGGTTGACAACCAAACACAGGGATTTCACTGCATGCTGAAGTTTTATCTTTACTTTGAAATAAGTAGGTGATGCAAGGCAGGTATATGCTTGACAGCTGAAAAAAGATCTGAGGCAATTAAAAAAATGAAGCATGTCCTTTTGGAAGCAATTTGCCTCCCTCTAGAAATTTTTGCATGCTTAACTCTATCTACGCTATAGAAAAACAAAGCGAGAAAAGAAAAACAACATTCCAGCATCTGTTATCAAATCAGAAACATCAATGCTCTGTTCTCTACAACAACTTGTCACAGAATACATGCTGTTGTTGAGATTTCTTCTTTCTTCAGAGCTATCCATTACTCCATGCATTACTGCTATTACAGTTATTGGTGCAAAACCTGAGGTCATAGAAGACTCTGCTAAAAGCTGCTGTGTCAAAGATTCAGGTAATGCTAGCCCAACCTCATGGAAGCCAAGTCAGAGAGCGGATTTGGACAGTCTTTGTAATTTCTCATTTTTTTATTGTATCCTTAATGCCAGAGTAAAGGAAAGATGTGTGCCTAACTATGTGGCCTTGGCTTCTATGAACCTCAATTGGAGGATGTGGTAGGGGTGCCATTTGCTGCTCTACTTCAAACTGCAAAATATCTGGTGCTGCCCCAGCCCTATACTTCTGACATTGCTTAGATAGGAAACTTGGATATAGAATAAAAATATTGTTAGCAGATCCTGAAAATCGCACACAACTCCCATAATGCTCAGACTCGAATGCCCCCAGTTGAAGAGTTTTTGGAACATATTTATAGAAGTCGGTAACATTATAGGATTAAACATCCCCCAGATGCTAGGTTAGCATTATTAATGGATGCCACAAAGTTGAATTTAGAAATTGAAAAGAAAGAATTGATTATTATTTTACTCACAGTGGCGAGACTTATAATTGCAAGGAATTGGAAGATAGTAACCAATCTCACACTGGAAGCATGGTATGGGGAGGTATGAAACATAGCCTTAAATGATAAATTATCAATGAAAATGAGGGTGTTCAAGGGGAAAACTAATAGATCTGATTTTGATTTATACTGATAAGCTTTTATTAAATATGTTCTAGAAAGTAAAAAAGGAAAGCAATACAACCTTGTTGGTCAGGAATTTTGGATATGACATTTATTTAACGGTTGACTTACAAATTTTATGGTAAATGAAATTGTACTTGTTCAGGCCTTGGTGGTGGGGTTATGTGTTTGTAAAATGTTCATTGTTTTGTGTTCTGTTTCACTGTAAGTTGTTAATGTATGTAAATAAAAATTAATTAAAATTTTAAAAATGTGTTGTACTTGTAAAAAATGATGCTCAGACTTACTTCCGTTAGTGATTCCCCCCATGCAATTTATTACAGTGAGGGAGAAAGAGAGGTCTTCCTAATTTGCTTGGCTGCCTTGAATTACACAAGAAGAGAAAGAGGACAGTGTCTGCTATTCTGTTCCACCCTTGCTTATTATTGGGGGTCTTAGCCTTCATGTTTTGTCATCATGAGTGTGGCTCCATAACAAAAGGAAATGCTCTTGTGTTAAAGAGATAAGCTATCCCTCTTGATAGGCAGAGTAGTCTTTGTCTTAGATAGGATATTTCTTGGCCCTGGGCACGTAGTACCCATCATCCCCTTGTGTTGTGATAAAACGTGTGGTGGCCAAGCAAGAAGAATAGAAAAATAGTCACCTTTCCCTCCTCCCTCCACTTCCATATTGAAAGTGTATTCGCTTACATAACAGGCTATGTGAAGGATGAATATGAATACCAGGAATTAAATTATTGACATGTTTGGTTGCTGGATTAGGTATCTCCTTGTTTTTCAGATTCAAACTGAAAAACAAGTGTATACATATTACTAGTTAAAAGAAAGGGCTGCAAGAATATTGGAAAAATAAAAATGTATGGTTGGTTTACACCTTTGTGGCCAGCCAACTAACTGTAGCATACCTCTAGATCTATTTTCAACCTTTGCTGTTAAGTCCTTTGCTACTCCAGAACACAATAGCCAATAACTGGGTGGTAGCATCCCTCTACATCACCCCATAGCAATACGCCTCAAATTATGTTCTGTTCATCATAATAACTGCAAAAACAAACACATACTTATTGCAAGAAAGAAACAGATCTCTATTTCAGCAAATAAAACAGAAAAGCAAAGCAAAGGAAACTCAAGGGATTATTTAATTAAAGTGACTGTGATTCTGAAGAATTATCTGTCATAGTAAACGGTAAAGGTTTCCCCTTGACATTAAGCCTAGGAGTGTCTGACTCTGGGGGATAGTGCTCATCTCAATTTCTAAGCCGAAGAGCCGGCGTTGTCTGTAGACACCTCCATGGTCACGTGGCTGGCATGACTGCATGGAGCGCCATTACCCTTCTGCCAGAGCAGTAGCTATTAATCTACTCACATTTGCATGTTTTCGAACTGTTGGGTTGGCAGAAGCTGGGGCTAACAGTGGGAGCTCGCCCTGCCCCCCCAGATTCGAATTGCAAACCTTTCGGTCAGCACAATCAGCAGACTCTGTGAGGCTTTTCCAGATGAAGCTTTTGCTTCATTCGTTGGATTTTTCAAAAAGTCTAATCTTAAATTGCCCCTATTTCAGTTTTCAGTCTCTAAATTGATGCTGTGGTTCTATGTCATGTCGCAAATTTTAAAAATAACACCACCGCCCCAAAAAATACACATCTATATGTGTATAGATAGAGATATAGAGATATAAACAGACAAACCAAAATGCTATGCACTTAAAAAAACTACAATTCCAGCTTTCTCCTGGTGGCTGATTTTTTGTTGTAGGATTAGAACTACCACTAATGTGAATGATGTTGCAATGGGAGGTAAGGAATGACAATGAAGTGTAGAAAGAAAGAGCAATATATACTGAATTTTCCTGTGTCTCTTGGTCTGATTTCCTGTTTCCAAATGTAGTAAGCGGACACTGTCCCCAAACCAGCATTAAAGTAAAATTCAATTACCAGACTGGATGCTTTTGTATGAGGAATACGGTGCAGATAGGGAGATTTGTCCTTCACCTCATCAGCAGAATTTCTTGGGCTGAATTTTTACAGAGGAATATTTCATCATGTAAACCTTCACCTGCAGTTTGCAGTGAAACATTTCAGAAATAGGTCTCTTGTGTACAAGCTGTTTTGGACATGTGTATGAGAGAGAAAAGGATACCTCAGTGGGCTTAAAGAAACCATATGCATGTGCATAGAAGTATGATAAGGAAATGAACTCCACTATATGTAGATAGATAAGCATGTTTCTCTGTCTGTATATGCCAGAGAATGCAGAGGCATTTTTGGTAGTACTACCTGTCACATACGGGTAAAATAGTAGCTACTGCTAGCAGAAACCAACTGATGTAATTTGGATAAATCCAAACCAACATGAGACCTTAATAATTCTGCAGCGCCCGTTCTATTCTGTTAGTAAAACAGTGCCAGGAATTAATGCCATACTGTGAAACATTCTACATTTTATGGTAATATTTATCATGCCTCAATATGAATGTTTTTTTTAGCATGGATAAGTAAAGGTAAAGGTTTTCCCTGACGTTAAGTCCAGTCGTGACCGACTCTGGGGGTTGGTGCTCATCTCCATTTCTAAGCCGAAGAGCCGGCGTTCTCCGTAGACACCTCCAAGGTCATGTGGCCAGCATGACTGCATGGGCCACCGTTACCTTCCTGCCGGTTGGCAGGAGCGGGGACTAACAGCGGGCGCTCATTCCTTTCGGTCTGCAAGTTCAGCAGCTCAGTGCTTTAACACACTGCGCCACCACCAGGGGCCCAGTGGATACCAACATGAAAAATTGTTACTAATTTTGTTGTATGCCTTGAAGCAGGGGTCCTCAAACTTTTTAAGCCGAGGGCCGGTCCACAATCCTTCAGACTGTTGAGGGGCCGGATTATCATTTGAAAAAAAAATTCCGATGCACACTGCACATGTCTTATTTGTAGTGCAAAAACAACAACAAGAACAATGAAAGAACATTACAATATTTTAAAATAAAAACAATTTTAACCAACATACATTTATCAGGATTTCAATGGGAAGTGTGGTCCTGCTTCTGGCCAATGAGATAGTCAAGTTAATTAGGGTTGTTGTTGTTGTTGCTGTTGTTGTTGTGTGCCTTCAAGTCATTTCAGACTTTGGGTGAGCCTAAGTCTAAAATGTATTTATTTATTTACTGCATTTATTCACTACATTTGTATCACACCCTTCTCACCCCAAAGGGGACTCAGAGTGGCTTACAAATTATATGTACATACAATATATTATATTATTAGCATAGCACAATATTAGCATTATATATTACTATATTGAACTATACCACTATACTGTAATATTATTAGTAATATTATATGTCATATAGAATATATAATTAATATTATTATATGGTATTATTATTAGTGTTATATTGTACTAGCTGTGCCCGGCCCCGCGTTGCTGTGGCGTTGTGTGGTGGTGTTGGTGAGAAATTGTTGAGGTAGTGGTTGTATTTAATGTCTGTTGTATGGCTGTCTTTATGTTTAGTATGCACACTGAAGTGGATTATATGGCAGTGTGGAGTCAAGATAATCCAGTTCAAAGCAGATAATATAAGATTCTAAATTGGTTATATAGATGTGGAAGGGCCTTGAGTCTACACTGCCATATAATCCAGTGCAAATTAGATAATCTGTGGAAAAGACCTAAGTGAGGCCTAACTCTGCCTGTCCCCTGGGCTGAGTAGGTTGCTAGGAGACCAAGTGGGCGGAGCTTAGCCTTCCAACTGGCAGCAATTGGATAAAAACTATTATTCGTCTCCCTCTAATTAGGACTTTATTTTTCTTTTCTTTTTGTTGTATCAACCTAGAGCCGTGAATGATGGGTTGTGTTGTCAAATTTTGAGGTTGGGGGGCCTGTAGTTTTGTTGTTTTGTCCGCTGCCCTGATGCCATCACTCTTTTATATATATAGATTACATTATAATATTATTATCAATGTTATATGTATATACACTATATTATATTATAAAACTGAGGGCGGGGGCCAGGTAAATGACCTCGGAGGGCCGCATCCGGCCCCCGGGCCTTAGTTTGGGGACCCCTGCCTTGAAGTCATTTCTGAGGTATGGTGACCCTAAGATGGATCCTAAGATGGTGAGATTTGCTATTGCCCTCCTCTGAGGCTGACAGGTCACCTAGTGGATTTCCATAGCTAAACTGGAATTTGAGGTCTGGCCTTCCTAATCCAACACTCAAGCCACTAAACAACACTGGCCCTCTACTATTACTTTCTAATGTTCACTTGTGGATTTAATCTGCTCCTAAGGCTAAGAAAGAAGGGTAAACCACAAAAATGTTTGTTTTAAATCGGGGTGAGAATGGTATGCACATTCAGATGTGGCTTTTGTACTGCAAGACTGAGAAGCCATAGTCATCATAGTCATAGTTCAGGGATGCTGACAGAGATTCAGTTCATCAATACCCGGGGAGCCATATGATCCCTATCCTTGCTTGAAAACATTACTCTGTACAATAGGTCCTTGGCTTTGGTTCCAGGACCTCCTGTGGACACCCAAATCCATGGATGTTCAAATCCCATGATATACAATGGTGTAGTAAATGGCAAAACAGCAAAACCAAGCTTAGTTTTTTGGAATTTTAAAAATATGTTCAAGTCATGGATGTCTGAATCCATGGATGCAAAATACATGATTCTGGAAATTAGAAATCCCCAATATTGGGTCTATACAACTTAGCTTTCAAACTCATGGCCAATCCGTATTCCTCATTAACACAGCAGCTATTTCTCAGAAGACCAATATGGATCAAAGTTTGGACCAGCCTTTATAGAAATCCCTACTCAGCCATTAAACTGACAAAGTGATCTTGGCCTGGGTGCCATCTTACAACTTAAACTACTTCAATTTCCTGTAGGAAAAATTGAGACTAAATTCCTGTGCCCCACCACCACCACCAAATGTAATAAATAGTAGTAATCATAAATTTATAATGAAAATGAAATAGGCTATTTATTTGAACCATCAATCAAAGTTAACAATCATATAGCCAGCTGCTGGTCCTTTTATTGGTAAGTCTACTATTAATGCTTTAGTATCCCCCAGAAAATCTTTAGTTGTTTCATATTACTGATATAGTAAGTATTAATGTGCTGATAAATCAGTCTTTTGTAGTTCCAGAAGTATTTATGTTCTCTTTTTCTTTAATGGCAGCTAATGTGCTGGAAGGAGACTCAATGGAGCAGGACGTGGAGAGCCCTGTTACAATTCATCCACCAAAGTTGCCAAAACAAGCCAGAGAAGATCTGCCAAAGCATTTAAACAAAGAATGTACCAAGAGAAGAATCCAGAGGTACGTTAGGAAGGATGGAAAGTGCAACGTTCACCATGGAAATGTAAGAGAGACTTATCGTTACCTGACTGATATCTTCACTACCTTGGTTGACCTCAAGTGGAGATTCAACCTTTTTATATTTGTCATGGTTTACACTGTGACTTGGCTGTTCTTTGGATTCATCTGGTGGTTAATTGCATACATCCGAGGAGATATGGAGCACATAGGAGATAAGAAATGGACCCCTTGTGTCAGTAACCTCAATGGGTTTGTCTCAGCCTTTTTATTCTCCATAGAGACAGAAACTACAATTGGATATGGCTATCGGGTCATCACAGACAAATGTCCTGAAGGGATTATCCTGCTTTTAGTTCAGTCTGTTCTAGGATCTATAGTTAATGCCTTCATGGTTGGCTGTATGTTTGTAAAAATTTCTCAACCCAAGAAGAGGGCAGAAACTTTGGTGTTTTCTACCAATGCTGTCATTTCCATGCGAGATGGAAAGCTATGCCTGATGTTCCGCGTTGGGGATCTTAGGAATTCACACATTGTGGAAGCATCAATACGAGCCAAGTTGATCAAGTCTAAACAGACAAAGGAGGGAGAATTTATACCACTTAATCAGACAGATATCAATGTGGGTTATTATACAGGGGACGATCGCCTGTTTTTGGTTTCACCACTGATCATCAGCCATGAAATAAACCAACAGAGTCCTTTCTGGGAGATTTCCAAAGCCCAATTGCCCAAAGAAGAATTAGAAATAGTTGTAATCCTAGAAGGAATGGTGGAAGCAACAGGTAACATTTCTTTTCTGCATGTTTACTGTAATTTGAAACTTCTTCTAAAACATTAAAGGGATATGTTGCATTGTATAAGAGCCAAAAGGTAACCTGCATAAATATGCAAAAAGCTAATCTATCAATGTTTGTCACACCATGTATCCTCAGGTCTAAGGGTTAACTTTGTTCCTATAGCAAGTGTGTGATAAAAAAAGGAATGAAAAAGTAGTCATAGAGTAAAAAAAAAAGGGGCAGATTTTCTCAACCGCTGATTGGAATCAGTAAAAATCATGTCAGAATGCTGTATTGTTTGTGCATTTATGCATCTGTGAACCTGATCCTGCACTAACTTTCAAATATATTCAGTTTATCACAAGGAAGGCCAAAAATTGTGCACCAAGGAAAGGTATGTTGAATTATGGGGTTATTCTCACATAAAATCGATGGCACAGTAAAAGGACATGTTGTTTGTCAGAAATGAATGATTATGTTAGTTTTTTCTTGATGTTGCTTCTTTTCTTTTTTCTTTTTTTTCTTTTCTTTTTTTACCTATTCTCTCACCCTCCTTTCAGGAAAAACTACAGGCACTCTCCACTGTTGCAGTTTGCTATATTTCCCAAAAGGGATACATTCTAGGAGAGGAGAGGAGGTTTGCCATTACCTTCCTCTGAGGTTGAGACATTTATTGAAGGCTACCTGATGGTTTTTCATGACTGAGCAGGAATTCAAACCTTGGTCTCTAAGAAACCTAGTTCAGTACTAAAATCATGAGACCATCCTGACTGGTATCATGATTTGAGTATTGGACTAGGATTCTAAGAGACCAAGATTTATTGACATTTAGTTAAAGTTCATTCTGCCAACCATTCAAAACATATATTATTATTTTAACTATATGTTGTCATGGAAATCAGATACATTTCATTGCATCACACTTTCCAAAATTGCCATGTTTATCTAGGTTTTCTCCCACACCCAATGAGATTTCTGAACAATTGACTCTGGATTCACTCTACAGCATATTAAAAGCTCAGTTTAATTGACAGTACATGCTACTCATTATATCAAAGGGAGCAAGAAGTAAAAGAAAGCGACCAAATGGATTCTAAACTGTACAGATGGAATTTGTTCTTCCAAACAAAAAGCACGTAAACATGCACTACAGACTGTTCTTTCCAGACAAAAACCTTGATAGGATTTGGGTCTATAGAAGTGCATTTCATCAACAATTCATAAAGCCAGCACATAGGACAACAATGGGAAAAAACAGGTGAACTCACATGAAAAGGAGAGACAGCCACAAAAACCTGTTAAAATATCAAGTCAAGGTGATGACAGCCAATACAAATTGTATTTTGGAGGGACATATTGCCTTGAGAATGTTGAAATAAAATAAAAACTGTAAAATGTTATTGTCAACCTACAGCTCAGAGATTGTGATGATGATTACAGTGAACAATAATTGTGACTTTGAGAGAACAGGGCAAATAAAACTAGTTCACAGCACTGAGCAAACATGAAGTGTATAAGAAGATGGCATCTACTCCATGTAAATCCCACATACTTAAAGCAGAGTGAAAAGATCAAGAGCCCAGTCCTAGTACTAAAATTTCATTTGAAGTGGAATGTTAACAATTTTGTGTTGTTGTGTTCTTTTTATTTATTTATTTATTTATTTACAGCATTTATATTCTGCCCTTCTCACCCCGAAGGGAACTCAGGGCGGATCACATTACACATATTAGGCAAACATTCAATGCCTTTTAACATAGGACAAAGACAAACAACATAGCTCCGAGCGGGCCTCGAACTTATGACCTCCTGGTCAGTGATTCATTGCAGTTAATTGCACTGGCTTGCTCTCCCATCTGCGCCACAGCCCCGGGCTTTTTGTCCCTTGGCACTACTTTGAATAGCCCTTTTCTGTGAAGAATTAATGGAAAAACTCAATTTATATTCCAGATAGAAACCCAATAGAAAGGACAAGACCAGTTCTGTCCTCACTGCTTGATTCAGTATGAAGTGAAGTGTGGAATATTTTTTTAAAAATCTATGACTTCCAAAAGCCACCAACCAACATGGTCAGTGGTGCAGAAGTACAGAACTGTCAACAATGGAGCTGGACATTGATTTCTGTGTTTGCCACCCAGAAAATGAAACTATGCTCCACACTGGCCTCAGAGCCCCTGGGAGTATTCAGGTGTTCTACTCCTGACCCACAGCTCTCCAGCCATCTGCTTCAATGATGGGAATGACATGGTCACTGTTCATCCCCTTTTCCCTGTGCTCCCAAGCACTAGCCAGCACAGACAGCTGAATGGTTCACATTCAAGCCAGTCTGCTAGCCACACTGTGCCTGAAGTACAGGACTGCTCTGCAGCTTTGGCAAAACTCCAAGCATTCCCCAACGTTGATTAACTAGGAGCTTAACTAGTTCAGTCTGGTTTACATTTCATTAAGGACCAAAAGTCACTGGACATTATTTGAACATTTATGAGTGACTTTGGGTCCACTTTGGGTTTTAGGGCTGGTGTAGACAAGTTCTTGGTGGTATCTGGATGGAACCAGGAGTTTCATGTTGCTTTGCTCTTCTTGTTGGAGGGAGATGGTAAAGTGGTATCTACCCCTTGGCTCAAGCAGGCAGGTCCATCCCAACAGTCCAGGTTAGACCCTAAGTTCCCCACTGCTTGGAGTACAAACCATCAGTTATGTCTGAATTGGTGTATCCTGAAATTTTTACACGATACTGATTCCCCCAGTTCCCAATAAAAAGTCCACAATGCCAACATTTTTGTTTACTAATAAAACATTCAAGCTTTAAAAAGCTAAAAACCTGAAATTAACTACTGTATATAGATATATTCATTTCCTCATTGCTAATCATCTAAATCTGTTTGCAGTTTCATTTATGTTTTTGACAACTCAAAATCAATGTTTGCAGAAGGGGTTTATGGTTACATAAAAAGCATGCTTACCAGCTGTGGAAAATGTGTTTGAAAAGCAGTAAACTCTGCACACAGAATGCTATTTAGATACCCAGTGAGGCTATTGGATAAATTACCACCATGCAAAGTGGGTTGACTTTTAGATTTAACCCTATTGGCTGGCTGAGAGTCCCTTTGACTATCTACAAATAAATGGATATATTTATTTATCAACATCAGAGCTGTCTATACTCAGAGCTTTACAAAGCTATGACATTTTATGTCAGGGTAGCCGAAATTCTCCTTGTATAGATTATGTAAATTTAGCACAATTTCAGATTTGCATAGTTTGCTTTACTTTTATTATTCAAAAGATATATAGAGCACTGAAACTTTTCCAAGGGGCTACTTAAATCTCCATTCATTCAGAAGATTTACCATTGGGTAAAAAAGACCCATTAGAGTAAATGAGGCATATTACCACATTTACTCATATTTACTCTAACACGTACCTTTGTTGGCAACATTACATCGCTAAAATTGAGATGCGTATTAGATTTCATGGCAGGTTAAAATTGCGCACCTAATCCAACTGGTTGTTGGGCAAGAGATCCCGGCTGGGAACAGAGGAGGGAGAGACAGTAGTGACAGTGAAAAGGCTGGTGGGAAGCTAATGGTGGCTGCGAAAAGACTGGTGGGAAGGCCTGATGGAGGGGCGCAGCTGCCCACCATCCTTTTCACCGCCACTGCCAGCTTCCCACCAGACCTGATAAAGCGGCATGGCTTCCCACCAGTCTTTCTGTGACCACCACCAGCTTCCCACCAGACTGGACGGCTTCCCATCAGCTTTTTCATGGCCACCATTGCCTCACATTACATTTGACAGCAAATCCTTTTTTTTGGAATGCACACCTTCAATACAGAGGCGAGCATTACATTTGATGGTGCATTATACTCAAGTATATAAGATAGTCATAACTAACTTGGTTTAATGTGTTGTTGAAGGCTTTCATGGCCAGAATCACAGGGTTGTTGTGTGTTTTCCGAGCTGTATGGCCATATTCCAGAAGTATTATCTCCTGACGTTTCACCCACATCTATGAATCCGCAGGCATCCTCAGAGGTTGTGATGTGGGCGAAACGTCAGGAGATAATACTTTTGGAACATGGCCATACAGCCCAGAAAACACACAACAACCCTGTAAGTTGATTTACTTATTTCAGTAGGTAGGTATGAGTAACATAGGTCACTGTCCAGAATTTTTGGGGGCTTATCATGTTAGCAGTAAGAGCAAGACTTTTTTAAAAAAAGAAAATAAATACTATCAATATGTTACATTTGATGCTAATAACAAATCTGTTGCTCTCACACCCACCACATTCCTACTAATGAATGCCAATACCCACCAACAGTTTCATTCAGAAAATATTGGTCGGTCTCTATTATGACACATAGCATGTTGATGCTGATCTTAAACATCTGCCAAACATAGAAGAGAAAGTGATGGAGGCATCAAGAAGAAAAATTCAGAAACAGCAAAATAAATAAAAAAATATGGTGACAGCAGTGATTTGAGGATGCTTCAGGCCAAATGGTGATTGAAAACCTGACATTTATCCCAATGTCCTCTGAGAAACTTGCTTGGGCAAATATGCAAATATGAATAATTACATAAGAGCATTCCAAACAAGTAAACAAAAAAATGATGAGCCAAATAAGGTATCAAAATAGAAAAATCCAGAGAGGACCTGCAATTCTTTCCATGTTAGTACAAATAAATAAATGCAAAGAAGTAGTAGGCATACTCAAAAGATTACTATTGTGATGGAACTGTATCCAGCTCCTCTTGTTACGCTGCCCCACCCACAGTTTGAGAATAGTCACGTTTCTGTTAGTTTTACAAAGGTGGAGCTTAAGGAGACCCCTCCTGGTTTGGATCAATAAGTTTGCCCACCCCTTTTTGCCTTTGTATTAAAGAATATTAACAAATTGTATCTTTATTTTTAAAGCTTTCTACACCCTAGTCAAGCACTGGGTAACAAATTTCTCAAAAAAAAACATATATTTGAAATTGAAACCACCTGAAAGTGAAATGTTAAGCTCTGTCTTCCCAGCTTTTATATAAGATAGGATTTGAAGCATATCATTATCTGGAAGCAGAAGCAACTATTTTTATATCATTCATTGCAGATAAGAAAAATTTCCATGATCTTAGAGTCTGTCCACAAATTTACGCTTTTGTAGCGCAACTAGCAATTAAGATTGTGAAATACTGAAATTCTAATTTGGTAGTCTTCAGGCACCATCTTTATATCTAGTGTCACTGTAACTAGACAGACAGACTGTAGAGTGACAATGAATTAAGCCGTAGATTTATTGCAGGCTATACCTTTATAATTAAAAAAACAGTCTTTCTAGGAGATAATGCAAATATGTTAGAAACAGAATCCTTAAAAAATGTAATACTATTCCTTTTCCTCCTACATCACATCCACCTTAATCATCTTACACCCACATAACTGGCTCGACTTCAATGACACTGTCTCCTCTGCAAGCTTAAGAAACTGTTATATATTTCCATGATAACTGAAAATGAACAGTTTTAAAACCAAGTTGTTAAATTCCACATACTTGGAACAGCATGAAGGTGTTGCATGGATTGGCACATGAGGAATGAAGATATTCTTCTGTTTGCACGCATGGACAAAGATGTACACTTCTGAGGACGAGCATTACAATCATCATTTTTGTTGTGTGCCTTTGAATTGTTTCCAACATTTGGTGACCCTGAGATGGACATATCACAAGGCTTTCTCGGGCTGACAGTATGTTATTCATTCAAGGTCACCCGGTGGATTTCCAGAGCCGAGTGGGGAATCATATCCTGGTCTCCAGAGTCAAAGTTGGGCTGGGCTGTGGCACAGGCTGGTTAGTAGCCTGCTGCAATAAATCACTATGACCAAGAGGTCATGAGTTCAAGGCCAGCCCGTGTCGGAGTGAGCACCCGACCATTAAAATAAAAAATAGCCCTGTTCGTTGTTGACCTAAGCAACCCGAAAGATAGTTGCATCTATCAAGTAGGAAATTTAGGTACCACTTATGTGGGGAGGCTAATTTAACTAATTTATGACACCATAAAATCGTCCAGCAGCATTTGGAATGAGGAAGTATCCAAGGACTCAGCGTCACAGTGAATGATAAAGCAGCTGCTCCCCCTATGGCCAGAATCGAGCTTACCCTCAGGAAGCTGGAAGCTAGAGAAGGTTAAATTGTCTCTGTGTCTCTGTCTCTATGTTCATATGGCACTAAATGTTGGCCATGTATGTGTACATTGTGATCCACCCTGAGTCCCCTTCGGGGTGAGAAGGACAGAATATAAATATTGTAAATAAATAAATAAATAAGTCCAATTCTCAAATCACTCCACCATACTGGTCCTCATCACCATTGTTGTGGCAATTACACATGACCTAAATACCCAATGATTAGGGTTTGCTATGTATTTTCAAGAGGTTTCTGACATATGGCAACTCTAAGATGAATAAATTATAGGGTTTTCTTAGCAAGATTTGTTCAAAGGGGTTTTGCTATTGCCTTTTTTTGAGGCCAGTGGGTTTCCATGGGTTGAAATCTTAGTCTCCAGAGCCATCGTTGTCAGGCTTGGCCCCATATCAGCTGCCCCGAGTCCCTGCGGGGAGATGGTGGTGGGATACAAAAATAAAGTTGTTGTTGTTGTTGTTGTTGTTGTTGTTGTTATTGTCCAACCTTCAAAGGACAACCTCATTTTAGGCTCTTTGTGATTAGGGGTTATAATATTCAATATGATCAATGGGACCCATTTATCTCAACTAATTTCTGAGACATGGGTAGCCAAACACACTTGAAGCAGGTTCCTAGACTCATGAGACGTTAACCTATGCTAGTATTAATTTTGTATTTATTTGTATTATTCACTTGTTTACTTCTTATCTCACTTCCTATCCCACAGGATAAATTCCAATTAAAACAAGGTACAAAAAGTAGAAACAGTTAAACAAGTGGTTCTACTAAAAACACAAGTTAAGAATTTATAACCCATTTAAAATAAAATAAGATAAAAGTGGAGCCCCATGAAAAGCAACTTCTCCCACATGAATTATGCACCGAATTTCTGGATAAATAAAATGGTCTTTGCCAACTGGTGGACAAAAGTGAGACAGCAAACCAAATGTCTTGTCAAAGTGAATTCCACAATCTAGGAGCAATCACCAAGAGGGCTCTATCTCATGTTCTTACGAAACTTGCCAAGATAGTGATGGAACAGAGAGAAGGCTTAGAAGCAAACACATCATGAACCTATTTATATCTGGACAGTTTTGATAAATCTTGGTCTGTTTATTGTACTGCCTTTGATCGTGAACAGAACAGTTCCTTCCATTCATAGAAGGGAGTTTTTGCTAACAAAAGATCAGAAAGTGATTTGCATCTATTCCTATACCCTCCCCAACATTTCACAGATGAAAATTGGGACATGTGTGACCAAACAACATCAGAGTGTAGTCAAGTGGCAAAATTATGAGGAAGAACACCTAAGCTAGGAAGGTTGCAATTGTTTTTTTTCCTGAGTCTACTGGGTAAAGCAAGATTCCACCCCTGCTCTCCTCTTCCCCTGCTGAGTTGAGTACAAACTACTTTCTAGAACTTATTATTTCCAGTGATACTCATTTGCTTCTCAAGTTAAGGGGAAACTAGAGGACTAATGCACAGTTATCAAATGAAAGTAATGACTTCTCCACCTTCAGAACACAACAGACCAGAGAATTGTGCAGTGTCATTGCTCTGTGCGTGTATGTGGTGTGTGTGTTATTCCACTAGTCTGCTCTATTCCCAGCTAGACCCACTACAGATTGTTGCCAGGGATGGAATTCATCAACAGTTGATAATAAACATTTAACAGATATAAATCCTTCTAATTTACTTATTCTAATTAATAACAATTAGCTGCAATAGATTAGACATGTTCCTCTTTGCAAGCAAGTACATGGGGAAATGTATCCATCAATCTAAAGTAATCTTTTACAAGCATAGTATTAAACCATTTTCATTGCTCTGCTCACTTAACCTCAGCATATTCACTTCAGCATCTGATAATTTGTTGTTCAGTTTCACCATATGTTTATTACAGCCTGATCTATCCATCATTCCCCACTTATTCTCTTCTAATACTGTCTTAACTGTCCCAGTGCTTCTCTGAAATCTACTAATTGTCTTCTCACTCCTGACAGTTTAATATCTTTCTCATCCTCTCAGACGACAAAGGTAATTTTCACACTATGACGATTTGGCCCATTCCATTAAGTGTCGAAAGAAACCAAACTTTCAGGTAAAGTTCAGGGAATGTGAAATAATTATTTTGGTCAAACAAAAATGGAGATCCATTTGTGTGTGTTTGTGTATGTGTGTGTAAGTTTTTTATCTCTCACTGGCAACTAAGGGAGCCTGCACCCACCCATTCAATTTAGTTCAATTAAAATGAAATTCAATTATACAAAATTATATGTGACACATGCAGATCTACAGAAAAATCACTGCTACTTAGACCTAAGCACCCTTTGTCATTCACTCAATGATAGTGAAGAATATTCATAATGATGTTAGCCACTAAAACAGAAAGTCAACAATAGAATGTTACCAAAAAATCCCAAAACAAAAGAAATTGAGATTATCCTCTGAAAGTGATTGTCACTTTCTCCCTATCATGTGGAAAACTGCCTTGTTGCATCTTGTTTTTAATCAAAGAACAATCAATTAGCCACAGCAATCAATTGATTCAATCTTGCAATCCCATTATTTTCACATAGCAATGATAAGATGTCAGGATAATGAAAAATAGACACAATCAGCCATGGGTTGAGAACTGTATATACTTGTGTATAAGCTGACCTCATGTTACAAGTAGAGGGCAGGTCTAAGGGCTAGAATCATGAACTTTACTATGACTAAGTCCAGGGTAAAACCTAAGGGCATGTAACAAACAAATATTTTGCTCTCTTTTTAAAAAATGCATAAATGGGATGTATTGAGAGAGTGCTAAAGAAAAGGAGAGGTTCTGTTTATTTGAAGGGGCAAAATTGTGTGGAGGAGGGTTTAATTTTCATTAGTGATGTTAAAATATCTACATCTATGCAAGTGCAGAGGGGGAGAGGAATATAAATGAGGAATAAGAATGCAGCCGGGAAAAAGTTGGAGAGGGAAAGAAGACCAAGAAAATCAACCTGCCTCTATTAGGGACCCAAAGCAAAAGCAGTGTCAAGAGGCAGAGGCAAGAAGCCCCTTTTGACGCAGCTTGGTGTAGTGTGGATTGAGGCTAGCGAGAATTGCAGAGAGACGGCCAAACCACATGAAGCTTCTACAGTAAGTCACCTGCACTCTGCTGTACCTCAGGTGCCCAAAGTGGCAGAGAGCACAAAGCTCATTGAGTTAGCATTGTCATCATCTGTTTCCAGCACATATTTATGGATAAGTTTTGCAGTTGATTTTGTTTGGTCAAAAATTGTCTACTTTTACATGAGTATATAGAGTATGTATCAACACATCCCAAATTAGCATTGCTTTGGCAACTTTCATGAAAGCACTGAGAAAGAAATTATGTAAATGGTTGGCTTGTTTTGTCACTAAAAACAATGCAGTCTAGAGGTGGGTTGCAAAGTGCCCCAATTCTATAGAAAACAGAAAAATCTAGGAAAATGCAAGAAACACTACCTAGAACAAAGAGATTAGTTTTCATTTACCCCTTGTCTTTGAAGTTTCATGCACCAGTTTGGGGTATTTTATTCCCCCATTCACAACTCTCAGTGGCCCCGTTGGCTGAGGGAGTCTGAATTGTAAGTCCCAAAATCATGTTTCCAAGTTCTTCCAACAGGAAAAATAATTCCTGTTTGAGAAGAAACAGAGTTCTTCATTTAAAGAGGACTGTGAGTACTCAAAATAGATTTCCATGGAGTTTGCCAATTTTGTTGCCTCCATAGCCACCCATTCTATTCTTAGGAACTGTTTGTAGCAATTTTTCAGATCTGTATTAAGGGTTTTTTTCTGCTGCTACTTTGTTTTGATACACCAGGGAATGGTTTGCTGTGGTGATGCTGCAGTTTGAAAAAAGTTCTCTTCTCTGAATTTTTAATTTTTTAATTATAAAGTTATAGTAGAAAAGTACTATTTCACTGGCACACTATATTACTATAACTTATTAAACATTTAAAAGAGAAGGGAACATACTATGTTCTACCATATTTTGGAATTAAAAAGAAACCCACTCAAGGATGGGAATAAAATGTTGCAGCTGGTGCTGTGAATTGTCACAAAATAGCCTTTTCCCCATGATAACTCTTTCAGGAGTGAATTTCCCTTCCGAGGGGTAGATTTCTCTCTCTTCCTGTTGTCTCACCCCCATTCTTAACTATGAGTCATTTGCCAGTCAGATGTTTGTAACTCAGGGACTGCCTGTATATGGAAGGCCTTTGACAGGAGCAGCAATAAAGAAGGAATAACAAAGGGTCAGGACCTAGAAAGTTCCCCCAATCAAAGTTTATCTAGGAGTAGAGGAGATTACACATCTTCCTTCCCAACCCTACTGAATCACTTGTTCACTTGTCCAGAAAAACAGAGATGTGCATTCTGCACCTTTGTTTTACTATACTGCGTGCATCATTCTCAAAGGAAATCCACCAATTGGTAGCACTAGAAAATAAAGCATTATGGGAGATGCACAGAAGGAGTAAAATGTATGGAAGGAAGGATCTTTTCTACACATGCTAGGTAAACATGTTAGGTACACATTTGGGTAAACTTATTTATCATGCAATGCTTTTGACACAAAATAAATAATTAAGGTTTCTGAAAACCAAATGGTTGTATCATTTGTATTAGCAGGTCTATCCAAATTATAAAAAGGTGTCGTAAGGCATGAGCCTAAATCTAGAGAATCCTCTTTGGCTAGGTAATCTCAGAGATCTGCCAACATAACAAAATCTGCCAGCAAAAAAGGCATGCTGCCTGAGATGTACCAGCAGAAAAGCCAAAAAAGGAGGTAGAGACATAAGAGGAGCTGAATTAAGGAGAATCCAAATTTCCTTTAGCCTAGGGACAGCTCATATGGCCAGGAAGTTCTTCCTAATGTTCAGGTGGAATCTCCTTTCCTGTAACTTGAACCCATTGCTCCGAATCCTAGTTTCAAGGGCAGCAGAAAACAAACCTGCTCCTTCTTCCTTATGACATCCTTTCACATATTTATACATGGCTATCATGTCTTCTCTCAGCCTTCTCTTCTGCAGGCTAAACATACCCAGCTCTTTAAAATGCTCCTCATAGGGCCTGGTCTCCAGACCTTTGATCATTTCAGTTGCCCTCCTCTGGACATCTTCCAGCTTGTCAATATTTATTTTAAAATGTAGTGCCCAGAATTGGAACCAGTATTCCAGAAGAGGTCTAACCAAAGCAAAATAGAAAGGCACCATAATTCAACCTAGGATCCTATTGCTAGAATAGATCTCTTTAATGTTGAATCAGCCCTTGTAGAAATCCATTAAAATGTTGGGTCTCTTCATGGTGGCCCAACCAATAGGTTTCATGCTTACAGTCATTACATTCCTTTGCCTGTATTTCCTCCAAAGTGACATTTCTTGGAATCTAGTGCTTCCAAGCTCCAGATTTTCCCTTCTTTCTTCTCCCCCCCCCCCCCCCCCATTTTCTTTATATGCTTCCCATTGACCAATGTCCTCCAGATAGGCCGTTCCTCACTTGGAGGAGTGCCGCTTCATGCATTCCTCTCTGAATACGCTCATTTGTGGTTCTTTCTACTCAATATAAAACAGCCGCACAGCCACTGAACTGCCTGACTGACCCCACTAAATAGCAGATTTTACTGCGTGCCATGTAGCCAAATGATCTAGGGCAGAAGAACACGTCTTTGCTTTACGCTACATTTCCAGACATCAGGTTTCATTAACATCTGTCTGGCTGAACAAAGCACTTTGCTCCACAGAATTGATGGAAGCCACAAATGGCAACAGAAATGTCCTGAACCGCAAACATGAAACTGAATAGCCACTCCATGTCAGCAAACTGAAGGTCTTCCTCAGATTGAAGAGTCGGGAACTATTTCATCTGCAGAATTTTTAATTCCTTCCCATTCACACAGACATCACAGGCATCAATGTTTGTTTGGGAGCAGACCTTTGGAAACTTACTTTCTGGCTCTAGAAGTCTGCATTTTAGCTAGTTTTAGTTTTATAAAATAAATTTTCCAAACTCACAATTTGGCGATTTAGAAAAAAAATTCCAGTTTGCCACAGGCCCAAATTGACATGGGTCAAATCCATTTTTGAAGGGAACAGACCTGCAAGGTTTTAGAACAGAATAGGTGCAGGAAGTTTTGGTCAAGTGTAGCCTTCACAGTTTGGGGGGGGGGGGGGGGGAGAGAGAGAGAGAGAGAGAGAGAGAGAGAGACTTTGAACAAACATTGAGGACAGAATTGTTTTGCAAGCTCTTGTGTGACTTGATGACTACTTTATTTATCTAATTTGGATTATTTGTTGCTTTTAATTTGGAATTGTTTAAATTGTCTGTATTACTATATCTGTTTGCTATCCTAAGATTTCATGATAAAAGACTGGAATAAAAATAGTTTAGTAATAACTAAAATAATGTAATCTTGGCCACCCAAACATTTTGTTGGAAGAGACATAAACAGCATGAGTTATTTCAGTCCCAAGGGGGGAAAGAATCATAGAGCTGAAAAAGGCCTCAAGGGACATTCAGTCCAACTGTCTGCTATGCAGACATATCTCTTCCAAAGTCCCTTTTCTAGTCATTAAAAAACAGTAGCCCTCCGCATCCACAGCATCCATGATTTCCACCATCCACAAATTGGCACATCCCATATTATAAAATGTCAGTAAAATGTCAGTAAAATGGACACACTGCAGCATGCATGTTCACATGGTCACCATTTAATAATTTGGGTTATGATCACCCACATTTTTTCATATACATGTGGTATCCCACAATTGAACCCCCACGGATATATAAGTAGGCTGCACCTATGTATTTCTGGGGGGCTAGAAGTGAGCTCCAGCAGTTATTATGTTGTTGCCCACATATGTCCAAGTTTTTGTCTGTGAAATGTTGGAGAACAAGTAATATTCTCTCTTGAATACTGTTGGATGAACTTTAGCAACAGAAGCAAGAACATAAATATGCTCCAGAGGGGCAGACACTTTAGTGTCTGTTCTTGTACTAGAAGTGTGGACATACTATGTTTTGAGTCCCTTTTCAAAACGGTCAATGGCTTCTCCAGAAAAATAAAAGTTTTAAAAAGCTTAAAATTGCCTGGGGCATCAAAAACGTAGCAAAATGCCTCCATAGGTCATTTGGGGGTGGGGATGTCAGGGTGAAATAACCCTCCAAGGTCTCCTAAAATCCTAATGTTCGCCTCCTAGCCTCTTGTTAGCCTACTGCTGCTCAATGACTATCCAACCTATTACAAAGGTACCTGCCTGCTCGATAGGAGAATCTCATGTCTGCGAATAGGATAAAATTTTGTTCTAAACACAAGAACAACAGCTCATCTATAAAACCAGACAACCATGCATATGATTCCCATATGCCATTATAATTATAACCTTACAACATTATAATAGAAGGTCACAATAATTCTGAGAAAAAGGTACAACTTGTTACACCAGTCTTTTGTAATGTTTTTCTCCTGAGTACTGGTACAAACCTTAGTAAAAGGTTCTAACATAAATAATACATCACAAAAGGAGGGGGAAAACCCAGGTTGTATATTCCTGACTACCTCTATGAGTTGCTGTTCAATTGTCATGATTCATTTCACATTCTTCCCATTATCAAAAAAATGTTCAGCTGGGATTTTTACCAGGAAAAACAAAGGTTTAGTTTGGTTCATTATCTAAAGTTCATTCTGCTTAATTGATTGCTGTGTTGTGCTATGATTGTTTCTTGTTTTGATCCATATTTCTGTTTTTCATGGAGTAATTTTCTGTTTTCTTGTGCATGCCCACAGATTCCTGCTACGACATGTTCTCAATCTGATGTGTGCAAACCACCTCTCTCCCTCCCCCAAAACTCTTACAGTAGAATCTCGCTTATCCACCCTTTGCTCATCCAACATTCTGTATTATCCAACGCTGTCTGCTTTTTAGTAGTCAATGTTTTTGTAGTCAATGTTTTCAATACATTTCGATGTTTTAGTGCTAAATTCATAAATACAGTAATTACTACATAACGTTACCGTGTATTGAACTGCTTTTCTGTCGAATTATTGTAAAACATGATGTTTTGATGCTTAATTTGTAAAATCATAACGTAATTTGATATTTAATAGGCTTTCCCTTAATCCCTCCTTATTATCCAACATTTTCACTTATCCAACTTTCTGCTGGCCCGTTTATGTTTGATAAGCAAGACTCTATTGTAGGTAATTTAAAAAAACAGTCATGCAATGCCAAGCTCCAGGACTAATGTCTTCTCTAGCACTTACAGTTTTTCCTCAGTACTATGCATGCTTATTATGGATGAAGAAGAGGAGGAAGCAATGACCTGAATTTAATTGGTCAGTCCCAGCTAGAGTAAACCTATAAACCAGTTTAGAGTTTTAAGATTCTCAAATATTCATCTCAGTCCCACCAACATCACAGGCATTTTTGATAAGGACATGGAGAGAACCTTCTTGGTGGTTAATACTCAAGTATGTCTAGAAACTATGTTAAGTATGTCTAGAAATTTTAGTCAAAATTTCAACCCAAAAAACTGGGATGACTTATCCATGGGTTAATGTAAGTACTAGAACCATTTACTTCTCTGCTTGGATTGGTGAAAAGAGAGCTCTTCATCCCAGGAGAACCTAAAAGAACCAACTCTACCCTTTCTGCTGTGGCATCACATCTGGCATGAATATGGTTGTTATGTATTTTATATTGTTGTATTTTATACTGTGCATTTTATACCACCGTATTTTATTGTATGTTGTTGGGCTTGGTCCCCATGTGAGCCGCCCCAAGTCCCCTCAGGGAGATGGGACAGGATACAAAAATAAAATTATTATTATTATGGTGGCGGGGCCCCTGGTGGCACAGTGAGTTAAAGTGATGAGCTGCTGAACTTGCGGACCGAAAGGTGCCAGGTTCAAATCCCGGAGGCAGAATGAGCGCCCGCTATTAGCCCCAGCTCCTGCCAACCTAACAGTTCGAAAACATGCAAATGTGAGTAGATCAATAAGTACCACTCCGCCAGGAAGGTAACGGCACTCCATGCAGTCATGCCGGCCACATGACCTGGAGGTGTCTATGGACAACGCCAGCTCTTCAGCTTAGAAATGGAGATGAGCACCAACCCCCAGAGTCAGACACAACTAGACTTAACGTCAGGGGAAACCTTTACCTTTACTTTTATGGTGGCAGCCAGGGGTGACTGACTACTGAAACAACTCTGTGGCTTTCCCTCTGTATATTGACCAACTTATTCATGCATCATATCAACATCTATAATTTTGTCACCAAAACTCCCTTGAATTATATATTTGATCATCTTATATACCAGTATTATTATTATTATTATTAATAATAATAATAATAACAACAACAACAACAATAATAATAGCAATGATAATATAAATAAGTATAAAACAAATATGAAATTCACTATTTTAGTCACTTTGGATTGTATTATTATTATTATTATTATTATTATTATTATTATTATTATTATTTGTACCTTCTTTTCAACTATTTAAATTAAGTACTGTTTATTAATGTGGTTATAAGAGTTGCATTACCAATTGTCTTACCTTTGCTTTAAGTTATATTGTGGCAGCTTACACTCCTATATGAATTAAATTAAAATAAATAACATTAAAATAAATACAAATATTTGTGGACCAGTTAAGGTCCAAAACTTGGCCTCATCCTTGCATAAGAAAACTGAGATATCAATTTCTGAGGATTACAGGTATGAAAACTCCTGCTGCTTGCTGATGTTTCCTCGTTTAGAAAAACTTATCATTTTTTTTTTACGTA
Organism: Anolis carolinensis; assembly: GCF_035594765.1. Lineage (NCBI taxonomy): Eukaryota > Metazoa > Chordata > Lepidosauria > Squamata > Anolidae > Anolis > Anolis carolinensis. The sequence goes on along the minus strand of NC_085843.1, from coordinate 78,380,453 downwards.
TTGACTATAAGAAAAACACTATGGTTCAGGAGTATTCCATTGGGTTATGAAATGACATCTGATTAAAATCCACATTTTCAATTGCTGTGTGAAAAATTTGCTGAATGTATGATTTAAAAGAATTTCAAAACCAGTATTCATAAGATTGTAAGCAGGACTCGGTCTTTGTTCTAAACTTTTAGGATTCACATTTACAGTCTCCAGTGAAAAACCCTGACCCACAAAACCTACATCTTAAGCTAGGCAGTGACTCATCCTAAGGGCTTCCAAAGCACTGCAGACTGGGAAGTTATCTCTTAGGTACGGCTCTGGGTGCAGAGTGCATTAAGACAAGCATTGTGGCAGGACCCTGAGAGGTCTGTTCAATTGCCTACCTTCAACATATTCTGTGTTTGGGACAGCACATTACCCATCATTTCCCAGCACCTCAGTCTGTAGTGGCTCAGAAACCCTTTGGCTGAGGCATTCGCTGCCTAAAGAGTTATGCTTTTTGGGGGTAACATCTGCAGATGTAGCTACAATAGAGCTCCCTTGTCTCAGGGTGCATCCAGTCTGCTCACAAATGCGCGAGCTCCCGTGTTTTTATCTGAGGCGTCCAAATGACACCTCAGGTAAAAGCAAATTAATTTGGCACAAAGCAGCAAAACCCTGCTTTGTACCGCATTAATTTTACACCTGGAAAGACCAGGGTATTTCAGAAGACCTGGTTCTTTCTAACTGTTGGCCCTATTTGGACTGGGTCTGGGGACCATGACGTGCGACTTCTGAGCCCTATCCACACAGCTGGCTTGGGATTTCTGACCCTCTGGAGCCCAGAAACCCTAAGACAGTCCCCACCTCCTCGCAAAACCCCTTAAAAGGTCAAAATTACTTACCCGGCCACAATTACCTTGCTGCTGGCTCTCTCCTGGCACAAAGAAATGACACGCCAGGAGAAGGGGGGGGGGGCAGGAGCAATTATCCTTCTTCACACCCTTCTCCTTGTATGTCATTTCTACGCACCAGGAGAGGGCCGGCAACAGTGTAATTGTGACGAGGTAAGTAATTTTTACTTTTAAAGGCTTTTCTGGGGGGTGGGGTGTTGGTGTCTGGGTGCCCTGCCGGAAGGTCCAGGAAAGCACAGGGTTTTTGGCCGGTGTGGGGACAGAAGTCCAGCCTGAACCGGGTTTTTTAAACCTGAGTTGGATCGGAATTTTCCCCTGTGTGGAACTGGCCACAGTTACATTTTTTAAATTGCTGCTCTGCTAACTTTTTTTTCCCAAAGCAATTTTTATTATCACTTCTTAATGCATTTTCATCACATTACTTACACTTATTTCAATTATGTGCAGGTACTCATAGATCATTTTTTCAGATATTTGTAAAACTTATTAGTATTTGTGCTTATTTTCATTTGTTGCAAGTACACCTAGCACATTTTATAGCCAGCATTCCTAAATATTCTACTCCCCTGTTCAAGGAGCTCCACTGGCTGCCGTTCACCTTCCGGTCCCAATTCAAGGTGAATACCATCATTTATAAGGCCCTAAACGGTTTGGGACCCACCTACCTTCGTGACCGTATCTCCTATTATAAACCTGTTCGATCCCTCCGCTCATCTGGGGAGGCCCTTCTTTCGCCACTGCCTTTATCCCAGGCCCGTCTAGTGGGAACGAGAGAGAGGGCCTTTTCTGCTGTGGCCCCCCGACTGTGGAATTCATTGCCCTCTGAGATCAGGCAAGCCCCCACCTTATTGGCTTTTAAGAAAGATCTAAAAACATGGCTTTTTCGATGTGCCTTCGGGGAGTAAATGTTATATACCTTTGATTACTCCCCTTGGATTTTATTCTTTGGACTGTTTGGACTGTTCCATCTTATACCCCTGTTCTCTTTATTTATATGCCTCTCTCTCCCGAGTTTTTAATTAAATGTTCATGTGGCCCGCCCTGTCTGCTCTGATCTGTGTTGTAATGTATATGATTATTTTTGTACTATTATATTGTGTTATGATATATTGTTTTATTTTGTTATATTGTATGGTGTCTGGGCATGGCCCCATGTAAGCCGCCCCGAGTCCCCATTGGGGAGATGGTGGCGGGTTATAAATAAAGTTTTATTATTATATTATTATTATATTATTCATTTCTTTTGTTTGTATTTTAATCTTTTATATAGCCCTTATCTTATTCATATTTGCTACTTGATCCTTGTCATAGCTATATTTGCCAATGCTGAATCTGGGCATAGCTATTTTAATGGGTTTGCGGGGTTGGGGGGGGGGGGTACAGTTTTATGGGAATGTCACAAAGGCTGCTACCATAACATCTTAATGAGATGTACTTTTATTTCTGGAATACACTGCGATCTATTTTAACTTTCATATCAATTCTTTCAAAGGAATAATTTGGATACCACTTCAGGACAAATAATAATAATAATACTTTATTTATCACCCGCTCCTTTTCCCCGAGGGGACCAACTATGATGTATCCATACTGCACAATTATAGCTTATTTTTTTTCTTTTTGAACAAAAGACTAATGATACAGCCACGGCCTAACTGCCATGGCTCTATTCTGTCAAATCCTGGTATTTGTTGGTGGGAGGCTTGATTCTGGCACAAAAATTCTGAAAATCCCAAAAAACTATAAATTCAATTGTTCTATAGGATGAAGCCATGGCAGTTAATCTGGTATTAAAATTGAACAATGTGGATGTACCCTAACATAGAAGCATAGATCCATTAGAAAATCTCTTCAATATTGGGGCGGTGAATGGATCTGATGAACATGCATTGGTTCTTACTGTTTTCTGGAACAATTTCTGAAGTGGAATGAGTCATACAATTTAGGTTGCTTGTCTATCTTTGAAATACAAGAAAAATCTAGTGGAACATTCGTCCAGCTACTTTTCCATAATTGTACCCTGGCAGATCTTCAGTGTGGCAAATATTTTAATCCTTCTGGTGTACAGTGTTCCTTTGTACCATAGCTATTAAATCACAAACTATATAAAAGACCACTCTTGGGTACCCTTGATGCCTTTAATTTCTCTCCTTTTTTCTTCCCAGGAATGACATGCCAAGCCCGAAGTTCTTATGTTACCAGTGAGATCTTGTGGGGTTATCGGTTCACACCTGTCCTCACCTTAGAGGATGGATTTTATGAAGTTGACTACAACAATTTTCATGAAACCTATGAGACCAACACACCACCTTATAGTGCCAAAGAACTGGCAGAGAAGGCCAGTAAAGCAGAGTTGCCCCTCACGTGGTCTGTGTCCAGTCAATTAGACCAGCATGCCGAAGTGGATCCTGAGGAGGAGCCCAAAAGCCAAGAAGAGCAAACAGAAAGAAATGGTGATGTGGCCAATTTAGAGAATGAGTCCAAAGTTTAAAACTTACGAGGGGACAGAAAACAGCAAATCTTTCTTTAAAAGGAGAAAAAAGGACTAAAGGTCTGCCTGCCCAAAAGATAAGCAAACGTTTTGGCTAAAGCTGCAATATCCTTTATTTTACCATATATACTCTTATTATTATTCTCTCTTTCACCTGGAAAAAAACTCAAGTGTTCTTGTATGCAGGCATATGGTTTAGAGTTTGTTTTTAAGACTAAGAGCAGAAGTTTATTATTCTGGGCCAAAAACAAATGGAGTGACTGTAATTAATGTCCATTTCCCAAGCTTTAACTTCAGCTTTTTATATATTCCTCCAAGACAGTTTTGAATGAGATGCCTGCATTGCAGCTTTAAAACCCAAGATGAAGAGAAATCTTTGCAGTTCAATGCGATACTGTACATATATATGCCTTATGTAATTTCTTTTTTCTTTAAGTTTAGTAATAAACCCAGCATGTACAAAAGTACTGTAGTAAAGGACCTCTAAATAATGTATATATCTCTTTAATTAATGTAAGTTTAGACCTATAATTAGAAAATAATAGGATGCAAAAAAATGAAACACACCATGAAGGTATTTCTGTTCTAATACCAGTTTATAAGAGTTTGTTTTGCACCCTGCTATAACTGCCCTGTTTAATGCATGTCAACTTCCTCATTGTACCAGACTGGCAGCTGTTTAGAGTACCTCAATGTTTTCTTAAGCGATGATTTAGCTAACTCTAAAAGCCATAGGTCTGGGGGCTGAGGGCAACGAAATTACAACGCGATTCCTGATATACTGTGATACTGTTTACAAAATGATCCTGTTCTTCGTCATGTTACATGGTGAAACCATTTATGGTTATTTGGGCTGTACAGTTAGAATGTTAACTGTGGCTGATTCTTGTCAAATGCAAGGATTTATTTGTATGGCATTTGTCTGTAAGAGGTGTGTGAGTGTGTATGTTGAGCTATTACCCTCTAAGTGCAATACCTTGGGAAACTCTTTGGTTTTCAAAACCATTGGGTAAAAAAACCCTGTGTAGATAGATAGATAGGTAGGTAGGTAGGTAGATATGAAGATAGATAACCTATATAAGCCATGGAAATTTTTGAATGTTAAACATCATTCAGAAGAGAACATAACCAGCTGATGTTCTAACTGAAAGAAAACCATTGAATTTCAGCTGAACTACATTATCATAATAGTTGCTTCATATGGCTTGAAGACTCTCCCAAAGAGCTGCACCCTTGGGCAAGCCTTAGAAAGAGCAATCCTTAGACAGAAATCTCTCATGAGATATCAGCATGTCAGCCTCTTACACATGTAGTTTCTGTGATGTCAGTGAGCACAATTTGTAGTCCTCATTCTGCCATCTTTACTTATAATGAGTAGTGCCTTAAGTGCTTTCCAATGTCACATTCTCCCAGCAGTTGGCAGCTGCCAATGGGTAGACACTACATCTAGACTCTATGCCACATCTGTATCCATATTGGCACCATGTTCAGCATGTACAATCTAAACCTTCCATTGGATCAAACTGACTAATTAATCCCGGCCACTGAACCTATAAATCAGGGAGGGAGAACTGATGACCCTCCAAATATTCCAAATATTGCTGGCCTGTAACCATTGGTTATACCAACAAATGTTGATGGGAGTTGCAGTCCAAGAACATCTGGAGGACCATATATTCCCCACTCCTGCTGTAAGGAATGATAACCAACATTAAATAGTCATCCTAATAATTATTAGATTTTAGTCACCACAGACAAAAAATCCATTGCTCTTAAACTTCTTTCCATTCATCACTTGATATTCTTTCAGGATAATGTATGTTTGAGTCAGGATAGTTTATTAGTTTTATCACCATACTAGAGCTCTGGAGAACAAGGTTCAAACTTTTGCTCAACCATGGGAACCCATTAGGTGATCTTGGCCAAGTCAAACTCTCTCAGCCCCAGAGGAAATTAAAGGCAAACCCGCTCCAAAAAAAATCTTGCCAAGCAAACTCTAAGGATCACCATAGGGTTGACCTGAAGGTACCCAACAGTAACTTTGTATGTTTGCAAAGATTTTACTCCTACACATTTTCAATGCAATTTGGCAAGGAGATGTACTCACTCAGTTAGCCTCTCTCACCAATGGAATGGGATCTATCAGCAAAACAAAGAGGGGCTGGTCCTATTTCCTCTCTAGTATTTCAGTCTTAAAATCTGCTCTGGAAATTTCCCCAGCCTCCAGAGTAGAATTGAGGAGCATGTAGAACTGCAGCAGGAAGGACTAAAGATGAAAAGTACTCTTTCATGATGCTGAATCTCTCCCAAAAGACTTAAACAAATGCATAGCAGCTTATCCATATATTCATGGATATAACAACCTACAAACATATTACCAGATTAAAAGACCTCTCAACATATCTGCATGTGTTAATTAAATAACGTCACATCCCTTCTTTTCAAGTTCATTATTACTGTGCTACTGTAGCCCTCACCATCCTAAATAAATATGCAGTACCAGTAATATCATGTACCAACATCAACTGCCTGGTTTCCAACAGGTTTGTTTTCAATGTAATATTTATAGCTTCCTTTTCAATCTTAACCCACATGGGCAAATACATTATGGCAGGAGATAATCTGGATGAACAAGAGCATTTGAATGATATTAGATAAGTGTGTTACATCAATATATATTCACAGGCATGTCAGGTTGGATTGATATTTTCCATTATGTCAGGGATGTTGTTTAACTATAGCTTCCATGCGGGAAGGCTGATGGGAGTTGCATTGTAACAATATCACAGAGTACATAAAATCTCCCATGTGCATTATGTGCATTATGCCACACATTGATGTTAATCTAATTTACGCCATTGATATCTTGCTTTCACTACCAGCAGTCATTGATCTATCTACTTGTCTATCTGTATTGCCAAATATCTTTTCACAGTAATGTAATGATGCATCTGCTGATGACTATGTCAGTTGATGGTATAAAGACACATGAGCCCGACTTGGTGCATTATCACAAAATGTTTATATCTGTGCAGTGCAACATAACACAACGTTACCCTGGCTGGTTTAGGAAGTCTATGATTTGAAATGTGCTAGCCTTTTGTAAGGTTCTCTTCTCCCAGATGTGCTGTGGTCCGTCTTCCAAAGAAAAGCACCAAGACACACGCGGGTAGATTCCAACAAGTTTTTATTGTACCGAATGCCAGAACCTTCTTTTGGCCCACATATATAGGGGCTCCCACATACCAGAGGGTAATTGATGTTTTATGGCCGGCCTGCTTTATGGCTGGCATCTGTTCCTGAGAAACAAAACAAAAAAAACTAGAAGAGTTTATTTTGTTGTTGTTAAAAATAGGAAATGACTCCCAAGGGACCCACATTATATTATTTCTGGAAATCTCTCTCAATAGAAGTAAAGTAGACCAAGTGAACTTGAAAGCATTTATCCTAAAGTAGATGCACTGAATTTGGTAGTAATCAGAGTAAATTACTGCTCAGTCAGAGTAATGGTGGCAGAAAAAGGACTACTGTGTAAGCAAAAGACAATTATAACTCCATGTAGTGCAAATGCCCATTCACACCAAGTGTTTTCCTTACAAGAGGAAAACAAACTAGTACAGCCTTAATTTCGTGTTTATGCCTGCCTAATCTGGAAATAAAAAAGTAGATTGAGAAGAATTTAAAGTATTTTTTGTATAAAAGCATATAAAATCATATTTTAAAAGATATAACTCAGGAGAAACCTAGTAGGCAGGTAGAAATTTTGCACTGTGATAGATCCTTCACATTAATTTCATCTGTATGCTGATTTTTGCTGAGTAGAATTCCAGTTATTTCATGGAATGATGATTAATCTATGATTTACAATCCTTAGAAGTGCTCACGTCTAGGCTACATTGTTTTACCACTGAGCTGGATTTAAAAACCAGCTACACTCATCCTTACTGGAAATGGGGAAACGAATTTCCTTTCTCAGTCGTTTTCACAAAGAAAATATGGCTTTAACTACCATGGCAGTTCCCCAAGGGGTGTTTTGGCATCTTTATATACCGCATTGGCACACTTCACCATAACAGTATAGAAATTGCTACTTCCTTTCATTCTTCACTTTTGAAATAAAACTGTTTTTCGTTGTATATATTGTTAATATGTAACTGGATGCCCTTTGTATGCTGTCATGGTGTCTGGTAATGCTGACTAATTACTTATGTCCATGTAGCTCACCCTGACCTCAGTACAATTCTAGTAGCACTTGGTCATGTACAACTTGTAGCCCTCAATGAGGATGTATACAGGTTGAGCATCTCTTACCTGGAATTCCAAAATACTCCAAAATCCAAAACTGTCCACATGAGTGTCTGAGATAGTGACACCTGTACTTTCTGATGGTTACTTTGTTTCATGAACAATATTATTAGAAATATTGTGTATAAATTTACTTTCTGGCTGTGCGTATAAGGTGTATATGAAACAAAAATGAATTTCATGTTTTGATTTGGATACCATATCAAAGGTATTTCACTATGTACCTACCCTGTTTCTCCCAAAACAAGACAGGGTCTTATATTAAGTTTTGCTCCAAAAGATGCATTAGGGCTTGTTTTCAGGGGCTGTCTTATTTTACCAAATTGACTTTTTAAATACGTAAACTATATCTAGGGCCTATTTTTAAAATAGGGCTTATATTTCGAGCATCCTCAGAAACGCTGAAAAATCACGATAGGTCTTATTTTCGGAGTAGGTCTTATTTTGGGGAAAACAGGGTATATATAAATACAAAATGCAAAAAATCCAAAACATTTCTGGTTCCAGACATTTCAGATAAAGGATTCTCAACCTGTTCTCCCATTTGACATGTCTGTGTCAGACTCAGTGAGGACTGGAGAAGCATCCCAATCACATCTATATCAGCTATGCATGTGGCTCTGCCTTGCTGAATTGGGACACCCATCACTAAAGCTGTGCTTAGGGGCACCAGGAGTTTGCATGGCAGACAATGTTATTGAGTGCATTTACAGAAAATGACGTGTTGTAGCCACGGCCACATACCACGCTGCAAAGAGCAGAGGCAGGGAGCAGAAAAGAGGGGGGGACTGCATAGGAGCAAAATGAGGGCAATTCCCCTGCCCATGAAATTTTCCTTCAGTCCCCAGATTTCTAGCATTTGCAAAGAATGAAACATTGGAAATCAAAGAATGCTCATATTTGCTGTACTCACATTCCCTTGGCTGCTGTACCTTTCCCTTTTCTTTGGGTATCTGAATTGTATTTCTAAACCCTCCGATCCAAATTTTGGTTAATGCAATGCTAGATATAAAGGGAACTGAAAGGGAAAATCATTTGGAGTGCAAATTTCTAATGCCCTCACCCCCCGCCCCAAACCTTACTTTTTGGCTATACATCTGACAGAAGAAAGCATTTTGCTCTTTTCTTATACAATACTAACCCATAATGATTTAGGAACAAAATCTTGGAATATCATATTTTTCCCAGAGCTTGTTACAATGTTACTCATAGCCCGCCACTTTTTTATTTATTTATTTCAGTTATGAGCAGCAGAAATATCATTGATTTGCATAATGAGTTACAGTTGCTCTTTATTTTGGATTTTACTTTTGGGGGCAATTTTGAATCCTCCTGCCACTATTTTTTCTAAAAAAGTTTTTAATATAATCTTATTAAGGTGGGTGCTTTTTCTTGTTATTCTCCAGTAATTCTAACACGCAAGACATTCCTAAGTCAAACTGACATCAATTGAGTAACATATTTTTTTTAATAATGTTTCCTAGCTCTGTTTTTAGATAGATTATCATCCACTGCTTCAAGAACTGAAAGGAAAGTGTCTCCTTTCAAATGTCATAGTAGCAGCCAGCTAAGCACATATGAGAAGTCTCAGGGGAAGGATAAGATGTGGAAGTAAGGGGGAAAGTTGTAGAAAGTTCTCGATTGGGTGTCACTAGCTTGCTGCACTATTGAAAATGCATGAGAAAGTGAAGGAGCCCTCCACACACACATACAGAAAGTCTTATGTGAGGTCATCATGTTTTTACTCTTGTAATATGGGGGAAGGGGCATTTTTCTATGAAGGATCTTGGTAAGTTTGTTATGGTTTATTTTTTTAAAGGGTTACCTATGTCCTGTGCAAGTGGAGCTTCAGACCCTTTTCAGCTGTTTGTGTGCCCTTTTAGCACAGAAAAAGAAGCCGCGTCCTTCTGACACACATGCATGTGTAAGCTGTAACATTGTGAGTGAGACAGAAAGCTTAAAGTCTCTCTTGAATTGTTTTTGTTATTAACAATGAAGCATCTGATGTAAAGTTTATGGAATCACATTTTTTGTAATATAAACTTAAAAGACCCAAAGCTTCTGATGCTTTCAGTAGGGAAGCTTTGTCAACATTTTGTACTAAGAATGTCCCACACACTTCTATTTTTCTACAATGACTGATTAAGGCATTTAACAATGTATTTTGTGCCAGTTATTTCCACTGAAATGTTGAAAAACAGAGAAGATTGGAATGATGTTAATTAACAATGGATTTTCAAAGCTGATCAACAATGAGTAGCGTTTTTCATTCATTTCTTAAATGCACTGTGAACTGACAATGTATTATAATGAACATATTCTATTATTTATGAAAGTAGTTATATTTTGCACTTTGACCTCTCATTCATAACCCAAGTAGCTTATAACTTTGATTAAAGCAATATAGTTGGCCCTCCATACCCACAGATCATTCATCCATGGATTCAAGTATCTATGGCTTGAAAATACCCCTCCCCCCCCAAAAAAAATACCCCAAAAAAGCATTTTATAGAAGGGCTACCATTTTAACATGTTTTCAAAGGCTTTCATGGCTGGAATCACTGGGTTGCTGTGAGTTTTCTGGGCTGTATGGCCATGTTCCAGAAGCATTGTCTCGTGACAACCTCTGACAGTCCTTACAACCTCTGAGGATGCCTGACATAGATGTGGCTGAAACAGCAGGTGAGAATACTTCTGGAACATGGCCATACAGCCCAGATAACTCACAGTAACCCAGCTACCATTTTTCTTTGCCATTGTATAAAATGGGACTTATGCATGTTGGTATCCAAGGGGGTCCTGGAACCAAATCCCAGCAGATACCAAGAGCCCGCTGTAGCTATAAAACAATAAGCAAACCATTCAAGCTTTGGAAAAAAGAAACATCAGCCAGATATGCAAAACACAGACCTGGATGAAACTAAAACACCTCAATGGTATGGCTGGGCAGAGAGGAGGCGTGTTAGCCTTTATGTTATTAAACACTAGAGACAGATGAACTTCTGACCATTTCTGAAATCTTACTACTGTAATTTCATTGTGGGGCTTAGACAAATTATTTTTTGAACTACACATCTCAGAATCTTTTATCCAATACCCACGTAGGGTGGAGATTTCTAGGAGGTATAAGTCCCCTTTAGGGAAGATAAAGCTGGGTATAAATAAGTGTTGTTGTTGTTGTTGTTGTTACCATTTATCATCTGCAAAAACCACCCTATTTGGATCTGCACACATTATTCGCCGATACAGCAGATAGTCCTAGACACTTGGGAAGTGTCCAACATGTGATCCAATACAACAGCCAGCATGGTGATGTTTTTTGCTGTGTATTAATTTTGTTGTGTATCAAATAATAATAAGCAAGAATTTTCCCACATTAATTTTAATTGAGATGACCACACTAAAGGTAAACAACCTGTACACTGCTTGTATTAAAAGCACTAAGGAATTCCCAAGGAACTCTGACTTCAGGTTAGACATGCATGGGATTCTACAGCATACAACTGACATTTTTAGAAACACAAATATATCTTTTTTCTTGCAACTGCTCAACATGAATCAATATCCCATTGAAATTCCTATGTAATTATTTCCTGTGAGTGTATTTCATTTCTGCTTTGGATATCTGGCTTGAAATCATCTTGCACAATTTTTAAAGCAAAAGGGCAATCCATAGAAATACAAAATGTAATCGATCAAGCCTGATGCTATACTTCTTGTCACCAGTGCTTCATATAGGCCCTTTGTAGAGAAACACATAAAGGCATGCTTATAGCTTCTTTTGTGTGTGCAGGTTTTCATCATTTTAATGGCCCACTTGGAATGAAAGCATTGCAAGTTATTATTGATTTTGATGGGCATATTATTTCATTCATTCATTTCCTTGTGTAGATGAAGGAAATTAATATATTTAATCAAAATCAAGAACTTGGAAAGCTTTCATTATTTACATAAAGCTCAACAAGCATAAGAGTAGTACCAATAGTGTAGATTGAGCACCCTTATCTGGAATTTCAAAATCCAAAAACTTCCAAAATCTAAAGTCATCCATTTTCCAAAATTTGAAAAAAAAAAATCTAAATACAAAACACTTCTGAACCCAAGCATTTTGGATAGTTATGACACTCTTCTTAATACTAAGTAATTACTTCAATTCTTAGCACCATTATTTGGTTCATGTATGTTGCAAATATTCAAACCTATTGATAACACACCTGCTTTAATCTTTTCACTAGATCATGAAGCTAATTACATGTGTCATGTTACTCCTGGCCTTACATCTCTGCAAACTCAGAATTTTTCTCTATAGATCTGGAAAACCTCCTAGAAGGTTTGCTGGTGCCCTCTACAAACAAAAATTAGTACTACAAGAACTGTCAATTTTGGATTTCCACTCAGGCTGACAATATTGAGGCTGACTAAAGTTCTTACCTGAAGATCTTGTTGTTGATGTCTTCTAACATGCAGTTCTTGTTGCTGACATTTGAAATGACAAAATCTTCTCTTCATTAAAGTGCAAGGTTGGCCTGGAGGAGGGATATACATTTCTCACTGGTATTGCTTTCCTTTTTAAAGACTGCTCACAATCTACCAGAAAATTGACCCAGTGGTCCTATGTCTCCCATTCATTTTCATGGACCAAAGAAGGGGGTCTGTGACTCTCCAGCTATTGATTCTGTTAACCACAACCAACAAAATTTGTGGTCAGGGATTATGGGAGGTATAATCCAGTAATATGAGGAGGACTTCACAAGTTCCCCAACCCTACCACAAATCATGCATTGAAAAGTGTCTTCACAACCTGAATCTTTTGCCCCTCATTTTTTATTGAGGTTTATGAAAGGTTGTGATTTGGAAAGGATGTCATTTCTGTTCATTGCTATAATTAAAATTCAAACCATGTGGATGTCTCATACTGTCATCCCACACATAAAATATTCAGATTGGGAAACAAACAAGCAAGTGTCTTTGTTGTTGAGTTTAAATTATTCTGTTAATACTCCTGGAATACCACATAAAATTCTTTATACAGAAGATATGTTAAGCTGCCTTTATTTTGCAGAACGAATGTCTTTCTCATTTTACAAGCTTAAGTGGGACAGTGCACTACGTTTCTGTATCCCTTTGGATATGTTGACTTAATTCATAGCCTACAACAGCATGGAATTTGCATTCTGACAATATATCAACATCTGATGGAGGGGCAAACTAATTTCTTACATGAGGGAAAAGACATCTTGTCACATTGATGACTCTGCTATAAAAAATGAAAAAAGACTTGCATGGAGTTGTGTCTATTTATTTATTTATTTATTTATTTATTTGCTTTTCAAATAATGCAAGCAGATCTATCTTCTGGCCACTTTGACTTTGGATCTCACTTAAACTACATGTATCAACAACATGTATCAACTGCACATTTATTCAACTTTGTATGAGAAAGGAGGGTATTTCTAATACACTCACTAAATGACCTTAGGTTCTGTTATTATGGAACAGAAAGGAATACATTTTTCTTCACTTTCTTGCATCAGATTTATACAGCTGATAGGAGTGCCCACAAATGTTGTCGTCTTTCATGTTAGGAGCCCTGTTCCAGTCTTCTCTGCACCTTCCCTATTGTTACATAGACTTTTAAAGGTTTAGCAGCTAAAACTATTCCAAGTATGATGGTCTATAGATTTCTAGAGAGAGGCTTTACAATAGTGGCAGCTTTATTCCTAATCACTTTTGTAATATGGACTAAGATACTACACACTTAGGTAAACTTTGTGATTTTCTCAGTGCACTGTGGGTGACAATATCACTGTTGCTGTGACATCCACCATTAACCTAACATTGTTTTCCTGGCCAATTCCTGCCCACACAACTTCACATGCCCACACCATATATCACATATCACTTTACTTTCCAGCTGAATTCTCCTTTGGGAGAAGAATGTTTCATTAAATTTAGAGATCATTTTGGAACATTTTGCAATTTCTTTTTATCACCCTGAATCATATGGTGTCTATGCAGTGTAGTGATATTTAAGACATAGCCATGCTAGTGTTTATGTGCAGTAAAGGGATCCTGTAGCATCTTTGACACTGAGTCCAACTTATTTATATATCGTATCAGAAGAGAAACTGAGGGTACAGTTGTATTTAAAAACACAAAGTTAAAAAAACTTGGCATTATGCTAAATTTCCATTGACCAGTAGCTGGCCACTTTGAGTGCCTCTGGTGTTCCTGTAAGAAGGTCTTCCATTGTGCATGTGGCAGGACTTCAGACTACATTGCAGTAGGTAGTCTATGGTTTGTTCTTCTCCACAGTTGCATTTTGTGGACTCTACTTTGTAGCCCCATTTCTTAAGATTGGCTCTGCATCTCGTGGTGCCAGAGCACAGTCTGTTCAGCGCCTTCCAAGTCACCCAAGTCTTCTGTGTGCCCAGGGGGGATTTTCTCATCCGGTCCCAGCCACTGATTGAGGTTCCGGGTTTTAAACTGCCACTTCTGGACTCTCGCTTGCTGTGGTGTTCCTGTGATTATCTCTGTAGATCTTAGAAAACTGTTTCTTGATTTAAGGTGTTGGTGTGCTGGCTGATAATCCGAACAGAAGATGAGCTGGAGGTGTCACTGCCTTGGTCCTTTCATTATTGGCTGCAATTTTTCGGCGGATGTCAGGAGTCCAACTGAAGAGGTGAATGTTGGATCAGAAATTGGGAGGTTAGGTTCAACTCTGAGCCATGAAATTCACTTAGACCACATACACTCAGCCAGATATATCCTCCATAGTTAATGTGAGGATGAATTGTGGGGTGCAGGAGGAGAACCATCTGAAGTCATTTTATACATTAAAAAAAAGAGTTTTTTGCTCACTTGAGGACACAAAACTAAAAAAAGAAACCAAACACTTGGGTCAGCTCATTCACGCTCCTAACTCCAGAGCACTCATGAACAATCTAAAAAGCAATTGACTATATACAACTCCTTTCTGGTATTCAGCAGTGGAGCAATGTACTTCAGAAGCTGGTAGATGCTCCTTCAACAGATGTAATTTGTGATTTTAAGCAGAAACTGGAGAGTTCCTATTAGGGATGCTACAGTAACAGATCCCCTGCATCTAAAGTGTACTGGACTAGATAAACTTTGAAGTTTCTCCAACTCTTTAATGCTATAGTTCTACGATTAATCCATTATATTTATGGATCTTAAATATTATAAGACCTTGACAAAGTGGTGTGTGTTTGTGTATACGATTCTCCATGAATTATCTCTTATATATTTTATTTCAAAAACCACTTTTTTTTTTGCATAAACATCCACTAATTTGTCTCAATCAAGCAATAGTGCATTATGACTAATTTATGTTGAAAGCAACAAAATGGAAATTATCCATGTTGACTAACTGTTGCTGGCTTGGGCCTGCTCTTTAGAAACGAGAAATCAATCTTTCATTAAATGTATGAAGCAAGCAATCAGCTGACCCTCTTAAGTCTGTGAGTTTAACTGAGGCTTCATGTAACAACAAGATCTAGTAACATCATGTCTGTGTTCCTATCACCAGCTGGGGTTCTTCAATTTTGAATTTTAAACATACAGTATTAGCATATTAATGTTGACTCTGTCAAGGGATATATTCTGCTTGTCTGCAATAGTTTCAGATGACACTGGAAAATGTTTCATTGTAAGTCATGTTTGTTTTGGGTTTTTTAAATTAATCTTTTCAACATAGCTAACAGCTTTTAGAAGGAACTTTTATTTTTTTATTTTCTTTAAAGTAACATGTGATTAAAGTTTTAATCAATCAGTCTCAACAAAAAAAGACCTGCAAATAAGGTCTTGCCATCCCACTTGTACTACGCATAGGGTTTTCATTCATTCAGATAACCAAACTTTACATGAATTTTAGACAGGCCACCTGATGCCTGTTTGAATCATCATCTCGGCCAGATTCCAAGCTCTGGATTTTTGCTTTTTAACATAAATATTTAGCTCTTGTAGAATTGGAGATATGGGGCAAACCTTGGAGGCAGTTTTCTGTCAATTTGTTCTGCTAGCAACAAGCCCATTAGGAAAGTTTTGGTGTAAAGGAAGCAAGTTTGAGTGAAACAATTGTCATAGTGCAAGGAACATGTAAAGGGTGCACAATGAGGGCATGGGATAAGGCAAGGGAGGGAGTAGAAGAAATAAGGAGAGCAAGTGGTAAGATAGCAATGCAAAAGAAGCAATGAGGGATACACCATGAGGTGAGGCCAGGGGTACAAGCGATAATGTTATACGTCGCTGGTGTTATGAGAAGTCTTAGCGGGATTGTTGCCTCTTCTTCTTGAAGAATTGGCTTATAGCGTCCAATGTGGAGCTCAAACCCACGATCCTGAGATTCAGAATCCCATGTTCTATCAACTGACCTAGTTTAACTGGAGCTCTCAGGGCCACCACTATGGTTGCTCTGTCAGCTCTTAAACTGCTTTTAATAACAACAAGAGAATAAGAAATGCAGTGTGATGGTGCTCTGCCAGAAGCAAGTGAGGGGCTCATCACAAGAAGGTGAGATAAGGTGTAGAAGGGAGTAGGATAGTTGATAGAGTGAGTGTACAAGCAGTGCATTAGAAAAAGCAACAGAGGTTACACAATTATCACAGGAGGTGAGATGAGGGAAGGAGTGGCAAAGATGGGAGAGTGAGCTGTGTGAGTACTGGAGCATAAGAAAAAAGTGAGAGCCACACTGCAAAGACACAAGATGAGGCAATGGGGGGAAAGACCAGAGAGTGAAACATATGAGTGGTGAAGTGCAAGACGTAAATAAGACATGCTCAAAGAGTTTAAAGTAAGGTAAGTAGAAAAGACAATGAGTGGTACAAGCAGAAACTCAAGAAAGGGAGGCTGCACAAGAGGAGGTGAAGTGAACAAGAAAAGGCATGGGAGAGGAAGGTGAGTCCAGGGAAGGGGGGAAAGTGAAGAATCCAGTGACAGAAGCAATACAGCACAATCAAAGAGTGGTAAGAACAGCACAATTTGTTGTTCCTGTGCTCTGTTCCCTGACTTGACCAATTCATCATGCTACTACAAGGAAAGGTACAAGAAAAGAGGAGACAGCAGATAGAAGCTTATTAATGCATGTTGTGAATTCCAAACAATTATAAAGAAAAAACAACACCTTTTTTGATGGACTTAATTCTCCATTTATATGGAATTTTGAACTGTTTGCTCACATATATATACTACTAAGTTGAATGTGCATAAGAAAGGAAAACTATTTACATTTACAATGTAAACTATTTCAGGAAAACAAAGCAGCAGTTGTGAGGGTGTTAGCAGGAGACACATCTGGCAATTGGACTGTAACTGATACTGATTTTTTAACATCATACCTGGATGTAAGAAAATGTCAGGACCCAGGCTACAGAGCACCAATAACCATGCGCAGAGGCCAGATTCTATCTAATATCTTTATTAAAGGAATATATAAAGTCAATAAAACAAGTGAAGAATATAGTTCAGAAGTAGACCTTTCAGGAAAGGTCAAAATTAGTCCAGGAAATTAATGTCCAATATGTGATATTAAGGTCCAAAGTTATAATCCAATAACCGAAACACACACTTTGCCAAGCAAAGTGTGGGGAAATGACAAGGTCCTTTAGTCCGTTGGAGCTTGACAACAAGGCTGGAAAACAAACTAGATTCTTGGCAAACAAGACTTGATACGAGGCAACAAGAAGCAAGAACAAGGTCCGTGGCGAGGTCCGGGGAACAAGGCTGGCTTGGAACTTGGTCCTGGAAACAAGGAACTGGAGTTGCGTAGTCCACACACGATCTCACTCCTCAAGCTGACGAGTTGACTCCGCAAGGTTTCCTTCGCGGCAAAACACCTAAATAGGGCCTCGTTTCCCGCCAGAAAACACTTTCCCTGGAGAACTAGAAGAGAAACCCAACTTTGTCCAGATGCATGACTCCTTAGAATTTCCCAAGGGAAGCAAACCTAATCAGCTAATTGTTTGGCTGCGATTCTGGCGCTCCGGCGATTCGCCTCCCTATTTCCTCTATCTCTATTATAATTGTCTCTTCGAAAAAACGGGGGAGAATTCTGCCCAAGGCTTGTTTGGCTGACTTCTTGAGGGTAAACATCCTGCAGGTGCAGGGGCTCCGATTCAGGCTGAACCGGTGGAAATCCCATGTTTTCCTTTTCATCTGCCACAATAGTACTAGGAACGGGACTACAAGGCCCATGAGACATCACAGAAAAATACTTTTAACGTTTTAAAGGGGAATTATACTAGTCTTTTCAAGCAAAAACAACAGGAACTAGATTCTGCCCTGACTTATTTAATGGTATATACCGCTATCAGGGATAAAGCATTATGAGGCACAAACTTTTCTTGAGTACAGCCCTTTTCATCAGATACATGAAGAGCTGCCTCAGTTGGCAGATACTTATATCCGTGTTTGGTCTTGGAGGATGTAGTTAATGAGGTGAGAGATACAAACATTTGGCAATAATAATTGAGTAGGAGCACATCCCTCCTAGTATAAAATGAGCTGCTTAGCATATACAATTTAATGAACAGTCAAATACATGAAACTCAGTTAAAGTACTTATAATAAAATATTTTATGTTATGCATGATCAAGGGGAATTTTTTTACACTAGCTCATTAACATGATCCAGAGTAACCTAATTTTTTTATTAAGCTTTATTTATCTGACAATGATCCCGGCTTATGTGGACAAGAAAAGTGAGCCATTGAGCACACATATCCCGCATTCCCAATCACAGATCACTTTTAGATCACAGTGTACTGGCTGCAGATTATCAACACATCTGCTTGAAGACATAAGACATAATGGCCACCAACTGTTAGCTCAGCCATTTATCCAGGAATTAAACTTGGGACAAAATGAGATTCAGTGCAGAAGACATATGAAGATCCTAACTTCCACTGTTGTATTGAAATGTTTTGTTTTGTTTTACTCTTGTAGTTGTAACGGGATTGGGATTTGATTGAGGCAGAGTTCAGATGTTTACTGTTTCCATCAGCCCAATAAAAATCCACACCAAGCTGAGTTTTCCCAAAACTGTTTAAAAATGAAAGATTGTGTCCGGGGGTGGCTGAACCTATAAGCAAAGTACACAAATGCAGGTGGTGCCAATCCCCTGGGGGCACTGTTGAGGCGTTCAGCGCCGAGAGAGAGAGAGAGAGAGAGAGAGAGAGAGGCAGGCAAACAGAAGTTTTACCTCTGTGCCTCAGAGCCACCTCTGGCGGTGATGATAAACTCTGAATTGCTCTGTAATTGAAAAAATATTGGGGGGGGGGGGGGTGGAGGCCGGTTTGACAAATATCAAGGGCATCTTTTGATCCTTTCTGCCACTGTGTTCTGCAGCCGCTAATAAAACTCGCATTGAGCTCCTTAGCGCCTCAATTAACAGGCAGACTAAGCATTTCTGGGGGTAGGAAAGAGCTTGTCTCAATCAATAGCGTTTAAAAAGCCTGACAGGATGAGATGAGCAGCCAACTTGGGCTGGAAGTTTTCCTGCCCCTGAAGAGACGCCCCTCACTTTCAAGCCGTGAGGAAAGTCTCCTCCAAGGGAGGAGAGAGAAAAAGATATCCAACCTGCTGGGGAGAGGACATTCCCATCCCTTTCACAGTTCATAGGTGTTGTGTTTCCTCAAGCCCGCCTTTCCTCCTTCCCTCCCTTACATTTCTGGCTCTTTTTCTCGTTTTTCTTGAAATAAAAACCTTTTGCCTTTGAAGGGTTTCACCTTCTTGCAAAAGGAGAAAGGAAGGAAAGGGAGGGAGGAAGAGAGAAAGCGAGGTTAAACGGAGCCCAAACTTTTTGCAGATTGTCCCTAAACTCGCCAAAGCTCCGTTTAACTCTGTGTCCAGCGCATTAGAGGTGTCCAGCCAGATCCAAATCAGCATTCGCTGTCCATGAGGCAAAAGCATGGCCACAGAACATGCCAGGCCTGGTGTATCTCTCCAGCCAGAGAATGGAGTGGACAAGAGGATTTTAAGCACTTTCCCGGAGATTAAAAAAGGGTGGCTGGCGGGGCAAGAACATAATGCAACCAGACAATCCCGGAGCACCTCCTCATGTGATGCAGCAGACAGACCCGATACTCCCCTCCTCTCCCCTGCCCACCCCTTCTTCAGCAAAGGGACCCTCATTTCTGGGATCCAATGACAGCAGCCAAACAAAAAGCAGCACTGAGACAGAGCCCTTTATTTTTCTTATGAAGGCTTGGGTGCAGGATCTGTGGATGGGGGGGAGGGTGGGCTGACGCCCGCTGGAGAAGGAGAGGGTTGCATGGTGCCATTCACCCGCAAAGGGGTGAGTCAGTCACATTTCCAATTTCCAGGGATGTAATACAAAACCATGGAGAGAAGTTCTAGGAAAGATATACTTCCATCCATGGTAGGTCTTCTGCTCTGTTGGAAATGCTGACTGCCTGTGTGGATAAAAGGCCGCTGCCATCTTCAATATCATTCTCAAAGCAGGCTTTTCAAGTTTTAAGTGGTGGTAGAAGAGACCTTCTGTTAGTCCTTTCTGTTGTTCTGGGTCTCAAACTTTTTCCAGTCCATATTTGATATAACAAATTCCCTTCTGCTGTGACAAGTAAAGGAAAAAACCAAAACTAGGAGAGGCCATTATGCAGCTCCCAGATGTTACCCAGTGCAACATTCAGTGTTCTTCACAAGTGTAGTTGCAGCCCAACATCTGGGGAGTCACACCATTCCCACCAATGATTTAAGCCCTATTTCACCACTATAAAATCAACCAGTTCAGGTGGTGCAGTTATAAATGGAAAGCTGGGATATATTCATAACATGAATAGAATTATTAGGTTGTTATTGCCATTTGGATATTATTATTACTAGGATATTTTTATTTTCTGGATATTATTATTGTTCTTATTTGGATACTATTATTATATTTTCAATATTAGTTTCTCTTCTTAAGAAGGAGGCTTAAAGGAGGTTCCTTCTTTGGAGGCTTTTAAGCAGAGGCTGGATGGACATTTGTTGGGGGTGCTTTGAATGTGATTTTCCTGCTTCTTGGCAGAAAGGGGTTTGACTGGATGGCCCACGATGTGTCTTCCAACACTGTGATTCTTAAAATGCTCCAAAGCAGACCTTAAGCATTAAAATAGCAACCAATTTAGAAAATAAAGATAAAAACTGGAAGATGTGCTATATTGATAGCATTTGTCATTATTTGGATATTATTATTATTTGGATGTTCTTATTTAATTATTATTGGGAAATTATTATCAGTAGTATGTTATTAGTATTATTTTTAGGATATTATTATGATACTGTATTTTATTTTTGATGTTATATTTATTTTGGAGCCCCCAATGGCGCAGTGGGTTAAACCACTGAGCTCCCCAACTTGCTGACCGAAAGGTTGGCGGTTCAAATCCAGGGAGTGGGGTGAGCTCCCGTTGTTAGCCCAAGCTTCTGCCAACCTAGCAGTTCGAATACATGCAAATGTGAGTAGATCAATAGGTACCGCTCCAGCAGGAAGATAATGGTGATCCATGCAGTCATGCCTATGGCCACATGACCTTGGAGGTATCTATGGACAATGCTGGCTCTTCAGCTTAGAAATGGAGATGAGCACCAACCCCCAGACTAGACTTAGTATCAGGGTAAAACCTTTATCTTTTACTTATATATATTTATACTGTATATCCCCTTTTCTCCTCTAAAAATGCTCCAAAGCAGACCATAAGCATTAAAATAGCAACAATTTAGAAAATGCTGTTAAAAACTAGAAGTTGTACTATGTTTATTATATTATTAGCATTATTGTTAGGATCCTGTTTTATTTTTGATATTACTATTAATTTATACTGTATACCACTTTTTCCCTCTTAAAATACTCCAAAGCAGACTATAAGCATTAAAATAGAATTAAACCTACAAAGGAATAATTAAAACAAATTTAAAAGACATGAAACATTTGCACATAAGTGCAAACAAGAGATTTCTTTTTATTTCATTAATACACATATCTACGAGGGCTATCCACAAAGTAGATTACATTTTGGATTTTAAAAAGGACAAAGTATAGGAGAAATCATTTACCATATGCATCTGAAAGACACATCATGATACTACAATCTCACGTAATCCCCATTGAAATCTAGGCACATCTCATATAGATAAATGAGTTTGGAAAGGTCTGCCCCAGTAAATTTGCCACCTCTCTCCTCCGTTTCCAACAATGGGGGCATGGCTGGCAGCGCGGCGTTTTGGCTACGCTGCAGGAAGGGAGAAGGGGGAAGGGCTGAGGACACAAGCGGGGAATTTACTGGAGCAGTACTTTCCAAACTCATTTATCTATATGAGACCTGCCTAGATTTCAATGGGGATTACGTGAGATTGTAGTATTGGGATGTGTCTTTTAGCTGCATATGGTAAATGATTTCTCCTATACTTTGTCCTTTTTAAAATCCAAAACATAGCCTACTTTGTGGATATCTTCCAACTCTATTATTCTGTTCTGGATACAACAAATTGAATTATTCTTCTTCAACAAGAAGCCTATTATCTTTGCTATTTATCTCCATGGCTCTCTTCTTCCACTCTCACTGCATTTTTTTTGGGGGGGCACCAAAATACTGTTTGCTTACACTTGAAATTGCCTATGGCTGGCCCTGATTGTGTCTTTAATAATTCTTGATGAATTGATAGTGTTCTTTTTTTTTCTACTGTAACCTATGATTTCAGCAATCAAATTTGACTAGGAAAAAAAAGCTATGTACTGGATGGACAGGTTGCTTACCTGTAACCATGTTTCTTCGAGTGTACTCTGTGAATTCACACTAATGGAGAAGCTGCGCCTGCGCAGGTTCCGACGGAAACTCTTCCAAGCTGAAGTTCAAATTTTGGCGGTAACCACGCCCCCCTTCCCAAGGGGCATATAAGGCAGCCCCAGGCGCCCGCTCTCCAGTTCCTACGCCGCCAAGGCAATGAGAAAGGGAGAGGTTTGCCAGAGGGGAAGGAAGGGCGGGTTTGTGTGAATTCACAGAGTACACTCGAAGAAACATGGTTACAGGTAAGCAACCTGTCCTTTTTCTTCATGTACTCTGTGAATGCACACTAATGGAGACTGACACGCTAAGGTCCTGGATGGTGGGACAAGGCAAACTCGACAACCAGTGAATGTCCAAACATAAGTTTATTAGGACACATTGAGATAACAGTCCCAAGAGACCAGTGCAAAAAGTTGTCCGAAAGGACCAGTGCAATGCCAGCATGAGCATAATACAAGAAAACAGAACATATTAGGAAATACTGAATAAACGTAATAGAAACACAGAAATTGAGTACAGTGCATATAAACGCTCTCCCAAGGGAAGAGGGGAAAAACATCACACAACTTGACACACCCATCAGGGTCAATAAAGTGTTACAGAGCAACTGCCAAACACAATCAGGGAAAAAAACATATCCCCAGAGGTAGGTATGGGGAGAAAACTGGCCCATAACTTGAAGGAGAGGTATAGAGAGTCACCTGCGGGTGAGTATAGGGAGAAGAAGGACGTTTGAGAGTCAGGATAGGCAAGATGAGAGTACTGATCTTGCGAAGGCCGAGTCTTTTAGGGCTTTATTGTCTAGCCTGTAGTGAGAAACAAACGTAAGTGGGTTTGACCAGATTGCCGCTTTACAGATGGAGTCAAGCGGGATACCCCTGAGGAAGGCGGTCGAAGCCGAAAGGCCCCTCGTCGACCTCGGACGGATGGATGGAGGGGGAGGGCGTTTGGCCAGCTCGTAAGCCAACTCAATGGCCTGAGCAATCCAATGGGACAACCTTTGGGAGGAGATGGGATTACCCAACTTGTCCGGGGCATAGGCGACAAAGAGTCTCTGAGTCTTACGGATGCCCTTGGTACGGTCCTTGTAGTAGAGGAGCGCCCTGCGAACGTCGAGAAGGTGCAGTTTTCGCTCGAGAGGAGAGGAGGGGTTAGAGAAGAAAGCTGGTAGAACAATGTCTTGATTGAGGTGGAAAGCTGACACTACCTTAGGGAGAAAGGTAATGTCCGGGCGAAGGACAGCACGGTCGTGGTGGAAACGTAGGTAAGGCTCATCGACCCTGAGAGCAGCAAGCTCGGATGGCTGTCGTGCCGAAGTGATTGCCACTAGAAAGGCCAGTTTCCACGAAAGCAAGCGGAGATCAGTTGAGGCTAGTGGTTCGAAGGGAGCAGAAGTGAGTTGAGAGAGTACAAGTTCGAGGTTCCAGCCCGGCGTAGGTGGTAGCGATGGTGGGCAGATGTTGTTGTAGCCTCGGAGAAATGTTTTGATCAGGTGGTGAGAGAAGAGAGACGGCTGACCATGGCGTTGAAAAGACCAGGAGAGAGCTGCGAGGTAAGCCTTAATAGAAGCGAGAGAGAGTTTCCTCTCGACGAGAGACATAAGGAAGTCGAGGACCACCGATACCGAGGTTGGAAAGGAGTCGATATTACGGGATCGAAGGAAGGCGTGAAAGCGAGAAAGTTTGTAGGTATAAGCTTTGGTTGTAGACGGCTTATGGGCTGCCCGAAGAACATCTTGGAGGTTTTGCGGAAGGGAGGTTAGGTAAGAATCCTCCACGCAGTGAGATGAAGAGAAGGAAGGTCCGGGTGAAGAATTTGACCGTCTTCTCTCGAGAGAAGGTGCGGCGAGGGAGGCAGAGGGCGAAACGTTCCTCTGGAGAGACGAAGAAGGGCTGGATACCACGGTTGGCGGGGCCAGGCCGGAGCTATGAGAATCGCTGTGACCGAGATCGAGAGGAGTCTTTCGAGGACTTTCGGTATGAGGGGAATAGGGGGAAAAAGATAAAGCATCTCCGCTGACCAGTCTAGCAGAAAGGCGTCCCCTAGGCAACCGGGAAAGGAGTTCGGGGGAAGCCTCGCTCCGTAGCGGGGTAGCTGAGCGTTCTGGGGGGAGGCAAAAAGGTCCAGAGTAGGTCGCCCCCAGTCGAGGAACAGATTGTGGAGGATCTCGGGATCGAGCTTCCACTCGTGAGAGGATGATGTCATCCTGCTGAGGGCATCTGCCAAGTCGTTTTGGGCACCCGGAAGGTGAATCGCGGAGACCTGGACGTCGTGGGCTATGCACCAAAGCCAGAGGCGGGAGGAGAGGTGCATCAACTTTCTCGAACCCGTACCGCCCTGTTTGTTGATGTAGAACACTGCTACCAGATTGTCCGATTGAATGAGGATGGATTTGTGGCAGATGAGGCGGAAGAAAGCTTTCAGGGCTTTGAGGATGGCGAGAAGCTCGAGAAAGTTTATGTGGTTGGTCCTCTCGGATGGGGACCAAAGATCTTGGACCGTCAGGCCGCTCATGTGGGCTCCCCAAGCGTAGGTGGAGGAGTCCGTGGTTATGGTTATTGAAGGTAGGGTTGGATGAAATGGAAGACCCCTGCACACGTTCCGGTGAGACGTCCACCATGAGAGGGATTGGCGAACGTTTGACGGTATCGACAAGTACTTGGAGTTGTGGTGGTAGAGCGGCTTGAAAGTGTCTATAAACCACCTCTGTAGAACCCAAAGACGCAGCCTGGCGAAGGGGGTCGTGAGAACCGTGGAGGCCATATGGCCTAGAAGGACTTGAATGGCACGGGCTCGGACCCTCCGGGCGGATCGACATAGGGTGATCTGGTGGCGGAGAGCTAGGAATCTGTCGAGCGGTAGCGAGACAGTCTCTGTGACGGAGTCAAAGAGAGCTCCGATGAATCGGATTTTGGTTGAAGGGGAGAGATTTGACTTCTCGGCGTTGAGTTGAAGGCCGAGAGATTTTAGGAGACGCAGCGTGAAGGAGACGTGGCTCTCGAGAAGTACAGGGTCGGGCCCGACCAGAAGCCAGTCGTCCAGATAAGGAAAGACCGTGATGCCATGCAGCCTGAGGTGGGCCGCTACGGCGGCGACGACCTTGGTAAAGACCCTTGGAGCCGTGACAAGACCGAAGGGTAAAACGGTAAATTGGTAGGTTTGGTCGAGGACTTTGAAACAGAGGAAACGTCTGTGAGCCTCCCGTATCGCCACGTGGAAGTAGGCGTCTCGTAAGTCTATGGAGGCAAAGTAGTCTCCCAGCTGCAGCATCGGGAGAATAGAGGCAATAGAGACCATTCTGAATTTGGAAGGGCGAATGAAGATATTGAGGGCCCTTAGGTCCAGAATGGGGCGTAGCCCGCCCCCCCTCTTCGGGACTGTAAAGTATCTGGAGAAGAAACTTTGAGGATCCAGTTCGGGAGGAGAGGGACGGATGGCCCCTTTGGCCAGGAGGGTATCGATTTCGGCCAGTATCTCTGGAGAAGGAGTTGAAGAGAGAATGTGACCTGTAGGTGGGAGCTCTGTGAACTCTAAGGCGTAGCCCTCTTGGACAATGCGAAGAACCCAAGCATCTGAAGTGATGGACTCCCATTGATTGTAAAAGGGGGCCAGGCGGTCGGCGAAGGCACAGGAGGGTCGAGGCAGCGTGGGCTCTACATCGGTAGCGGACGAGGAGCTTTGACAAAGGGGGATGGCGTCAGGTACGCCGGTTAGCCTGCGGAGGAGCGGGGGTGGTTCGACCCCGTTGCTTTTGCGGATGAGGTCCCCGACGGGGTTGGTGATGGCTTTGATTGCTCGAGCCCGAGGGGCGCTTGAAAGATTGGTGCCGGAAGGATTGTGGCGGGAAGCGACGGAAGCGGTGAGGGAACCAGCGGGTGCGCTGTGGCTGCGGTTGGTCGCCACATTTAGACGCAAGAATTTTAAAGTCATGATTAGACTTGAGTTTGTCATCGGTACCGGAGTTAAATAGTCCGAGTGCATCAAAGGGGAGGTCCTCAATGACCTGTCTGGAAGATGAGGAGAGACCTGACGACCTCAGCCAGGCGTGGCGACGGATGGCGATCGCGTGAGCAATCATCTTGCCCGCCGTGTCCCCAGTATGTTTCGCCATCTGGATTTGATGGTGGGCAAGCGAGTCAGCCTCCTGTTGGAGGGTGGTAAGGACGGAGCAGTCTTCGTCTGACAGTTTAGCGAAGAAGGGCTGTGCCTTCTCCCAGATAATCTGTTGGTAGGCACCCATGCAGGCTCCATAGTTTGCCATCCGGCAAAGTAAAAGGGCTCCGGAGTAAAGCTTTCGACCCACAGCGTCGAAGCGCTTCCCTTCTCTGTCGGCCGGAGTGTTCGACTGACGACCTGAGGATTGGGAGGCCTTGACGACCAGGGAGTTGGGGTCGGGGTGGTGTTTCAGCCACTCCAAGGTATCGTCGTCGGTACGGTACCAAGTCTCAATCCTCTTCGAGGTCGGGGGTATGGAGGAAGGGGTTTTCCAGGAGGCCTGGATAACGTCCAAGAGATAAGGCAGGAAAGGGAGTAGCGTGGCCGGCGGAGCTTGGGCCTGCACCCTTTTGAAAACTGGATCAGACACTGCTTTGGAAGTCTGCTTGATCTCCAAACCCAGGGCGTCGGCCATTCTGACCATTTGATCATAGAAAGCATGAATATTGTCAGTAGGAGAAGGCGGGTCTGCCTCATACGCATCGTGAGGAGGAGAGAGGTCGAGCCCGAGAGAGACTACCGAAGCCGAGAGGACAGAGTCTGGGCGGTCAATGTCAACATCTTCCTCCTCAGCCCCTTGGGGGGACTGAGGGGGAGAAGAAAGCACAGTCTCGGGGGGAGGCATGGCCTCACGGG
This sequence comes from Anolis carolinensis, assembly GCF_035594765.1. NCBI lineage: Eukaryota > Metazoa > Chordata > Lepidosauria > Squamata > Anolidae > Anolis > Anolis carolinensis. Next base: position 78,353,119 of record NC_085843.1, on the reverse strand, counting down.
AAGAGAGGGCCGGGAGCCGAGGATCTTTAGAGGCTGAGGCCTGGGCTGCTCGAGCCAGGCGAGCCGTTTGTCTGCCACGCTCCGGTGTCGAGGTGGGAGGGAAGAGCTGTTGGCGCGATGAGTGAAGCGGTGCAAGAGGCTCCGGCACTGGCACCCTGACCACCGTTTGGGTAGAGTGGTGGGGTGAGTCCTGCAGCTCCCCGTCAGACAGGGGGTGCAATGGAGATTGAGAAACATCTCTAGGCCTCTGGGCTGGCACAATTGGAGAAGACCGTCTCGAGGAGGTTGCCGAGGAGGACGGCGGGTCCCTCCTTGAGGAAGCCGAGGAAGAGGAGCGCTGAGTCAGCCGTTTTTTTGTCGGCGGTTGCTTCGCCGCAACCCTCAAGGACTTGCCAGGTGTGGGAGGAATCACAGCTGAGTCAGATTGCGCTCGACGAGACTCCTCGTGAGCCCTCTTAAAGGCTATTTTGATAGCAGAGGAGGACGGAGGGGAGCCGATACGAGAGCGGATCGAGGTCACCGAAGCCAGAGAGCTCGACGTCGAGGAAGGCCCCACCTTTCCGGAGCGGGTCGACACGGTAGCCGTCGTCACAGTACACGGTGGCTTGACTGGTTTAGCGGCCCTGGAGGTCCTGGACGCCCTGGACGAGACCGAGGAGGCTTTAGCTGTCGAAGGCTTAGCTGGTGGCGCCGACATTGCTCTCAGAGCTGAAGACGACGACGTACCCGACGTCGACGGAGTCGGTTCTGGCGCGAGAGATCTTTCGTAGAGCGCCGCTCTGAGCCTAGCGGCTCTGTTCTTTCTGGCCTGAGCCGTGAGAGCTAGGCAGAAGAGGCAGGTACCGACCACATGAGCCTTGCCAAGACAGAAGAGGCACTTGGCGTGGCCGACTGAATCAGGAATTTTAGCAGCGCACTGCGTGCAGCGTTTGAAACAAGTAGTAGACATGCGAAGAGTCCGAAGTGAACCTTGCGGCGGAAAAAAAGGAACTGGAGAGCGGGCGCCTGGGGCTGCCTTATATGCCCCTTGGGAAGGGGGGTGTGGTTACCGCAAAAATTTGAACTTCAGCTTGGAAGAGTTTCCGTCGGAACCTGCGCAGGCGCAGCTTCTCCATTAGTGTGCATTCACAGAGTACACGAAGAAAAAATGGACATTACAGAAATGCACATTTCTACTTCCCATAGACATGAAGATCTAACTCCTCAGCAGGATACCAGTTACTATCCTAATATTTTTGTATGCTTGATAATATAGTGTCTTTCTGATTTATAATTCTGAAGGCGGCTCAACTACATAAAAGCCTTGATGATCCATTGTGACTGATCACTTAGAAGGGATTCAGCCACTCAGTTTATTTTGAGGCTCCTCATACTCCTTCTTCTTGGTCCCATTCATTTTTATCACTGAAATTCTATTTGACATTGAAATTTTCCCTAACAAATACATATTTAATATTCCCCATCTCTACATATCCTATTCCATGTTTTAACATAGTTCTTTTGAAATAACATAGAATTCATATTAGAAAATGACCTCTTTCAAGTTTCAAAATTGCCTAGGGAGATTCATAACAATGCTGAATTGCTCTCCTGCACATTTAGAGTCGGCATAGTGCACAGTGTAATGGTCTAAATGTTGGTCTTGGACTCCAGGAAATGAGGTTTCAATCCCAATCAGCCATGGAAGCCCACGGAGGGACCCTGGGCAGGACAAATTCTCTCACTCTTAGGCCCCTTCTACACTGCCCTATATTCCAAGATCTGATCCCAGATTATCTGCTTTAAACTGGATTATTTAAATCTTCACGGCCAGATAATCTGGAATAAGAAGATAATCTGGGATCAGATCCTGTGATATAGGGACAGTGTGGAAGGGCACTTAGAAGAAGGCAATAGCATACATCCTCCAAAGAGTTGTCGGAGGCTTTCATGGGCGGAATCACAGGGTTGTTGTGTGTTTTCCCAGGCTGTATGGCCATGTTCCAGAAGCATTCTTTCCTGATGTTTCACCCACATCTATGGCAGGCACCCTCAGAGGTAGTGAACTATATACCTCACAGCCTCTGAGGATGCCTGCCATAGATGTGGGCAAAATGTCAGAAGTGAATGCTTCTGGACTGTGGCCATACAGCCCAGAAACACACACAACAATCCTCCAAAGAGATCTTGCAAAAGAAACAAATCTATAGGAGAGTCATGAGAAATGTAAAGGCACACAAAAGCAGCAACCTCCTAGAACAGGTGTGAGAGCCACCCCTGTACTAGAGAGTACAAATGAATATTTTGGGGTTTAAAAAAATGCTACTTTTTAAAAAATGGGGTGGATGATGCTTGAGCATTTCTAAACAGGTTTGTGGGGTCTCATGTGGTCCATGAGTCACATCTACTTTCCTGCTGCTTTACCATCTTGGTCACTCTCCTTTAGAAACTATTTTCAATGCCCTTTTAAAAACTGGATTCTTGCTATGTAGTCAAGGCAAAATACAGTAAACTGGTATTACTACATACCTTGCTTTAGACACTACAGTTATGTTAATTACATTGGTTAAAATTACATTGGTGATTTTTGCTGCTGCATTCTGCTCTTGATCCATGTTTTATTTCTAAAGGACTCTGGATAATGGTACTCATACAGTGTTGTCACACTCACTAGGTATCACCCAACCTTTATGTGTGCATCTGATTTTTTTTCTTGCTTAAATATAGATCTTACATTCATCCCTTATGAGGTTCATTTTATTAATTCTGGCCAGTTTTTCAGCCTGCTAAGATTAGCCTTAATCTTGATTTCTGTCCTCTGCGGCAGTAGTTAACTGTCATCTACTATTTTGAAGAAAGTTGTCTCTATTCCTTTACACATAGCTAACATAAGGGGATTCAAAATACCAACGAGAGATTCATAAGATTTTGGAGGGTGGGTGAGAGGGATTGACTGTAGGTAAAATAGTACAACTAAAAAACCCCATGAATCAGACCTTGGTTCTTTCAAGACTATGATTAAAAGAAAACAATGGCTTAGCCTTGCATCTAAATAAGCCTTTTTCTAGAGAATATGGGGTTGGAGGTTGTCTAATTTCAGGCTTGAGGGTTTATCTTTGTCTTCTTTATTAGTGTTCCGTCCCCCAGGACGATGGTTTGCCTTACCTATTGGTCGTTTGTTTGTTTTCCCTCCTTTGCATTTTGTTTGAGCCTCTGGCTGCAAAAGCCTAGGAAAAGTGGCTTGGAATCTGCAATAGCTGGCTGCAGTTTTCTTTGCAGTGATTGGTCAAAGAGTGCAACATCTTAGGACCGCCCTTTTTACCAGGGTCTAGTCTCCATTTTGGAGCTTCATTCTGGCTATTGTCTTCCAACGTGCTGGAGCTGTGCAAGGCTAACTGGGACAAATCATCCTCAAAACCAGGCCAATCTAAGCCTATCCAAATTAGATAAGTATTGAATTATATTGATCTGGAATAAGAAATCTAGTTAGAGGAGCAGAGTTATTCCATCGCTTCTAGAACTAATCTTTGCTGTAAAGATAGGGAAGGAAAGAGTTTCTCCTTCTAATATAGGCAGCGTGATTAGGGTATAGTGGTTTTATAATCACTTTTGCCTTCTGGAACCAGGGATAATTCTGTGACTAAAACCTATAGAAATTTGTTTCATTTTCTGCAACTTTAAGATCTGCGCCAGGTTTACAACCTTGTATGAATAAACATCCTTTTTTGAAGTTATCCAGACTCAGTCGTTCAATATCTATAGGACAGCTTATAGGGATTTGCAGTTCGCCCGGATAAAGGACAGCACGTTTCAGTTTTATAGCTTTTTATTGTCCGGCGGACGGCACAGTTTTGAGGTCGATCAGCGGTTTTTCCGCTTCAGCTAGCTTGCACGGCTTTATAGTTTTTTATAGTTTAGGAAGTTTTAGTATAGGCTGCGGCTTTTCCGCCTGAGCTCAGTCTGCATACCTAAAGACTCTACCAGCGTCTGAGGCAGTGGAGCCCGCTCTCAGACCTGAAGGAATCAAATAGTGGGGCTCTATTTCCTTGCTATTTGGCTCGCGTGTGCGCACGTGGCCCAGTGGCTTTCTGGGTTTGCACAGGCTGTGCAGTTCCCAGCAACGTCCAGGGCTCCCTCGGCGGTAGACCTCGAGCCGCGGAGCACCAGCGACAGTTCTTTGGCTGGCTCTGAGGCGTGAAGCCCACCAGAACCAGGCTAGAACCTGGACAGGCCTGGCAACGCTGCTGCGAGTTCGGCCGGAGCACTCGGCCGGCTTCGACCTGCCTCATGGTCCGGCGGTGGTGACCTGCCTCATCGTCCTGCGGTGGTGACCTGCCTCATGGTCCGGCGGTGGTGACCTGCCTCATCGTCCTGCGGTGGTGACCTGCCTCATCGTCCTGCGGTGGTGACCTGCCTCATCGTCCTGCGGTGGTGACCTGCCTCATTGACCTGCGGCGGTGACCTGCCTCATCGTCCTGCGGTGGTGACCTGCCTCATCGTCCTGCGGTGGTGACCTGCCTCATCGTCCTGCGGTGGTGACCTGCTTCATCGACCTGCGGTGGTGACCTCCCTTCACAGCGGGGAGGAGGCGTCTCTTCTCTCCTCCTTTCCAAAGCCAGCCTCGGTGCTCCTTCGGCGGCAGGCCTCGAGCCGCAGAGCACGAGGTGCTTGAAAATTTGGCGAAGTCGCCATTTTGGCAGTTTACGTCACTCGGGCAAGGGAGGTATCAAGTGGCAAGTTGCTGTCAGTTGACATTTTGCAGCTTGCCCACCAAAGTCTGGCGCCAAAGGTCACTATCTTTGTAAAGTATAGTTACTTAGTGATATATATTGCTATGGTTAAGTGCTGTGAATTGTATTATATATTGAATTTGCTTTTATTGTAAATTTACTTGCAGGTATATTGCATTTGCCTTTGTTGTAAATTTACTTGCTATTAAGAATACATAATGTCTATGCAATTTCAAGATGATACAAATGGTATATCTCCTTCTGAGGCTGAAATTAGGAATGAAAGGCCCCAAAGGATAAAGCACCCTTCAGCCAAGATGCTAGCCCATCTAATAGATGAAAAGGAGCTCCTCCATGTGAGGTTAGGTTCGGCATGGGAGCGCATTGTAACATTAATGGGCAGAATAGAGAGCTTGGGTATTACAAGGGTGCCATCCATATTACAGACAGACCTTGAAGAGACCTTCGGTCTTTGGAGGGGTTTGGTGTCTAAGATAGTCCAGGTCCTCGAGCGCATTAACGCCAAGGATTCAGAGTTAGAAATAGTGAGTGTTTTAGCTGACACTAATGAGAAAGAAAATAGGGTGAGGGCAATCCTAGCTTCCTTATGCAGCCATGAGACCAATCTTTTAAAATCACCTGCTGTGGCACTTAGTCTTAAGTCCAACCGCTCTAGTCAGGTATCTAAACTAAGGGAGCGTGCATCGTCTAAACACAGCCACTCTAGCAAGTCTTCTGCTGCTGGGAGTGCCATCTCTTCCCTAGCTGCCTTGCACATTAAGGAGGCTGCACGTCTGGAGCTAAAGAGCAAGGTAGCGGGGGCGGAGGCTGATGCTAAGGCAGCTGATCTCACCCTTCCCTTTAAAGAAGAAGAGCAACGACTGCAAATAGAACAGGCCCGTAGACAAAGCGAAATGCAAATAGAACAGGCCCGTAGACAAAGCGAAATGCAAATAGAACAGGCTCGTATAGAGATGCTTAGAATAAAGATGGATGCCGCAGCCAAAAGGGTAAGGGCTGAGACTTTGGCCAAGGCCCTAATTGAGCCACTCACAGAAGAAAATGTAAGCCAGTTACCAATACAGGATCCTTCTGCCAAAGTGTTTGCGCACCTTGGCAGCATGAACAGCCAGTTTTCGGATGAGGAACAGGGAGACTTCTCTCCTTACCCAGAGCAGGGTCCCAAAGTCACTTTTGAGTTTCCTGCAGAGCAGAGCGTCATAGCGGGGAGCTCACCCTTGCTCGAGCTACCTGTGCCTCCTGCTAAAACCCTAGGTCAGTCAATCAGGGCCTCAAGGCCGAGCGCTAGTTGGCCCCTACAGACAGCTGCACAGGGAACCATCGATTCGTCAGTGGTCGATGTCATCCCTCCAAGAGGCCAAAGGTTGACGCAAGGTACACGGTGGGAGTCCACTCCACAACAGCAAACTCCTCAATTGTTCCCTTCGACGCCAGAGTCCCAGCTTGTCTCCATCATCAGAAGCCCCAGAAGAGATCTTAAGGACAAGGGTGTCGAAAGGTTTTCGGACAAGCCTGAGGAATTTCTTCTCTGGAAGGCCACCTTCCAGAGAGCAATCAGAGACTTAAAGTTATTGCCTGAGGAAGAACTGACTCTTCTGGCTGCATGGTTGGGCCCAGCCTCATCCTCACAAGTTAAGAAGATCTACGCAGCCCACGTAGCCGATCCCGACAAAGCCCTGGAAAAGGCCTGGGCCAGGTTGCAGCAGAGGTATGGGGCCAGCACAGAGATTGAAGCATCTCTTATGGACAAGCTCCAAAGGTTCCCAGCTTTAAAACTCAAAGACTTCAAACTCTTGTGGGACCTCAGCGATCTCCTTGCGGAATTAGAGTCGGCCAAGGAGAATCCAGAACTGCCCGGTTTGAAGTGCCTCGATCAGCACCTGTCCCAGAGGCAGATCTTGACCAAGCTGCCCTTCACTTTGCAAGAACGCTGGGGACAGGAGGTCTTCAACTACAAGGAGGCCCACTCCCAGGCATACCCTCCATTTTCTCATTTGGTCCAGTTCATCACCAGGGCAGCCAGAGAAAGGAATGATCCACAGACGGGCCTCCCCACCTTATACCAAGGGACCCAGCCAGAGAAGGCACCTGAAGTGGACAAGAAACCACCTAGAGAGGCCAATAGACCTGTCAGCGTAAAGGCAGTCGAAACTCAACACAAGACTGACGAACCCAGGTCGGAGGTAAAGGAGTTGCTTTGCCCTATTCACCAAAAGCCTCACAGCTTGGCCAACTGCAGGGAGTTTAGTAGAAAGACATACAAAGAAAGGCAACAGCTAGTTCAAAAGCAGGGAATCTGCTTTAGATGCTGTGGAGCAACTCCACACTTTGCATCCAACTGCAAAGAAAACATCAAGTGTGAGAAATGCAACAGCCTCAAGCATTGCACCGCAATGCACAACTCCAATATCATCTCCCACCCCAAAGAGAACGCTTCACCAAAAGAAAAGTCAGCAGTCGAAGACACCGACAAGCCAGCCGCACCAGAGATGCAGGTGGAAGTTTCAGCAGTCGCCTGTACAGAGCTGTGTTCTGACTCGCACCAGTACAGAGTTTGTCATCCTATCTGCCTAGCGGATGTATATCCAGCCAAGAGCCCTTGGCTTAGAAAGAGACTCTATGTGGCCCTGGATTCACAGAGCGACGCCTCCCTGGCTACTCCAGAGTTCTTCCGCATGTTTGACCTTAAAACCAAGATGGTCGACTACACTATGACTACATGTGCAGGAAAAAAGAAGTTGCAGGGTCGCATAGCATCTGGCTTCGTTGTCTCCTCTTGCGACCAGAAGAGACAGTTCAAGTTGCCAGACCTGATTGAGTGTTCCTCTATTCCCCGGAACAAAAGGCAGATTGTCACCAGAGAAGTTGTGGAGGCTCATCCACATTTGCGACGGTTAAAGAATGCTATACCAGCCTTTCGGCCAGATGTGGACATTGCCCTTTTGCTTGGCTCGGACTGCCCGAGCTTGTTCTGTGTGAACGACCAAGTTAAAGGACCTCCAGGTGCACCTATCGCACAACAATTGCCATTAGGCTGGACAGTCATAGGCCCAGTGTGCATAAACAAGATGCACCCACCATCGTCGTTGGACTCCAATCAAGCACAGGTGCTTAAAGGTGGACGTCCTACACTTGTGCGCAGTTGCCTAAGTCATATCTCGGTCTACTGCCAAGCAATAACTCCAGAGTATTCCTCCATCTTCAAAGTCTCTGAGAGAGACGAAGCCACAGCGCTCTCGAAAGATGAGCAAAGGTTTTCGGACATTATGAATGCTCAAGTCTCACGAAGTGCAGAGGTGAAAGCCTGCAAATCAACCACAGAAATCAAGATGGGCCAAAGATCTTGTCTGGAACGACACCATTTTGAACGTTTTTCGGAATGGCACAGTCTTCTTAGAGCAGTTGCTAGGCTTATACATCGCTTAGTCTGCAAAGATAGTCAGCCTTTGCAAGTTCAGGACATGTTGAAGGCTAAGGGAGTAATATTCAGGTCAGTTCAGAGGCATGAGTTTAGTCTAGAAATAGCCAGGTTAGAACAAGGGCTTGACACCCCCAGCCGGAGTTTCTTGCGTGAGTTAAACCCATTTCTAGACAAGGAGGGCATTTTAAGAGTGGGAGGGAGGTTAGCTAAGGCTAAACTCAAAGTGTGTACAAAGAACCCCATCATTGTACCCCCCAATAGCCATATTGCTTTGTTGTTGGTTCGTCACTACCATGAGAAAATCCATCATCAGGGTAGAACTCTAACTGAGGCAGCCCTTAGAAATGAAGGTCTGTGGGTAGTTAATGCCAAAAGGTTGGTCAACAGTTGTATTTTCAAATGTGTCAAATGTCGGCGACTCAGACGAAACTGTCAAAGTCAGTTGATGGCAGAACTACCTCAGGATAGGACTTTGACAGACCCACCCTTTTCCCATGTGGGAATCGATGTGTTTGGTCCTTGGGAGGTTGTCACTAGGAAAACCAGGGGTGGTGTTGTAAATAACAAAAGATGGGCGGGTTTGTTTACTTGTTTGTCAAAACGAACTGTCTATATAGAGGTTGCAGAGGGAATGGACACTTCATCATTCATAAACGCATTGAAAAGGTTCATAGCCCTCAGAGGGCCAATTAAGTCAATTTGGTCGGACTGTGGCACCAATTTTGCATGTGCAGACCTTAGCCAACCACTTCTGGAAGAGGTGGAAGGCCGAATACTTAAGCCAGCTTCCAACCAGAAGACTCTGGCAAACCCCAAAGGACAATGCCAAGGTGGGAAACCTTGTGTTGCCAAAGGACAAAGACTTGCCCCGCTATGCCTGGCCTATGGGCATTATACTAAAGACCTTTCCTTGCCCTGACGGTAAGGTTAGAAAAGTTCAAGTAAAGACTCATAGTAAGGACAAAATGTCTGTCCTGGACAGACCAATTAGTGACCTCGTGTTGCTTATTGGAGATGTTTAAAGTTTTATACTGTTGTATTGTTGTGTATACAAAGGTGTTTGTATGTTTTTGATTGGTAAATTCCCACATCCTGGGAATTTAGCGGGGAGTGTTCCGTCCCCCAGGACGATGGTTTGCCTTACCTATTGGTCGTTTGTTTGTTTTCCCTCCTTTGCATTTTGTTTGAGCCTCTGGCTGCAAAAGCCTAGGAAAAGTGGCTTGGAATCTGCAATAGCTGGCTGCAGTTTTCTTTGCAGTGATTGGTCAAAGAGTGCAACATCTTAGGACCGCCCTTTTTACCAGGGTCTAGTCTCCATTTTGGAGCTTCATTCTGGCTATTGTCTTCCAACGTGCTGGAGCTGTGCAAGGCTAACTGGGACAAATCATCCTCAAAACCAGGCCAATCTAAGCCTATCCAAATTAGATAAGTATTGAATTATATTGATCTGGAATAAGAAATCTAGTTAGAGGAGCAGAGTTATTCCATCGCTTCTAGAACTAATCTTTGCTGTAAAGATAGGGAAGGAAAGAGTTTCTCCTTCTAATATAGGCAGCGTGATTAGGGTATAGTGGTTTTATAATCACTTTTGCCTTCTGGAACCAGGGATAATTCTGTGACTAAAACCTATAGAAATTTGTTTCATTTTCTGCAACTTTAAGATCTGCGCCAGGTTTACAACCTTGTATGAATAAACATCCTTTTTTGAAGTTATCCAGACTCAGTCGTTCAATATCTATAGGACAGCTTATAGGGATTTGCAGTTCGCCCGGATAAAGGACAGCACGTTTCAGTTTTATAGCTTTTTATTGTCCGGCGGACGGCACAATTAGAATTCAGAAGCTTACCAGTTGGAGCCAGGTAACATTGAAGGAAAGCAACTGTGAAGATGTTTTCATCCCAGGAAAATGGCTTTAGTACTCATATATGTCCATTTGCTTTTATTCAAGCATTCTAGATTTCATCCCCATAATTTAAGAATGTGGATGGAACCCTTTGTTGCTATTTTTAAACCATGGGGAGTTGAGAGTCCTTACTAATCAACCTCAGACACCCAGAGATCCCAATCTCCTTCTTACTAGTCACACAGTAAAAGAAGCAGATATGCACCTTGGCTTGCATGCCTTGGGACCCTACAAGACTGGGATTCCAGCTGCTATATGGACAGGTTGCTCACCTGTAACCATGTTTCTTCGAGTGTACTCTGTGAATTCACACTAATGGAGAAGCTGCGCCTGCGCAGGTTCCGACGGAAACTCTTCCAAGCTGAAGTTCAAATTTTTGGCGGTAACCACGCCCCCCTTCCCAAGGGGCATATAAGGCAGCCCCAGGCGCCCGCTCTCCAGTTCCTACGCCGCCAAGGCAACGAGAAAGGGAGAGGTTTGCCAGAGGGGAAGGAAGGGCGGGTTTGTGTGAATTCACAGAGTACACTCGAAGAAACATGGTTACAGGTGAGCAACCTGTCCTTTTTCTTCGTGTACTCTGTGAATGCACACTAATGGAGACTAACACGCTAAGGTCCCGGATGGTGGGACAAGGCAAACTCGACAATCAGTGAATGTCCAAACACATGTTTATTAGGACATAGAAAAAAATAACCGTCCCAAGGGACCAGTGCAATAAATTGTCCGAAAGGACCAGTGCAATGCAACATGAGCATCATAGAAGAAGAACATAACATGGAAGGAATTTTTCAATAAACATGATAGAGAAAAATACACAATTGCGTAGTGCATATAAACGCTCTCCCAGGGGGAGAGGGACAAACACATCTTGGTCTTTGGCATATCCGCCAGGGCCAACGAGGCGGTACAAAGCAACAGAGCAACTGCTCAATACAATCATGGGAAAAAAACATATCCCTAGAGGTAGGTATGGGGAAAAAACCCCGTCCAACTTGAAGGAGAGGTATAGAGAGTCACCTGTGGGTGAATATGAAGAGAAAAAACGTCTGAGAGTCAGGAGAGGCAAGATGAGAGTACTGATCTTGCAAAGGCCGAGTCTTTAAGGGCCTTACTGTCCAGCCTGTAGTGAGAGACAAACGTGAGAGGGTTTGACCAGATAGCCGCTTTACATATGGAGTCAAGCGGAATACCCCTAAGGAAGGCGGTCGACGCCGAGAGGCCCCTAGTCGACCTCGGGCGGATGGAAGGAGGGGGAGGTCGCTTGGCTAGTTCATAGGCCAACTCAATGGCCTGAGCGATCCAGTGGGACAGTCTTTGGGAAGAGATGGGATTACCCAACTTGTCCTGGGCATAGGCGACAAAGAGTCTTTGTGACTTACGAATGTCCTTAGTACGGTCCCTGTAGAAAAGAAGTGCTCTCCGAACGTCGAGAAGGTGCAGTTTTTGCTCGAGAGGAGAGGAGGGGTTAGAGAAGAAAGCTGGTAAGACAATGTCCTGGTTGAGGTGGAAGGCTGACACCACCTTAGGAAGAAAGGTAATGTCCGGGCGAAGAACAGCGCGGTCATGGTGGAAACGAAGATAAGGCTCGTCGACTCTGAGGGCAGCGAGCTCGGATGGCCGTCGTGCCGACGTGATCGCCACCAGAAAGGCCAACTTCCAGGAGAGCAGGCGTAGATCGGTCGAGGCAAGCGGTTCGAAGGGAGCAGAAGACAGTTGAGAAAGTACAAGTTCGAGGCTCCAGCCCGGCGTAGGTGGTAGCGACGGCGGGCAGATGTTATTGTAGCCCCGGAGAAAGGTTTTGATCAGGTGGTGAGAAAAAAGAGATGGCTGGCCGTGGCGCTGAAAGGACCAGGAAAGAGCTGCGAGATAAGCTTTTATAGAGGCAAGAGAAAGTTTCTTCTCGACGAGAGTCATGAGGAAGTCGAGGACCACCGATACCGAGGTCGGGAAGGTGTCGACGTTACGGGATCGAAGGAAGGCATGAAAGCGAGAGAGTTTGTAGGAATAAGCCTTGGTAGTAGACGGCTTATGGGCTGCCCGCAGGACGTCTTGCAGATTCTGCGGAAGAGAGGCTAGGTAAGAATCCTCCATGCAGTGAGATGAAGGGAAGAAAGGTCCGGGTGAAGAATTTTGCCGTCCTCCCGTGAGAGAAGGTGCGGCGAGAGAGGCAGAGGGTGAAACGATCCTCTGGAGAGGCGAAGAAGGGCTGGATACCACGGTTGGCGGGGCCAGGCCGGAGCTATGAGAATCGCCGTGACCGAGATCGAGAGAAGTTTTTCGAGAACTTTCGGTATGAGGGGAATCGGTGGAAAAAGATAAAGCATCTCCGCCGACCAGTCCAGAAGAAAGGCATCCCCTAGGCAGCCGGGGAAAGAGTTCGGGGGGAGCCTCGCTCCGTAGCGGGGTAGCTGAGCGTTGTGGGGAGACGCGAAGAGATCCAGAGTAGGGCGCCCCCAGAGGCGGAACAGACCGTCGAGGACCTCGGGATTGAGCTTCCATTCGTGAGAGGAAGAAGTCATCCTGCTGAGGGCATCCGCTAAACCGTTTTGGGCGCCCGGTAGGTGGATTGCAGAGATCTGTACGCCGTGGGCTATGCACCAAATCCAGAGACGAGAGGAGAGGAGCATCAGTTTCCTCGAACCCGTACCACCCTGTTTGTTGATGTAGAATACTGCTACTAGATTGTCCGATTGAATGAGGATGGACTTGTGGCGGATGAGGGGGGAGAATGCTTTTAGGGCTTTGAGAATGGCGAGAAGTTCGAGGAAGTTTATGTGGTTGGCCCTCTCTGACGGGGACCAAAGATTTTGAACCGTTAGACCGTTCATGTGGGCTCCCCAAGCGTAGGTGGAGGAGTCTGTGGTTATGGTTAGCGATGGCGGGGCTGGATGGAAAGGAAGGCCCTTGCACACGTTTTGGTGAGACATCCACCATGAGAGAGACTGGCGGACGGACGACGGTATCGACAGGTATCTGGAGTTGTGGTGGTGGAACGGTTTGAAAGTGTCTATAAACCACCTTTGCAGGGTCCGAAGGCGCAGCCTGGCAAACGGGGTCGTGAGAACCGTGGAGGCCATGTGGCCTAGAAGGACCTGAATGACACGGGCTCTGACCCTCCGGGCAGATCGACAAAGGGCGATATGGTGGCGGAGAGCCAGGAATCTGTCGAACGGAAGTGACACAGTCTCTGCGACGGAGTCGAAGAGGGCCCCGATGAACCGGATTCGGGTTGACGGGGAGAGATTTGACTTCTCGGAATTGAGTTGGAGGCCGAGAGATTTTAGAAGACGCAGCGTGAAAGAGACGTGATTTTGGAGAAGAACCGGGTCGGGCCCGACGAGAAGCCAGTCGTCCAGATAAGGAAAGACCGTGATGCCATGTAGCCTGAGGTGGGCCGCTACGGCGGCGACAACCTTGGTGAAGACCCTCGGGGCCGTGACGAGACCGAAGGGCAAAACGGTAAACTGGTAGGTTTGGTCGAGAACCTTGAAGCATAGGAACCGTCTGTGCGCCTCTCGTATTGCCACGTGGAAGTAGGCGTCTCGTAAGTCTATGGAGGCAAAGTAGTCTCCCCGCTGCAGCATCGGGAGGATAGAGGCAATAGAGACCATCCTGAATTTGGAGGGGCGAATGAATATATTGAGTGCCCTTAAGTCCAGAATCGGGCGTAGCCCGCCTCCTCTTTTCGGGACTGTAAAGTATCTGGAGAAGAAACTTAAAGGGTCCAGTTCGGGGGGGGAGGGACGGATAGCGCCTTTGGCCAGTAGCGCTTCGACTTCGGCCAGTATCTCTGGGGAAGGGTTTGAGTGGAGAACGTGACCTGTAGGAGGGAGGTCCATGAACTCTAAGGCGTAGCCGTCTTGGACAATGCGGAGAACCCATGCATCTGAAGTAATAGAGTCCCATTGATTGTAGAAAGGGGCTAGTCGGTCTGCAAAGACACCGAAGGGACGAGGCAGCGTGGGCTCTACAACGGTAGCGGGCGAGGAGCTTTGGCAGGGGTTGGCGTCAGGTACGCCGATTAGGCTGCGGAGGAGCAGGGGTGGATCGACCGCGTTGCTTTTGCGGATGAGGTCCCCGGCGAGGTTGGTGATGGGCTTGATTGTTCGAGCCCGAAGGCCGCCTGAAAGAATGGTGTCTGAAAGATTGCGGCGGGAAACGGCGGGAACGGTGCGGGAACCAGCGAGTGCGCTGAGGTTGAGGTTGGTCGCCACATTTAGACGCAAGAATTTTAAAGTCATGATTAGACTTGAGTTTGTCATCGGTACCGGCGTGAAACAGTCCGAGCGCGTCAAAGGGAAGGTCCTCAATGACCTGTCTGGAAGATGAGGAGAGACCCGAAGACCTCAGCCAGGCGTGGCGGCGAATGGAAATCGCGTGGGCAATCATTTTACCTGCAGTATCACCTGTATGCTTCGCCATTTGTATTTGGTGGTGAGCGAGCGAGTCTGCCTCCTGTTGGAGGGTAGTGAGGACGGAGCGGTCTTCGTCCGACATCTTAGCGAAGAAGGGCTGCGCCTTCTCCCAGATAATTTGTTGGTAGGCACCCATGCAGGCTCCATAATTCGCCATGCGGCAAAGCAAAAGGGCTCCGGAATAAAGTTTTCGACCCACGGCGTCGAAGCGCTTCCCCTCTCTGTCGGCCGGAGTATTCGACTGACGACCTGAGGATTGAGAGGCCTTAACGACCAGGGAGTTAGGGTCGGGATGGTGTTTGAGCCACTCCAGGGTATCATCGTCGGTACGGTACCAAGTCTCGATCCTCTTCGAGGTCGGAGGAATGGAGGAAGGGTTTTTCCAGGAGGCCTGGATAACGTCCAACAGATAAGGCAGAAAGGGGAGTAGCGTGGCCGGCGGAGCTTGGGCCTGCACCCTTTTGAAGACTGGGTCAGACACTGCTTTGGAGGTTTGCTTGATCTCCAAACCCAGGGCGTCGGCCATCCTGACCATTTGTTCAGCGAAAGCACGAACATTGTCAGTAGGAGAAGGCGGGTCCGCCTCATACGCGTCGTGGGGAGGAGAGAGGTCGAGACCGAGAGAGACCACCGAGGCCGAGAGGACAGAGTCTGGGCGGTCGACATCAACATCTTCCTCCTCAGCCCCTTGGGGGGACTGAGGGGGAGAAGACAGCACAGTCTCGGGAGGAGGCAAGGCCTCGCGGGAAGAGAGGGCCGGAGGCCGAAGGTCCTTAGAGGCTGAGGCCTGGGCTGCCCGAGCCAGGCGAGCCGTTTGTCTGCCACGCTCTGGTGTCGAGGTGGGAGGGAAGAGCTGTTGGCGCGACGAGCGAGGCGGCGCAAGGGGCTCCGGCACCGGCACCCTGACCACCGTTTGGGTAGAGTGGTGGGGTGAGTCCTGCAGCTCCCCATCAGACAGGGGGTGCAATGGAGACTGAGAAACATCTCTAGGCCTCTGGGCTGGTACAATAGGAGAAGACCTTCTCGAGGAAGTTGTCGAGGAAGATGGCGGGTGTTTCTTTGAGGAGGCCGAGGAGGAGGAGCGCTGAGTTAGCCGTTTCTTCGCCGGCGGTTGCTTGGATGCAACCCTCAAGGACTTGCCAGGTGTGGGAGGAACCACAGCTGAGTCGGATTGCGCTCGACGAGACTCCTCGTGAGCCCTTTTAAAGGCTATTTTGATAGCAGAGGAGGACGGAGGGGAACCGATACGAGAGCGGATCGAGGTCACCGAAGCCAGAGAGCTCGACGTCGAGGAAGGTCCCACCTTTCCGGAGCGGGTCGACACGGTCGCCGTCGTCAAAGTACACGGTGGTTTGACCGGTTTAGCGGCCCTGGAGGTCTTGGGCGCTCTGGACGAGACCGAGGAAGCCTTGGCTGCCGGAGGCTTAGTTGGTGGCGCCGACATAGCTCTCAAAGCTGAGGACGCCGACGTACCCGACGTCGACGGAGTCGGTTCTGGCGCGAGAAATTTTTCGTAGAGCGCCGCTCTAAGCCTAGCGGCTCTGTTCTTTCTGGCCTGAGCCGTGAGAGCTAGGCAAAAACGGCAGGTACTGACCACATGAGCCTCGCCAAGACAGAAGAGGCACTTGGCGTGGCCGTCCGAGTCAGGAATTTTAGCAGCACACTGCGTGCAACGCTTGAAACGAGTAGTAGACATGCGAAGAGTCCGAAGTGAACCTTGCGGCGGAAAAAAAGGAACTGGAGAGCGGGCGCCTGGGGCTGCCTTATATGCCCCTTGGGAAGGGGGGCGTGGTTACCGCCAAAAATTTGAACTTCAGCTTGGAAGAGTTTCCGTCGGAACCTGCGCAGGCGCAGCTTCTCCATTAGTGTGCATTCACAGAGTACACGAAGAAAAAACGTAGTAACTCTCCTTCAAATTCCAAACTCAAAATATGACATTGGCGGAGGGGACATGTATCTTAGTCCAATTTAGGCTTTCTCCAGATGGTCAATATTCTTGGTAATAACCAGGCTATTCTATTTCTCCTCATAGTAGTTTTTCTCAAACCACTTCCAGTCAGGGCTCATTCATTCCAGGCTTTCCCCTAACCTCCTTGGTACTTTTATAAAGGAAAAGAAAGGAAGGTATCCTTGGTGACAGTCACACAATCAACTCACATCATTTGTAGGGCCATCCCGAAGTATCGGGGGAATCAAGACAACTGAGAAAGATATGCTAACTCCTACCTATATTGGGAAGTCACAGAAGAGTTGGGAAAACATCCCCAGATCTGAATTTAATCCCAGAAATTCAGAAGAAATAGACCAAAATAGGAGCAACTTTATTTGGATTGTCTTCTTTTCTAAAATTCTAGGTCCAACTACTGAGGTTTTTCACCAGTTTAGATGAGCTTTTACAATGCCATCCTAATTAGGCCTGCACCTTCAAAGCGCTAGTAAAATATATTATTTTTTATTATACCTTCCAGAATCCTCATATTAGCATAGCCATTGGCTAGGGAATCAGGAAACCTGTAAACATTTTTTTAAAAGAGAGTGAAATTCAAAAAAGCAACTCTTCCAAGTTCCACTTCCTTGGAACCAATGAGTTCTTTGTTCAAGACCTTTGAACATAACTTCCCAATAGGTTTTCTAAGAGTATTAGTTATGGTGCATTTCTCAGGAGCCACAAGAACACACCACAAAAACATGCAATTGATCAGTTTAGTTCAATATTGTTAATATTGTTGGCAGCTTCAGAGTTGTAGACAAAAGTCATTTCCAGCCCTATCCGGAGATGAAAGGCATCAGATACCCTTTCACTTACCTGTGCTACTAATTATTAGGCCATTTCTCCTTTTCAGAATAAAAAAAAACAGTGCTCTTCTCCCTTTGGTAGGGAAAATATCAACCCTGCTGGGTTTCTACTTCTTTATGCTAATAATTCAGACGCACTAAAGTTGCATGCATAAACAAGAAGCCACTGTTTTCAATCATTAATAAAGAAGACCTGGGGTGAAAAGTAACTGCAAGAGGAAGGGCCAGAGCATGGAATGCAGAAATCCCCCCCCCCCCCCAATTGAATTATTTATCCAAATTCCCTTCAAGTCAAATTTGGAACTCAGAGAACATGTATACTGAAAAAAATAGTTTCTGCGTGGATTTATTATTGGCAACTAAGGCAAAGGTACTGCAGTGATTCAGTCCTCTTCTGGCAGAAACTGAACATATTTTGACACATTCTCATAATACTGTCAGTAACTTTTCTAACATCCTTCCTTTTAATGTGGAGGGAGAATCAGATACATACATTTATACTAGTAGTTTTTAGTAAAAGTCTATCATTCTGCCTGCCATGATTAGGCACCTACTCCAAGCTAGATGTGCACAAATAGATCCCCATCCTGATGGCAACAATTTGCAGGACTGGACATTGGTAATGTTACGCTTTGGACTACATTTCCCAGCATCCACTAGCCTTCATGTCCACCTGTAATGCAAAAAAATTATTTCCGAGCCTTACAAAAAAGCAGACAAATATTTTCCTTTTCCTCCTCTCTTCTTTACACAGTATGGTTGGGTTAATAGTCTGAGATTGCCAAATTAAAAACCTCCTTTAAATTATGGGAAATTAAGTGTAACATTAACTGTTCCAATGCAAACATTACGTCTTCGGAAGAAAGCTGCATCAATACCCTAATTTTGTCTCTGGAGGATTCAGTTTAAATTCAAACATAATTCAGAAGCAAAATTAGCACGTTATTACCTTTAGCTTACTGAACTATTTTATTCATTTGAAGTTGGTAGCCTTACTTACAGAGCTCCAGTTAAAACATAATCTTCCCTGAGCTACTGGACTCTCAGAATCCCTGGCAATTGACAGCTCACTGGGAGGTGAAATCCAAAATAAAACACTATCAGTCTCTGGAAGTTTTGACTGAGCCGAAACCCTTTGGGACATCTATATTTATCCTTTCAGTTGTTTCTGTTTCCTGCCTGTTAAGTGTCATGGCCTCATCCTATGGAATCCTAGAATTTTTAGTTTGGTAAGGCTGCTAATCTCTTAAATTACAGTTCCCGAAGTAACCTGTTTCCACTACAGTATTACAGTGATTTGTCAGCCCTGTACCCATTCTCAAAATATCTTAGTATCTTCTAAGTTAAATTCATCAAATTCTGTAATTACATAGGATGAAACCATGGCAATTCAAGTAAAATGAAACTAGTATTGTGTGAATCAGGCAGAGGTCTTCCACATACCAAACCATTTAAATCTTTTCTCTGTCTCAAATGGAAAGTTGAACAGACCAGAAGGTCTTAGAATGCCAAGTACATACTCTGCCATTGAAAAATGACCTCCTCTCCATATGTATGCATTTGTGGAACCAGCATTTTAATAAATGGAAGTGGGTTGCTTATAACTTGAGGTAATGTTTGTGCAATTCCACACACAGTATAGACTTTGCTCTTTTTTCTTTTAAAGAATTTCCCCCCGAAAGACAGAATGTATTGCTTGTGTTTGTGTAGAAAATTCTGAAATTGAAACATTTTACAAAAGTCATCTCTCCCTGCGAAAAGAATGCCTACATTTCTCAACTAATATTTTAGGAACCATCAACTAGTCTTTCAGTACTGTTTAGCAAGATGATCATTGTAGGCTTATTTATGTTTGACTTGGGAGGATTTGTCTTCTTAAAAGCAGCATACCAATGAGTGTAATAAGTAATACCGAGCCGCCATTTAGCACACACCAAACAGGAAAATTTAAGCTTACAGATTCAAGGACGTATTGTGACCTGTGCAATTTGCATAGTCTGCTTTAAAATCTTCTATTTATTTATTTATTTATTTATTTTTCAAACTTATATGCCGCCACTCCCCTAGGGCTCGGAGCGGCTTACAAGAACCGGCTAAAATCAATAATTTAAAGAACATCTTTAAAAACATCTTTGAAAACATCTTTAAAACTTCCTAAAAGCACCTTTTAAAACATCAACAACAGAACTCAAAAGCCTGTCGAAACAGGTGTGTCTTACATGCCCTGCGGAAGGCTGACAAGTCCCGCAAGGCACGAACTTCAGGTGGCAAGGTGTTCCACAGAGATGGTGCCACTACTGAAAAGGCTCTGTGTCTAGTTGCAGTTAGACGCAAGGTCTTAAAACTGGGAAGTTCCAGTAGGTCTTGGTCCTCAGAATGGAGGGAACTCTGGGGTTTGTAGAGAGTGAGGCGGTCCCTCAGGTACATCGGCCCTAGACCATGTAAGGCCTTGAAGGTAAGCACCATCACTTTGAAAGTGATCCGGTGCTCAATTGGTAACCAGTGCAGCTGCCGTAAGATTGGTGTTATGTGGCATCTTATCGGGACTCCCGCAAGGAGCCGGGCAGCTGCATTTTGCACCAATTTGAGCTTCCGGATCACCGACACAGGAAGGCCAATGTAAAGGGCGTTACAGTAATCCAGTCTCGAGATGACTGTAGCCTGGATCACCGTAGCCAGGTTGTCCCTAGACAGATAGGGGGCTAGCCGTCTAGCCTGCCGAAGATGAAAAAAGGCAGTTTTGGTAACGGCGGAGACCTGGGCCTCCATCGTCAATGAAGGGTCCAAGAGGACTCCCAGACTCTTTACCAGTAGAGACGGGCGTAGCACTTTGCTATCCAGGGTTGACAACTGGATATCCCCACTGCCCAGTCGGCCCAGCCATAGGATCTCCGTCTTTGCTGGATTCACCCTCAACCTACAGGAACGCAACCATCCAATAATGGTCTCGAGGCACTGATGAAAACTGTCAGGAACAGACTCCGGTCGGCCCTCCATCTTTAACAGAAGCTGAGTGTCGTCAGCATATTGATAACACTCGAGCCCGAAATCTCGGACCAGCTGAGCAAGTGGTCGCATATAGATGTTAAACAACAGAGGGGAGAGAATGGCCCCCTGAGGAACCCCACAATGTAGAGGGGACCTCTCAGAGACCAGGCCTCCCCTCTCCACTTGCTGTGTACGGTTTTGAAGAAAGGAGGCCAGCCAATTTAAAGCTGTCCCCCTAACTCCAGCAACGGCAAGGCGGTGGGTCAGAAGATTGTGATCAACTGTGTCAAATGCTGCTGTGAGATCCAATAACACAAGCAGCACCGACCCGCCCTGGTCAAGCTGGCATCGGAGATGATCTGTGATGGAAACCAATACAGTCTCTGTCCCATGCC